>NC_080415.1:20952500-21577500 GCF_030265065.1 Corythoichthys intestinalis
TTATTAAGAAGCTAGTTTAGACAGTAGGATGTCTGAAAAATGGCAAAAATGTGAATTGTTTTTCAAAGTAAAAGCATATTTTTGTTCATGTTCTACTTTGACCTAACAAACATAATAACGAAATCGGATAATATTTACAACAGAGAAGTTGTATGTATATTATAATTTCAAGAATTTAGACAAGTTTAAGGTGAAGAAGGTCCTAAACGATTAATTGGTTATCAAAATAGTTTTCGATTAATTTGCTAATCGATAAATTGTTGCACCTCTAGTTTTAAATTAAAAACTATATTTTAAAAAATAAATAAAATTTAATAAATAAAAGTATTTACCATTTTGTTTTTGCTTAGTTTCCCCCAAATATGTTTGGGGTTTTTCTTCATTTTTTTTTATACAAACAACAACAACAAAACGAACATATTCATGTGTGAGACAGAATTTGGCTTTTAAATAACAAAGTGCATAGCTGAACAAGAAATTATTTAAAATATAGAAAAAATATATATTTACTGTTTAGAGGCTCAAAATACAGGATTGGCAAAATTTTTGTTCAACAATTAGGGCTGTCACGATGGTCGATTTGGATTGTTATAACAATAGTTTATGCAATGATCCAATCAAATCAATCAAAACAAATCATTGATGCATATCATGAACTTTTACATATGCTAATTTGTTACAAATAATAAATATTGAACAATAATTAACATACGTTCATTCGCTGCCATCCCTCCCACTTCAAACGGATTGAACGTCTATGACCGGTAGTGGCAGCCAATGCCAGGCAATGAGGTAATTTTGGGCCATTTAAGGTCATTTATCTGTTAATTTTCAGTTACTTCCTGTTGATTTGGGGGTATTTTATGGGTCTGTCTCTGTTTATTTAGAGTTACAGAACAGGAAATAACCTGGGAATCATCCAAATGAGTAGGCAGTGACTCAAACTCAACAGAAAATGACCTGTAAATGCCCTAAAATGAACAGCAAGTGACCTGTAAATGCAATGAAAATCGGACAGAATGACTGTGAATGCTCTGGTTTCGAATGAACGAACATTCCCAGTCTATAGACCTCATTCCCGTGACGTCACAACATCGCCCCGACTTGTGCCGCCATACTGTCCGTCAGCTGATGGTGTTTACATGTTACCACCACGTACATTCCTCCTATTACTGCGTGTTTTTCTGCTTGTCTAAGGAATCACCGCCTAGTAAACGAACCCAAAAACCTTCCTGATAATCGTTGACACATTTGAATTTTACGGAGCCCTTAAGGTGACATGGAAGAAGAAAAAAAGACAGAGAGGGAAAAAAAAGTTGTTTAAAAAAAAACTGTGCCCCTAAAAGGGACAAGGAATATTTCTTTTCTGTCAAGGCAAACAAAAGAACAAAAAAAAAAAAAAAAAAAACTGAAGTACAAAAAGTGTTTTGAATCGAAGCAAGAAAAAAAAAAATATTCACATCGAGGCAATTTTTACAACGAAAAAAGTGAACATCGAAGCTGTCCGTAGCAACTGGTTGCTAATGAAGTCAAGAAGGATCGCCAAATCACAGAACGTTTTCCGACGAAAAGGTCCGGTTGAGTTTAAGACTCGCTTCAAATGTCTTCTGCTTATTTCGAAATCGTGAACATTTTTTAATCAAAATGGTGAAGGCATGGGTGGCGGTTGGTTGCAGTAACAGGGAAGATAACGGAGAGACTTGAAGTTCTATCGTATACCGAGACACCCGAAGAGGAGAGCGAGATGGACTGCTGAAATTAGACAACAAAACTGGTCACCAAATGATCACCACAGACTATGTAGTAGTCATTTTATATCTGGTAAGATATATTTAATATATATTTAGAGGGTTTTAGTCATTTAGGGAATAGGATCGAACACACGACCTCACATCCAGCGGCGTATATCAATCATTTATTTTTGGGCATGGCAATCAACGTACTGAGATGTTAACGAGAATAAAAGATTTTGAATTGAACATTTCGTAACTCACCTTCCCGATCACAAGATAAGATTCCTGCTGAATTCTCGTGGACAAGGATCTGTTTTACCCAACCCAGCAACGAAGTATTAATAAGCCTCCAAGCTCTTAAAAAGTTTTTCAAACTTTCATGAGAATAGGCTGACTTCGTATGGACAAGATAGTTGTAGATATCCGGGTAGGAGATGTCAGGTAGAGACAGCGAAGACAGCGGGTCGAAAAACATCGATTTGGGCATTAAATATGGATCTGGCGACTGGATCGACCGAAGCTTTTCCAAATAACTGCTTTTATGCAACTCATCCACTGAGTTCAGAGCGTCTGAAAGCACTGGGGCTTCCATACCATAATTTCTCGAATATAAGGCGCACCCGTGTATAACGCGCACCACAAATTTACTTGTAAAATATAGGGGAAATTATTGTACCCTTGTATAACGCGCACCCTAATTTTAGCACCAATAAATAGAAGAATACAAGAAAACAGAGCTCGTGTACAGATACAGAAATGTCATTTTACTGACTGGTGAAACACAGCACCAGCATAGCACATTGATAGTTCAAAACATTACCATAAACTGACAATATGTACGGTAATATGATCTGACAACTTCTTCAGTTTACCAGAATCAAGGAGAAAACAAAACTGATGTGACTTTTATTTAAAGGCTGGTGTATAACTTGCCCGTTTCATCATGATGAATAAATGTTTCTTCCATGGATTGATACGGTAAAATAAAAGTGAGGATTTATGTCGGAAATCGGAAAGAGCGCATCGCTGTACACTAGACTGTAACAATAGGAACTATTATTTGGGTATGAGTTTCCCGAGGGACAGTTATAGTTGACGGACACAGGAAGTCTGTGTTGTGTTACATTTGTTATGGTCCGCGTTGCGGAGCTGCAATAGACATTGACTTATATGAGTTCAAGAAACTAAATTCTGTGCTTTATGAAGAGTGAAAAAAGCAGAATTTAACACAGACGAAATCATTTGACCAATCAGTGTGAAATATTACCGAAACAAAATGATGACGTCATGTACCATAACGGTCGGCAACGGATCGCCGCATACGTTTCTTCAACACAACATGGCCGTGTCAATAAAAAAATCGGTCTTTAATCTGTCTCCATCCATGTACCAGTGTATAATGCGCACCGTGATTTTACAAGTTGATTTTGGGGAAAAAGGTGCGCATTATATTCAGGAAATTACGGTAATTTGCAAGTGAATCCACCTTTAGAAACAACGATAATTGAAAATACGGACACACAATGATGGACAATATGGCGGCACAATATAGCGATCACGTGATTGTGTGACATAGGTGAATGGGGTCTATATGGATTGGGCGTCGAGCACTGTCAATGCAGCCTTTTGAGTTAACTGAGACACTATTATGGTGGAGAGGCGTCGCTTCCCATGAGACAAACTAGGCAATTGCCTAGGGCCCTCAGCCAGCAGGGGCCCCCAGAGTGCCAACAGATTTAGCACACGCAGCTTTACTGCAATGTCGCAGCGACAAGTGTAGGGTATGTTTCAATACCATGGAATCCTTTGGTAGATTATGGTGATTTTTCCAAAAAAGTCTATTAACTCATTTGCTCCCAGAAACGTATAAAGACGTTCTATTTTTAAATGCTTAACTGTCCCACAAACGTATTTATACGTCTTTTCCGTTTTTTTGTACAAGAAGCATCTAGAGCTTCCGATCTATCACCAAAACAAAAAACAAGCCTCAAAACCCATTTTAAAGCAATAAAACTGGCCACTGGCGGGCAGTAGCGCATTTGTTAAGAGCCCGCAACTCAATTCAAACAGTACAACTTTATTAGGGAAGTTAGCAGAGCCCCTCCGCAGCTTGCTGCTCACGTCCACCGCACGCTCGAGTGTCCTGCACGGAAACGCGCACGGCCAAACCAGTTCCCCCCCAGGAACATAAGTTCCCCTGGCGAACGAGACAGTGGTCACCACAAAAAAAGACTTAAAAAAAAAAAAATCCATCTTTACGAGACAGTCGGCAATGAGGGAAAAGTTTAACCGCTGTCGCAGCCACCAAACGTCATCTCTCAGTTAGGTAAGTGTGAATAAATTGTTACTTTGCTATCAAAAGATCTATTTGGCTGGTTGTTCATGTTATTTTGTAAAAGGAAAGAAATTTAGATGTTTGGGATGTCACTGAAGCAAAAAATAGCCGTGTTAAAGTCAAAGTTGTGTTTGAAATTTTTGCCTTTACAAAAAGCTCATTTTCTCCGTTTTTTCATCAGAAATTGGAAAATTGCTCAAACTAAGCTATTTTGTAATGCTGATTTCTAAAGAATGGATTAACGTATGAACTTTTTTTTCTGCTGAAAGAAGAGAGTCTAATCTTTCTTTTGGTGGGTTCCATGTTTATATAGCAATAGAACAGAATTTTTTTGTGGGCCGTGCAAAATCAGTCAAAAGCCAGTAAAATGGCCGGGAGCGAAGGGCCTTGCTCCGGTGAAAATGGCTGGGAGTGAATGAGTTAATGGGTCTATCGCATTCCTCGTTGAATACTCTATAAGAAAAATATAAAATATATGCATCTAGAACAATCCTAAACAATTTTATTAGCAGATTTAATACTTATTTCGGTCGGTAGTCCACCATTCAGTGGTTTTTACGGAATAATTTGAATTTGGTGGGTCGTAGGGCCAATCTGACTACTGATTTCACACAAACATATATAACGCCGCATCCAATGGTGGTATTTTTGTGTTGCTACTCTTTCTTCTATTGCTCCAAGTCCAACTGCCCCCCTTACTTGCACATGCTCGAAGGGCCCCATGTTGCTTGTTGCCTGGGGCCCCCGGGGACCCTTGCTACGCCTCTGGGTGGAAGATTTTGGTAGCAACTTGTTGGTTCATTTTTTGTTTTGTTTTTTTATGGACATTAACACCTTTTCAAAATGATATCTCGATTCTTAGCAGGAGCATATCGATAACCTTTTGGGATACAAAGTATCACGATATATCACCATTTCGATATTTTGTCACACCCCTAACTCTTACCTACAACCCAATATCGTCCATAGAGTTCTTCTTCGATTTCTCGTCCCCTGACCGACGTGCCCCACAGGTCTCTTTCTCGCGTGCTGCCCGCGCAACATTGCTCCACGCTCAGTATATTTCCGTCCAGATCGCAAATCATCTGGCTGACCACGGACGCGTAGCCCAGCGAGTTGATGCACAACTCTCGAGTCCCGTCGGTGATCCGAAAGTGAGCCGGAGTAAGCAAGCCCAGCACGTCCGGGATCCCGCAGAAGTCCTCCACCATTTGAGCGATGTCGATTTTTGCCTTCTGCGATTGCGGGAAAGAAATGAACTGGTCCGACAAGCCGGCCGCCACTTCGGACACTGTGACCACGATATCCTCGCAGTCCGTCTTGAGGTTGAAGCGTTTCAAAATCGAGGGGGAGTAGGAGCCCCGCGCGTAAAAGTTGAGGGTCACCATGATCATAGCGTCCAAGGAGCGAGGGGTGAGCAGGAATTTCTTCATGCGGACGCGCATCATGTCAGCGACGAACTCGATGCAGGGGCGCGTGAGGTGGAACAATTCAAACAAAATGTCGTCGTCGTAATAGTCAAAACAGCTCCGAGATTCGGAGTTAACCTCCTCGCCGTGGCCCAGAAGCTCCGATTGGACCGCGAACCACACCGCCAGAGGGTCCGACATTTGGTCGGCGCTGAGAGGGCTTTAAAAATGAGTTAAAAACACATTAAGGTAACTCAAGCTCCGATGAATGGTGTCGGCAAGGACCGGATGTGAGCCTTGTTTACTTCCTTTGTTTGCCGGCTAGCGCGCATATTGCTCGTTATTGCCCTCGTGTGGATGGAGAGTGGAAAATTTCCAATTTTCTCTTCTTTTTCATATGAATATTTTAATTTCAATAAAACAAGCACATAGAAAATGGATTTTAAACAACATATATTTGGCAGGTAAGCGAGATTATGTTATCAATCTGGCTTGATATCTATTTAAGCACAGTCGAATTTAAAATGGATCAAAACAGAAACATTGTCTGAAATGCCGATTCGTTTAAAAGAATGTTTTTTTTGTTTTTTTTAAAAATCCAAATGTCTGAAAACAACAAAACTGTCAAACACATCAAAATTGCTTTATTATTTGCTTCAAGTGAAATGGAACTGATTTTGTTAAATGTGTACATAGAATATGAAACCACCCATAAATCGATTTGTGATTTATTATGACTTTGTAATATTGGCAAAGAGATCACTATCCAAAGAATTTATATGTATCGTCATGAAATTGGTGATTTACACCCCTAGCAACAACTACTTCCTGTACTCATAAGACCAAGATTTCATGCAAATGGAGCACGTTACTTTCAGGCAATAGCAAGTTAAAGCAACAATAGGTAACTTTTAAACCTTTATAAAATATTTTCTTAACATTTGTGACAATATGTCGACAGAGAACTTATATATATATATAAAGATAAAAACTTGTATAAATTGATGGGGTCTGTATCGCTTTCACCGGCTCTAATTTTGAGGGTGGCAGAACCCTGCCACACAAAAAAACTAGAAATGTGCTGACTGCTTTATGACATACGTCACTTCCCCCTTTCCCCATTGATTATAAAGATAGAAGTCGATGCGAACGCTTTTGCACGAATTCTGCAAAGATGGCAGAGCAACAAAAAAGACATTAAGTTTTGTCTGAGGAGGAAAAAAAAAAGGGAGGCTAACGGGATACTCAAGAATAAACATTGGCCCAGCTTTCACTCGCTGGCGTGGCCCCCCCCCCCCCCCTCCCAAAAAAAGATTTTTTTTGGAAAACTCTTATATGACATGAATGTTTTATTTCAATACAACAAGCACATAGAAAATTGATTTTAAACAACATATATGAGTCAGGCAAGAAAGCTTATGTTAAAAGATATCAACCATAAAAACATTTTCTCCATCAGATATCTGTACAATATTCACAGTAGGTGATTTGGTAGTTAGCAAAGAATTAAATGCAGATTAAAAAAACCAATTGACATCACTAAGGTCCAATCCATTTTCATTGGAACTCCCACACAAAATTGATTGGATGTCATGCAACATCAACCAGATGAGTCTGTTTTAAAACACTTTATATCAATTGCACAAGTTAAAGCAACACTAGGTAACTTTTCAGTTTTGGTCGATTTTAGCGAGCCGGTGGATAAGAGCGGTCTTGTTTTGCCTTAAGGAAGACTGCGTTCCCTGTAAGGACATGCGCTGCATTTCCCATGAGGACCAGGGAACACCCGCCTAGTGTCGTAAAAATGGATTAAACAACATTTCTGTTTCCGGCGGCTGCGTTAAGGATGAATAGTAGTAAGGTAATCCAGTTGTGGCTAAACAATAGCATATGACGGTTATCAACTGTCATGTTTAGTGTGGCTACCCCCCCCCCCCCCCACCATACCGGAGTGAAAGCCGGACCAGTGTTTTTTTCTGTATATCCTGGTAGCCTCCCCCTTTTTTCCTCCTCAGACAAAACTTTTTGTGTTTTTGTTGCTCTGCCATCTTTGCAGAATTTGCGTGAAAGCTTTTGATCCGACTTCTTTATAATGAATGGGGAAAAGGACGTATGCCGTAAAGCAGTCAGCCCATTTGTAGTTTCCGCAAAATTAATTAGTTTCCTTAAAATTAATTAGTGCCGGTGAAAGCGATACAGGCCCCCTCAAGATATAAAAGAGGTGTCTATCATCTAGTTTTTAGTCTACATATAATTTCAAATGTTACCTAGTGTTGCTTTAAGTAAATTATTTCATAGCAACAATAAACTCCACAATACATTGCTGGTTGGTTATAGCTTTTTCATAGTCGATGGTGACAAGTAGAACATTTTATTGACATCACTGATGGGAACATCCTTCAGTCTTTGTATTTGACCCTTTTGTGTGACTTCGCTCAGCTGGCTTTTTGCAAACCCATCTGAAATATTTTCATGAAAGAAGGACAAAATGTTTCATTATGCTTCATAAAATTAATCATCTTCAATATGACGACGCTTACCTGTAACGTTGTCCAGAGAATCAAGTGGTGCTGTATTGTACATGTTGATTCCAAATAGCATCAGCACAGAGATGGTTAATGCGACCAGCAGATAGATTGGCACAGCCAAAGCCCAATACCTACAAGGCAAAACAGACGTTTTAAGCTTTGATTTGTTGTAATTATTAAAGAATATTCAAAACGAAATGTCTGCTTACTTTTGAGGCCAGTAAGTGAATCCAACTGAATGAAGCCACTCCTCTGGTATGTATGCCCACACACAATATAAAACTTAGGGAGGGTTGGAGGGGGTGTGATTAGGAAAAGTTAGTCAGGAAATAAACATCGTATTCGACTTTATTATGGAAAATGAGGGGGAAAACTCACTGAAGCCAAATTGTGAGCCGAGGTAGAGAACAAAGCCATAGATTGCCCTCTCAGGCAGAGGAGAAGGAGTGTTTTCCACCATTATCTGAAAAGACATTAAAATAACAAAGGGGATAAACTACATGTCAACTAAAAGCATTATATTGGATTTAATAATTTTAAAAAAAGGCTAGCACACGTCTTCCGAGATGGAACACACACCATAACACTCGAAATCGAGCTACTAAAATATGACATTTTGCGCAATTAATTCGTCAAAATCAAACACATTTAAAACACAATTCTACAAATATGAACGAAATACCTAAGCATCCATGTCTTCTTTGATTTTGCGTTATTCTTTTTAGCTGCTAGAATCTTAGCTCGATTAATTTAGCCTGTATTTGTCCGTCTATTATTTAGTATAACCGGAAACATGTATTGAAGATTGTTTCCGAATTTAAAAATCCGTTAAAATTTTAACGCACTTTTTTTTAATCTCCAGATTGTATAAAAATAATATAACTATAAATAATCATTTTAAAAATATATTTGTGTTGATACAATTTGTTATATACCACTTGAAGTGTGTTTTGTCTTAACAAATTTGGGTTTGTGTTCATATCGAACGTATTTGGATGTTACACCAACCGGAAGTGGAAATTTCTACATGGATTTGGCGCATGGGTTAGAAAGAAAATCTGCATGTGACGTTTTCTATTCATTTAATACGTTAGTTTGAATCATTTAATTGTTCTTGACACGTTTATTGGTTCACCTTACACGACACTAGCAGATTTTCCATCGTGACTTATTAATCTTCTCATGACGCCGAAACGACAGCAGCCGCGTGGATGCTGACCAACTTCTCCCTGAACTCACTTTACAAATAATGTCAGTGGTCGAAATGTCGAAGGTGAAACCGAAGAAAAAGAAGCAACTCTCCTCCGAAGCAGGAAAAGACAGTAGAGTTAAAAAGAAAAAGAAATTCTGGATACGAATGAAGAAAGCCAAGGAGGAAAAAAAGGCCACAAGTCAACTGTCAGTACCTCCAAAAGATTCCGAACAGTTTTCCTGCAATTGGAAAGCATTGCAAGAGGCAAGATTTTTTTTTTTTTTAAATTTACTTTATTGTTATAATACAAAAATGCAAGGGCGTAGGTTTGGTCTCAATATTGGTAGGGACGATATAACAGCATAAGCTGCATGTACACTTTTTGCTGGGGACGGGACATTTATTAGAACCTAATTAATTGAGAGGCTAAATGATTAATGCAAAATAAATCTGTATTGACTTGTACTAACTTTCACACTGCAAATTTTACAATATTATATCTTAATCTGTTATTTTTTCTGAAATTTAGTCGAATAATTTTTAAAATCTTGTTTTGAGTTTTAAAGGCTAGTTAACAGATAAATGCATCAGATTATTCCCCTTTTAGTAAATATTACCATTTGTACTTATTAGGCCCATACATCTAAAAGTCAGCCATTTTTCACCTAACTCGAGAAAAAAATGCTTTCAAATAATGTTTTGAACAATATCTATTCTTGAATTAACATTTCTGACAGACATGTTTTTTAAAGATTAAATATACAAACATTTTGTTTCAAATAAGTCTGTTATTTTCAGTTTGCAATTTTTATTTCAATAAATCTGAGTAAAATTTACTTGAAGCACTGATAGATAATTTCGCTTATTTCTAGTAGATTTCCACTGAGAACAAGGAAATTAAAAATGTTTTTTTTTTTTTTTCAGTTTTAAGGAGGTGGGTTTTTGCAGTGCATATGTATTGCTTCAGGTGATACACCATTCAGTTGTTCCCTTTGTTTTCAAAAACTCCTAAAGACACATTCTGAAAACTTCCACAATAAATGTCTGGATTTTTTTAGCAAATTTAAATTGCATTATTTGAACACAAATTATATTAACGTACACAAGAAATATAAACTCTCATCATCTCATTAGTATCCAGGAATGCAAAAAAAAAAATTCTTATTACCACTCAAAATTGTCTTTCTAAATAAATATAACAAAAATGTTCTTAGTCATGGAATAACAAAAATAAATTAAAAAAAGTTTGTCCACAAGCACAGCCAAACTCAACAAAAAATGAAAACTCCTTTGGGCTGCTTTAAGACCACATAAGTAAAATGAAAATGAAAACTGGGCAGAAGAGTTTAAACCTTGGTTCACTACATTTCATACAGCTGAGCAGAGTTTACTATATTTCTCTCAGTTTGATTATCGATAACATAGTGGAAAACACTTACAGGAGGACACTTCTACTGTACCCAAGCAGCTTCCTACTCAGGTTAGCAAGTTCACACAGTTTATTGTAATGTTAATGCCAACTCTATGACTTTCATTTCTTACAGTGGGTGATGGCCGGAAAAACTCCCAAACTTCTAATACACCTCCGAAGCGGGCGGAGGAGGGCATGTCGACATGCAACGTAATTTTGAACTGTGAGAGAGTGTGTGTGTGGCGGGGGGTAAGGGGTTTAAGTCATTAGCCAATCAAATGTGCGTTTGAGGGGAAAAAAATGGAGCAGCACATTCAGCAAGTGGAAAAACATAATGAAAATAATTCATTTAATAATTGTAGGGTCAATTCTATCGTTACATCGTATGGGAAGACAATCTAAATGACCTATATAACTGAACACGTATAATGCAAATAAGGTTGCTTGAAAGTTGGTGGGAAGAATTTGAGCATCCTGAAAAGTTGGTAGTGTTTTGTTCCTACCATCCCTATGCAAACCTACGCCCTTTCATAAATGTGTGTAAAATGGATAAGTAGCTTGATAAACTCTAATGTTTTTGCCAATTTGTCATTGATGTCCACAGATTTTAAAGTCCAATAAGACGTCAACAAATGAGCCAAAGACAGCCCAGCAACAACCTAATGGCCCTGCACAAGAAAAGAAAGACAAACAATCCACAAATGTGGATCAAAACAACACCTCCAGTAAGACTGATTTGGGATTAAAAGCCAAACACAAAAGTGTTGCCAAAAGTCCAGTTGTGGAGGACACAAAACAGCCAGCTCCATTTAAAAGGAAAAAGACATTTAAAGCAAATGGTGAGCAAGCAGCCAAGAAGCAGAAGTCTGAAAAAAAGGATTCCAAACCTACAGAGTGAGTGTCAAGTAAATGAACATGTTTCAATGGCCATCGATGGCGATGGACGTCCAATCCATTTGGACTGGGGGTCGCTGCCAGCCTCTTCCGGTTCAAATGGATTGGGCGTCTTGTCACTGTAAATAACTTAAGCATTGTTAATGTTTTTTTATCCTTCTTGCAGAGAGGATATTTGGTTCGATGACGTGGACCCTGATGACATCGAGGCGACTGTGGGGGCAGAGGCTGCAGACATCATGAGAAAGAAGCAAGGCATTCAAAAGAAGGACGCAGAGAGTGCGCTGGTCAAGGAGCATGCCTTTGAGGGGTGAGTTCAATTTCTTTATACTGTAGGGCTGGGCGATATGGCCTTAAGCACGTATCACGGTAAATTGAGCAGATTTACCTCTACAACAATAAATGACGATAGATTCGCCCAAGCGGACTGTTATATAATTTGAAAGTCTGAATCAATGCCTGAAATACAGATGAACCTTTTCTCGCTGATTTATTTAACCGCTTTCAATTTAATATATTTAACAATTATACATGCAGTCTAAACATTAAGGAATATAAAAATTTATTGTAAACAATAGGAATTCAAGTATGAACATTTATAACAGCTTGTATGGCTTGAACAATGTACATAATCAAAACAATATGCCTGAGCGAACATGTCATTGTCACACAAATGACTTACAGCTTGAACAGCACACTTCAAAAAGACAACTTATTGTTAATGGCTGCTGTGACATAATTACTCAACACAAGTGTTTACATCAAGGTTTCAGTTTTTTTTTTCCCAGTGCATTTTTTAATACCCGCATGCACACATGAACCCCCACACAGACACACACACATTAAAGCTATATTGATCTTCTGCAAATGAAACATTTAAGATTTTATGATGGCAGTAATGACACAGAATGAAGCAAGCACTTACAGAAAAATTGCTGGGGCCATTAAACGGTCATATTATTTTATATATTATTAAGTTTAACTGTTGGATTATACCGTATGCTGAATGCTTTACCATCACAAAAGCTATCAGAGAAATCACACAGACATAGATACAAAATAACGCGACATACTAATTCCTAGATGCAGTCCGTGCCCAATCCACTGATTAGATTCAGCCGTTTCAACAAGGTTAGAGTCGCTATCAGACTCCATCACGTTCATTTGTAGTGTTAAGCCTGTGGCCTGGCTACCAGTAGAAAGCACTGAAAGCACCTTCTCCGGAAATCGTGAGAACAAGGGAGGACAGCGGGTGAAAGCCCGCCTGGATGCCGTCAAGAGTCTACATAATTTCGGGTGAAAGTTTGGCGAACCTCCCTTAAGCCACACTCAACGTTTGCTTGTAGCGTTAGCCACTAGCGTTAGCCTACCGGGCTTCTGTTTGTTTGGCTTCCTGATAACCACGTGACTCCATACGTAAGCACACTGACTGTTTTCTTAAAGGGGAATGAACATAGCCGAATTAACACAGAGTCAAAGCGGGATGAAAAGACTATATTTTCTTGTTTTATTAAATTACTGAATTTACCGACATGGTCAAAATTACGTCGGTCATCGTGAAGAATTTCGGTAACAGTAAATTTTTGGTTTACCGCCCTGCTCTATTATACAGTGAGGAACATAAGTGTTTGAACACTGTGCGATTTTGCTAAGTTCTCCCACTTAGAAATGACGGGCAGGTTTGAAATTGTCATGGTAGGTGCTTGTCCACTGTGAGAGACTATCTAAAAAATAAATCCAGAAATCACAGTGAATGATATATATATATATTTTTTACGACTTATTTGTACTTTACTGCTGCAAATAAGTATTTGAACACCTGAGAAAATCAATTCCAACATTTGGTACAGTAGCCATTGTTTACAATTGCAGAGGTCAAACGTTTCCTATAACCCAGGGGTCCTGTGAGGGCCACATAACTTTTCCCTTCTATGATGAGGGGAAGGGGTCAGTTTGTAACAGAAAAAGTGTGACCATTGCAGGAGTGCCTAAATGTAAAAAATTTATTATTTTTCAGATAGCCACAATCAAATAATCCTTTCTGGATTCTTCACGGAACAAAATAAAGTAAAATAAAAATAATAATAATATAATATTATACAATATAATATAATATAATATAATATAATATAATATAATATAATATAATATAATAATAACACCATTAATTAAATAGATAATAACCAAATAACCCTCTCTGTGTTCTTCATAGTAAAAAGCCAGGAAATAAATAACATTATTGGGGGGGGGGGTGTTCAGGGGGCCGGACCAAATGTTGAGGTGGGCCGCAGTTTGGGGACCCCTACTATAACCTTTCACCAAGTCTGCACAAACTGCAGCAGGGATTTTGCACCACCGCTCCACATAGGTCTTCTCTAGATCAAACAGGTTTCTGAGCTGTCACTGAGAAACACTGAGTTTGAGCTTCCTCCAAAGCTTTTCCTTCGGGTTTAGGCCTGGCGACTGGCTAGGCCCCTCCAGATGCTTTTATATGCTTTTTACGAAGGCACTCCTTAGTCTGTCCGGCTGTCTGCTTCGTCTGTTGTCATGTTGGAAGACCCAGTCAAGACCCATTTTCAATGCTCTAACTGATGGAAGGCGGTTATTCCCCAAAATCTCACAATATCTAGCCCTGGTCATGCTCTCCTTAATACAGTGCAATCGTCCAGTCCCCTGTGCAGAAAAACACCCCAAAGCATGATGCTACCACCCCCATGCTTCACAGTAGGCTTGGTGTTCTTCTACTGGTACTTATCATTCTTCTTCCTCCAAACACTGTGAGTGGAATTTACACCAAAAAGCTCCATTTTGATCTCCTATGACCACGAGACTTTTTGTCATGACTCCTCTGGATCATCCAAATGGTCATTGGCAGACTTAAAACGGGCCAGGTTTAAGTAGGGGAACCTTCCGTGGCATGCGTGATTTTAAACTGTGACGTCTAAAGTGTATTACCAGCAGTAACCTTGGAAATGGTGGTCCCAGCTCCTTTCAGGTCATTGACCAGCTCCTCCTGTGTAGTTCTTGGCTGATTCCTCACCCTTCTTGGGATCATTGAGACCCTACGAGGTAGATCTTGCATGGTGCCCCAGTCAGAGGGAGATTGAGATGTTCAGCTTCTTCCATTTTTTTAATAATTGCTCCAACGGTGGATCTTATATAACCAAGCTGCTTGGCAATTGCCCAGTAACTCTTCCACTCTACAATTCTGTCTCTGGTGTATTTGGTCTTGACCATGTTAGTAATTGGAGTCTTTCTGATTGTATGGGGTGGACAGGTGTTTATATGCAGCTAAACGGCTCAAACAGGTCAAAAATTCAGACTCAAAAAGTCTACCTCCACTCCACTTATTTAGGAGAATAAGTGGAGTGGAGGTGGACTTTTTTTAAAGGCGACTAACAGGTCTTTGAGGCTCACAATTCTAGCTAATAGACAGGTGTTCAAATACTTATATGTAGTTGTGAGATAAAAATAAATTGTTAAAAAAAAAATCATACAATGTGATTTCTGGATTTTTTTAAGATTGTCTCTCACAGTGGACAAGCACCTACCATGAAAATTTCAAATCCTCCCATCATTTCTAAGTGGGAGACCTTGCAAAATCGCAGGGTGTTCAAATACTTATTTTCCTCACTGTATTTCTCTATTCAAGTGACACACCTTCTTGTTTTCTCAGCCTTACCAGAGCCGTCGCCATGGACTGCGAGATGGTCGGCGTTGGTCCTGATGGCGAGGACAGTATCTTGGCGCGCGTGTCGCTTGTCAACCAGTTCGGGAAATGCGTGTATGACAAATATGTCAAGCCTAGCGAGAAGGTGACGGACTACAGAACGGCTGTCAGTGGCATCCGTGAGCACAACATCAGAGATGGTGAGTTTGGATATGAGATTTAATTAGACTTGTAATTATTTTGGAAGACAAAACATTTTAATGAGCCATTTTACGCTGCCAATTGCAGGAGAGAACGTCTCAACTGTGCGGAAGGAAGTTGCCGAGATTCTGCAGGGTAGAATAGTGGTTGGCCATGCGCTACACAATGACTTCAAGGTATGAATTTAATGCTTTAATTCAAGTTCTCACTCTTACAACTTTTAAATTTGTTTTAGATCTTGCTCCTGGATCACCCAAAAAAGAACATCCGAGACACTCAGAAGTATAAACCCTTCAGGAAGACTGTCAAGGTGTCAACAATGCGCATACATGAAACAGACAACAGAATCTTATCGCTTTTGTTGAAATATCAATATAATAACCATTATTTTTTCTCATTTTAGACAAACAATCCCTCGCTGAAATTACTTTGTAAAGAAATACTTAATGTCACAGTCCAGCAGGGTGAACATTCCTCTGTAAGTCCAACTGAGGCGTTCTCCGGTATGTTCAGTGTGGTTGTGTATGAGTCTGACTGTAATCTGTTGGTTGAAATGTTTCAGGTCCAGGATGCGCAGGCCACAATGAGGCTGTACACGCTGGTGAAGAAACAATGGGAGGCCCAAATCAAGAATGGCACGGACGAGAAACAAGAAAAGCGAAAGCGCAGATCTCCCAAGAACGCCAGCAAGCCTCGTGTTGCAGGTTTGGCATCATTTTAAGGGAAAGACTTGCTCTATTGACTTCAGGAGTCTTTTTTTTTTTTTTTTTTTTAAAGCCCCTTGTATTTCTTGGAACCCAAAAGCGACTGAAAATAATTTCTGATATGATTCAATGGATTAAGTATATCACCAGCTGAGCAGCAACTTCATTTTCGATGGAGGAAAACATAACAACAATGTGGATAGCATAGAAAGGCATTCTGCTATATCGTACTGTTTTTATAAATGTCAGTCACTATCAGTGTTCTACATTGAAACACATTTCAATTATCCCCTCTCTTAATGGGTGTGGATGTGTGAAATGTTTGCCCTCAATGAGTGTAGAACTAGATTTTAATGTTCATTTCCTGGTTGCCTTGAGTTGCAAAGTTATCTGTACAGTTTGAATAAAATATAACACAAACATGGGATCTTATTGAGTTTTAGCTACTCATTAGCAGTCATTCACGACATTTGATCGCTGTCATCGTACTTCAATCGCTGTCAATGGCAGCCAGTGAGTTGATGAAATTCCCTGAATGTGCAATTAAAAGGTAAGTCAAGATTTGACGTAACACTTAAATTTTGCTTGATTCCAAATAACCTATGTAATAAGTAGCCTTTTGGGTGTCACCATGTTGACGTTTGTGCGTGACGTGACCAACAAAGAGCAAAAGATGACAGTAACGGCTGCTTGCATCCTGAAGACGATGACGATTTCCGCTGAAGATTGATCTAATTTCCTGTTGGAACCACAATTTGCCGTGGGCCAATTTCCAGCTAGGTGCCTTACCAAAATTGAATGACGTCACAAACCGGTATGTACATTACTAGTGAATTTTATTTGACAAAATTTACGGTAGCTTAGGAAAACACCTTACATTCCATTTTTGTAAAATTTACGGTAGCTTAGGAAAAAACATTCCATTTTTGGCACATACAGATTGCGCGCATTTCGACCTTGCACTCTTTGAATTCATTCACTTGAGCAGACTTCACTTTGATTTGTGTGCTAGCGTGATTTACTGCCTTATAGCTGATGAAAGTGTCCAGTCAGAAATGAAGCATGTGACTTGGAGCTCTGACAGATGCTGCCAAGGCTTTTGCCTCATGAAAATATTCAGAATCTAAATCAAATAGTGCTGACAAAAGGCTTTTGTTTGTTTTTATGTTCATTTCCATTTGACTTGGCAGCGTTAGGAAGCTCTGTCATGCATGTCTCGCATTTTTTGACCCTCCCAGGAGTTTGCTTCTTCCATGTGGACAATGACGACATGCACAACACAAGGCATTCGTAAGTGGGGAAATTTCCTTTATTTTTTTTGACAGTGTTGACAAGCCACAAGATAACTAAGAATTAAGGACATGCAGATGTTAGGGTTCTTACAGCTTTAAGTACCGTAATTTTCGGACTATAAGGCGCTCCTGACTATAAGCCTCCACCCACCAGTTTTGACATGAAAACGGCATTTGTTCATAAATAAACCGCACTGGACTATAAGCTGTCCTCACTGTATTTTGGCATATATACACCAAAAGATATTACCCTGTAACACTTCATTTCACAGTGGCATCATTAGATTTTCATAGGACCAAATGAACAACCATGAAGCTTTGAATTGCTGCAAAGCTTCATTGCTTCAAGAAGCTTCATTAGGCCATCACCTCTCCCTTGGGGGAGACTGTTAACCTCTGCAGGCACCTGATGTCAACACTGTTGTCATCCAACATACCTCCTAGCATGCATTGCAGTGTTACAAATGTAACAAAATTCATGTTCTGTGCTAATTATTTCTTCAGTTACTCTTCCAGTTGTTTCATTAATCGCTAGCTCTGGTTTTATGTAACACTTTATTTGACAGTGGTGCTATAAAACTGTCATAAGACCATCATAATTATGATATGACACTACCATGAGCATTACTGAATGCTTACGACAGATGTCATTTTGTGTCATCGGGCAAATTATTTCACTTTTGAATAGCTGTAAAAGATCCGAACTGGTCACAAACTGAGTGACATTATTTGCTGGATGATACCGAATAGCATCTGTCAAGAATTAATGCCCATGATAGTGTCATTTCACAATTATGGAGGTCTTATGTCTGTCTTATGACGCCGCTGTCAAACCGTGTTACCCATTAACCCAAATAAATCAACAAATAAACCGCACTGGACTATAAGCCATGGGTTTCAAAATAAGGGAAAAAAGTAGCTGCTTATAGTCTGAAAATTACAGTAGATTTGAAAACTTTATATCTGTACTGGTTTTATACTGCCCCAATGTGGTCATGGCTGCTATGAATTAATGACATTTCCATTCATTTGACATACAAGCATGATTGTGGAATTAATTGAAGTACTATCTCAAGGCACCACTCGTACAAACAAGAGTGTATGAGGAACTGTTGGAAATTGTGTCTTCAGTATATATGTGTTGTGCTAAGATGTTCAATTCCTTCCTTGTGCGTGAGCCGCAGCGGGCAACCGCCTGTCTGTTGACTGATGCTGGCGCTTAAGAAGCCAGTTGTACATTCAGTATTTATGCAGTTTGATGAACAAATGTAGGCTGCTACTTAACTCGCATTGCTGCCTTTGCCTCTCTAAGTGCTGATGAACATCCCTCTTGTGAACGGTCTGACCTTAAAAACTGTGTTTAACATGAGTCCATTACTGTGTGAGGCACTTGCATTTTATTACCTTGGAATACCCGGAAGTTGTTATTAATGATGGAACTGAAAAGTAGCTAATATATTATACTAGTTGATAGATAGCTGCCCAAAGTCAGTTCTGGTAATACAGGTCCTACTTAAAAATTAACATAGTGTGGTAAAGTTAATTATTTTCTGTAATGTACTGATAAACATTAGACTTTCATATATTTTAGATTCATTATACACTACTGAAGAAGTTCAAGCCTTTTATTGTTTTAATATTGATGATTTTGGCAAAAAAGTCAAGAAAAACCAAAAATCCCTATTTAAAAAAATTAGCATATTTCATCCGACCAATACAAAAAAGAGTTTTTTAATACAAAAAAAGTCAACCTTCAATTAATTATATCAGCTATGCACTCAGTACTTGGTCGGGAAGCCTTGTGCAGAAATGACTGCTTCAATGCGGCGTGGCATGGAGGCAATCAGACTGTGGCACTGCTGAGGTGTTAGGGAGGCCCAGGATGCTCCGATAGCAGCCTTAAGCTCATCCACAGTGTTGGGTTTGGTGTCTCTCAACTTCCTCTTCACAATATCCCACAGATTCTCTATGGGGTTCAGGTCAGGAGAATTGGCAGGCCAATTGAGCACAGAAACGCCATGGTCAGTAAACCATTTACCAGTGGTTTTGGCACTGAGCAGGTGCCAGGTCATGCTGTAAAAATTAAATAATTTCCATCAAGCTCTTCAGCAGATGAAAGCATGAAGTACTCCAAAATCTTCTGATACCTAGCTCCATTGATCCTGCCCTTGATAAAACACAGCAGACCAACACCAGTAGCTGACATGGCACCCCAGACCATCACTGACTGTGGATACTTGACACTGGACACAGGCGCTTTGGCATTTCCTTCTCCCCAGTCTTCCTCCAAACTCTGGCACCTTGATTTCCAAATGACATGCAAAATTTGCTTTCATCAGAAAAAAAGTACTTTTGACCACTGAGCAACAGTCCAGTGCTGCTTCTCTGAAGCCCAGGTCAGGTGCTTCTGCAGCTGTTTCAGGTTCAAAAGTGGCTTGACCTGGGGAATGCGGCAACTGTAGCCCATTTCCAGCACACGCCTGTGCATGGTGGCTCTGGATGTTTCTATTCCAGACTCAGTGCACTGTTTCTGCAGGTCCCCCAAGGTCTGGCATCGGCACCTCTCCACAATCTTTCTCAGGGTGTGGTCACCTCTTCTGGTTGTGCAGCGTTTCCTGCCACACTTTTTCCTTCCCACAGACTTCCCACTGAGGTGCCTTGATACAGCGCTCTGGGAACAGCCTATTCGCTCAGAAATTTTTTTCTGTGTCTTAGCCTCTTGCTTGAGGGTGTCAATGATGGACTTCTGGACAGCAGTCAGGTCGGCAGTCTTGCCCATGATTGGGGTTTTGAGTAATGAACCAGGCTGGGATTTTTTAAAAGCCTCAGAAATTTCCGCAGGGGTTTTGAGTTAATTCAGTGATTCAGATGATTAGGTTAGTAGTTTCTTTAGAGTACCTTTTCTGTTTTCAAATTTTGATGGTAGCAGTGAGCAAGAATATTCGGGTTTGACAGTGTCATGGGATTTACTTGAACATTGGACACATAGGAATTTGTGTTTCTGGATGTCATGACCTGCACACCCAACACCTGCAGGGCAGACATTGGATCTGCAAAGGTAACGTTGACAGTCCAGCGATGAAAGATCTTTGTTAATATGCTGTTTGTTTAAAAAGAAAAAGGACTTCTTAGAAAAATGTTTTTGTCAAGTTAGGTCAGGGGTCGGCAACCCGTGTTTTAAGAGCCGCATGCGGCCCTTTAACGCTGTTCTAGTGGCTCCCTGGAGCATTTTCAAAAATGTTTGAAAATGGAAAAAGATGGGGAGGGAATTATATTTTGTGTTTTGATATGGTTTATGTAGGAGGACAAAAATGTAACAAACATTCTTAATGTTTTCCTGAAGAACTTAGAGGAGCGCAAAAATAGATTTAAGAAGTGGATTGCATTACCAAACTTCCCTACTGCTGCAAGTTTTGATGCAACCCGGGACATAATAAAGCGTGGAAAACAGTTCACTGATGTCGAGTACATGAAGGACACATTCATCAGCATATCAGATCACTTATTTGCAGACTTCAAAAACATAACCGAGATAATACAGAAAATCAAAGACATGCCCAGGTAAGGGGCATGTTATGCACGTCCCATTTTGTTGTTTTTCGGAACCTCAAAATAAAAATGACATAAAAAATTGGTTGTCTTTATTGCATTTCTTTAATTTTATAAAAGCAATGAAACAATCCATTGATATTGTAATGAAATTAATCTTGAGGTTGCATTATACAACAGAGTAGTCAAGTGTGTTGGACACACTGCAGGAAAAATATTAACTAATAAAGGCTCATTATGTATTTTTAGCCAACTTTGTCATTTTGATAGCAGGCCAATATAGCTAATACAGATACATACAGCATACAGTTGGGCAAATAAGTATTTAGTCAACCACTAATTGCACAAGTTCTCCCACTTGAAAATATGAGAGAGGCCTGTAATTGTCAACATGGGTAAACCTCAACCATGAAAGACAGGATGTGGAAAAAAAACCCAGAAACTCACATTGTTTGATTTTTAAAGAATTTATTTGCAAATCATGGTGGTAAATAAGTATTTGGTCAATACCAAAAGTTCATCTCAATACTTTGTTATGTACCCTTTGTTGGCAATAACTGAGCCAAAACGTTTTCTGTAACTCTTCACAAGCTTTTCACACACTGTTGCTGGTATTTTGACCCATTCCTCCTTGCAGATCTCCTCTAGAGCAGTGATGTTTTGGGGCTGTCGTTGGGCAACACGGACTTTCAACTCCCTCCACAGATTTTCTATGGGGTTGAGATCTGGAGACTGGCTTGGCCACTCCAGGACCATGAAATGCTTCTTACAAAGCCACTCCTTTGTTGCCCTGGCTGTGTGTTTGGGATCATTGTCATGCTGAAAGACCCAACTACGTCTCATCTTCAATGTCCTTGCTGGCAGAAGGAGATTTTCACTCAAAATCTCTCGATACATGGCCCCATTCTTTCTTTACTTTACACAGATCAGTCGTCTTGGTCCCTTTGCAGAAAAACAGCCCCAAAGCATGATGTTTCCTCCCCCATGCTTCACAGTGGGTATGGTGCAATTCAGTATTCTTTTTCCTCCAAACAACAGAACCTGTGTTTCTACCATAAAGTTCTATTTTGGTTTCATCTGACCATAACACATTCTCCCAGTCCTCTTCTGGATCATCCAAATGCTCTCTAGCGAACCATACATGGTCCTGGACGTGTACTTTCTTCAGCAGGGGGATACGTCTGGCAGTCCAGGATTTGAGTCCCTGGCGGCGCGTTGTGTTACTGATAGTAGCCTTTGTTACTGTGGTCCCAGCTCTCTGTGGGTCATTCACTAGGTCCCCCCCGTGTGGTTCTGGGATTTTTGCTCACCTTTCTTATCATTTTGACGCCACTGGGTGAGGTCTTGCATGGAGCCCCAGATCGAGGGAGATTATCAGTGGTCTTGTATGTCTTACATTTTCTAATAATTGCTCCCACAGTTGATTTCTTTACACCAAGCGTTTTACCTATTGCAGATTCAGTCTTCTCAGCCTGGTGCATGTCTACAATTTTGTCTCTGGTGTCGTTCGACATCTCTTTGTGCTTGGCCATAGTGGAGTTTGGAGTGTGACTGACGGAGGTTGTGGACAGCTGTCTTTTATACCGATAATGAGTTAAAACAGGTGCCATTAATACAGGTAACGAGTGGAGCCTCATTAGACCTCGTTAGAAGAAGTTAGACCTCTTTCACAGCCAGAAATCTTGCTTGTTTGTAGGTGACCAATTTTCCACTCTAATTTGGAAATAAATTCTTTAAAAATCAAACAATGTAATTTTGTTTTTTTTCCCACATTCTGTCTCTCTCAGTTGAGGTTTACCAATGTTGATAATTACAGGCCTCTCTAATCTTTTCAAGTAGGAGAACTTGCACAATTGGTGGTTGACTAAATACGTATTTGCCCCACTGTACATTGACATCAGGATGGATAGTCGCATTTTCTGTTGCTTCTTAATGAGTGGAGCCTCGTTAGACCTCGTTAGAAGAAGTTAGACCTCTTTGACAGCCAGTAATCTTGCTTGTTTGTAGGTGACCAAATACGTATTTTCCACTCTAATTTGGAAATAAATTCTTTAAAAATAATTAAAAATAAAACTGTGATTTTCTGTTTTTTTTTCTCCACATTCTCTCACTCATGGTTGAGGTTTACCCCATGTTGACAATTACAGGCCTCTCTAATCTTTTCAAGTAGGAGAACTTGCACAATTGGTGGTTGACTAAATACTTATTTGCCCCACTGTAGATAGATTTTCTTAACAGACTCAAGGTCCAAGCCACAACCATACAATACAAGGAAAGGATTTTAAAAAAAAAAACAAAAAACCTAAAAACTAAATTTGCGGTTGAAGTAGACAAAGTTTTAAACCGCCAAATCAAACCAAAGGAACTCACGGAATCTCCAAAAATGGATTCAGCTCGAAGTAGATGAGACTGCGGGATTTTCTGTGCTATGCGAGGTTGTGTGAACTCCTGGAAGCGCCTATTATATGCTTGGGAGTGGAATGTTTTGAACAGCGTTCAGCTTCAAAGCGCCAGTGTGGATCTACCTCGCCATACGCCTTAAATCGAAACCAGCAGCAGATTAAGGATTTGGCTCGCAGTTTTAACACGAAAGGGTCCACCTAAAAGATTTCATGTTTGTTCTTGTCACTTCGGTGATCGTTCGTGGACAAAATTCTTCCATCTAAATCTGTGCAGCCTATGTTAACATGGAGTGTAGATTGATACGCCGGCCACTTGAGTGACCAAAATGAGGCAAAATTACAAATAATACTACTGTATTTTTAGAACTATAGGTCGCAGTTTTTTTCATAGTTAGGCTGGGGGTTCGACTTATACTCTGGAGCGACTTCAGTGTGAAATTATAAACACGTTACCGTATCATTTCACATGTCACTTTGGTTTTTTTGGAGTGACAGGTAAACTTGTTAGCATGTTCTTTATGCTATGGTTATCTGAATAACTCTTGAAAGCTATGTTACGTTAGCATACCTCCACGTTCGCATTTCGTTGTTCATGCATCATGTAACATCATACTGTACACTTACTCAGCATGTTGTTCTCTGTTGTATTTTTATCTTAAATAGCCTTTCAAGATGACATATCTTTTTGTTGGATTTTATCAAGTAAATTCCGCCCCAAATTTGCGACTCATACGCCAGTGCAACTTTTTTAAATTAATTTTTTTATCCTTTGCACATTTTTGGGCTGGTGCGATTTATACTCGGGTGCGGTTTATAGTCCGAAAAATACGGTACAGTTGCCAAATGCAGAAGGGCTGACACGGATTATGTTGCTAAAAGGAAATACTATAAGGTCATTTTGATCTAGTTATAGACAGTTATGGTATTATGAGCTCATCGCACATGTACATAAATTTGTAAACACAAATAGTGTGCATTTTTTTTTTAATTGCAGATATTGATTGCAATAAAGCTTTTGGACAACATAATTCAATTTCTTGTTTTAAAACATTTGGTGCATGTGCAAAACAAGTCAATAAATAACAATTTGTAAAATTATTGGAAAAATAGTAACGAAGGTATAAATCGAGCCTTCCATCATCAAGGTAGAATGCACGTAATCTTGATATACGTCCATCAACATAAGTGTTGTTGTGAGGCACGTCAAAATGTCTTCCCTTGCCTAACAGCGTTTTCCACCTGTAAACAAACGAACAAAAAACGTATAAAGTGAATTTATACATTTAGGGTTAAAAGCCTGTGTATGAGTTGTAGTAGATGAGTGTTTTCCATTTCTTTGTTGTAGCTAATGCAAAGCTAATGATGTCTCAGTTGTGACGCAACACACAGAATCGTAGTCAAATTGAACATAATTGTGCCTGTTATTGCTTTGTGTGGCACTGTCTTGGTTCCACATCTGCCTTCATGAACACAAAATTCCCATATTCATGTATTAGGACACATTCAACTGGATACTTCGCCGATTTACAGGTCCCTGATAGCGTTTCCATCCACTGCCATTAAATCAATACAAAACTATTTTGATTGTGGCAAGCCATTTCTTCATGTTGTCCTCACATGTCGTGATGATGGCAGATGGATGCAGCATTTCCAAATTGTCTTTTTTGAGGGATTTTGATGAGTAATGCCACTCCAGCTCCACTGTTGTTTTAGTTGGAGAAAGTGTAATACGGATGTCACGAGCAGAAATGTGGAAGTAAAGCTGAAGTACCTCGGAAACTTGTCAATTGTTGAAAATTTGTTTTTATTTCTACATCTACTGCCCTTTTATAGGTATTGGTAGAGCAATTCAAATGTTTTGAAAAAACTCATTTGATATGGTGAATTGTGAATGTGTATCTCTTGATTAAAAGAAGAAGCAGCGTTTCTGACTGCAAATCTCACCTCATTTTACCTGTACGGTTCTGTGCTCTGTTAACTCCAGCAAACTATTTTGCTTCAGCAACTTTCCTCTAATGAACTTCTGCTGTCGACTTGGTGTACATGTACAAGCAAGCTGTTTAAGCCTCATAAACGGCCTCATTTAACAATAACACAAGCTGCTTTTTGCACTAATAGTCAACACACGACTCGTCACATCTCACCAAGTCTGCTTGGCTCTGCTTTTTCCCCGGGTGCACTTGCGGCCACGCATGCACGCAAACAAACACACACTAACCCTTTTGTCCTTTTACAACCACTGTAATTTTCATGAGATTATATGAAGCACTCGGTCTGGAGTTTCCTGTCAATAAGTGCATTAGCTGTCTTGCTGACCGTTGGACTTCTGTAAGGAAGAGTTTCATTTTGTCAGTTTACTTTCTATTCAGGAATGTAATATTTGTAATAATCTCGAATAGAGCTGCTAGAAATGATTATTTTTAATAGAGTACTATTTAACAGTTTTGTGATTAATCGACTAATGGACACATGCAAATCACAGTATATTACTCCGGGCTTTACATTTTAGCCAGAAATGTGTACTGGTACAAAAACTGCCTTGAGAAATTTTCTTTGAATATTATGTACTTACAGTATGAAACTTTTTTTTTTCTCAAGCCAATTTTATAAATATCTAATATCAATCAACTGCAAAAAAAAAAAAAAAAAAAAAAAAATCCTATTTTGATCTTAAAATCTTTCTACTTAAAAAACAACAACACTCCATTAAATTAATAAAAACAAGTGAATATTTACTACTGCGAGGCTTTGGACAATTTTTCAAGTCAATGTTTCCAAATGATTAATCGACTATCAAAATATTTGGCAATTTTGAAAATTGATTGCCCTAATTTTCAGATGATACTTGTTCTCTCATTTTGAATCCTGCGGCTTATAGTCCAGTGCGATTTATTTGTTGGGTTTATTAGAGTCTACACGTAACAACTATATTTGATAGCGGCGTCATAAGACTATCATAATGCTGTCATAATTGTGACATGACACTATCATGGGCATAAATGAATGCTTCTGACAGATGTCATTAAGTACCATCCGGCAAATTATGTCACTAACTCCATTTATGTCCAGCTGGGATCTTTTACATCCATTCAAAAGTGAGATAATTTGCCGGATGACACAAAATGACATTTGTCATAAGCATTCTTTAATGCTCATGGCAGTGTCCTTTCATACAGTGCCTTGCAAAAGTATTCGGCCCCCTTGAACCTTGCAACCTTTCGCCACTTTTCAGGCTTCAAACATAAAGATATAAAATTTTAATTTTTTGTCAAGAATCAACAACAAGTGGGACACAATCGTGAAGTGGAACAACATTTATTGGATAATTTAAACTTTTAACAAATAAAAAACTGAAAAGTGGGGCGTGCAATATTATTCGGCCCCCATGCGTTACTACTTTGTAGCGCCACCTTTTGCTCCAATTACAGCTGCAAGTCGCTTGGGGGTATGTTTCTATCAGTTTTGCACATCGAGAGACTGACATTCTTGCCCATTCTTCCTTGCAAAACAGCTCGAGCTCAGTGAGGTTGGATGGAGAGTGTTTGTGAACAGCAGTCTTCAGCTCTTTCCACAGATTCTTGATTGGATTCAGGTCTGGACTTTGACTTGGCCATTCTAACACCTGGATACGTTTATTTTTGAACCATTCCATTGTAGATTTGGCTTTATGTTTTGGATCATTGTCCTGTTGGAAGATAAATCTCCGTCCCAGTCTCAGGTCTTGTGCAGATAACAACAGGTTTTCTTCCAGAATGTTCCTGTATTTGGCTGCATCCATCTTCCCGTCAATTTTAACCATCTTCCCTGTCCCTGCTGAAGAAAAGCAGGCCCAAACCATGATGCTGCCACCACCATGTTTGACAGTGGGGATGGTGTGTTCAGGGTGATGAGCTGTGTTGCTTTTACGCCAAACATATCGTTTTGCATTGTGGCCAAAAAGTTCAATTTTGGTTTCATCTGACCAGAGCACCTTCTTCCACATCTTTGGTGTGTCTCCCAGGTGGCTTGTGGCAAACATTAAACAAGACTTTTTATGGATATCTTTGAGAAATGGCTTTCTTCTTCCCACTCTTCCATAAAGGCCAGATTTGTGCAGTGTACGACTGATTGTTGTCCTATGGACAGACTCTCCCACCTCAGCTGTAGATCTCTGCAGTTCATCCAGAGTGATCATGGGCCTCTTGGCTGCATCTCTGATCAATTTTCTCCTTGTTTGAGAAGAAAGTTTGGAAGGACGGCCGGGTCTTGGTAGATTTGCAGTGGTCTGATGCTCCTTCCATTTCAATATGATGGCTTGCACAGTGCTCCTTGAGATGTTTAAAGCTTGGGAAATCTTTTTGTATCCAAATCCGGCTTTAAACTTCTCCACAACAGTATCTCGGACCTGCCTGGTGTGTTCCTTGGTTTTCATAATGCTCTCTGCACTTTAAACAGAACCCTGAGACTATCACAGAGCAGGTGCATTTATACGGAGACTTGATTACACACAGGTGGATTCTATTTATCATCATCGGTCATTTAGGACAACATTGGATCATTCAGAGATCCTCACTGAACCTCTGGAGTGAGTTTGCTGCACTGAAAGTAAAGGGGCCGAATAATATTGCACGCCCCACTTTTCAGTTTTTTATTTGTTAAAAAAGTTTAAATTATCCAATAAATGTTGTTCCACTTCACGATTGTGTCCCACTTGTTGTTGATTCTTGATAAAAAAATTTAATTTCATATCTTTATGTTTGAAGCCTGAAATGTGGCGAAAGGTTGCAAGATTCAAGGGGGCCGAATACTTTTGCAAGGCACTGTAATTATGATGGTCTTATGACAGTCTTATAGCGCTACTGCCAAATAAAGTGTTACCAAATACCATAACTAACAATTAACCCTTTAACACCGGACTTGTCGGTGGTGACACTTTTACGCATATCATCTTTGAAGCCTCGTCATTCTGTAAATATGTCACCTACCTGCCACTGGTTGGTCTCATTTGAAAGTGCGGAAGTTGAGGTCCAAGCCCGTTGTTACTTGAAGTTAATCGACCTGGTAAAACAGGAGATAATGTCCATTTGATTTTTAGAGTTTTATCGCCCTCATGAAGAAACATTAAAAAGCTGCATGGATCATGCATTTGTGTCCATGTTTCCATCATTTCTTGTCCTTTTTCAACACCGAAAGCTCCACAAAAATACATATCCCAGGAGCCATTGTGAGTCCACAAAGGAAGGACGTCATCCAAAAACTTAATATATTGCCGAGCGAGGTGCCACCTAAGGAGAGGGAGGTGAAGTAGCGAGCGACGGCCAGCTGGCGGAATGAATCGAAAACTACCTTTTGCGCAAACTAATGCATTATTTCATCAACTCGAGAAAGAGGATGGACCAGATTTGTCGTTGTTTTCTTTGGATGAGTCAGCGAGTGAGAAGTGACAGCAATGCGGAAGATCAATCTTTTCATTTTGTATATAGATGGGTGTGTTCGAAAAGCTTGATTGTATGTACTACTATATACTTTTGATAAGGTGATGGGTGCAATACCTAACCTTATAAAGAGATGTCCAAACCCTTTTTGTGTTTAGAACTCACCGGCCACTTTATTAGGTACACCATGCTAGTAACGGGTTGGACCCCCTTTTGCCTTCAGAACTGCCTCAATTCTTCGTGGCATTCGTAGATTCAACAAGGTGCTGGAAGCATTCCTCAGAGAGTTTGGTCCATATTGACATGATGGCATCACACAGTTGGTGATTTGAGGGACTTTGAACGTGGCATGGTTGTTGGTGCCAGAAGAGCTGGTCTAAGTATTTCAGGAACTGCTGATCTACTGAGATTTTCACGCGCAACCATCTCTAGGGTTTACAAAGAATGGTCCGAAAAAGAAAAAATATCCAGTGAACGGCAGTTCTGTGGGCGGAAATGCCTTGTTGATGCCAGAGGTCAGAGGAGAATGGCCAGACTGGTTCGAGCTGCTAGAAAGGCAACTGTGACCCAAATAACCACCCGTTACAACCAAGCTAGGCAGAAGAGCATCTCTGAACGCACAGTACGTTGAACTTTGAGGCAGATGGGCTACAGCAGCAGAAGACCACGCCGAGTGCCACTCCTTCCAGCTACGAACAGGAAACTGAGGCTACAATTTGCACAAGCTCATCAAAATTGGACAATAGAAGATTGGAAAAACATTGCCTGGCCTGCCTCAATATTACATAATTTTGACAAAAGATTTTGGGATTTTTTTTTGTTGTTGTTGTCTTTTTGGGTCCAAAATGTTAAATATAATTGGTCAGTGAAGAAAACAATAGTTTGGGCATGAACGTTATGGTGTCCTGAAAAAAGGGACCCAACCAGGCCATTGTGTACTAGCACTGCAATGCATGCTAGGCGGCATGTTGGACGCCAACAGTGTTGATGGCAGGTGGCAGCAGAGGTTGACTGTCTCCCCCAAGGGAGCAGTGATGGCCAATTGAAGCTTCTTGAAGCAATGAAGCTTTGCAGCCAATTGGTTCAAAGCTCCATGGTCGTTCATTTGGTCTTATGACAGTCTTATGATGCCACTTTCAAATAAAGTGTTAATGGTTAATATCTTTTGGTGTAAATATCCCATAATACCGTGAGGACAGTTTATAGTTCATTGCGGCTTATCTATGAACAAATGCCGTTACAGTGTCAAATTTGGTGGGTGTGCCTTGTAGTCCAAAAATTACGATGTATTACTCTGGGTTTTACATTTTAGCCAGAAATGTGTAGTGGAACAATAACTGTATTTCTTTGAAATTTATTCTAAAATTTCTATGAATATTATGTATCTATATGGACCTTTTATTGTTTTCTAAAACAGATGTTCCGACTATCTAATTTAAATCAACTGCAAAAATAATGTATTCCTATTTTGGTCTTGAAATATTTTTAATTTTATAACATTTTTAAAATAATAATCATTTCTTTAAATTTTTATAAATTAAATCAATATAAACAAGTGAGTATTTACTATTAAGAGCAAGGGTAGCCAGCTCCGGTCCTCGATGGCCTCTATCCAGCTTGTTTTTCACGTCTCCCTCCTTGAAAACACCTGAATCAAATGATCAGTTATTCAGTAAGCTCTGCAGGAGCCTGATAACGATCCTGATTAGTTGAGTCAGGTGTGTTGGAGGAGGGAGACATGGAAAACAAGCTGGATAGGGGCCCTCGAGGAACGACGTTGGCTACCCCTGATTAAGAGGCACAAAAAGGAGCCTTTGGACAAATTTTCAAGTCAATGTTTCCAAATGATTAGTTGACCATCAAACTATTTGTCAATTTTGAAAATTTATTAGATGCCAATTAAACTTGGCAGACAGCTAAAATATTAAAAGCACCCTAAGTAACGTTCAATCCCTTTTGACTGGTGGAGCTCACAGTGAATATTCATGCCGTTTTGACTGGGTGAGCCAACCCTCCCAGTCAAAATGAATTGGACGTCTGTCACAGTCAATGGTCAGCAGAGAATAAGTTAATAACTCATTGACTGTCACTGATTTGACTGGGGGTCTGGCAGTGATCGATCGCTTCCAGCCCCCCCAAGTCAAATTGGATTGGACGTCTGTCAACGTCAATTGCAGTGAAACATGATCAATGAATGCCTCCCCTCCCTTTTGATTTTTTTTGTTCTCCATCACTGTCAAAGGCTGTGAATAGCTTAAAGAGGGAAATGATTGAAGTGAAATGCTCTCCTAAGAAAGTATAGCAGACAAATCACTATACATATTTCATGCCTTAAATTGGCGAAATTGATTGATGACTGCTGATGTCAATACTGGGAACCTGTAGACAAAATGGTGTTTGTGCATCCATTCAGCAGGCAGAGAGAGAGAGAGAAGAGAAGGCACCAATTGAACAGATGGTAATAAATCAACACAATCCTTACGCAGCCCCTCCTCTCTCTTGTGTATTTTTTCCATTTCATTTATGTATCAATTTGCGTATTGATGAAGTTCAACATACGAGCGCGCGTGTATTTAGAGGGTTCCTCCCACCTTTCTGTCTTGGGTCTAATCCGCCCACATGTATCGTCTGAGGGAGGGTAAAAAAAAAGAACTAGTGCAGGAGGTGACGCTCTGAAGGAACACGCAGAGGGACAAGGCAAAGAGAGCAAGGCTGCATCTCCATTGAAATATTTGAAACGAGGCAGACAGACGCCGAATTGGTAGCTGGCGGTTATTTATTAAATTTAGGCAATAACACGCAAAAAAAGGTGATAGACTACAAAAAAGAGAGGCAGTTCTCAGGGTGTTTTTTTCCTGCTTCATTGCACATTTTCATTCACTAACTGGGAAATTCCCCTCAACAGCGGAAAAACTCTCCCCAAAATGAATCATCTGCCTGCATGCGAGCGACTGGATACTGAGTGAAAGCCTCCGCTAACAAAGAAAAGAAAACTACGCCGTGATTGATCTTTTTTATTCCGGGTTTGGCGCCCGCAACCTGCTGGAGCCAAGTGAGTATTAACCGCCTTTGTGCATGTGTTCAATTGATCCTTATGACTCGCGTTATTATTTCAGCCTCCATTTAGCGAGCGGGCGAGCACATTCAACAAGTCGCGTTTTGTCCTTGCGTGATGAGCTCAATTCTTTACTATTACCCCCCTACCCCTCCCACTGTGTTGCACAGCTGTGACGTGAATCTATATTTTCATGTAAATATCAATGCATATTTCCCAAAAGCTTTATTGCTCATGGCATCATAAGCACTGGTGGGTGTTTCCCCATCTTCTACAGGCTGCAGATGGGAATGCACGCATGCACTCTTTTAGTCTCTGTATACTTGCATCTGTGTGTTGTCAAGGTCTGGGAGGAAGGTTTGATAAAGGAATCATACAATGAATGGATATGGCGTATCATTGGTCGGGATCTCATCCAGGAAGTGTACAGTTGAGGTTGAATGTCTAGACTGGGTCTCACACACGCGCCATCAGCTCCACCTCAGCCAACTTGCTCCATCTTCTGCATTCCGCAGCATCACACGCACACATCCACGCCAAGTCTTCAGTTTCATAACGCCCCTCGCTTCCTTCCTTCCGTCACTTCCCGCCTGCCAACTGGCTCCGTCGTTCGCTTTCCCGTAACGCTCTCGCCTCTCTTTCCTCCATTTGCTCCCCACCCCTTCACTCTCTTACACACATACTCACTGGTCCTGCATTATAAATCTACAGCTGGTGCTATTTTTAGACCGAGGGTAACCCAGAAACCCTACCCCCCCGCCCCCCAAAAGAGCCCACCTGGCAGTCGAGATGCCGTAGTTGAAAAGGATACAAAAAGAGAGCGAGAGAATGGGTTTATTTTTTAGGCTCGGGGTTGAATTACGGCTATGGATGTTCCTGTCGTGTTCGCGTTGTTCCATTATCACTGCCTTTGAAAACCTCGAAATCCTTGACCTTGACGTTAACCTTTCATCGCTTTCAAACCATTCATTTTGATGCCTTCTCCACCTAGCAACCATAAATCTTCCTTCCTCCCCCCCTTGACTAATCTTTCACTTCCATCCATCCTCTTTGTCTTGCGGGTCGGAAAAAGGCTACATTACAAGTCCATTTGGAGCCCTGAAGGTACAATCTACACTAAAGTAATGTATAGGGCTAATTATTGGATGATAATGAAGAAAAATCTCCAATCTACAAGGCTCTTATGCAATAGAAATTCAATGCCAAAGGTACAGAAGCTTTACGTCAATATAAAACCTCACAGTCCAAATAAAGTGTTTTGTCCCTTTTAGTCTTTTACAATTAACACTAATTCACTCTACTGCCTAATTATTGCACTTCAAGGTATCTTTGTACTTTCTCCAGCACCAATAATGTATACAGATTGCCCACTACGTTTTTTTAAATGTTGATGTTCCCACTACCATTGATTGATTGATTGACTGATTTCAGGTGTTAAGACAAAAGAATCCACACAAAAATTGAAATAATAACAAAAACATCTGAAAAGGAGTGAGAAGAAGCATAGCTTATAAGGTCCCCACCCCTACACATTCAAAATACAATTAATTTTATACATAGGACGCACCTCCATATAAAACTGTACATGCATACAAATTTCAATAACTTAGACACATTGCAAATGTCATTCATATACAAAATAAACAATTTGGGCCCCAACACCGACCCTTGTGGTACCCCACACACAATATCCAGGTGAGAAGAACATAAATCCCCTAGTTTAACAATTTGTCTCCTCTTTGCTAAATAGCTCCTAACCCAATCTAATACTATTTCCCTAATGCCATATTTATCTAATTTGCTGATTAATAATTAACAATTAATGGTATCAAATGCTTTTTTTAAGTCAATAAATATTCCTATAGCATGTTGTTTCCCATCTATCGACCATCTGTATGACTATAATTACAATGGGAAAAATATTTTTTTCAAAGGTACCCACTGATAGAAAGACTTAGTTCTTAAAAGTTCAACATTATGAGTTAAAATAATTTGATATTAAAACCCCTCTTCATTTTTTCGTTTTTACACAATTTGTAAAATTAGTTTAACTAGTAGGTTGCCATTGTTGTTGACATCGCAGGGCGGAGACATCACTGGGTTAACGCTGCTGGGCTTCCAGAATATGTATGATGAACATGTCATCTGTTCAGCCCTTTTAATTTCAAACCCAAGAGGAACATTAATGAGCATGACAGCATTGTCGATATTTCACAAAACGAGCAGCAAAAGCAAAATGAACGGGAAAGACTGGGTGAGATGAGACGAGAGTAGGACAAAACCGATGTTCTTCCAACATGTGCTACACCGGCGAAACATCTACAAGAGGCAAATTTGACACCCAAATTACTACTGTGCGCCTTCAGCTTGTTTTGTTTAGATGCATACAGGCAGAACATACTAAAGATGCCTTAAGAAAGTAGTAATATCAAATAAGGGTGGTTTAAATATGCTACGTGACTAATGTGGCCAACAGATCAACAATCTGCTTTAAAGCTACCACAAGAAAACACAGTGTTTTAAAGTATGAGCGAGAAACATGCAAAAAGTATTTTGAGGAAAAGAGAAGGTGATAAAAGACTCAATAAAAACACACATAGTAAGTACTCGCTGCTTTTAACCAATGTGCGCATATGTTGGACATCTCACCGCGTAGAAGGAATTGCAGAACACCTGTAATGTTCGTCTAGTGACAATGACAAACTACATCATCACTTGGAGCGTCCATTGCTCGCATAAAATACGGCGCCCTCCGTAGGTCAAAACATGCACTAAGTATCGTATTGGCCCGAATATAAGACGGCCCTGATTATAAGACGACCCCCTCTTTTTCAAGACTCAAGTTACCAAATTAGTTTTTATACAGAAAATAATTACAGTACATCTGAAACAAATGATTATAACAATATATTTGAGAGAAAAGCATGTTATTTTGCGTCATTCAAATCTTAATATCTGAACATTTAAATATGTAAACTAAATTGTAATCACATTCGTAAATGAATGACTTGGTTTTTGAAATGTAAATAAACCAATCTATTGTGATAAAACAACAAAACTGCAATAACTGTATTAACCATCAAAGTGAGGTTTAACTGTAACTGTAGTCTTGAAACAAATCTGAATAAGGAAAAATACTGCAATAAAATAATGCAAACTGGCTAAACTTGAGAGTAGCTGAGATCTGTCATGACAGAACATTACTCCTCAAGTTCAGCATTCGCTTCAATTATATCAGGCGCCATTTAGCGTCGTGAATGGGTATAATGTCTAGACCGCGAATATAAGACTTATTTCAATGCAAAAAACACCATCTTATATTCGGGCCAATACGGTAATAGAGGTGGGAATATTGGGGCACCTAACGATTCAATTACGATTAAGATTCAGAGGCTACGACTCAATTATTGATGCACCCCCTCACAGCCAGCTATTAGCTGCTTTTAATGTTTCGTACATTAGTTACAAAAATCCTCTCAGACTTAAATAAACTACTACTTCAGTATCAAGTTAATAGTACAGAACAGTAAATAAAATACTCAAGTCCCCATTCTGTATCAGCAGCTTTAAACTACATTCAATTTAATGTTGTGAATCAACCGTTAAAGTTGTTTCCATAATTTCCCTTCTGTCTACTTTCGACATGTGAAAGTTTTAAAACTGTTTCATCATTTAAAGCTAGATTCAAGTCAAGATTGTGCCGATTTAGGAGTACTTTAGATAAAAAGTTTGCTACAACAGCCTTCCAGAGAAGTCTACTGCTTTAAGATGGCAGCTGTTTACTCACACCGGCGAGTCTGTCATTTCACATCTAGTTTTCTATACATGTGCTAACGCCGGCGAGTCTGTCATTTCGCATCTAGTTCTATATACATGTGATGTCTACCGTAGCATTATGTGGGAGTAGTTTTTTGCGGCTGTCGGCCACAGTCAGGTATTGTTGTTTTTTTATGTAACTGCATGAGTTGAGCATAATGTTTACACCTTGCCCGTTCCTCATTGCGTCCCGAAGACCGCGCTGTCTGTGTTTTAGTTCCGCTTTACTTGGCATATTTTAATAATCGGAATTTGGATGTTTGTGAATTGTTCTTGAATCTTCCACGGCCGAATCGCGAATAATTTAAGAATCGGAAATTTCGCACACCTCTACTAAGTATTATAGATTTTAAAATTAGTGGCAATATTTTATGTGTTTCTAATTAAGTAAAAGAGAACAATTGTGGCTTATTAGAGCCTAAAAGTCTTTAAGTCCGAGGTTCCTTTTGAAAATTAGACTATTAGTGCCGCTCCCTAACTGCAATTGCCACATACATAGTTGATGGTAGCGTTTGTGCAACAGCTTGGCAAAAATAAAGGAGTATGAAACTAAACTACAGATGTACAGTGGATGTAAAAGGTCTACACAACCCTGTTTAAATGCATTTTGCAACATAAAAACGCTTACAAATGTTATCAATCATGTGACCTCTAACATGTACTGGTAGGTAAAGTAAATGATACATTTTATCTGGGGTTAATCAGAGGCACATTTAATGGCGACAAATTGTGTTAGTTGATTCTGAACACAGCCACATCCCAGTCACGAGGTTGTGCACACTTGTGCAACTACTTTATTTCAGTTTTTTAGTTTTACTTCCCTTTTCAAAAGTAATATGTAGAAATTTTCATAAAATGATTCAAGACATTTTTACAGGACTGTGGACCTTTTTTTTTTTTTTTTTTTTATAACGTTGTGCAAAAAGCGCAAATCATGTTCATTCAATGCTTTAATATTAACATTTTTTCACAAGAAATTTCCTTTTCAACACTTTGAATCTTACTGATACTTTATAAAGACAAAAACTACATTACACAATAATGTAAACTTTCAGATGTCTTTCAATTTTTGTTTTACTGTTCACTTAATATGTTTTTAGTTACCTAGCAAATGTACAGTACTTGATTCCCACGCTAGTACTGTAAATCTCTAAACTGTGTGTGACCCCTTCTACTTTCACAGTGGATCATAATGTACTTAATCTTGGAGGAAGGCCATCTTTAATTATAAGACCACCTAAGAGAGTCCTAAAGTGTGCTAAAGGTTAATACACTTTTTCCCTGGTATCTATTTTCCTCTTCTGATATATTAAAAATGTAATCCTGTTTAGGTAATCCTGTAGTAGCGCTTTATTATTTTAAAAAAAAATCCAATTTGCACTGATTGCTAGGGGTGCAATATATTGAGGTATTCACAGTTCAATATCAGTGTGATATGTGATAACATTCAAAGTCTATTTTTTTCTGGCAATTTTGTATTCTGAATGCTTGTAATTTAGAGATATGTTGAATTAACATACACTATGTATGTGTTAACATAGTTAATAAAAAATGTTAAGTTACTATTTTGCATTATTTCAATTCAATTCAATTCAATTTTATTTGTATAGCCCTCAATCACAACAGAAGTCTCAAAGGGCTTTACAGAGGCAATATGATACACAATTAGAAATGAAGCAACAAAGATGAATAGATGCAGTTCAAGTCCTGGGTATCCCCTATTATTTGAGGAGATACTGCGATCTGCCTCACAGTTATTAGTTCAGTATGCATACCTTATGTGGATGCACTACAAGAAAATCATTGTTCAACTCATGTGAGAACAATGCAGACGTTGTCTCCAAATTTTCGCCTTCAATCCCATGGCCATGAATATTTTTAGTCAATTTTTAGTCTGCTTCAAAACAAAAAATAAAACTAACTAAAAACTTGTATGCATTTTCCAGATTTGTCAGTACATGTTACATTTAATTAGGGAGATACAAAAAAGAATGTGTTCATTTGAAAATCATTGGAATAGACTAAAATTAGTGGCCATTTGATACAGGAATTATCCTTGTTTAACTGGGTGTCCATTTCAATTTGTCTTTGTCGGAAAATCAATCGTTTATTTACGCTCAAAATGGTGACTCTTCAGCAGAAGGCGTTTTGTTTGTTAGTTTGGGTTGTTTTTCATATCGGCTTGATGTTGTCCGTGCCGCTGGTGGTGGTCACATTGAGTACTTGTAAAGCATGATATAAAAAACTTGAAATTATAGGATACAATACTTGTATCCAGTTACATATTGCTTTTTTTAATGTAATTTTATTTTTTTAAATATACCGCAATGGTTTTGGCACATTCTTTTTGAATCACCCTGTGTTTTTCTTATTTGCAATTAGCATTTCATCTTTAACCTCATTTCCCGTTGTACAAAAAAAACAAAACCCTGTAAATTTTACCTGTCATTCCTATGTAATTTGTCATTGATGTCTGCAATTATTGCACATAGTTATCTGCAATGTAAATTACACAGCTGTGCAACAGAATTGCATCTCAAATTCTGCAGAATGATTGTAATTGATCACGATTTTGGTTAAACAAAGCTTCAATCATGTTAATTCAAGTTATGGACGCATTATAAAGATGTTGTGTATATATTAGGGCTGTCAAAATTATCGCGTTAACGGGCGGTAATTAATTAAAAAAATTAATCACGTTAAAATATTTGACGCATTTAACGCACATGCCCCGCTCAAACAGATTAAAATGACAGCACAGTGTCATGTCCTCTTGTTACTTGTGTTTTTTTGGTGTTTTGTCGCCCTCTGCTGGCGCTTGGGTGCGACTGATTTTATGGGTTTCAGCACCATGAGCATTGTGCAAATATTGACATCAACAATGGCGCGATACAAGTTTATTTTTTGATTGAAAATTTTACATATTTTATTAAAACGAAAACATTAAGAGGGGTTTTAATATAAAATTTCTATAACTTGTACTAACATTTATCTTTTAAGAACTACAAGTCTTTCTATCCATGGATCGCTTTAACAGAATGTTCATAATGTTAATGCCATCTTGTTGATTTATTGTTATGATAAACAAATACAGTACTTATGTACTGTATGTTGATTGTATATATCCGTCTTATGTCTTATCTTTCCATTCCAAAAATAATTTACAGAAAAATATGGCATATTTTATAGATGGTTTGAATTGCGATTAATTTCGATTAATTAATTTTTAAGCTGTGATTAACTCGATTAAAAATTTTAATCGTTTGACAGCCCGAGTATATATTTAACTGGGGTAATGACTTGAGATTTAGCAAACATAGGACTTATGATATTACGGTTTCCCCCCCTCAATATCATTTTTGGGCAGTTTTAGACTTTTCGTGGCACTACTTTAATGGAGAAAAGTGAAGAAACTGTGCATTTTATGCAAGTCGTCAGAGCAAGGTAAAGGCCAACAAATATTCTATAATTGTTGTGTATTTTGTTTTCCAACCAACCAGTCCATTTTCTTCACTGTGTATCAACCAAAGGGTTGTGGGTGAGCTGGGGTCTCTCCCAGCTGTCTTGGCTGGTGGAGAAAGTCATAACTGGTCCCCAGCTTCTTGCAGTCTTAGACAACACCAACTTTCAAATATTCCCTAAGGTGGAAGAACATAAGCCAAAGTAAGGAGAAGAAAGTATACTGTCATGTGAAAAAATTAGGACACCCCATTAGTGCCACGTCCAATTTCGTTTTTCAAAATGTTTACATTGTTTTACTCATTAAACCAAATACAGTAACAAAAATGCATATTCTAACTGAGGAAAAACTTAGGACGCCCTACCACCTAATAGCTAGTGTTACCCCCTTAACTTCAGTGAGACGCTTTTTTGTAGCCATCTACCAGTCTTTGACATCGGTTTGAAGAAAGTTTGCCCCAGACAAAGATCAGGACTTCTGGAATAATGTTCTCTGGACAGATGAATCTAAAACTGAATTATTTGGACACCAGAACAGAGGACACGTTTGGTGTAAACCCAGTACAGCATTCCAGGAAGAGAACCTCATACCAACTGTGAAGTATAGAGATGGAAGTGTCATGGTTTGGGGATGCTTTGCTACAGCAGGACCTGGCCAGCTCGCCATCATAGAATCCACCATGAATTCTATCGTGCATCAGAGGGTGCTTGAGGAACATGTGAGATCGTCTGTGAAAAAATTAAAGCTGAAGCGAAACTGGACCCTGCCACATGACAATGACCCCAAAAATACCAGTAAATCCACCAAGGACTGGCTGAAAAGAAATGGAGAGTACTGGAATGGCCGAGTCAAAGCCCAGATCTTAATCCCATTGAGATGCTGTGGGGTGACTTGAAACGGGCATTACATGCAAGAAACCACTCAAACATCTCACTATTGACAGTATTCTGCATTGAGGAGTGGGGCAAACTTTCTTCAGACTGATGTTGAAGACTGGTAGATGGCTACAAAAAGCGTCTCACTGAAGTTAAGGGGATAACATCTAGCTACAGTAAGAGTGGTAGGGTGTCCTAACTTTTTCATCAGTTAGAATATGCATTTTTGATGATATATTTGCTTTAATTAGTAAAACAATGTTAATTTTTGTTGTTTACCTGCAATTAAATCACTTTCTTTTCCAGAGATAAAGATAAACAAGATCAGACATTGATATGTGAACATTTCTTGAATATTTAATGGTGTGTCCTATTTTCTTCAATTGACTGTAGATGAGTAATAAGAAAAATGTCAATATAAATGACAAATAAATCACCAGTCATATAAAGCAGAAGGTTTTCTGAACTGACCATAAGGATCAAGCCCCCCATGCAGGTGTGTGTGTGTGATGTGTTTGCTCTGGTTGCCCCCCGGGGAGCGCGACGCTAGCTCGAGTAGAGGCGTGGACCATTTCCTTTCTGCTTGTTAATTGATTGCCTATTTCATTCATGTTGTGGGAATTGGCCACGGGCCAGTTTTGTTATGAAGACCGGTGGCATCTTTTTACACGACTGCTGCTGAAAACCCCCCCCACTTACTTATGATTCAAAATGAACTGTTTGGCTGCCACTGACAATCATAGACTGGATGTCTATTGCTGTCAATGGCAGTGAATGAGTTAAAAGCGATGTAAATTGACCGCAGTGCTCGGTTGTTGCAGTACACCCACTTTATCTGTAGAGGTCTCTTGTGCACTAAGTGTGATGCTGCAGTGATGAGGAGGCAAAGAAGGGAGGGAGGCAAGTGATCTGGATGGAACAGCATGACGCCTTGTGGTTACATCCTTTGATGAGGGAGCGGGTGGCGGTGATGGTTGGGGGAGCATAGAAACATCACACACACGTGCATGCATGCATGTCATATTTCCCTGCATTGTCTCCCTTAGGGTACCAAGTGTGCTTGTTTGTTTTCCTTCCTCTCGTCATTTTGAATCACTTCTCATGATAGGTGAACCCCTCATTTCCTCCCAACCATTGCTGTTTACCCTAATGTCCTTTTCTCCTTCTCTTCTTTCCCCCTCCCAGCACTCCCTTCCTGCCCCTCCCTCTGTGATTGGTAAAGGTTTTTGCTTTTCCTGCCAACAGCCAGGTTGGTTCCGCATAGTCAGCACTCCTCCGAATTTCTCTCTCTTTCTCTTCTCCCCTCCCCTTGCAGTCAATGCATCCCATAATCCCAAGCTCCCCCCATGCACCAACCTGCTCCTCTATTCTCGCCGCAGTGTTTGCGCTTCTCTCTATTAGGGCCTATGCTGGCACGTTTCCCCCCTCACTTTTTTGGTGTGTTCGGCCAGGTGAGCATCCAAGGTGGACAAGGCCGTCAATACTGCAGGAGAAAAAAAAACAGACCCCCCCTTCCCCAACACACACCCCTCTTCTAGTTTGAGCCACTCCGTCTCCTTTCTCACCTCCGTGCTTTTTACCCTTCCTCCATTTTACCGCTCATACCTGTCCTCCCTCCTTTGCTCTCATTGTTGCCTCTGCATGTGATTCGCTTACTGTACATCACGCCGCTTTCCAGCTTAAACTGCCACCTTAAAAAAGCAGACAAATCCGCACTTAACTAACACCACCAACCGGATGCACTCTCAACTCCAAATTAAACCTCCCAACACGTGTTCTAATCAATAAACTGACCACACATGACACCAAGAAGGGGAACAATAGGCATTTAACCACAGTTAAAGACTTGCGGTTGCTGCGTGTAAAATATTCAGTAGTTTAGTATCTAGAACAACACAAGGTTACCAATCTGATTGTTAGAAAGTGAAGTAAAAGCTGCAGCGGAACTATCCGCGGTGCTGAAATCAAGCCCTCCCTCATTGGATTACCTACAATTACTAAAAGACTTTACACAATGAGACTTTTCTAGTTGGATTAACTTTTAGTTGCAAAGTTGACATGCAGCACAACTTACCTGATTTTAGGCTGGTCCTTAGGCATTGAAACAGAAATCATCGAACATCATCAAAATAGTTATTGCACCACTCAACTTACAAGCGAAGTTGTTCCGATGACACAAAAATAAGTGCGGAATTGCTGCAGTGTCCTGTAAGACTGAAGAAGAAAGTTGACCCAAAAGTGGGGGAAGGTTTGAGGGAGGAAGAAAAGCGCAGGAGGGGGGGGTGTATGAGAAGTAGTCTTGCTTCTCATTCCTTAAAGGTGATTCCTTTATGCGGAACATGAGACCGAGCGAGGGAAGGAAAGTGCAGGAGAGAGAGTAATAAGTGGGAGGGGGTGTTTAGAAAGGAGGGGTGTGTGTGACGGGCTCTTTTTTTTATTTTTTAAAGAGATGAAAAGGTTAACAACATGAATGTACACACACTTTTCTTCTATGAATGGCGACGTGTGGAGCTCGCAGGCAAAAGATTTTACCTCCTTGAAGTGTGTGTATGTGTTTTCTGCAGCCCAATTCATTCACTTTTATAGCACACTCTCCTCCTTCCATATCTTCCCTCCATTACCGATGAAAAAAATCCACTATAACACAAGCATGCTGCATTCCCTTCCTCCCTTTTCTTCCTTCCTTTCTTGAACGGATGGCCCTTTCATGTCCTTTCCCATCCATTCGTGTATTAAACTCTGGGATTTATGGCCTCTTTTTTTCCCCTGAGCACATACTCTACTTGCGTGGCAGAAAGTGACATAATTGTGCATAGCATGAATCCAAAGTGTGTGTGTAACATAAGCACGGACACGCCACACTCCAGGGAGGCAATTAACACACACTCACACATACGGACGTGGTGCTGCGGCACCTTACGTCAGAAATGCGTTCGGGAGCAGGAGCCTTTCCCCCCCAGTTTTCCACTCCTTCCTCACGCTCATGTGTCCGTGCAGGATGGGGGTTGTGGTGGATGGCGCACATCTCACAGTGGCCTAATTAGGGAGAGGATTTGAATGAGCACCGACTTGAGCATCCGTCGGATCAATTTAAAGATTGCGGGATGAGTGAGGGGAAAGGGGGGAGACATAACAGTGTTGGGCAATTAAGTGACTTCACCATTAACAATGAGGAGGATGTATGAAGAGGGGGGTGGGAAAAGTACGGCTTTGGGGCCACATATGGTTCGCACTGTTGTTTAACCCATTCAGACCTGAGCATGCCACTGAAGGACATGACGTGTTCGTGTCTCGAAATCAATAAATGCACTGAATTTAGTTGCTATAGCCACTTCTGGGAGATTTCTATTTTTAGCTGTTTGAAAATGGCTGAGACAAAACGTAACCTCAAAAAGGCAAACGTATGTGTTAATTTCTTATTAAAAAACAATCTAACATTAGAAATAACCAATAATAGCATGTAATATCCCTGACCAAAAAATTGCACTTTGTTCTACTATTTGAGTTGAATAAAAATCAGCAAAGATATATTTTTTTTGCCCAGCAGAAAAAAATGGGGATCTGAAAGGGATAAGCTAGCTTTTTGAGGAATTGTGACCAATTCTGTATAGCGAGTGTTGCCACAAAAAAACAACAGCGTTATCTAAACTTCTTGAATATACCATGGATTAAGTTTGAACCCGTTCGCAGCCATGGGCTGCGATTGGGCATCCAATCCATTTGAACTGAGAGTCCGGCAGCGAAGTGAACCTTAACGGGCGTTAATAGTAGTAAATGACTTTTAAAAAAAGCACTCAACAAATGTGATTTTTTAGTAATGTTATTTTCAGGACTTTAACAGAATGTGCTAAATGACATCAAATAATAGAATAGAATCATCGCACTGTAGAACGCAAGTTTGACAGACAAATTATTGGATAGGGAATCCAAAACTGATCTGATTTTTTCTTTATCACGTCTTTATAAAATACTGACATACAATGAAATATGAAAGAAAAAGGCATGATTGTACATAGGCATATGCCGGAATGAGATTGTGACGGTATGATAACCTTAAGCAAAAATATCACAATTTCACGGTATCACGGTATTGCAATTAAAGCTCTAAAATGTGTTACTTTAAGATATCTTTTTTCCATTGAACATTATTTTTATTTTTCAAAACATATCAAAATGGAACAAAAGTATAAAGTTAGGTTAAAATATAAGAAAACAAAAACAAAATTGAAAAATTGAAAACAAAACAATTGAAAATGTTCTAAATAAAATTAAAATGCAGTCCTTAGGTTAGGTGAGCCTAAACCCCCAGCCGCAGCTCAACATTATTTTCATTAGAACAAAAATAATTGAATTACTTTCCATAAATAGCGTATGTGTATGACTCGTATTGTCATGTTTACATTACACACACACTCTTTTTCAACACAGACAGTTACCAGATAGAAAAAACACCAAATGTTTTACCGCCGCTTGACACGCTAAGCACACTGGAGTTAACTCGTAGCTGGTGGGAAACGTTCATTATTATTTTGTACAATGTGAAATCATATTGGAGGTATTGCATCTTCAGCAGCTACCCTCCACAAACATGTCTTACATGTCGGTTGGTCCTCCTCCTCTAAGCCGCGGCTGTCTGTAACTTTTGGGTAGCCGAAGTATTCCCATACCAGTGATTTTGCTTTCTTTGATGTGGGGAAAAAAGTTCAGGAGTTTCCCATCCTCCAGCCATCGTTTAGCACAGCTGACTCACTGACACTGAGCAACAACCAGTGGGGGAGAGTTGAGCCTTACAGCTGCAAGCGAGGGATTTCTCCCAGCATTTTTGGGATATAAAAAATAGCTACCATAAATTTCGGACAATAAGCCGCTTTTTTCCTTCATTTTGAATCCTGCGGCTTTTAGTCCACTGCAACACTTTATTTGACAGCGTCATCATAAGCCTGTCATAAGACTGTCATAATTATGACATGACACTATCATGGGCATTACTGAATGCTTATGACAGATGTCATTAAGTGCCATCCAGCAAATTATGTTACTAGCTCCATTTATGTCCAGTTTGGCTCTTTTACATCCATTCAAAAGTGAGATAATTTGCCAGATAACCTGTTACAAGCATTAATTAATGCTTTTGAGAGTGTTATGTCACAATTATGATTGTCTAATGACAGTCTTATGGCGCCACTGTCAAATAAAGTGTTACCAAATACCATAACTGGCAATTAATGAAACAACTGGACCAGCAACTGAAGAAGTAATTAACACAGAACATGAATTTTGATTGTTATTCACATCTGTAGTGCTGCAATGCATGCTAGGCGGCATGTTGGACAACAACACTGTTGACAGCAGGTGGCAGCAGAGGTTGACTTTCTTTCTCAAGGGAGCCCTGATGGCCAAATGAAGCTCTTTGAAGCAATAAAGCTTTGCGGCCAATTGGTTCAAAGCTTCATAGTGCTTCGTTTGGTCTTATGACAGTCGTATGATGTCGCTGTGGAATAAAGTGTTGCCGGTTAATATCTTTTGGTGTAAATATCCCATAATAGAGGAGGAGAGCTGAACCTTGACGTTTTCATACCAGGTATACCTTGAAACCGGTAATCAGCACATATCTGATTGCACACTGTTATGTTTTTACAAAGGATATTGCTACTGTAGTTTTCAAGTCGTAACAACATACAATGGAGCAAATAAGTATTTAGTCAACCACTAATTGTGCAAGTTCTCCCACTTGAAAATATTAGAGAGGCCTGTAATTGTCAACATATGTAAACCTCAACCATGAGAGACAGAATGTGGGGGAAAAAAAACTGAAAATCACATTGTTTGTTTTTTAAATAATTTTATTTGCAAATCATGGTGGAAAATAACTATTTGGTCAATGCCAAAAGTTGATCTCAATACTTTGTAATGTACCCTTTGTTGGCAATAACGGAGGCCAAACGTTTTCTGTAACTCTTCACAAGCTTTTCACACACTGTTGCTGGTATTTTGGCCCATTTCTCCATGCAGATCTCCTCTAGAGCAGTGATGTTTTGGGGCTGTCATTGGGCAACATGGACTTTCAACTCCCTCTACAGATTTTCTATGGGGTTGAGATCTGGAGACTGGGTAGGCCACTCCAGGATCTTGAAATGCTTCTTACGAAGCCATTCCTTTGTTGCCCTGGCTGTGTGTTTGGGATCATTGTCATGCTGAAAGACCCAGCAACGTCTCATCTTCAATGCCCTTGTTGATGGGAAGAGATTTTCACTCAAAATCTCTCGATACATGGCCCCGTTCATTCTTTCCTTTACACAGATCAGTCGTCCTGGTCCCTTTGCAGAAAAACAGCCCCAAAGCATGATGTTTCCACCCCATGCTTCACAGTGGATATGGTGTTCTTCGGATGTAAATTAGTATTATTTCTCCTCCAAACACTAGAACCTGTGTTTCTACCAAAAAGTTCTATTTTGGTTTCATCTGACCATAACACATTCTCCCAGTCCTCTTCTGGATCATCCAAATGCTCTCGAGCGAACAGCAGACTGGCCTGGACGTGTACTGGCTTCAGCAGGGGGACACATCTGGCAGTGCACGATTTGAGTCCCTGGCGGCGCATTGTGTTACTGATAGTAGTCTTTGTTACTGTGGTTGCAGTTCCAGCTCTCGGGCCATTTACTAGGTGTCCCCGTGTGGTTCTGGAATTTTTGCTCACCGTTCTTGTTATCATTTTGACGCCACGGGATGAGATCTTGCATGGAGCCCCAGATCGAGGGAGATTATCAGTGGTCTTGTATGTCTTCGATTTTCTAATAATAATAATCCCACAATTGATTCCTTTACACCAAGCGTTTTACCTATTGCAGATTCTTTTCCTCTTCCCAGTCTGGTGCAGGTCTAAAATATTGTCTCTGGTGTCCTTCGACAGCTCTTTGGTCTTGGCCATAGTGGAGATTGGAGTGTGACTGACTGAGGTTGTGCACAGGTGTCTTTTATACCAATAATGAGTTAAAACAGGTGCCATTAATAGAGGTAATGAGTGGAGCCTCGTTAGACCTCGTTAGAAGACGTTTTCCACTCTAATTTGGAAATAAATTATTTAAAAAATCAAACAATGTGATTTTCTGTTTTTTTTCACCACATTCTGTCTCTTGTGGTTGAGGTTTACCCATGTTGACAATTACAGGCCTCTTTAATCTTTTCAAGTAGGAGAACTTGCACAATTGGTGGTTGACGAAATACTTATTTGCCCCACTGTATGTGGGTGAAAAACCTTGAGGTGCTAGAACAAAACACTTCAATTTTGGGAATTACCCTGCCAAATTTAGTGTTAATCAGCATAAAAGTCAAATTTAAGAAAATGTTTTTTTTCTTCCCCAGTGTTATTTTATGAAAGGTGAACTGTTTTCCTAAGTCTCATTCGCAACTTTTATATACGTTCCGTCTGCTTTAAAAACCAAATCTAGTCCTTGAGCAGCAAGGTAAATGATGGAGAGCCGTCTTTGTTTGTTGGTGCAGACGACAAGGTTATTTGGTGACCTTTTGCATCCTAATGTGCGACTTTACATGGTTGAGAATCCACATTGTGCTAAAACGCTTCCCTTTTTCACCCCCTCCCCACTCTTTCTCTCTCTCTTCCCGCAGACTCCTCCTCCCACCTCCCTCCGGTTGCTCTCATCTTCTCCCTCCTCCTCCTCCCTCCTCCCCCTCCGGTCCTCTATGCTCAGTTCGGTGTGTGTATCCTCTTTCAAAGGGCGCAAGGGTGGGAACAAGTCGTCCAACAAAGCATGTTACAGCGCAGACATGACTTGTCCGTCGGAAAGCGAGAAAATCGTGATAAACTGCGGCGGGGTGCGCCATGAGACATACCGGAGCACCCTGAAGACCCTGCCCGGCACCCGCCTGTCGTGGCTCACAGAGCCGGACGCCTTCAGCAACTTCGACTACGACCCCAAATTGGACGAGTTCTTCTTCGACCGCCACCCGTCCGTCTTCTCCTTCATCCTCAACTACTACCGCACGGGCAAGCTGCACTGTCCCAACGACGTGTGCGGCCCCCTGTTCGAGGAGGAGCTCGCCTTCTGGGGCATCGATGAGACGGACGTGGAGGCGTGCTGCTGGATGAACTACCGCCAGCACCGGGACGCCGAGGAAGCTCTGGACAGCTTCGAGACGCCTGAGCCGGACGCGCCCGACGACGACCCGGCCCTCGGGGGCGCCGACGGGGACTTGAAGAGACTCTGCATGCAGGAGGATGCCAGGAGGGCGGGCTGGTGGAAAACCTGGCAACCCAAAATATGGGCGCTCTTCGAGGACCCTTACTCGTCCAAATATGCCCGGGTGAGTTGACCCCCTGCCTCTTAACTTTTCCAAAAGTTATGCGCATACACTATAAACCTGCATCACTGTTGCTACCTGTGCTGTCTCTTTCTATATAGCGTGTATTACATTGCATTGCAGGATATAGACTTTCTGATGCTGAATAATTAATGCAGATAGGAAGAGGCAGCTATATATGTTTGGAGCACATCAAAAGTCCTTACGACGCATTCACTTCCGAATGCCAGTTTTCACTGCTATCATTGATTTCCATGCGCATCCTACTTCACTAACGTGCAGAGATTTGGCCGAGTTAATGCAGTAAAGAGCCTCTCGTCTTTTCCCACGTTTGCCCTTGGTGATGCTCCACTTGTTTTTGACAGCCCGCTCCCTCCCCCGTCCCATTTGAAAGCTACATGAGTGTTACGCGCGGGCGCCGTGACTTTTACGCACGGGCAACACAGGAGTTGCGCGTGTAAAAATGCTATAATGTGCCTTTTTGGGGGGATTTTAAAAAAGCAAGACTGACTGGTGCAACATAATTCCACCCCTTAGGTGCAATGTGAATGTTATCATCCCAGTGCTTGACACCTAAATCCAAGTTTTTGAGGATAAAAATTAACAACATGGATTATGTAGATTAAGAGGGAAATTATGTTTTTTTAAATAGTCAGTTTATGCAAATCATTTGTCACTCTTATTTCAATTTTTTGCTTTCATGGACTCCTTGGCTGCCATCACGGCACGAGATTTCCAATCCATTTTAATTGGGAGAGGCGATGATTTGCTGCCAGCCCTCCCAGTCAAAATGGATTGGATATTTCGCGCCGTCACAGGCAACAAAAGATGAGCATTTACAGCCAGTCTGTCGTTGTCAGTGGCAAGAAATGAGTTGAAGAACTCAACTATGAGAAAACATTGGAAAAGAAAATGGAAACGGGGATCAAAATGCAATATGGAAATGTTTTTTTTTTTTTTTTTTTTTTAAAAGATCGAATTTGTTACATGTTGGAGGTTTTGAATTTTCGTGAGATATTTAAGCAAAATATCAAATTTGTAGCTGCTACAGCAAGCTTGGCTATGCATATTCATTGAAGTTGTGGTGATGGTGAAGAGGGAGTAGTGGGGGGGTTATGCAGAGTGCATTGCAGGTGTAGCCGCTGAGCTCCATTTGTGTGTTTCATGTGTCCCGGCTCCAATCTGCCAACGTCAAACGGCGAAGTGACCCAGATCACTCGTTTTTTTTTTCGTGGGTTCTTTTTCCGAGACGACAGAACCATTTTGGTCCGGAGAGATGCAAATGACGCGAGGAGAGGCAATGGGGGAAGAGGAAGAGATGTTGGAGACACGAAGGGACAGATGAGAAGCAGATGAGAGGAAATAAAGGGAGACAGGAGGAGAGACGCGGGTCTAATGATTTAAGGGCAACGAATCAAACAAATCAATGTCTTCGTTTGAGACCCCCCTCCTTTATTTCATCCTATGTTTTGTCGCCTTCTTACCGTAGCGGTGCGCACACACACATGGTATCTATGCTGGCTTTTCTGCTGCAGTAGACGCTGGAGAGAGGAGGGGGGAGCACTGGAGAAAGAGAAAAAGAGGTGCAGCGGGTGCTGCTGGTGGTGGTGGGAGGCGGTGGGGGGATAGGCAGAGCGAGAGGGAAATGGAGAAGGGGTGAGAGAGCGCAGAGACGGTGGGAAAATGGAGTGAAAGTGGAAGGGGGGTACAAGGGAGGATGTGACAAACGTGATGGGGCAGGGGAGTTGTCTTTGCATGTTCGATTATATTTGAAGGCTCGAAGCTATCCAATCCCTCCCTGAGCTTGGCAATCCTGCCTGCCAGCTTATCGATTGATATTTCATTGATTACCTTGTAGTTTGTTTTAGAGACACTTTGAAACACATCGAGTAGATTCTTTTATTTGCATTTTATTCCCTAATTAATGGCCGGTTAGTTTATATACCGTACTAAGGGTGCACCAATCACAATTTTCTTGCCAATCATTAGTTTTTGAAAACTCTGACCTGCTGATCTTGATTTATGCCAATCCTGATTTTTTTCACAAATAATAGCATTATTATTCCAATCAATCTTGTTGTATTGTAAAACAGTGAACACTACTTGTGAAACAAAACAGTTTTTTTTTTTTATTGCACATGGAGTAGCACTCCCCCCAAACAATTGGAAAAGTTTTCTTACCAAAGAAACTACCAAATTATAATTTCCTTTACCAAAAATTAAAATGCAGCAAGTATTTTGCTTTACAAAAAGAAAATCAGAAGGTTTAATGAAATTTATAAAAAAAAAATAAAAAAAAATCTACATATATATATATATAAGGTCTTTAAGTCATTTTTTTCCCACATCTTGATACCTTTTAATCAGTGCTAAATTTGTAAATCAAAGGTGCCGCAACGCAAAGTACATATGACAACACAGGGATGACGAGACGGGCACAGGTCCCGGAACATACGCAGAAAATGGTGCTGAAAACAACACTCAAATGCCCACTTGCCATGCTGTAGGACTTACAAGCCTCCGTTTCAGATAATATACATGGTAGAAATGTTTTTACAACAATTTACAATTATTAAGGCTTTACTCTGCACAGCATGGGCAATTGCCCATATACTTACACATACACAGTCAGCAATACGTTTCTCAACAGGTCTAGCTTGTAAAACATAAAAAAAAAAAATCTGACATTACAATAAATAAAACAAACGCATTTTTTAGTGAGTTTCATCCCCCTGTTTTCTCTGGCCCCAAAGTTTCCACCGCCTTACAAATTGTGCAGCCCAAACCCGAATTTCCCATAAGGGTACTGGCCTGTTCCTCCGGCTGTTGGTGGTCAACCTGGCTGACAACTGGTGCTGTAGCTGGCCCCCACTCCGGGTGGCGCTGAACCTGACCAGCTGCTGCAATGGTAGCAGCCTCCTGCCCCGGCTTGGCTGGCTGTCCATGAACCTGGCTAGCTGGTGCGGTGCTAGCCTCCTGCTGCACCCGGTGTTTTGCCAAAATGTGCTACATCGGCGAAAAGTCCTACATGAGGCGAATTTGACACCCAAAGTACTACCGTACGCTCTCAACTTGTTTTGTTTAGATGTATACAGGCAGAACGTACTAAAAATATCTGAAGAAAATACTTAAATGTAGTTATATCAAATAAGAACGATTTAAATATGCTACGTGACTAATGTGGCCAACTGCTTTAAAGCTACCACCAAAAAGCACAATGGTTAAAAGTATGAGAGGGAAATACATGCAAAAAGTATTTTTGAGGCAATGAAAATGTAATAAGAAAACAATAAAAACAAAAATATTGAATTTTCGCCCCTTTTAACTGATGTGCGCATGCATGCGGCTGCTTGCGCAAGCACGCTAAGCATTGTGTAGACGTTTCGCCGCATAGCAAAGAATTGCTGAACACTGGTCTTGCCCTTAGCATGATCGCTGCAGCTGTCTTCATCGCCGGTTGTTGCTTTTCTGACTCGTTTTGAAACACCTTCCTACTTTTTGAAAAAAAGACAGTAAACGTAACTGTCTTTTTGGCATGTTGAAATACCATTTGATCTTGGCTGCTTGCTCCCCAGATTCCACAAATTTCCAGTTTTTTATTTAAAAAAAACGAGAGGTGTCGGATCTGCCCAAATACGTCCCGGAACACAGGGAGGCGAAAATCAAGAGGTGCCGGATCCTGTTCCGACAGGATCCGGCACAAATTAACCCCTGCTTTTAATGCTAGAACAGTTAAAATCTGAGCTAAATGTGAGCTTTCACTAAACAGGTAATCTGACTGAAAGGCAGAGTAATAATAAATAATTGCTGTGATCATTCGCAGCCAGCCTCTCCTAGTTCAACTGGATTGGACGTCTATCGCCTTCAGTGGCACAGAACATGATCAGTCAATGCTGTCAGCAATGGTCACCATCATCCATTGAGAGGTCAAGATAAAAGTGTTCCACCATATGATCATAACAATCCATACAATGTTTCATTTTGACCTTCGTAGCTCAAAAGAGGGCCCAAACATGTGAGAGTAATAATGACTCAACTGCACTGAGCTCATTTGAGCTGTCAGCCAATAAATGCTTAACTGCAGTCAAACTACACTTACTTTCAGGGGCGCAACACTGAATCCCCACTCGTCCCTCCCTGAAGGGCACACCGAGTTTGTCCTTATTTGTGTTGTGTCGAAGCACACATTGCTGCCATAAACACAAATTCGACCCTGTCCTCCTCCGCTCGGACATGATGCCCCCTGATAGAAAACTACTGCGGTGGACACAACCCGAAAAAAAAAAAAAGATGCATTGGCAGGTGAACAGCTAGACAAGGGGAAACGCAAGATCACCTTGGAGAGGATTTTGTCAGCACAGCTTGAGGGGAGAGAGTTTAAATACGTCCAGCTGTGTCTAGCAAATATTTTTACATATTTCCAAGCTGAAAGGTGATGAAAATGCAAGTTATACAATGTAAAAGCTACCCTAACTACTAGAGTTGAGTGTTAGACATTGGATTTTGAAAAAGAACAACCTATATTTAGCATTTACATCACATCCGTGATTAAATACTCTGCATTTACAAGTAGGAAAGAATATAGGATATAAGAAGCCAACACCCCTCCTAAAAAGATTATGAATTGGAAATATACTGAAGCTTGAAATACGTGGGAGTTCACATTATTGTCTGAGGAAATTTAGTTGGCTCATGCTGTCCAAAACCTTCCACCGAAATTTGCCAGGAAAAAAAAAAAAAAGGGATTGTGAATGAAAAAACATGAATAAAATTGAAAATCTGGTTAAACAAAACATGAAACGCCTCAAAACCTCTGAACAGACTGTCAAGCTTTAATATACTGTACACTGTAGATACAACATAAACATGTCATTCCATTAATTATAAGGCGTGTTGACAGCAAACATCTGTCAATTTCCCTAAATAGCAACCTTACAATGCGATTGTTGTGTTCCAATGTTCCTAAAGGAAAGGTTGCTGCTAATTATTTGATACTGAATACAGTAATCTAGGGCTCTAGCTAATGTTTTTTCATGTTTTTATTTTTTTCGAATCGCTAGCAGTTATCTCATTGATTAATCAAATCATTAGAAATAAAATATTTTTGGATAACTGAACCAATACAAAATGTGACACATTAGCACAGTGCTTCTCAATTATCTTCTGTTAGGCCCCCGTCAGGAAGACGTAAATGTTTCACCACCCCCTCCCAACTCTCTGCTGCCACTGTAAATAGTATCATTTATCTATAAAATTATTATTATTAAAAGTACACCTCTGCATAAGATTGTCCTTTTTATATTGGAGAAAGAAAAGTAATATAGATCAACTCACAATAAAGTCTAACTTTATTAACATTGTTTTGTTTGTAACATAAAAGTCTTAAAGCGCATCAATTTGCCTGAATTAAAAAAAAAAAAAAAAAAAAAAAAGGCACATCCAAACGGTAAAAATGCACTTAAGGTACATTTTTTGACTATTTGATACTGGAAAAAATAAAATTTCATAAAATCAATAAATAACAATAAATTCAAATTGATTTGCAACATTAACTCATGAGGACGATAAGCCAAACAATTTGACAGAAAAAAACAAAAATTAAGAGAACAAAAACTTTTTTATTTTTGCTGCAGGCAGTATCAGCTCCTTTACTATGGTGTGGGGTTATTTTGCACTGACCAACTTGGTATGCCACCTCATAGGATGCTAACAGTGCTTGCTTGTTTACTGATGTTAGACTGACAATGCGGGACGATTGTTGGGAATAACTGGCATATTTTCGCAAAAAACAAAACAAAAACAAAACTCAAACGGCTTATCAATGTGATTGGGGTCTAATGTTTAAGTGACGTCTTTACTGATTTGACTTCCTGCTATCCGCTTCAAACATTTTTGGGCCATTTTTTTCTTGTTAAAGTCTATTTTTATCAAGTTTAAATGTGTTCAAAGCTTGTGCAAGGTGTACAATAATAAAAATATTGGTTCACTGCCATAATAAGCAAAATTCAAGTGTTTTTTTATGCCTAAAACCACCACTCAAGTCGTAGTTTGTATACTGTATGGTATCTGTGAATGGGATAAACATTATATGATCTTTATTGCTTTGTGGATCTGCAAATGTCCCCACTGCAGTGCAGGTAAACATCAATTCTGAACCTAAAAAGCATAATTCGTCTTCTTGGAGTGCAAACATTGCTCTCTCTCTCACAAGTGTCCCCGCAATGACGTGGAAGTGCGCTCAAGCGTTGCGGGATTAAACACTGGGTACTTTGCTTGTATTGGCGCTTCCCAGCTGTACAGTACAAGTTGGAAAACCCCGGCTGAGCGGCCTCCTTCCCACTCCCACACGTGCTCCATTCCCTGTGGGCCACTTGTGAACATCGCAAAAGGGAAGGAAGAAAGGAAGGCCACGGTTCTGTCTCGGCAGGCAAAATCGTTCCTTTGTCTTCAGAATAGACAGTAAATTTGGAGAAAAGCGTGTGCCCAAAATTATGTGCTTCGGTTTTCATTTGCAAAAATGTTACATTTTTTTGTGTTTGAACAACAAACAATAATTTGGAGATTCATGCTTTCAATTGAACAGCGGAATTAATATTAACTGTAATACTTGATACTAACCTAAAAGATATAAGATAGCTCGCAAACAGTTTGCTGAAGACATGTCAACAAAACACATGGATTACTGGAACCATGTCCTATGGTCTGATGAGATGGGCAGGCTTTCTTGTGTACCGTCTTCAGAGGAGGCTTCCTCCTGGGGTGACAGTCATGCAGACCAATTTGATGTAGAGTGCGGCCTATGGTCTGAGCACTAACAGGCTGACTCCCCATCTCCTCAATCTCTACAGCAATGCTGACAGCACTCCTGTAACGAGTCACATGACATTTTGGGGGGGTAATGACAAACAGTACTCAATTTGGACGTAGTTTCTCTGTGGTGTACTCACTTTTGTTGCCAGGGGTTTAGATATTAATGACTATATTTTGAGTTATTTTGAGGGGAGAATAAATTAACTGTATTATATAAGCTGCACACCGACTACTTTTCATTTTATCAGTGTTGTCCCATGAAAAGATAAAATTAAATATCCACAGAAATGCGAGGGGTGTACTCCTTTTGTTATACACTGTTCATATTGATTTTATTTTTGCCAAAAATGCCGACAGTGGCCTAGTTTCACCAATGAGACGTCGCAGCAAGAACCACTCATGCTATTTGGAAGGGTGATGTTTCATAGTGTTGTTCTGTTCTGAATTAAGCTAGGTTCATACTGCAGGTCTAAATGCACGGATTTTTTCGTGTTTTTCCGACTCGAGTGAGGCATTAACTTGACGGTCTGAATGAGACAAGTCACATAGAAGTGGACCATTTCAAATCTGATCTGGGTCACTTTCGTAAGTAGTTTAAATTTTTCCAGAATGTTGCACGGATTTGAACTGTCAAGTCTCCCAAATCGAAATTCATGCAGCAAAGAGTGAGAGGGGCACGCAAGACGGCAGCAATGTTGCTGTTTATTAGCTTTAGCGCCTAGCTTTTACTACGCAGGAGGCGGGCTTGACCACATTCGTAAAAAAATACAGTAAAGAAAAGGATAAGCCTGATAATGCTCGGTTTCTTACTGTGCGCCAAATGAGCAATACCGTATTGGCCCGAATATAAGACGGTGTTTATTGCATTGAAATAAGACTGAAAAAGTGGGGGTCGTCTTATATTCGCGGTCTAGACGATATACCTATTCATGACGCTAGATGTCGCCAGATATCATTGAAGAGATGTTCTGTCATGACAGATCCCAGCTACTCTCAAGTTTAACCAGTTTGCATTATTTTATTGAAGTGTTTTTCCTTATTCAGATTTGTTTCAAGACTACAGTTACAGTTAGACTTCACTTTGATGGTTAATGCAGTTATTGCAATTTTGTTGTTTTTGCAAAATAGATTGGTTTATTTACATTTCAAAAACCAGAAGCCATTCATTTACGAATGTGACTGCACTTTAGTTTCCATATTTAAATGTTCAGATATTAAGATTTGAATGAGGCAAATTAACATGCTTTTTCTCTCAGATATATTGTTATAATCATTTGTTTCAGATGTACTGTAATTATTTTCTGTATAAAAATTAATTTGGTGTTCAAAAAGTCTTTTTTTCAAACTTGAGTCTTGAAATAGAGGGGGTCGTCTTATAATCAGGGCTGTCTTATATTTGGGCCAATACGGTATTTCAGTAGTGCTTACATGGCCGAGTTGGGGCAAACTGACACACACACATAAGGCTTATGTGTGTGTGTCATGCACACACAGTGCATAGTTATTTGTTTTGATGCTTCTGGCCTAATATGGTCATGTAATAGGTTATAGTAGAGTATAATAATACCAGTTCATATATATGAAGTTGTGCAGAGAAAAAATCCATTACAGTGGTACCTCTACATACGATCGCTTCGACACACGAACTTTTCGACATTCGACGTAAAATTTGACTCGCCATTTGTTTCTACATCCGACGACATGCTCGAAATACGACGACAATGGCAGCACCGCAGACGAATGCACGGCGGATTTTCTTGTGTGACAAATCAACACTGGTTTCAGAAAAGGTTGGTACAGGTGGTGAAACAAGGAAAAAGTTGACGCTTACCTTCTAAATGAAGATGCAAATGACAGAAAAATATGAGCGTAGGGTGGGCATCCGTGAAATGGCTCAACAATACATCTCCACGGTCCTCCTCCGACCATCGTTCGCCAGTCTTTATAAGTTAAGCTGACAATTCTTATTGTGGTAACATCTCCAGAGAAATCGTCAACTTCGCCACGTTTTTATCATTTATTTCACAACTTATTCAAAACAAAAACACCTTCTGTCTGCCGCAATTGACGGTGTTCTCAAGAAAACATTCAAAGTGAAAGTGAAACTCAAGCTCACCCGGTCTGTCTCTGGCACGTCAGCCCCGCGGTGCGTTCAGGGTCAGCAAAAAACGTCCGCCACATTAGAACCCGATTCGTTACATTAATACAGGAATTATTATTATTATTATTATTATTCCGATTTTGATTTATAATTTATTTGTTTTGCTATGTGTAATTGCCATTTGTAATAGTACCAGCAGTATTTTTTAAGGATTTAGTGAAGGTTTTTGGGCTGTGGAACGAATGAATGGAATTCTAATGTATTCCTATGGGAAAATCCTGCTCGACATACGACCATTTCGACTTACAAACAAGGTCCTGGAACGGATTAACTTCGTATGTAGAGGTACCACTGTATTTAAACAAACAAAAAAATCTGACATTGTAAGCAGTTACTCACAATGTTACTAATTACTTGAGTTTTACTTGTACTTCAGTAAATTTTAGGATGCCTACTTGAGTAATATTATTTAGAAGTAACTCTACTCTTTCTTCAGTACATTTTTTTGCTACTCTACCCACCTCTGAATATTTTAAAGCATTGCTTCTCAACATGCGGTATGTTTATCACTCTTATATTATTAATAATCTTTTAGTACAGTACGTTTTAAGGTGAAATAATTACTTACTGTAAGTACTGTTTTGGTGGATTTTGCATTTCTTCTTTCCATTTTTATGAGCAATACAGTTTATTTAAATCGTTATTTCAGTACAGTTTATTCACGCCCGTTGTTATATTAAATAATATGAAACTTTTAGAAATGACACCACCATGTTATATTTCATGAATATTTAGGCTGACTATGCTATTTAGATGTTGGCCATGTGACCCGTGGCCCTAAGTGTTGACATGACTTGCATACTGCATAGGTGGAGAACTCGCAGCTGGAAAAATAAATAGCCCAAGTATCACAGTAGTTTTCAGACAGAAACCGCACGTCTCCCCATCACTCAAAATTCTGCTCGTGTCATCTTTATGTACTTTCCTCCTCCTCTGCACCGAGATCAATTTAGCCTCACTGCTTAAGTGCTGACTCAGCCTTCTGCTTCCAGTCAATTAGGGCCATGTTCTTGGGACCTAAACTTGCTACTGAGACTTCCAGTGTTAAGATTCAGACTTTTTTTTGCAAGATGCACTTGCAAAAATGACTAATATAAGCGCGACTTACTGAGTCACATGTGGAATTGTATGTTATTACCGTATGGTTTTGAACAGTATAATATTAAACAATGTTTTTTTTCTGACTAAGAACAGAATTTATTGAGCTTGTTTTTTCTTTTGAGAGCCTAAAACAGTTCAATAATTCATTTCAATGCTGAAAACTGATTTAAAGTGCTTATGACAGCAAAAACGTGTATTTCATATTTCACGCGGTATCTTATGTTCCTGAATGAAATGGACCGCTTGGATGTGTGTGATCGATATGTTTATTCCATTTTTTGAATCCTGCGCCATGAAATGAGTGACTTCTTGGATTGACGAAGACTGCGAACGTGACGTGAGCGGTATAAGTATAAACAAGTTCAGTATACAGCCAATATGCAGTAGGCAGAACGACTGTGGATTCAGCAAATTTTGCGGATTATTTCATTTATATTTCGCCAGCCCAATGTGCTGCAGGCTTTTGTTGCTGCACCAGGGAGAAGGGTGTGAGGCTTTTTGGGTTTAAAAAATTTCCCGTTCACCGCAGCCAAAATAAGTCCGACAACTGTTGGACCATTGTGAGATGAGTAAGCTACGTGTTTTATAGTATTTCAAATACTGGGATCATGGCACACCTTTTAATAAGGAGATGGCTTGCATTTTTGGGTAAAAATACTCCACCGAGAAGGCCACACAGCCGACGATAAAGGTGTGCCCGCATAGAATGCGCTTTCCTCGGCTTGGCCACGAGCAGTTCCCCGATCTGATGTCGGCCGGTTTGTCCGGTGGTCATTCTTCAGCTGCTTCTCCGGCAAACGAGCTCTCCTGCCCCCAGCAGGGGAACGAAGAGCTGTAACTTGCTCGCCGGCGAGGGGGGTTGCCGATCGGTGGAGACAATTGACAACCCCGCCTCCGTGTGACAAGGTCCGGGGTAGTTGTGTGTGATGTTTTGCTTTGAAAGGCGAGAATAAGACTCCGCTCAGTTCAGGTTAGCATGTCGTTTAGCTGTCACGCCTCCTGGTTTGTTTACGCTCTCCGAACCCGGGCAGGGAAATGACAAAAGCAGGACTAACGGCGGTGGCATAAAATGTCGTTTAGGAGGTGCAAGAAGTCGAAGGTTTTGACCAGTATGGAGTAATTTTATCCATGTTATACTCTATAAATGCATTTTAAATCATTCATATTCCATTTAGCACAATACTGTTATTTGTCTTGACCATACCCTTTATTGCAATTGGGGAAACATACTTAGATAAAAAGAATATCCTGTAAAAATACTGGAGTAGAGAGATTGAAACAATGACATTTCGCTGCTCTCCTCGTCGTATTTTCCTAGTTCTGAATAATTCTCCCTCAATGGGCTGAATTCTAAATCGGATGAAATCCTGCAGACGTCATCCACCAGCTGGGGACGCTAGAGCGCTATAATGACAGGCAGGGCCAAACGACAAATTAAAAGACTAATTTCTTGTCATCTGCACTTTGCCAAATTGTTGTATATAGTCGAATCGTCTCAAAATATGATTCTAATTCTCATAATAATGCTATTTAAGATTTTTTTTTATGCTGTCACCGGCACTTTAAAATAGATATTTTGAGGTATGAGCTCATACCTCAATTCATCACTATACCAAAACATGGCTTCATTTTCCTAACATTACATCATAACTTCACAACATTTCTCAAAAATAGGCAACTTTTTTTCCTCAGGCATTTATGAGGTTATATTTGATTAGTTACAAACGGGTTTTATGTGTAAGGGACCCAAAAAGCTTGGGCATTGACTTCTACATGAGTATACTGTATGTCAAACAAACTTGACTTTGGTTTCATGGTGACTTCTTTAAAATATTCAAAAAGAATAAGCAGGCTATAGGGTAGTTAAAGAATCTGAAGTTTTCCAGACACACATTCATCCACGTTCATTACAAAATGCATATCATTTTTGACCCTTTCAAACACCTTAGCGGTCATCAATCCTTCTTGGTACACTCACCTTTACACATTGGCCCGTACTATATGAGTAGAGCAGCCCATAAAGCATTCAGCTAAGGGCTGGTGTTTACGGCACACAAATAAATCACCGCATTGGACACGCCTCCCTGTGTAACCCTTGTGAAGTGCCCTCACGCACGCACCCATGCCCACACCTTTACCAACTCCGATTTTTTTTAAACCTACTCCCCAATTTTGATTCTGGTCTTTTGCAAATTATTAACACAATAAATCAAGCTTTGAAAAGCTTTTCAGGGGGCAACATGTCAATAATATTAAGACATTCACGAGATCTGGTTATTGTGCATCCGCGACACATACTGTTGATGGACAGTTCATTAGGTACACATGCATTATCTGCATCATTCTCATTCAGATTTTTGCCTTTTCAAAGTCAGTAATGCTCTTTTAAGGACACTATCATCACTAAATTTAAAATCCCGAGCGTATAATTGAGCAATTTTCTACTAGGACAAGTAGCAAAAGAAATGTAAAGATTGAGCGAATCAACCATAAAAGACTGTGATTGGACATGTTACTGCGTCAGTTGGTCGGTTCCTGTGCAGCCATCTGCTTCCTCTTGATTGTGCCTCCTGTCCAAGCGGTGGCGGCGGCGCACTATTGACTCACCACTCCAATGAGTAAAAATACTTAATTTCTTGACATAAGTTGATTTTTGAAGTGTCTTTACTTTATTTGGGGTATTTTATTTTTTGTATGAAATATTACTTTAGCTTCCTACACTTAGAAATAGATATCTGTACTCGCGACTCCTGATTTTGTCAGATTATCTTTGAATGTCTTTTTATTTTTTTATCCATTTAAGCACCTTCCCACAATGAAAAGATGAATATCTTCCAGTGGGTATTTAGCACTTGAGGATACTACTCTGACACTACCGTATTGGCCCGAATATAAGACTGCCCTGATTATAAGACGACCCCCTCTTTTTCAAGACTCAAGTTTGAAAAAAGACTTTTTGAACACCAAATTAATTTTTATACAGAAAATAATTACAGTACATCTGAAAAAGATGATTATAACAATATATTTGAGAGAAAAAGCATGTTATTTTGCCTCATTCAAATCTTAATATCTGAATCTTTAAATATGTAAACTAAAGTGCAATCACATTCGTAAATGAATGGCTTCTGGTTTTTGAAATGTAAATAAACCAATCTATTGTGATAAAACAACAAAATTGCAATAACTGCAATAACCATCAAAGTGAGGTCTAACTAACTGTAGTCTTGAAACAAATCTGAATAAGGAAAAACATTGCAATAAAATAATGCAAAATGGCTAAACTTGAGAGTAGCTTAGATCTGTCGTGACAGAACATTACTCCTTAAGTTCAGCATTCACTTCAATGATATTTGGCGCCATTTAGCGTCGTGAATGGGTATAATCTAGACTGCGAACATAAGACGACCCACACTTTTTCAGTCTTATTTCAATGCAAAAAACACCGTCTTATATTCGGGCCAATACGGTAATTACTGTTATATGTTGACTTAAAGGGGAAGTTCAGAATTTTTGACATTAGGCTTAATCTTTGAGGTAGCGGAGGTTGAGGCAGTTAGTTATTTATTAGTTTCAGGGCTCCGAAGTGGCTAAGCTAGCGCGAGTCAATGAGCCTGTCCTAGCACGGCAATAAAAAACATCATATGCACGCATGAAAATCACCGATGACCCATGCATCAGTAGTGTTGGCTATGTTTTCAGGATGAAGTTATTAAAACTTACCATTGCATGTCAATAACTATAATATGAAGAGCAACAATTGTAATCCAGCGGCTCTGTAGGTAACAGGCTGCAGAGTGGATTTTTTTTTTCCACCAGTGCGTTTGTCTTAGTCAGCAGTAAGTATCCACAGTTTGTATTGTTCCTCCTTCTTCATAGGGAATTTGTGGAAACTCTCATTTGCCCATTTTTTTCTGTCTGTTTCCACAGCCTCTAAATGCACATTTCGCTAGGTTGCCGTTCTTAAGTCAAGACTCTTTAGACTGATGTTTTATTCGAGGAAGGTGAGAAATCTGAGTTTTCAAACCTCCGACCAACAAAAATATAATTGGAACACCACTCGAACAAGGAGGCCCTAGTTGCGAAGTCAGCAAAAAAAAGTACCCCGATTTCACGATTGCTTCAATCTGACATCTCTCGACAAAATGCGCTGCCCGTCGAAAAGCAGACCGTCAATAGTGAAACTAAAGAATGCAATTTACAGTGTTGTCTATTTACCTTAGCCCTCGTTTTTCCTCCACTATTTGATTGCTTAGGAGAAGCCAGGTTTGCTGAAGGTCAACATGTCTTTTAATGGCCAAAGTAAAAAACGCTTGGAACGCTTAGAGGTCGCAAGTGGTACCATCCGAGTGGGATAAGTCCCGACTTCCCAACTTCATCGAATGCAGCGTGAGCACAAGTGGCCGAAGCACTCCTCTCTATTGTGATCGCATTAAGCATCTTAAAAAATAGTCCTGCAGAAATAAATTACGGCAGTTTAGTGTGACATTTTTTGACTCAATGGGTATTTTGAACAACGATCTGCATTTTCAATTTATTTGACTATGTTAGATCGTTTTTTAATTGACTCACACTAGCTTAGCCACTCTGGAGCCCTGAAATTAATAACAAACAAACTGCACGGAATTTGTTGAAATCAACTCCAGTACTGACTAATTTAACTTAATTTAAGGCATTTGAGGCACGAGCAAGCTTGATTTAAGCCACAACATCTGCCCAGCATTCCATGCCTCACTCATAATTTCAAACAATTTGAGATTGTACACAGGTTACGATTCAATTTTGAGAGAGTACTGTATTGATAAGTGTATAATTGACAGTAAAACAGTGGCATCAATTTAACTCTGGAAATTTGTTTTAACTTCTCACTGGAAGCATTATTGCAAATATACACATATACAGAATATATACAGTAAATTTGAGTGCTGTGAAATAGAGCCCACTTTATATTTTATATAAATATAGTCAAAGAAGCTTTAATTTAATTTTGAGAGTACTATTAATTGATGAAATAATATTAAAGCATTTACAACAGATTGATTTTTTTTTTTTTGAACCTGTTTTCTCAGTTTCGGTGTTGGAAGTGGTAAAATGCCATGGTTACTGTGTGGTCACTTTAAAATAAAAAAGTTTATTTTTAGAGATTTTGTCTATCATTTTCAGATAGTGAGTTCATGATACAGTTCTGAATTATGATACTCACTGTATTAACAGTAAATGGAAATGTTCCGAATGAGCTTGCAACTCATTGGCTGCCAGAGACGGTAATAGATGTCTACCGTAATTTTCGGACTATAAACCGCTGCTTTTTTCCTCCTCATTTGAAATCCGGCGGTTTATAGTCCAGTGCGGCTTATTTATTTGTTGACATAAGACTGTCATAAGACCATCATAATTATGACATGACACTATCATTGGCATTACTGTATGCTTATGACGGATTTTATTAAAGTGTCACCCGACAAATTATGTCATTAACTACCATTTATGTCCAGCTCGGACCTTTTACATTCATTCAAAAGTGAGATAATTTGCTGGATGACAATAAATGACATCTGTTATAAGCATTAATTAATGCTCATAACAGTGTCATGTAATTATGATTGTCTTATTACAGTCTTACGGCACCACTGTCAAATAAAGTGTTACAAAGTAAGTATAAGTAGCGATTAATGAAACAACTGGAATAGTAACCAAAGAAATAATTAGCACAGAAGATGAGTTATTTACATCTGTAGCGCTGCAATGCATGCTAGAAGGCATGCGGGATGACAACAGTGTTGACAGCAGGTGGCAGCAGTGGTTGACGGTCTACCCCCCAAGGGAGCAGTGATAGCCAAATGAAGCTTCATGAAGCAATGAAGCTTTGCAGCCAATTGGTTCAAAGCTTCATGGTGGTTTGTTTGGTCTTATGAAAGTCTAATGATACCACTGTCAAATAAAGTGTTACCGGTTAATATCTTTTGGTGTAAATATCCTATATTACAGTGAGGACAGCTGTGGTTCATCGATGCACAAATGCCGTCTTCATGTCAAATTTGGCTGGTGGCGGCTTATAGTCCGGTGCGCTTTATAGTCCGACAATTATGGTAATCCATAAAGTCACTGTTACCCTCCCACTTCAAATGGATTGGATGTCTTCTAGTGATTAACAATTCACAGCAGAAGGATGAAAAGAGCCACTTGATTGGACGCCTTCCACCGTCAATGACAGCCATTGAGTTAATAACCAGGAATGTTAGGTAATGTAAACAGGTTGTCACATTCTGCAATTGTATTGTACGTATTTCGATGCGCTGTCAGACAGATGAAAGACAAAGACGGGACAAAAAAAAAAAAGGCATGTGAAGATGTCATAACCAAACTCTCCTGGTGTGTGTCGGACACGATGAAGGGTGCAGAGCGAGTGAGCGATGGAGCTAAAAAAGAAAAGGAGGGATTGGCTGAGAAAGAGGGGGGCTGCGTCGCAAGGACAAGTGCACATAATATGCTGCAGTAATATGTTCGGAATACAAAGCAGATGAGAGAGGGAAAGGACACATGCAGCTCACTCTTACTATTTGTTTGTCCTTACTAATGTTTGACAGGACTGCAGTGCAAATGCAATGGAGGGGGGTGGGGGCGGAGGGGGCTTGTGAATACTGCAGCGCTGATAAGACTGTGACGTTATACACTGACTGGTATTTGTGTGTGTGTGGGAGAAAAAGAGACGATTCAGCCGTAGCGTGTTTAGGAGTTGAGTCATTCAGGGAATCTCTGATCCTCAAGTCTGTGTTGTTGTGATTTCAATGCAACAATTGTTTGTTTTCCGGTGTTTTTCATCATAAAAATCTGGAAATAAATGCTTTACGCTGGACAGTATATTAAGTAACAGTGGCAGATATTGGTCTTTCAGTGGGGGGAAGCTCAAAGTGTGTCCGGCTGTGAGTGCTTTGTGACGGTAGAGGGGCTCAGCAGCACCCGGTGTTCGGTAGGGAAAGAAACTAGGGTGCCAGAAGTCTAGTCTCCAAACACAAGCAGCCATAATAGGGGCGCGGATGCCCCGGGGGGACCACCTTGGAGAGGGCGGTGACGACGACCCCTTTGCTGGGCTGCGGGAGGAGAGTTGGGCTGCGCTGGGTAGCCACCCCACGATTGGCTAGGGAAGGGCCATGGCCCTGGGGCGGCACCCACGCAGCATTTCCACTCGTCTGCGAGACTATCATATGTCAGATGGGATTCACGCATGACGGGGTGCACGCATGACGAGGTGCAAATAGACACACTCAACTAGAAAACCTCGTTGTCAGGATTAGCGATGAGACAGCATAGAATAGGATGCCAACATACTCACAAAGCATTTACACAAATACTGGGTTCTAGACCATATGGCTGATTTGGGTACACTCCACCCTCCCAATCACTTATCTTTCAGACTCCCCCCCTCGCCCCCCCGCTTTCCTTGGTTATCAAGCCCCCCCACATGGTGTCAACCGGAAATACAACTAGCTAACTATAGCACCAACATATTCATAGTTAGTGTAGGCGTTCAACGTATTTCTTGTTGTTGTTTGTGTTTCTTCTCTCTCTCTCTCCCTCTTTTCTTCCGTTCCCCCATAACGCCTTCCTGTTCGCTGCTTTCTCCTAATAAACAAGGTACATTGAATGATCACAATGGAAGTGTGTCATACTCTGATGTGATACATTAAAACCAATCGGACACTCAGATCTCCACTCCGTGTGTCAAGCAGCTGAACAGGACAGGTTACAAAAAAAAAAAAAAAAAAAAAAAAACTACCAGAAACAGGAGCTTAATTTTTCACAAATCGTTTTTAAGAAGGCAAGTGTCGCTAGGATGATTATGAAAGTCTGTGGTTCAACTCAGAACAATGGAATGAAAATTGAAAAATGCGTCCCGTGGATATTAATACGAAAAGATCACTGATTCGCTTATTTCTGTCAATCAAAAAGGGATTCCGCCTCAGACAGATCATCCAATCATCATTCAGAGAAGCCAGTGTCCGGGCTAGCCGAGCCCCGCCCACTGCCCATAAAACCCCAGAGATGCTTAGCATCTGATGGGCGGGATAAAAACAGCCTTTAGTCGCCCCGTTTCGCTGTAGTGGAAGAATTAACTCTCAAGTCTGGAGACGCACCAGCGAATGAAAAGCAAGTCACATTGTACCCAGTGATAAGAAGCTAAATCTGACCAAAATTCGAGTTTCGAGTGCGTTGTAGCCAGGGGTGAAAGTGGCTAGAATTTCTTGCCGGAAGTCCCCGACGTGAAGGTTGCCACAGAGCCAGAAAGTGTATTTATTTTTTTTCTTTCATTTTTTTTTATTTTTGGGTGGGGGCGTCAAACCTCTTAAACTACTGAAATGCGAAGAAAACTGTTTTAGCACAGTTATTTCTATAACACATACAAAAACTAATTTTCATTCAAAATTGTATTTTTTTTCAATGATTTGCAAAATAAAAGTTAACAAAAACAGCAATAACCCCAACCTCCATCTCCTAATTTTTATTTTCTCTCATTTCCTCACATACTAAATGCCAAATCTCAATTTAAACTACTTACTAACATAGGATGGATACAATTGAAGTTAATGTAAACATTTACATATTTTGTCTTTTTTTTTTTTTTTAAATAATAAAGATATAAGTAACATACATTCAGAAAAACGAACAAATATAAGTCCAAAGTGCACATTGACAGCTAAGATGTTTTGAACCTCCCCATCAGAGCAGATAAAACTAAATATGATAAATAAGCCTCATCAACTCTTTCGCGCTAAAGATTTGATCCATTTTATATTGCATTGCCTTTTTTTGTCGCATCAATTCAACCTTTTTTTTTTTTTTTTTTTTTTTTTTTTTTTTTGCTGTTCCACAAAACATGCACATTTGATCCAATCAGAGCTAACTATCTCTGCTGATCACATGTCAGTATGTCAGCCAATTGAACGGATAAATGAGTCCAGGCGTTTTGCTTTGCTGCGTGCATTCGCACATTGACGTGACTCATCATCGTCAGACTCGGATAACTGCAGCTGCTGGGGAAACCTCCATGCCGTCCGTGGAATAAAATAGATAGTAAATATTGGTGGAAACGGATGACACAACACAGGCACTTTATTATGCTTGTTGTTAACACTTGTGTATGTAAAATTGATGTTGATAGATGGTTTTCTTCTTGGAGATGAAATGCATGTTTGGCAGCTTCACATTTTATTTTATTTTTTTATATAGTATTTTGACAGTTGCTGTCATATTTTTGGAATCAAAGCACCGTGTGCCGGAACAGCATTCTGGCCCTGAATCTCATACCAGAACGGCGTTCCTGACCGTTCTGGCCCACTTTCACCCCTGGTTGTAGCCCGTATTTAGTCAATGATATATACACACAGTAATATACATTTAATCACTTATTTTCTGACATTTTAGGGGAAGTTGAGCTTTCCTTGCAGTCTTAGAGCAATCACCACTGTTCAGTAAACATTAGGTTCACAGGTGTACTGGTATCTATTCCAGCCGATTTTGGACGAGAGGCAGAGTCCATCGTGGACTGGACGCCAGCCAACCGCAGATTAATCGCTGTGTGTTGAATTATTTTGAAGGGCCAGTAAATATACTCTGTTATACAAGCTGTAAACTCACTAATTAACATTGTAGCAAAGTGTCAATTCGTCAGTATTGTCCCATAAAGGTACAATGATATATATACAAAAATAATGATGTATACACAAAATAGTTTTCCTCACTTTTGTTGCCTGCAGTTTTCCTATGCCTCTACTTTTAATTACACACTCTCCTTGTTTGTTTTGCATTCTAGGGTTTTGAGCACCGGTACAAACAAACTGTAGGCGTAAGGCAAAGTGATCTTGGCCGACTGTGGAGATTAGCCAAAGGGGAAATACCAGTGCCAACACAATCTGTCAGCAATGTCCTTCTAACAAACTAAGAGCAATCTAATTTCAGTTGAATGCGACAGTGCTTGGCTCAATGCTCCATTCAAGAAAACTGGGAATTTTATGAGTTGAGATACACTATGGACTGGGTGAAAGTTAATTTAATGGTTGGCGGTGATAGACGTCTAATCCATTTGGACTGGGAGGGTTAGCAACGATTATTCACGACTCGCCCTCCCGGTTCAAATGGATTGGACATTTATCACCGTCAATGGTCAGACCTCCAAAGTGTTTCCAACTTCCCAGCAGTCTCATGTGCAGCATAATTAAATTTAGCCTCCCCACACTTTTTGAACCTTTCCAGTTCATACTCACATGAAGAGGTGTTACAATTGGGAGCCATAAATGGCCCAAAATCCACATATGTCATTCATAATTTAAAATATAGGGGAAGAAGAGGGTATGATTTCACCGCACTTTTCTTAGGTTCAACGCTCGTCCAGTCTGCACGCTATGTCCTTAAGGAACCTATCTTTCTTTTTGGACTCTTGTTTTGCCCTCTTTTATTTTGTGATGTCTTGATTTCAACATAGTATGCATGTGTTACAGTGGTATGAAAAGTATCTAAACCTTTTGGAATTTCTAACATTTCTGCATAAAATCACCATCAAATGTGATCTGAGCTTTGTCAAAATCACACAGATGAAAAAACAGTGTCTGCTTAACTAAAACCACCCAAACATTTGAAGGTTTTCATTTTTTTTTTAATGAAGATAGTGTGCAAACAATGACGGGGTGGGGGAATAAGTAAGTGAACCATCACATTTAATATTTTGTGCCCCCCCTTTTGCAGTAATAACTTCAACCAGACCCTTCCTGTAGCTGCTGATCAGTCTGGCACATCGATCAGGACTAATCTTAGTCCATTCTTCTCTACAAAATTGCTGTAGTTCAGTTGCCTGGCACGGCCAAACTGTTCTCCCTGTATTTTTCAAACACTGAGAGAATAGTCTGGGACCCAGCCCATTAACGGCCTCTCGAGCAAGTTCAAAACCAATCGTCAAATCAGATTCGTTTATTTGCGTGACGTGTTCTTAACGAGCAACGTTACTCTTCCGCGTCGGAAGTCATCTCCACAACAACACAGATGGCGAACAGAAGAACCGAAAATATGTTCCAATCCACGGTAAAATCAGTTTTAAATTACCCAAAACACATCGACACAAGTCATTGACAACAGTTTGTTTCACGCTAGCCATGTTGAATAAACTCCACTCTTCCTCGTATGTTTACTTCCGCGTGCAAGTCCCTCGTCGCGTTTTTAACGTCACATCCGCCCGTGGCTGATTGGTCCACTCCACTGTCTGTTTGCTGTGGCTTGCGCCGCCCTGGAAATTTTATCCGCTTAAGGGTGGCCAGACTCAATAGCCGGAGCAGCGGTGAGTCTGGAGTACCAGGCTAGTAGTTCAGTTAGATTCCTGAGATGTCTTGTATTGATCGCTGTCTTTAGGTCATGCCACGGCATCTCAATGGGTTTCAAGTCTGGACTTTGACTTGACCACTCCAGAACGTGTATTTTGTTCTTCTGAAACCCTTCTGAAGTTGATTTACTTCTGTGTTTTGGATCATTGTCTTGTTGCAGCATCCATCCAACAGTGTGACCGACGGCCTCATTTCCTGCAAAACATCCTGATAAACTTTTGAATTCATTCGTACTCCACACATGACGTTGTGTCTTACTCCCAAACAATTCAACTTTGGTTTCATCAGTCCACAAAATATTTCGCCAAAACTTCTGTGGCGTGTCCAAGTGTCTTTTGGCAAACATCAAATGAGCAGCAATGTATGTTTTTTGACAGCAGTGGCTTCCTCTGTGGAATCTTCCCTTGAACACCATTCTTGGCCATAGTTTTACATATAGTTGATGTGTGCACAGAGATATTGGACTGTGCTAGTGATTTCTGTCATTATTTAGCAGACACTCTAGGTTTTTTTTTTTCCTCTCTGAGTATTCTGCGCTGAACTCTTGGCTTCATCTTTGGTGGACGGCCACTCCATGGGAGAAGAGCAACAGTGCCAAGCTCTCTCCATTTGTAGACAACTTCTCTAAAATGTCGACTGATGAACATCGAGACTTTTAGAGATTGTTTCGTTTCCTTTCTTGGCCTAATACAAATCAACAATCCATGATTGCAGACAGCTCTTTTGACCAAGCCATGATGCACATCACACAATGCTTCTCATCAAGACATTTCTTACCAGGTGTGTGTTTTATAGTGGGCAGGACAGCGTTAAACCACTAATCAGTGATTGGACACACACCTGACTTAAAATGTTTGTTAAAAATTGGTTTCAATTGCTCTTTAAGTCTTCTTAGGCAGAGGGTTAACTTGCTTATTTTTCCTCCTTCTGTCATTGTTTGCATGCTATCCTCATTAAAAATGAAATCTTATAAATGTTTGGGTGGTTTTAGTTAAAGCAAACTTTTTTTCATTTGTGTGATTTTGACAAAGAGCAAATCACATTTGATGGTGATTTTATGCAGAAATGTGAGGAATTTCAAAACGTTGATACTTTGTCATCCCACTTTATACTCTGATCCATGATAAGGGGGAAGGCTATCCCGCCAACCTACCCCAAGGTTACGCTTATGATGGAGAAAGAGTGGCAACTTTGATGGATGCCACCAATAATCGACAAAATAATCGAGGAATCATCCTGTCCCGGTGTAGATTAAGCCGCGTCCTTCAGGCCAGCATTCTCAGTCATATATCATTTAAATGCTCATTTTTCTTGTGTCATTCTTGTCAATGCAATTTGATTTCTGCTGACTCGACGGTTGACATTAACACCCGCCATCTTGAGGAGCCAGAGCTACAGTATGTAAAATCCAAAAAGAGATGCAGTACGCCAAATCGAGTCAAAATATGTCCTTAAACATCTACAGCACAGGTGTCAAACTCGAGGCCCGGATGTGAGATTGGGCCCGCCACATCTTTTAGTGTGGCCTGCCAAAGGAATGATGTGCATCAACTTCCTGTAAAATTAAATTTGATTTTCGTTATTCTTGATTAATGAAATCTCGAGGACTACAGAAATCAGAAAATGTATGGATTTCTAGTTTTTAATTTTTTAAAAATAAATGTTTTATTTTCATTTTTTAATTCATTCATTTTCGGCACGGATTACCCTCATGAACTACACAGGTGTGCTGGAGCCTATCCACCCTGAACTGGTTGCCAGCCAATAGCAGATATTATTTTATTATACAGTATATATATAGAAAAAATAACCGTAAAACAAAAATACAATGGTACCTCGACAAACGATCGCTTCGACATTCGATCTTTCTGACAGCCGACGTAAAATTTGACTCGCCATTTGGCTCTACATCTGATGACATGCTCGAAATATGACAACTTATAAGTGCCCAATTTCTTTGTTTTGCCGCAAGAAGGACGCACGACAGATTTTCTTATGAGAGAAATCAACATGGGTTCCAAGAATGTTAGTGAAGGTGGTGAAAAAAGGAAAATGGTGGCGCTTACCAATGAAATGAAGGTGGAAATGATAGAAAAAGATGTGCATGCTGTGCGCATCCATGAACTGGCTCGACAATACGGCTGTAGAAAGTCTACGATCTCGACGGTTCTCCTCCGACCCCGTTCGCCAGTCTTTAGAGGTTAAGATGACAATTATGTGGTAACCTCTCCAAAGAAATTGCCAGCTTCATCAGGTTTTCAATCATTTATTTAGGTACTTGTGCAACACAACACATCTACTGTCTGCTGCAGTTGACGCCAACAACAAAACATTAAAAGAGAAAGTAAAATCTTTACCGCATCTTTCACTCTGTTACGTCAGCCACGCGGTGCGTTCAGGTACAGCACGCAAAACACGTCAGCCACATTAGAACCCGATTCGTTACATTATTACAGGAATTTTTATTATTATATTATTATGATTTTTATTTCTAATTTATTTGCCATTAATTGCCATTTGTAATAGTACAAGCAGTATTTTTTTAAGGATTTCGTGTAGGTTTTTGGGCTGTGGAATGAATTAATGGAATTAAAATATATTCTTAAGGGAAAATCCTGCTCGACATACGACCTTTTCGACTTACAAACACAGTCCTGGAACAAATTAACTTCACATGTAGAGGTTCCACTGTATTCCGGAAAATTGTAAAAAAAAAAATTGAAATCCAGCGTGTTGTTGTGGAGTACTCAAAGCCACAACATATAATCACAGCACATTTAAATTTGTACGTACCGTATTTCCGCGACCATAGAGCTTGCCATATTAAAAGGCGCAGTGTCATTTTCAGGTGATATTTTTGTATTCAACAAACACACAAGGCACAACGCATTATTGGGCGCATGAAAAAGGCATGCTAGTCTGCGCGCAAGCGTATTATTGTTATTTATTTTTAAAGGGCAGCGTCAGCAAAACTGAGTTCAATTGTAATTTATTTAAGAATTGACCAAAGAACTCACATTAATCAATCCACAAATTCATCAAAGTCCTCATCTTCTGTATCCGAATTGAACAGCTGGGCTAGGTCTCCATCAAACACGACAGGTTCTGTAAGCTACTCTTCGCAGTAGATGCCATTTTCAAGGGTACTTCGCCAAACTAATGTTGTTTGGCCTAATGCACACACTCTAACGCAGTACTTCTCAAATAGTGGGGCGCGCCCCAGAGCGATGCCTGGGGTGGCGCATGTGGCCTCGGGGAGCATGCTTTTTTTTTTTTCCGTACTAGAATAAAGGATACTTGCACATCCGCTCAGTGGGTGGCAGTGGGCAGTATTTTTGAACTAAGCAAGAGCACACAGAAACGTGATATGAAGAGCGGTGCGCCGTTCGAAAGCCGTTTTCCGGCCGGATTCACGCAGCGACCCACTGTCTTCTCCGGTTCTCTCGTGTCCGCCCGAGAAGTGCCGTTTTCGGCTTGGGATCGTCACGACGACCGCCCTCCCCTACGGTTCTCCCTCGGCCGCTGAGAATGTGCTTTTTCGGGCCGTTTACCTTTTGGCTTTGACTTTTAATATAGTGGGAGATGACGAAAGACCACTGTTTACTGAGTCTAAAAATGATTATAGCGGACAGTCTGAAGCCAAATCAATTAAGACTCCTCTTAAAGACATTAGACCTCAATCTCATTGGTAAGCCGCTTGATTGTTTTTCAGCGAAAACGTGCCGAATATTGCCAATTTTCACAATCGTCCCACTTTGTCAGTGTTATATCAGTAAATCAATGAGCACTGTGGTGATACCGTGAGCAGCGAAAATAAAAACTGTCCTTCTGTCCAAAGACACTTTCCCCCCCCTTCTATTCAGTTTAGTTTTTTCGGTCAATTTTTTTTTATATTGTCCTCAAGAGTAAATGTTTCTAATCAATTTGAATTTGTTATTATTTACTGATTTTATTATATTTTATTTTAATTTTATTGTATTATAGTATCAAATGGTCAAAAATGTACCTTGAGTGTATTTTTACAGTTTGGATGTGACTTTTTTTTTTTTTTAATTCAGGCAAATTGATGCACGTTAAGTCTTTTCTGTTACAAACAAAACACAGTTTATAAAGTTATACTTTATTATAAGTTGATCTATGTTACTTTTTTCTTTAATAGAAAAAAAAGGACACAATGTTAGGCTGAGGCGTACTTATAATAGTAATATTATAGACAAATGATACTATGTACAGTGGCGGCAGAGAGTTGGGGGGGCGCGAAACATTTACGTCTTCCTTGGGGGGGCGTAACAGAAAATAATTGAGAAGCACTGCTCTAACGTTACATCTACTAGGGGCACGTCCCCATCACACCAATTTAGCGAAGTTTTTAGAGCTGTGGAACGAATTAATTAGTGATGCACGATAATACATTTTTCAACCGATATCGATAACCGATCATTTCCTGCCCCTTCCACCCGATAACCGATAATGTCACGCCGATAATTCTATTCAAATATGTATATAAAATTTTAAAGTATACAAAGATCTAAAGCTACTGTGCAAAAAAGTAATTTTGTGCTATTTTTTTCCACATCAAATGTGAACAAGTAGTAAATTCCAACAGAACAAGTAGTAAATTCCAACATCTAAACAATGGCAATGACATTGTGTAATGGTAAGCTTTTGGCAACAATTACTTAGAGACTAAACACCCAAGTTGCACAAAAATGCCTTTAAAAGTAAGCCATTCCTAACATATATCACATCACTACACTGCAAAAACACCTCCTTAAAACTAGCAGAATTGGACAAAACTGTTTATTGCGCACATTTGAAGGCTAAATCAAGTATATAATTATCGGATTGCATTATTGGTTGAATTTCGTTTTATCTGGATTATCTGTGTGTGTAGTATCGTGCATCTCTAGAATTAATCGAATTACAATGTATTCTTATGGGAAAATCCTGCTCGATTTATGACCATTTCGACTTACAAACAAGGTCCTGGAACGAATTAACTTAGTATATAGAGGTACTACTGTATATCAATAAATACAAGCGAATGATTGCTGACAAGTTGAATTGGAAAAGAATTGGATGTCTAACGCCATCAACAGCAGTCAATGGGTTAAATATTTTAGGTAAATAAAACAAACAAACAAACAAAAAAAAACATAACTAATTCGACAACAATGAGTTTAGTAACTTCAGTTAGTATGTGTGTGGTTGGTGGGAGGATAACCAAGTCAGAGGAGGACCATAAATATATGCATAATATAGTCCAAATTTAGTGACGCTAATGTTGCTTGACTTAATAATGTATAAAAAGAGACACAGAAGGTTTTCAATGTGTATTTATCATTTGCTGTGTAGTTGGTCTTCCTTCTTGCAAGAAAAAAAAACTCCTTCATCTTTAACCTAATCCATGTCTATTCAATATTATTGAAGTCATTTGAACCTTGTGAAGGTCACTCCCCTTTTGACACCCTCGCTCCTAATTTGGCTCCTGCGCATGAAAACCTGGTTAGTCATTGCAGCCGCATTGGAACACTATTTGGCTCAGTCCTGTCCTTGGTGTCTGAAAGCAGAGGCTAACGCAGCGGTTGCCATGGCGACCGAGAGCCAGGCAGGGGTTGGGGGGTGCTGTGTGTAATACTGTAATGATAAAGCTCTTCTGGATGGTGCCGCAGTAAACACAGCACCACTAGGGTCCCGTTAAGAAGAGCGTGGTGCGCCGCACAAATCAGCAGCGACCATCTCAATGTGGATATATCGCACTCCCGCCCCCTCCCCAGTGCTTGCCCCTTTTGTTGTCCTCTCCCCTCATTGCAGCCATCCTCTCTTGCATGGTATTGGTGAGAAGAACGCCATTGTCTTCATTCACCATCGCTTTCCTCTCCAATCTTTCACTTTCATCGTCCAAACACAATCAACGCTCCATCAACTTCCTTCTCTCTCTCTCTCTCGCTCTCTCTCTCGCTCTTTTTCTGTCTGACTCTCAACCTTTTGAATTTATGTTGATGATCTCTCAGAATCTAATTTGAGAGTCTAGCGAGCGAGCGGAACTCCATCGGGCCTTGAAGGTCATTCTGGCTGCAGGTGTCTCACGCGTCGGGCTTTACTGTAGGGAATTGAGAGCATTATAGGTTTCACCCCGCCTGTATTACAGTGCACCGGCAAATCGTATATTCACAGAGGCACATGCACGCACTCATGATGCAGGGATGCACGCGGGGAGAGGAGATAAATAAGTATGACAGATTGCAACTCCTCCTTTTTATCGTCGTCCTCCAACTCTTTCTTTTGACGCCGTCCCCTCTATGCGGCACTCGTGCTTGTGTGTGTGTCTGGCAACTGCTCAAACATCGTTTGTCTGGCTCGCGTCCTGACTTTTGTGCAGAAGATGACTTGTGTTGGTCACCTAGGTGAGCACGCAGCCACAAACACCTGCGCGCACGTTGTTTAGGTTGTCCACTCACCGGGTGGAATCACATCCATGAACATTTATATCTACCAGATGTAATTATTTATGGGGATTGTCATATGGGGACTAAAACCATCAGAAAATCTACAAAGTAGTAGAGTTGTAAACCCAAAATTTCACAACCATACAATTAGGGTTGGGCGTCATTTGAATCTGAACGGTTCCGGTTCGATTCCACGTTTCGTTTCCCCTTCCAAACTATTGTCGAATCCGATTCTTTTAATAGGCAGGGTAAAAGAAATTGCATAGTTGATATTAATTTCTTAACTACTCCATTATTTTTTAAGTGTCTCACAAGGCTATTTTTAACTTGTATATAAATATCAGTCTATGAACTTGAATATGATGTTTCTTTCCACAGGAGTGTACTTTCACAAAGATGTTTATTTTTCAAAAGCTCACGGAGAAAACATTTACACATATTCTTTTGCCTATGCTTTAGAGTGTCTTATGCTGTGGGCATTTTTACATGTTATTGGGCACCCACTAATGGGCTAATCTGGTGCAGAATATCAAACAAAATAAAAAAAACAATTCATAAAACCCAGTCCAGATTAGCAGCGGGTTATAAAATCAGAAACCGTTTTCCCGTGTCCAGTTTTCCACTGGAGGATCTCCTGCAGTGGAGAACTCATGTTCACTGGGTGTAGATGAAGCTTATACGCATAACAGCTGATGGCTGGCTGGTGCTCACAGCAGAGTAGATGAATAAATGTCACATGTTACTAGTGAAGCACGTGAAAAAAAAAACCAAATGATGCACGTTGATACGACGGAGTGTTAGTGCCATTATTAATAAATTTTAAAAAAGGACTATGAGATTAATCGTACTATTGCTACTAGAAACTGGCAAATAATACGTAGAGGTAAGGTAGCTCTGAGCTGCTACGCACTTTACATACTACATACACCTTAGCTGGGAGCTACGACGAAGCATTAGTATAAATTCTTCTATTGATTATAATTTGATGATCTTTTAATACTATTGATTTTAACGGATGCGGCAACGCGCTACCTAAAGTACGTAGCTTCTTATATAACTACATTAGCCCAATGTAATTTTAAAAAAAAATGTTTGCATTTTGATCAATTTGCTTAATCAATTGATGTATCACTCCAGATCAATGGATCATTCTGCCCCTACTGTGACTATATGCTAGCCACTCCGCCGAAACCAAGTACTCAAAAAACTGTCGAAATGAGATATAAGGCTGTGCTTATTGTGCTTTTGATTAGCATTTCAAAACCGAAGAACCTAATCTCATTTCAATTTGACAAAATTCACGCTCATTCAATGTGATAAAATGGTTAAAAAAAAAAAAAAATCAAATTCTGACAGTACGAGTTGCGTCTAGTTATGGTGGACCAGCTCACTTATTATGCGTAATATTAAAATGATGCATGTATGGTGCAGTTACATGTAGTGGCTTGATGCTAACTCTAAAAATTAGGGATGTCCCGATCCGATTATGTGATCGGAAATTGGGCCGATCGCGCCATTTTTGAGGTTAAAGTCCGCGCAAGTTGATTTGGTCTTCACATTTTTTCCTCCCAAGTTTTTGGTTTCCGGAAACGTATGAAAAAAACATACTTCATGTGTCGTAATGTCTAGAGTCGTTTCTACAAGTTCCAAAAAAGCAATGCGTGATCGTCATGTTCGTTTTTGAAAGATTACTGTAGAAAAGTAGAACAAATTACGTTGGGTCTATGCGAGGGCGGGTCTATAATGTCCCACTTCGGCTTTACTTCCGCTTTACGATGCGATGTCACGGTCTAAAAATAGCCTGCGTGCGGTACGCCATTGAAGATGAATGAACTGGCATGACAATATGGCTGTAGAATGTCTACGATGCCGACGGTCCTCCTCTGACCTCGGTTCGCCAGTCTTTATAAGTTAAGATGACAATTATTATGATCGTATCATCGCCAAAAAATCGCCAACTTCGTCAGGTTTATTTTAGAACTTATGCAACACAACATGCCTACTCTCCGCTGCAGCTGAACATGAAAAGTGAAAGTAAAAAGTCCTCTCTCACTCTGTCAAGGTGCGTTCAGGTACACCTACAAAACACATCTGCCACAATAGAACCCGAGCCGTTACATTATTACAGGTATTATTATTATTACTATTATTATATTATTATATTGATTTCCATTCAAAATTTATTTGTTTTGCTTTGTGTAATTGCTATTTGCAATAGTACCAGTAGCATTTATTAAGGATTTAGTGTATGTTTTTGGGCTGTGCAACAGATCAATGGAATTATAATGAACTCTTGGTGGAAAATCCTACTCGACATCCGACCGTTTCGACTTACAAACAAGGTCCTGGAACGAATTAACTTTGTATGTAGAGGTACTACTGTACTGTAAAAAGTATAGTACTGTAACATGTTTGGAACATTTGTTCAAATAAAAGAAAAAAAAAAAAAAAAAAAACTTTTTTTCCCCCCTGTATCGGATTGGCAGATTCTCAAAATCAGCTGACTCGGACTCAGATGCAAAAATATGTGATTGCGACATCCCTACTAAAAATAGATCAATGCAAAATCTTGCAACATATTGGATAATCGGCAATATAAAAACACGTCTGTCCATCTAATTGTGGAATACATCCTCATTTTTTGTCTAATTGCCACTCAAAAGCTTTTGTACTTAAAGAAAAACAAACTGTTTGCTTTACTTCAACATATAGCTAATTGCCAACATCTAAGAAACTGATCTTCTTGCACTGATTTGTTTTCTGCCTTTACATTTGCGCACTTCAATTTACTTTGAGAAAACTCATTATGCTTGACTTGCTTTGCTGCTATTTTGAAATGAGATCAAAGGCAGTGTACTCTTCCAAATCTATTTTTTCTAGTGTTTTCAAGTTGACTACTGTGTCCATGACACAACTTTTGCAGCATTCAAATACCTAACTCAGCATTTCGTAATGATATTAATCCAGGCTTCGCTCTGTCAAAGCTGTCGTTTGTTTTCAATCGACAGTTTTTTTGTTTTTTTTTTAATTTACATTAGCATATTTGATTTTTCCAAAGTCTTAAATTTGTTTCAAGCTTTTTTTTGGACCTTCATTTACTCACCACTCTCATATTTTTATACTGCATTTTGTCCCTGTCAACTTTCTCCTTCATGCATCTCCACGCAATCGTCGTCTGGTCTCCCTCCCACCTGTCCACCCCCTCCTGTGCCTCCACCTGCGTATCCTACATAGACGACGCTACTGTAGCTTTGCCACTATGTTCTCTTTTGTGTTTTACTGTAGCTTGGCTACTCTTTTTCTCCTTTATGCGCGCACTGAGCCTGCTCTCCTGAGAATTCGGTGGGATTTGGTACAAAAAATAATGCTCTGTAATTAGCAGAAAGCTGTGTTATTTTGGGCGTTACTTGAAAAGGCTTTGTTTTATTTTACTGTATATTAATAGCATTTGTGGCTGTGTTGTCGGAGTGTGTTGCAGCAAGTTTTTTTGTCGATGCAGTAACAGTCACATTGCAATCCTGCTCAAGTGTTTGTGTACTGAAATTGATACTTTTAATGAGTTTTTCACTAGTAAAGGTCCAATTTATTTGATGTGGGAGGATGGACGTCTAATATATTGCCGTCAGTGCAGTGTTGTTTATGGCAGCCGTTTTAATTTGAGTCTTAGTCTTTTGGACATACGTGGAGTTTAACAGCGGGCAAGGGGGGCCAGGCCACCTCCCTGGTGGCCAAAAAGTGTCATTGCATGTAATTGGCTTTACTATATGTATATGATTTTAAAATTAAGAGTTTTCCGGTAAAATATTGTCTATAAAAGTTGTAAAGCAAAAAAAAAAAAAAACAACAAAAATGAATGAAATGAACAAAGAATACATTTTTTAAAATAATGGATCTAAAATATTTTTCGGGCAGATCATGTGACCTTAGACGGTCATTTGCTTTGCTAAGCCAAAACCACTCGATGATCAAAGAGGCAAGATGGATATACATAGTTTTTTCAAAACCTAAGCTTTCAAAAGCGACAACAGCTTCTGAGCAAGAACCAAGGATTGAAAATGTCAACCAGGAAATGCCAGAGAGCACCGCCAAAATGGTGAGCGGAGTTACAATTTGCCCCACTAAAGACGCTAATTATACAACAGAGCCATCACTGGTGTCTTGCCAATGTAGTTACCCCCATCAAAAATTGCATCCCCCGGCCGCGGGAGCGCACACACACTCTTTAGTTATGAGTTATGTCAACTTAAACAATTAATTGAAGCCAGAAAAGAACCATATATTATTATATATAATCATTATATATTTTGGACATCAATGTTTATTAAACTGGAGAAACTCCAAACAGGACTTGAATTACAGTAATAACAGTTATAGGTCATCCTACGAGTAAAACGGTAAAACATTGCCTTTTTAATTTTTTTTATTTTTTTTTTACGTTCAGTACGTATGTTATGTTATTCGACAGAAAAAAATGTTTTTTGGATGGATGGGCCATGTTTTAAAACTTCGTAGATAACTAAATCACCAAAACACGGAAATCAAGCAAATCAGTACAGCGCACCCAGGGGATTCCATTTTTGGCGGGGGTAATTTGGCACGACACCGGCGGGCGGTACCATATTCAATGAATGACGATCTTGGCGAAAAGTAAAGCTGTCCTAAGCAGCCTGATTTAGAATTCCCCTCAAGAATCATGGGAAACAAACACAAACAAAAAAAATGCTCATTTTAAACTTGTTATTATAAATATTCTTGTAAGTTAATTTTATTGCTGACACTGCGTTTCGGGGTCATCAACACACTGTGACCCCCCCCCCCCCCCGCCCCAAAAGTCAAACTCCGCCTCTGCTATTGGACGAAAATACTTAGTAATCTTAGTCATATATTAGGGTTCGTCTTCGTGTAGTTTTAGTTGATAATTCTCAAAATGTTTTCGTCTATAAACTTCAAAAGTTTTAGTTTATGAATAAATAAATGAATAAATAAATAAAAGGTTTCGGACAATTTCGGATGAACATTGATAGGCAAACACATAATTGTAGAGTCTACAAGGACAACAACATCTTCATGAAGGTAATTATACGCACTCAGCAGGAAAACAGCACATTATTTGCAATTAATTAAACTCACCGAGACGCCGCGAACTGTATGTAAAAGTTTTCCAAGAGTTTAAGAAGGCACTCATCGAGTCCCCGCATTAAATGCTAATGCTAATGTGAACGCTATGCTAATGCCAACGCTATGCTAGAGCTACAAGTTAGTTTAGTGTGTGATGATAAAGACTAAAGCAACATGTCATAGCCAAGATAAGAAAACAAAACTTACCAAGCAGCACCTGACACATGCGTTTCACAAAAAGAGATTGGAATGGGCACACGCGTACTCACCAGCAGTCGTGGCGAGGCACAGCACATCACATGAGTGACACGAGCAAACACTGATAAGATGCGTGCTACACATATGATAAGAAAATGACACACGTTTTGAACATGACGGAAACTTGGTGAATTTTCATCTCGTTATCTTCTGACGAGATGACAACTGGCATACATCTCGTTATGTTTTAGTCTCCAAAGACACATTTTTAGCTTGTCATTTTGATGTCATCGTCATGAAAAAATTGTTGGTTGACGAAATTAACACTGCGTCAATGGCAGCCAATGAGTTAATAGCGGGTTTATAGCTTGCACTTAAAAAATAGCCCAAAAGTAACTATATATAGCAAAATAATACATTTTATGCCATGTTTTGGACAACTGCAGATACAGGAGACCACCAATAGGGACAATGTGACATGTGCTGTACGTGCAGTACAGCACGTCACATTGCTGGCAAATTTCTGAAAATCAGTCAACTATGACACTTTAATATTAATGATTCAGAAAAATGTAAAACTATGCAAAGGACTGATAAGTTATAAACTGCTATTGGGTGAAAATATATGGAAAATCTTATATATCGAATATGACTATATCAGCAATGTCAGTTGTATGAAAACTAAGGAAAAACACTGACGGCAGAATTCAAATAGGCAACCAAAAATTATATAGAATCAGTTTTAAGAACACATTCAACAAAAACTGAAAAAAAAAAGTGTCATCAGCTGTGTCATGGGAAATCATCCAATTTCACTCAATTGGTCCTGAAATTATTGTTTATTTTAATACCACAAATTATGCAGCTAGCGTATTAGACATATTTTTGTTTTCTATCCTTGCAAATGCACAAGACTAAAAGCTTTTCATACTTTGATTGCATCATCTTCCCATTTTTTTTAAACATGTCAGAGCCATGGGTGGTGCAATAAATACAACAATGAGCTGACTAAGCAGTTTAATAGTCGGAAATTAAACTACGCACTTAGTTTTGTGGGTGATCAGTTTCTTCCACACTGAACAATTAGAGCATTCCATTCTTTAACAAAACAGGCTTACTAAGATTAATTTGTTCTATTTTCATTTTTTCATCAGTAGACATTTATAGTCTGACTATTGTTTAAAAAAAAAAAAAAAAAAAAAAAAAAAAAACTGCAGGCAGAAACTATCAAGAAATGACACAAAAAGTACTCCTAAGGCCTCTTACACCATGTTACAGAAAAAAAAAATGTTCCTGGGTTGTAATCATTTTATTTGTGTAGCTTGGGTCCAAACTAAATTAAAAAGTGCGGCTAAAAAGGTAAAATTCTGGTTTCGTTAAAATTAGACTACACTGCTGGCCAAAAGTATTGGCAGTCCTGCAATTCTGTCAGATAAATAATTGCAATTACAAATGCTTTGGTAGTAATATATTCATTTTTTTTCTTGCAATGAAAAAAAAACCACAAAAGAGAATGGGGGGAAAAAAATCATTATCATTTTAGATAAAACTCCAAACATGCTTCAGACAAACGTATTGGCACCCTTTGAAAATAATGTGATGCTTCTTTAATTTGTGTAATTAACAGCACTTGTTACTTACCTGTGGTAGCAATAACTAAATCACACTTGCAGCCAGTTAAAATGGATTAAAATCGACTCAACCTCTGTTCTGTGTCCTTGTGTGTACCACATTGAGCATTGAGAAAAGAAAAAAGACCAAAGAACTGTCTGAGGACTTGAGAAGCAAAATTGTGAAGAAGCATGGGTAATTTTAAGGCTACAAGTCCATCTCCAAGGACCTGAATGTTCCTGTGTCTACCGTGCGCAGTGTCATCAATAAGTGTAAAGCCCATGGCACTGTGGCTAACCTCCCTAGGTGTGGACGGAAAAGAAAAATTGATGAGAGATTTTAACAAAAGATTGTGCGGATGGTGGATAAAGAACCTCGACTAACATCCAAACAAATTCGAGCTGTCCTGCAGTCCGAGGGTAAAAGTGTCAACCCGTACTATCCATCGGCGTCTGAAAGAAAAGGGACTCGATGGTAGGATACCCAGGAAGACCCCACTTCTGACCCAGAGATATAAAAAAGCCAGGCTGGAGTTTGTCAAAACTTACCTGAGAAAGCCAAAAAGGTTTTGGAACAATGTTCTCTGGTCAGATGAGACAAAAATAGAGCTTTTTGGGAAAAGGCATCAACATAGGGTTTACAGGGGAATAATAAAAGAACATGGTTCCCACAGTCAAACATGGTTCTTGATCACTTTTTTCCGTTAACCCATAATAAAGTCATAAAAGAACCAAACTTCATGAATGTTTTTTGTGACAAAGAAGTATCCGTTCCAATCACTCTATATCAGAGAAAAATCAGAGTTGTAGAAATAACTGGAATGTCAAGAGAGCCATGACGTTATGTTCTTCACAAGTGTATGTAAACTTTTGACCACAACTGTATATCTAGAACTAGATGTGAAATGACAGACGACGGTCGTCTTAGATCATATACCAAGAACTAGATGCGAAATGACACTTTCCCGCGCTAGTAAATAGGCGCCATCTTAAAGCAGTAGACTTCTCTAGAAGGCTCTTTTGTAGCGAACCTAATTACTTTTTATCTAAAAAAAAAAAAAAAATCGGCAAAATCTTGACTTGAATCTATCTTTAAATGATGAAACAGTTTTAAAACTTTCACGTCGAAAGTAGACAGAAGGGAAATTATGGAATAACGGGAGCAATTTTAACAACTTTAACGTTTGATTCACAACATGAAATTAATTGAATGTAATTTAAAGCTGCCGATACAGAACGGGGACTTGAGTATTTTATTTACTGTTTTAAACGGTTAACTTGATACTGAAATAGTAGTTTGTTTAGCCTGAGAGTATTTTTGAACAATTTTAAGCGGGGAGGGTTTGTGGTGCATCAGTAATCGATTTATAATCAAATCGTAGCCTCTGAATCGTAATCGAATCGTTAGGTGCCCAAAGATTCCCACCTCTACTCCTATGTGATACATTAAAACTGTTCAGAACAATTGGGCGCTCAGATCTCCATTCTCTGTGTCAAGCAGCTGAACAGGACAGGTTTAAAAAAAAAAAGGAAAGTACAACAGTCAAAAAAAAAAGTGGAAAATAGAATTTCAAAGACGCGACCACAAAGTTTTTGGGAAACAAAAGTGTTTTTATCCGTCAATGCGATGAAACAAACTTGGAAATAGTTTAGAACCTGGGAACAAAATATGTGCTACATGGTGAATTATCAGTGCTCTTTGTGCCAATATGATGCGTGGTTGTACAGTATGCCTTACATCACACCCGTCGTCATAAGAAATAATGGTATAGCACTTAAGGGTAATACACGTTATTCTTTTCCTTCCGCTCTCCCTCATTTGTGCGTGTGAAATTCCAAGCCAATGAGGAAGCGTAATGAGCAGGTCCCGCTGGTGCTATCCTGCTTCCCCGAGACACACCGGCATGGGGGTAGTGGTAGGAGGAGGGTGATTGAGAAGCTGCGTGTGTGCGTGTTTGGCGATAGAGGGGGAGAGCACTGCAGCAATCTGAGAAAGTAGGTCAGACATAGCAGAGGAGAAAAGAGGTACAGGGAAGAGATGGAAAGAGAAAAGGAAGTGGAATTCTTTGGGATACAAAAGTAGACTATTGTGGTGTACTTGAACTAATGTGTGCATGAATGCGGCCCTTTACTGCCTCTTTAATGGACTCCTCCAGATGCACCTGCAGGCCATGTTTGCTGGGCATTGACCAACTCTCCTCTTTTAGTGGAACGTTAGCTCATGTGTTCTAAAAATAAATGTGTCAATAGCCTTTCCAATGAGTACAACTGAAACGCCACTTTTAAGGAAGTTTACTCTGTATATTACATAAGCGCATAAAGTCAAAAAATACACAGTGGCACACAGAATACACTAAGCCGCACTCAGGCTCCTTATATATGGGTTCCACTCAACTATGAATTACCTTTCTCTTTTTGCTCTTTGGGCATGGTCTGTGTTTCATTATTTATTTGATGAAGCACAAAGTATACTGCATCTATAAATACACACTGCGGCCCCACTGGACGGGACTGCACCGGGGAAAAAGATTGCGCGGTAACCGCACACACAATGGAATTGATTCATTGACAATTGCTTCGGTACATATAGAAAGTACACTTGCAGTTTACACAGAAAATTGCCTTTGTGAGTAATGGGAGGAGTCTCCATGCTTAGAAAATAAACTCTCGAGGAAGGAAGAGATCTTTATAGGGGTTCAACTGTACTCATAAAACACACTGACTAAAATGCAGTCAAACAAAGTGGCACGTTTCACTGTATAAAAGGTTCAACAAGTGCAACGTGTGTGTATGTACTGTAGTGTATGTAGAAAATTTTACTTGACAATTATCTAAATTATGAAGTATATGGTAAGATTAGGAGTTCTTCTCTCTCTGTCTCTGGCTCCTCCTGTATCCTCTTTCACAAACTCCATCCGGACATTGTAAAGCAGGCAATACCTAGAATCTAATTACATTAAAGTCCAGAGATTTGACTTATCTCCTGGACAAGTGTAGAGTTTATTACAATATATACAGAACAAAATTAGGTGGACAGAGACAACCGGCTATCTTTAGGGTAAACCATGAATAAGCGTATGTAATTGTATTTTATTTTTTGTATTTGTATTTTCAAAAACTTAAAATTCAAATATTTTCAAAACCAAAGCCGCTAGCGACTTAGAACAAAACAGGCACCTCCCTCAGGCATATTCAGTGCCCTCCATAATTATTGGCACCCCTGAAAAAGATGTTTTTTAGCTTCTAATATTTTTTTTTAATTCAAATAATATGGGACCTTAATGGAAAAAAATAGAAAAATCCAACCTATAATACAAGTGCATTCATTCAGTGGGGAAAAATCCCACATAAAGAAAAAATTATTTGACATCAAATAATGTGTGTCACAATTATTAGCACTCCTAGTGTTAATACTTTGTACAACCCCCTTTTGCCAACAAAACAAGGTCTGGGCACTGAGATGGCCATGGGAGGAGCTTGATTTTGTGTCTGGTGAACCATTTCTGTGTAGATTTGGCCATATGTTTAGGGTCATTGTCTTGCTGAAAGACGCAGTAACGAGCCATCTTCAGCTTTCGGGCAGAGGGCAACAGATTTAGATTTAAAATGTCCTGGTATTTCAAAGCATTCATGATGCCATGCACCCTAACAAGGTTCCCAGGGCCTTTGGAAGTGAAACAGCCCCACAGCATCACTGACCCACCCCCATACTTCACAGTGAGTATGAGGTGCTTTTCAGCATGCACATCTTTCATGGCACGCCAAACCCACTTAGAGTGTTTGTTGCCAAAAATCTCAATCTTGGTCTCATCTGACCAAAGCACACGGTCCCAGTTGAAGCCTGGGACCGTGTGTATTTTTGTGTGAGTTATACTCCCGCGTTGCGGTGACGGCGCAGCGACTACGGCGTCATTCGACATTCGATAGTTCTGCGGTGAGGGAACGCGTTGCTCTGTAATTCACCGCCAAGCCACTAGTGGGGTGTAGCCTTATGTTAGTACGGTCTTGGGGCATGCTTGTTGACTTCCGCTAGTCTAGTTGAACGGGGAAAAAAATAAACAATGCAAGATGGAACTCTTGAAAGTAAATATTCTGCTCATCAACACTGAATAAATATTGAACATACAAATGTTGAGGGGCAGGCGACGCAGAAGACGGTTTCGAGGCGGTCTGGCCGACTTTTGATGCCGTACAGAGAGTTTTAGACTCGGGTGGAGAGAGCTAGCTGTGGCGGCTAGCTTCAAACTGGTGGTGATTTCGCGCTGAACCAGAAACAACAGTCTGAGCGGACCAATCACAGTCCGTTTCTGCCACGTCATACGCGTCTACGCGACGCGAAGGTTAGAAAATTCGAGAGGAGCGCGTCAGGCTACGGCGCAGGGTCATAACTCGGGTCTTCCTTGACGGCGCAGGTCTGACGCTGAAGTATAACTCGGCCTTAAATCCGGCGTTAGAATGCGGAATGTTTGAGTTTATCACAGTTCCACGACGCTCTGCCTGGCCCGGCTCCCCTTGGGAAGCCATGGCGCAATGCCTGTAGCAGCTATCTCGTCAACTTATAGTGAAGTCTATGTATTCACCATATTAAAATAATTAAGAAAAAAATCTAAATGATTGTATTATGATTTGCTGTATTTCCGCACATCTTCACAAACATTTTTTGTACTAACTTGTACCTAACTGCTTTCTTTTCTTCGTCTCCCCAGTATGTGGCGTTTGGCTCCCTATTTTTCATCCTCCTCTCCATCTCCACTTTCTGCATGGAGACGCACGAGGCCTTCAACACTATCCTCAACAAGACTGAGAACGTGACGGTAGGCAACCTGACACGGGAGGAGATCGTCTACGAGGTGGTAACCGACAGCTGGCTGACGTACGTGGAGGGCGTTTGCGTCATCTGGTTCACCATCGAGGTCCTCCTGCGAGTCATTTTCTGCCCCGACAAGGTCGAGTTCTTCAAAAGCACCCTAAACATCATCGACTTTGTGGCTATCCTGCCCTTCTACCTGGAGGTGGGATTGAGCGGTCTCTCATCCAAAGCCGCCAAGGACGTCCTGGGATTCCTCCGCGTGGTGCGATTTGTCCGAATCCTCCGAATCTTCAAGCTGACCCGCCACTTTGTGGGTTTGCGAGTCCTCGGCCACACCCTCCGCGCGAGCACCAACGAGTTCCTTCTGCTCATCATCTTCTTAGCCCTCGGAGTCCTAATCTTTGCCACGATGATTTATTACGCCGAGAGGATTGGCGCCCACCCAGACGACCCGGCGGCGAACGCCCACACCAACTTCAAGAACATCCCCATCGGTTTCTGGTGGGCTGTGGTGACCATGACCACCTTGGGCTATGGAGACATGTACCCGGAGACGTGGTCTGGGATGCTGGTGGGGGCTCTGTGTGCCTTGGCCGGTGTGCTGACCATCGCTATGCCCGTTCCCGTCATTGTCAACAACTTCGGCATGTACTATTCTCTGGCCATGGCCAAGCAAAAATTGCCCAAAAAGAAGAACAAACACATTCCGAGAGCACCACAGCCAGGGTCTCCCAACTACTGCAAGCCGGATGCCTTGGCCATGGCTACTGCCTCACCGCAAAGGCTCTTGGGAAATGTTCTAGGTGGAGTCATGGGCTCAGGGGGTCTAGGGGGTGACTGTCCTCTCGCCCAAGAAGAAATTATAGAAATCAACAGAGGTGAGCGATTTTGTTTTTTCCTCTTCTAAAACTAACTCATTTTTTGAAAGTTCTGCACAAGGTTGGGCAAAGAAATGCCTTGAGGTCACATACAATAATTCAAATTGTTCAGAAAAGTCATATACTGTAGTTGTATTAACAAAAAGCCATACAGTTCCACCACTGCAACAAGTGAAATCTAAAAGATAGATTTAAGTAAACTAGGGCTGCAGCTATCGATTATTTTAGTAGTCGAGTAATCGTTTAACTAGTTAGTTCGAATAATCGAGCAATCGGATAAGGAACATAAAAATTTAAAACACCTGAGCTGAGCCCCAAACGGTATTAAAAAAAAATGTCTATGTAGAACAAAAGTTGGCTAACTTACATAGCAAAAGTTCGCTAGCTGAAATTCTATAAAATAACGTTATTTTTCATTTATTCATTTTTTTACAATGCTCTTAACAAATGGTTCAGACACATATTCCCACCAAAAAAACGGCCAAATATACCTCTAAACTGTTATGAATGCATTAAAAAAAACATTAGTATAACAAAAACATAGCTTATGTTGGTCTTAACAGGGAGCAGCTGGATTCAGCCATGTAAAATGAGGCAGTCAAGAGGGCAGTGTATCCACCCAAATCAAAAAACTAAATGCAAATACTTTCAAAACAAACCACTACACCACCACTTTAATTAAACGAATACTCGAAGCAGCAAAACTTAATTCGAATCTTATTTTCTAATCGAATACTCGAGTTATTCGATTAATCGTTGCAGCCCTAAAGTAAACCCTATGAATGTTTTTACTGCATTTACGCCACATCATTTTTGCACATAGATAAACAGCAAGTCTGTTCTTTTTTCTTCAACTCACAATATACATACATATGTTTCAACTGTGGGTGTGATGTTTTTCATGTGAGTAAAGGAAAATTTTTAAAATTCTATAAACTATTATAAATCCTTCCAAACAAACCCTTCATTTAAGGGCATTTAAAGTATTTGCTGTATTTGCTGCAAGACATGAAAAATGCTCAAAGTACCAAAAATGGTTACTTATTTTCGTAGTAGTACTTCGTGTAATTTGATAGTAGCAATAGTAGCAATTTTGTAAAGATGTCTATTAATGCTTTTCATGTACGTTTCAATTAGGGATGTCCCAATCGCATATTTTTGCACCCGAGTGTGAGTCACCTGATTTTGAATTTCCCGCTACAGAGTCCCGATCTGATAACCTTATACTGAAATTTTTTTGTTGTTTATTAATTTGAACACAATTTCCAAACATATTACAGTAATGTCCTGTTTGCAGTATTTCCTCTTCCGCTTTTTCCGCGAGTGTAAAACGTATATATTTTAGTTTCTTTGGGCAATACGCTTGTAATTCTGGATTATTTTGATACTTTTTAGCCCTTTGAAAAAAAAAAACAGAAAACCCCCCAATCCTTTTCACTTGATTCCGATCCCTTAAAATGTGGTGCGATCAGCCCGATTTCCGATCACATAATTGGATCGGGGACATCCTTAGTTTCAATGTAATATACATAGTATGTAGCTATACTGTATGTACAGTGTATTCAGAAATTGTACCTTTTTAAAAATGATTTATTAATAATTTATATATACAGGTAGTCCCCGGGTTGCGAACGAGTTCTGTTCCCACGCTTGCGACATAACCTGAATTTTCGCGTAAATTGGAATTAGTCCTTCAAGTACCCCTAAATACTTCCAAATCCCAAAATAATAATAAAAAACATATATTATACGTCATATTAATAAAATGAAGTAAAAATAGGACAGATAGATATTACTTCCCTCCGTTAACATCAATCCCACCATAGTTTTTCTTCCAACTGACATTTACATTTTGTCACTGTCAAACTATGAAATGCTAATTGGCATTCACCCCCACTTCGCAATGTTAAAGCAACGCTTGAAACAAACAGAAAGTAGCACTGGCGTGATGTCAAACAGGTCCTAGAGCAACAAAGGAAAGTGGACTGCACTTATAGTATGATAAAATACCAGATGTGCATAGCAATTACAGATCAACCATTTAGATGAATAAAACCTAACAAATAATAAAATTAAAAGACAAATACCGTATTGTCCCGAATATAAGACAGTGTTTTTTTGCATTGAAATAACACTGAAAAAGAGGGGGTCGTCTTATATTCACGGTCTAGACATTATACCCATTCACGATGCTAGATGGCGCCAGATATCATTGAAGCGATGTTCTGTCATGCCAGATCTCAGCTACTCTTTTTAGTTTAACCAGTTTGCATTATCTTATTGCAATGTTTTTCCTTATTCAGATTTGTTTCAAAACTACAGTAACAGTTAGACTTCACTTTGATGGTTAATGCAGTTATTACAATTTTGTTGTTTTATTACAATAGATTAGTTTATTTACATTTCAAAAACCAAAAGCCATTCATTTACGAATGCGATTGCACTTTAGTTTACATATTCAAATGTTCAGATGTTAAGATTTGAATGAGGCAAAATAACATGCTTTTTCTCTCAAATATATTGTTATAATTATTAATCAAAAAGTCTTTTTTCAAACTTGAGTCTTGAAAAAGAGGGGGTCGTCTTATAATCAGGGCCGTCTTATACTCGGGCCAATACGGTAATATGCTGCACCCAAATCTTTTTAATTGATATGACAAGAAGTTAAATTGACTGCCTTCTAAACTGAGAATTTAATATTTAAGTCGTTGGTTAATTAAATTCATCTTCAATAACATACACAAATAATATATAACATAATTATAACAGAAACATGAGAATTGTATTGGTTACAAAATGTCCATCTGTCTATTGTAAAACTCACAAGTGACCTTTGAGCACAAAGGATTGCGCATAGAAAGTCACAAGAGGTGGTGACTATCACCAAATGACTCTGAATCCACCCTGGAGGAAATCGCCAAGCCCATCAGAACTCATGTGTAATTTATTATCAACTGGTAGGTCCACGCTTGCCTACAGGCACCCATCTGCCAGCCAGGAACAAACAAACACTCCATAATAATAGGGGGGAGTGAACTCCATTATCTATTAAAACAGCTGAATGCCTTTCAAATTGCGCTGACTTGGCATATTTTCTCTATGGCGTCACCAATAAAACCAGGAAGGGAGGTAATTTGCCTCTTGGTTTGCTTTTTACATGTGTCGGTGCACCTTTAATGCATCATGATGGTCATCAGGGAGCTGAAAAGTATTGCCCTCATCAGCGGTTTTATGACATTTTGTCTGAGTTGCTTTCCCCTACTTCATCAAAAATTCTCGTTGGCGGATTCATTAGCTATTAACACAGGATGTTGTGATTTAGCCACATTTGACTAATTCCTGTTTTTTTACTACTACTGATAGGCCGCATCTTACTATTCTTTGGAGAAATTAACTTAAAGCTGAACAAATATACTTTAGACAGCAATTACATTACATGGTTACAAAGTTTATCCATAAAGCAAGCTTCCAAAGGATTCTAAACTTGTTAATCCAAAAGGTCAAATGATTAAATGCAGTATAATTGCTTTTAATTGTTAGCATTCAAACTGTAAAAGTGCTTCTGAACTTGAAGGGGTTGTAAGGGGTAATTTTCAAACAAAACCAGCTGAAATGCCTTTATACTGTATACTGCCATACATCGTGATTCAGAGAAAGCATTTCAGTACAGTACTGTATACGCTTTTCAGTAATGTTTGAGCAAGTTTTTCTGCAATGCATTTGATTTTTTTTTTTTTTTTTAATAAGTGTGTGAGAGAGACAATTTCATTAGAGTGTACAGTGTATCAAATACTTGTTCTCCCCACTGTATGTATGTATGCGGGACAAAGTTTCAGTATAGTGTATGAGAGCAAAGATGTCCTATGTGGGTGTTTCAGCAGTTTTGCGCAGACAGCAGGACTTTGAGATTACTTAAAGACTCTCACACGTGACAGTGTTTCGCAGTGCTTGGCAGTGTTTCATTTCTGTTGTGTTCGAGCACAATCCACTATTAGGTCAGAAAATGAAAACCCTTCATGTACAGTGGTACCTCGACATATAATCACTTTGACACACGAACTTTTGAATAGCCGAAGTAAAATTTGACTCACCATATGTTTCTATAGCCGACGACATGCTTGAAATACGATGATTTATGACAGAGCCGCAATTTCTTTATTTTCCCGCAAGACGGTTATTATTCGAACATCGCCAAAAAAATCGCCAGCTTCGTCAGGTTTTTGGTCATTTATTTCAGAACTTGTGCAACACATCATGCCTACTGTCCGACACAGCTGAAAAAGTGAAGTGAAAGTTAAAAGTCCTCCCTCACTCACGTCAGCCACGTGGTGTGTTCAGGTACAGCATGCAAAAATACATATGATTAGAACCCGATTCGTGACCCGATTATTACAGGTATTATTTTCATTTTTTTAGTATTACTATTATTATATTATTATTCCAATTTTATTCATAATTTATGTTTTTCTCTGAGTCATTGCTATTCGCAATAGTACCAGCAGTAATTATTAAGGATTTCATGTATTTCAGATTTTGTGTGTTTCAGGCTGACAAATTAATGGAGTTACAATGTATTCTAATGGCAAAATCCTGGTTGACATATGACCATTTTGACATACAAATAAGGTCCTGGAACGAAATAACTTCGTATGTAGAGGGACCACTGTATGTGTAAAATAATTTGAGTGAGTGTGTAGGTTTCTGTAGTTTTTGTGTGTATACATTTTGGAAGTATTTTTAAGAGCATTTCTGTAGTGTTTATGGGGTAGCATTTGAGAATTCAATTCAATTTTATTTGTATTGCCCTAAATCACAACAAGGTTGTCTCAAAGGGCTTTGCAGAGGGAATATGATACACAGTCAGAAACAGCAAATGAAGTAAACAAGATGAATAAATAAAGTTCAAGTCCTGGGCATCCCCCATCCTTGGACCCACCATGTCGGCAAGGAAAAACTCCAAAAACTCCAAGCTCTTTGGGAGAAAATGAGAAACCTTGGGGAGTACCACAGTCAGGAGAGATCCACTCCCAGGACAGATAGACAGGATGCACCAGGACTGCTAATGGGAATTAGCAGACGGGGTTACAGTCTGTAAAGATGCAGTAGAGTAAAGGAACAAGAAGGGGTCCATCTAGCCAGATGATAAAAATGTATTTCAGTAGTGTTTGTGAGCGTTTAACAAGTTAGTTACAATATATCTGAACCTTTTGGAATTTCTCACATTTCTGCATAAAATTACCATCAAATCTGATCTGATCTTTGTCAAAATCACACAGATGAAAATACAGTGTGTGCTTTAACCAAAACCACCCAAACTTTTATAGGTTTTCATATTGTAATGAGGATAGCATGCAAACAATGACAGAAGAGGGAAAAATAAGTAAGTGAAAACTTTGCCTAAGGAGACTTAAAGAGCAATTGAAACCAATTTTTGTCAAACATTTTAAGTCATGCGTGTGCCTAATCACTGATGAGTGGTCCAAAGCTCTCCTGCCCACTATAAAACACTCACCTACTAAGAAATGTCTTGATGAGAAGCACTGTCTGATGTGCATCATGGCTCAGTCAAAAGAGCTGTCTGAAGACCTGTGATCAAGGATTGTTGATTTGTATAAAGCTGGGAAAGGATACGAAACCATCTCTAAAAGTCTGGATGTTCATCAGTTGACAGTCAGAGAAGTTGTCTACAAATGGAGAGTTTGAAACTGTTGCTCCTCTCCCAAGGAGTGGTCGTCCACCAAAGATGACGGCAAGAGTTCAGCGCAGAATATTCAGAGAGGTAAAAAAGAGCCCTAGAGTGTCTGCTAAAGACTTACTGAAATTACCGGCACAGTCCAATATCTCTCTGCACACGTCAATTATATGTAAAACTATGGCCATGAATGGTGTTCATGGGAGGACTCCATGGAGGAAGCCACTGCTGTCTAAAAGAACGTTGTTGCTCGTTTAATGTTCGCAAAAAGGCACTTGGACACTTCACAGAAGTTTTGGCAAAATATTTTGTGGACTGATGAAACCAAAGTAGACTTGTTGTTGGGAGTAACACACAATTAATGTGTGGAGGAAAAAAACCTCAACCACACCGTGAAGCATGGTGGAGGGAGCATCATGATTTGGGGCTGTTTTGCTGCCTCAGGGCCTGGACAACTTGCAGTCATTAACGGAAGAATGAATTCAAAACTCTATCAGGATGTTTTGCAGGAAAACCTGAGGCTGTCTGTCAGTCAGTTGAAGCTAAAAAGAGGATGGATGCTGTTAGAAGACAATGATCCAAAACACAGAAGTAAATCAACTTCAGAATGGTTTCAGAAGAACAAAATACACGTTCTGGAGTGGCCATGTCAAAGTCCAGACTTGAATCGCATTGAGATGCAGTGGCATGACCTAAAGACAGCGATTCATGCCAGACATCCCAGGAATCTGACTGAACTACAGCAGTTTTGTAGAGAAGCATGGGCCAAGATTAGTCCTGACTGATGTGCCAGACTGATCTGCAGCTACAGGAAGCGTCTGGTTTAAGTTATAGCTGCCACAAAATATTAAATTTGATGGTTCACTTACTTATTTTTCCCCCTTCTGTCATTGTTTGCATACTATTCTAATTAAAATATGAAAACCTATAAATCTTTAGGTGGTTTTAGTTAAAGCAGACAGTTTTGGACAAAGATCAGATCACATTTGATGGTGATTTTATGCAGGAATGAAATTCCGAAAGGTTCAGATACTTTTTCATACCACTGTATGAGTACAGTATTTCAATAGTATATGAGAGCCACTCCTTAATTAAGTCCTTCGCAGCCTGTCATACTGAAGACTGATAATCTGTCTGTACTAACCTAGAATGTATTTTCTGTTAACAGTACGATAAAGCTGACCCATTGTACTGTGATGTATTTAACATGTCAAATTCACCATTGCAATATGCACACGGCCGTTCCCTGTGCAGATTCCAAGCAAAACGGCGACGCAGCCTCGGCCGCACTGGCCAACGAAGACTGCCCCACCATCGACCAGGTGCTCAGCCCCGACGAGAGGAGCCCAATTGGGCGGGGTCCGACCCGGGAACGGTACCAGCAGGACCGCGCCTGCTTCCTACTTAACACCAGGGAATTCCGAGCCACAGATGGGAATGTGCGGAAAGGTACGTCACGCATCCGGAAACCACTGACGCAAACATGTTGTGTACACATTGAGTAAACATTTAGAAAGGAGAGCACACATTAAGTGGAAGATATTTGACTCCAATCACATACACATGCACACTCAGCTTTTGTGCTCTGCTCTTGTTTGTTAGCGCCTCTTTTACATCCATGTTGTCTGTGTGCCATCACTGCTTGGTTTGCTTACTTCTGTCTGACCTCGAAAGTTTCTGTGCGTCTCCTTGATTTGATTGCTTCGTTTCTGGTTTGACTTGCTTCATCTTTCCATGGTGTCCGTACGTTTGTTTGTGTGTACCGTGGCATCCATCCATGCTCATAAACAGTCTTTCTCTGTCTTTTGGACTCAGACAGTTGACCATGCATTAATTTATCTTCTCGTCACTTCTTTTTCTCTCTCTCTCTCCTGACTCCTCTTTTTGTTCATCTTATTTTTGCCCTTTATTTTGTCATTTTACCGAACCTTAACCCGCCCCCCCCCTCATTTCCCTTCCTCCGTCCTTTCCCCTGGATAAATCCATGGCCCCATATTCCATCCCCTTTCCTCCTTTGTGCCCCATCAAACCCCACCCAAACCTTCCCCGCCCTTTTAATTTTGACCATCATATGCATCATCTTTGTGCTCATGACAACCTAACACCTTCATTCATCCATCCACTCACCACTCATTGCAATCAAACCACCGCTGCCGCCAACCTGCACCCAAACACTCCTTCACACTCCCTCCAAACTTTTCAACACCCCCCTTGTTGACAACAAACTAGAGGCAGCAGCCCTGGCACCCAGCCCAGACTCCCCTCTGACTGAGGATTGGTATAAGATGGAAGGGTCTCTGTTACAGCAGGACCTCAATGCAAACTCCACCTCCTCCTGGATCAAACCATAGACCAGAGGTAACAATGCAAGATAAGACAAATCAATCAAATAATAACAATAGTCAAAAGAGCCCTAGCAACAGGTTTGGCTTCAAGTGTCCATTCAACTCCATTTGGCTCTCCATCATGTAGCATGCTAATGCATTTTTGTATATCAACTGCAGCAGCAGCAGCACAGCACCACCTGAACACAAAATGCACACTTGCAATTACACACACACACACTAGCTTTGTCCGTGTAGTCCCTCGTCATGAGACGCCCCCCAATTCGTGTCTTCAAATGTGCTGGCTCTTGAGCTGGGGTTACGGCGCACTCACAGAAATGATTTGGCTTGAATTCTTCACCAAATGGTACCTGACCTCAGCCCAATCTCATAGCCGGTTTGCTGTTTGCTCTTTGTAAACTGCAGCAATACAGTACACCATTTGTTTGTTTGTTCCTTTCTTTCTTTTTTTGTAACATAATACAACACAGCTTTGTGATCATGTGTGTGTCCTCGTGGAAACTTTCAAATATGAATACACTAGTCGTGAATGGGCGTAGTTGAAGGGGGTGGGGCATTGTACTCGCATTTTTTTGACTGTTGTAAATAGTTTGGCAGTGAACTTGAGTCAAAACATAGCAGCTGACGTCAATGAATGTTGTTTGGCTTAAAACACAAAGTGTTCTTTCATGGATGATTAGGTAAAAAAATATTTGTATGTGGAAAATCAGTAAATTTAAAGACAAAATGCTTCAAACTTTTCAAATCTTTTGCTTATTGGTCAAATTGTCCAATACGCTTTTAGGCAAGAGCCATAGATTCATAGATTCTCCAGTGGTACCTTGACTTAGAATAGCTAACTAGAAATGATAGCCATAAAAAAATAAATAACATACGCACATGTGAAGTGACCAATATTAACAATTAGTGAAAAATTTACCAAAGGTTTCAGATGGTCACGATATACAGGTAGTCCCCGGATTAGGACGTAACCAATTTACGTGACCTTACGGCGATGAATTCTCATGTGGTCTCCGGTGGTTTTTTTATCTTTTAAAAAATTTTTTTTTTTTTTTTACTTTATTTTATTAATATGACGTGTTCTGTCCTCACCAAACATGAAGTTGTTCAGCTTGACAGACAGCAAACAAGGTTATTGTGTTTTTTGAAGCTTTTTACTTCTTTCACTTTTGACAATGTGTAAAGGTGTAACACACATATGTACAATTCGTGTTCAACAGTCCAGCTAGTTTGATCAATATGTAAAGTAGTGTATATGTTTAATAGATTAAATTAGCCTAGTTTGCCTAACAATAGTCCGCTAGGTTAAATGCTAACATATTTACAATTCTCATAGGCTAGCAAATCGCTCACACATAATTCTGAAAACTATAGCTCTAAACGTAATTACAAATGCATACACTAACATTTATTAGCTGAAACAACTTACCGCCTTATGTGGGCTAACGAGTCTGCTCCTAAGTCAACACAAGGCAAAAGTCCAGTTGGACCCAACGCTGCCACCAGAGGGCAGTGTATCCTTCATCATTAAGCATAATACAATTCAGCACAGTGCTTTCAAACAAAGCAGTTGGATAGTTATTTTGAGATTTAGGGGGCATTTAGGGGTACCTAAATGGTTAATTCAGTCAGCCGCAGAAATTCGGGTTACGTCGCCAGCGTAGAAAGGAACTCGTTTGTAACTCGGGGACTACCTGTGTTCTTTCATCCTCTGTGGAAAAATAACAAATATTATTGCAGCTTACTTTGTTTATCTAATCTAAAACTTCCCCAGTATTACAAAGCCTGGTGGCCAACGAACGCAGAACAACAGGAGCTCAACAAATATGTTGTATTTTGCTAAAGAGGGAGGTAGAAACAAATGAATGACATATACATTCATTCATACCACTGTCTTAAATTACAAGCAAGGTCACTGAAATAATTAGCTCACAAGTCAAGGGACCACTGTGTAGTACAGATATTTTGTAATTATTCTTGCCATTGGAATCATAATTATCTTGATACTTCTGTTTTACGTTCATTGTATTTTGACTCAAACGCAGTTTGATTATTTAGTTCTCTAGCTACTACAGACAGTCAGTTGAAGATAAATTGCTCCCAAAAGTTGGTTTACAGCTAAAAGTGCCCCCCTCCCCCGTTTCTACTTTTGACCTTTACGACCCTGTCGTGCAATAGAGTACAAACTCCAAACTGTGTAGAATAAAAGGCAACACACACTTGACGAAACGGGAAAAAGCGTTTCACTTAGTTGTCATCTGACGTGCCTCTGTTGTTGTTGTTGTTGTCTCTCCCCTTCAGGTTGTGTCATATCACGCGTGTGTATGTGGGCTCTTTCATTCCTACACGTTACACACACTGTCTCAACGCCGTCTGAGTGTCGTGTTGGTGTTGTCGTGCGTGGCTTACTTTTGGTTCTTACTCCTTTTTTCCCCCCCTGACAATGTGTTTAGCGTTGTGACTCCTTCGCCCCACGGGCCTCAGCCTTGGGAAAAGAAAACATTGCAACTCAGCAATACATATTTGTGCCTTGAAAAACAACTTATTTGTGCACACGAATGCAAATTTCAGTGTAAAAATGTTTTTGTTTCTAAGAAATGTGCACACTAACTAACAAGAACATAGAGACACAAGTACTGGGACACTCAGCAATTACAAATATGTGCAATAGTCTGAGGACACCAGACTTTTTTTTTTGTTTTGACTACTTTTTTACTTTAACAACAAATTTACACCTACTGTATGTACGTGTACAGTAATAGAAACGTACAACTTTCTGAATGTAGACTAGAGACATACCACTTTTACAGTTGAATAAAAAGTCAAGATTAGGATTTTTGAAATTGTGGCACTATTGACTCCATTTGCTTAAAAGAATTAAGAGGTTTGTCCAAAGACTTTTGTCCATCTAAGTGCATCATTTTATTCCAAAGTGTAATTTCTCAAGGCCCAAGGTCACTGTGGTAAAGGGGAGACATTAAGGTCAAAGGGATAGTACTTCTGGAAACGACACCGTGCTGACGGCAAACTAAACACACTCAATGCAAGGAACTAAGCTTTGTGCTTTATGACCTTCATCAATCAGGTTCTCTCTGTCATCATCATCATCATATAAAAGATCGAACACGGTGTCGTTGGCGCTTAGTGCTTCGGAAATACTATTCCCAAGACCGTGCGACTGGGCTTTCAGTGCCAAGTGTAGCCCAAAGCTTCATAACTCTTTGCTCCCTGTGCTGCCAGGTTGAAAGAAATGCAATGAAATACAGCTTAAAGCTCCACTTGGTAACTGAAAGACTTTGCACATACAGTCCAAAATATAAAAGCGGGCAGGTTGAATTAAAAAGTGGCAACAAGGTAAGCTGAAGGTCTAAGACAAGACTACACTTTTGGTGGATCCTCATGTAAAAAACAAAATATGCGCCTTTAAATCCCTCTTTAAAGCAAATCAGGATTCAGAAACAGAAAATTATTACGAATAGTATAATGCCTCCAAGTTTTTTAATGCCAAACTTACAGTCGTTAATGTTTAGCGTCATGCTTTGCCTTTTGCCTTTCATGGCAATAATGCTAACACATTATAGGAAACACTGAAATTACACACTAGAAATTAGCACATACACAAAAAAGTACAAACATTTTTTAAAAAATCAAAGAAGCAATTTTCCTGTTTTTAAAGAGGGATTCTTAGTTATTCTTGTGTGCTGCAGGTATGATTTTTTACCCCCCTCTAGATAAACGCTTTAGGTGTCTTTGCCAAGTTCTTTTGGAAAGCTTTACATGTTCCTTCAATTTTGATTGTGGGCCATCTGGCTTCCTGTGCTTTCAATGCAAAATATGCATGGCTAATTTAGACGGTTACACTTGTGGCTACTGGGGACCTTCAACAACAATGACCTCCATCTTGTTAATACTCTTTGTGTAGTTTTATTGAATGTTTTTCTTTCTTTTTTTCAATTTGCGTAGTTGTTTGTCACTTTGTTGTTTTTTTTAAACTGTGTTTCTTGTGTGGTGTTTTATTTTATTGTTTTTGGTTTTGTTTACTGCATATTTTTATAGGGCTAAGTTATAATTTAAAAAAAAAAAAAAAAAAGATGGTGGCATTCACTTTGTGGTTGAACTCATGAGTTTTGTGCAGTACAGTTTTGTTGACCGTCTGTTCTGTTTGAGTTTAACATCATTTTCCAAAAATAAATCAAACAAATATGGCAGGGAAAAAAAACTTTTTACCAACAAATTTAGAATAATCCTGTTTCGCGCTGTTTTAAAGAACGCCACTTTGATGTGTTCTATATTATGTCTATTTTTAACAGCTAGCCAGCCAGTACTACATATCTCATTGAATATTGATAGATTTTATAGTTGTTTTCCTTAAGACATGTTGTTATTGGTCTCTGTAGTATCAGCTCATGTTAAAATATTAATCACGGCTGGCTTCTAATGCGAGTCATTCAAACAGTATCCAACCAAATACAGTATTTCTTTGTAGAGTGTTATGAAAAATTATCTGAACCTCTTGGAATTTCCCACATTTCTGCATAAAATGAGCATCAAATGTGATTTGATCTTTGTCAAAATCACACAGATGAAAAAACAGTGTCTGCTTTAACTAAAACCACCCAAACATTTATAAGTTTCATATTTAGAAAATAAATTTTCATGCAAACAATGACAGAAGGGGGGAAAATAAGTAAGTGGACCATAACATATTATATTTTGTGCCCCCCCCCCTCCCGCTTCCTGTAGCTGCAGATAAGTCTGGCACATCGATCAGGAGTAATCTTGGCCCATTCATCTCTACAAAACTGCTGTAGTTCAGTCAGATTCCTGGGATGTCTGGCACGAATCGCTGTCTTTAGGTCATGCCACAGCATCTCAATGGGGTTTAAGTAAGGACTTTCAATCGGCCACTCCAGAAAGTGTATTTTGTTCTTCTGAAACCATTCTGAAGTTGATGTACTTCTGTGTTTTGGATTATTGTCTTGTTGCAGCATGCATCCTCTTTTTAGCTTCAACTGTCTGACAGACAGCCTTGGGTTTTCCTGCTAAACATCCTGATTAACCTTTGAATTCATTTTTCAATTAATGATTGCAAGTGGTCCAGGTCCAGAGGTAGCAAAACAGCCCCAAATCATGATGCTCCCTCCATCAAGCTTCCGAGTTGGGATGAGGTGTTGATATTGGTGAGATGGTCCATTTTTCTCCACACGTGACGTTGTGTGGTACTCCCAAACAGTTCAACTTTGGGTTCATCAGTCCACAAAATATTTTGCCAAAACTTCTGTGGAGTGTCTAAGTGCCTTTTTGCAAACATTAAATGAGCAACATTTTTTTTTTTTTTTTTTTAAAGAAAGCATTGGCTTCCTCAGTGGAGTCCTCCCATGAATACCATTGTTGACCATAGTTTTACATACAGTTGATGTGTGCACAGAGATATTGGACTGTGCCAGTGATTTCAGTAAGTTTTTAGCAGACACTCTGGGGTTCTTTTTTACCTCCCTGAGTATTCTGCGGTGAACTCTTGGCGTCATCTTTAGTGGACGGCCACTCCTTGGGAGGGAAGCAACAGTGCCAAACTCTCTCCGTTTGTAGACAACTTCTCTGACTGTCAATTCATGAACATCCAGACTTTTAGAGATGGTTCTATGGTTTAGAGACGGTATGGTTTAGAGATAGTCCTTTCCCAGCTTTATAAAAATCAACAATCCTTGATTGCCGGTCTTCAGACGGCTCTTTTGACCGAGCCATGAAGCACATCAGACAACGCTTCTCATCAAGACAATTCTTACCAGGTGTGTGTTTTATAGTGGGCAGGACAGCTTTAAACTACTCATCAGTGATTGGGCACACACCTGACTTAAATTGTTTGGTAAAAATTGGTTTCAATTGCTCTTTAAGTCTCCATAGGCTGAGGGTTCACACTTATTTTTCCCCTTCTGTCATTGTTTGCATGCTATCTTCATTAAAGTATGAAAACCTATAAATGTTTGGGTAGTTTTGGTTAAAGCAGACACTGTTTTTACATCTGTGTGATTTTGAAAGCAGTCAGATCACATTTGATGGTGTTTTATGCAGAAATGTGAGAAATTCCAAAAGGTTCAGAGACTTTTTCATACCACTGTATGCGATATATATTTCAACGTGGTAACACTTGTCTCCATTGTCATATCACCTCATCATGATTTACTGCAAATATTACTTTTTCTGAGCCAGATTTATTTTAGTTTTAGTACAATTACAAATAAACCAAGTATGGTATATCAATAAGACTTACTGATCTTCAATCTGTCAGTGAATCAGCACAATTCTGTGAAAATAATGATCTCAGGTTTCATTAACCCTGTTAAAATAAAACACATTTGATAGATATTGTTGTATATGCTTACATCTGAGGTTGTAATTTAAACCTATTGGTCGATTTACTACATAAAGTACCTTTCAATCTAAAACTTTGCAATACAATTTTCCCCATCAACCATAACCCTATAATAACATCCAATATGACCTTCGTGGCAGTCACCAGAAAGACGCTTTGTCAGCACAGTATTGAATTGCAGATGAGGTGTACCTAATAAAGCGGTCACATTTCCTGCTCTGGATTACGCCTGACGATCGCGAATGTGGTCACGAACAGATCAATCGTTTTAATTAAGGGTAACAGGAGTCGCAGCATCTTTAGCGGGCAATTGATCCCGGGCCCTCACTAACGTTTACTAATAGTCATCTGAAGCCTTAGATGTATTCATAATGTACATGTATAGAGAGTAAATTAGATTTAGCTGTTTTTGCTTCAGAGTTGCTATTTTGCTTAAGAGTCTGGTCAGATTATTTGCAGTGTTTTCCTCTCTTTTGTTCCTCTTTGTGCTTCCTTCTCCATCAGCTTCACCTTCCGCGATTAACGCTCATTCTCCCATCCCATCTCCAGGCCGCCAATGCAGTGCAAGTGTATCTTAAAGTCTGACTGTAGGTAGGTATACATATTCGCCTTCTAAGTGTAAAGTGCAGTGTGACTGTGGGTTGAGTCGTTTGTCATCATTAAGCCACATGCGACTATTTCCCCTGATAAAGAAACCAAACGTACCAAAGTGTTGATGTTTGTTTTGTAAAAGCACTCGTTACCATGGTGATGAGTGACTTCTACAGACTGCAGTGGCTGAGATACACAATGAGCACCTTTTGTTTTTCTTATGGTCACTAAACAATGCTTTTATACATACATAAAACATACAGAAGGACCAGATTTCAGTCCTGATACAAACTGGGCAACAGGCAATACTCAATGATGTAATACTGTAAATATTTATGTATGTATATGTGAAAACACTCAACTTCATTCTTCATCTATTTCATCTTCCACTTTTGAATTTCATAAAACCAAACTTGACAAGTGTTTCAGATTAAAAAAAAAATCAGGAAACATACCGCAAAAGCATTTTTTTAAAACAACAATGCTCTTCAAGACATTAAATTTTGGGGTTTATGTTTTTTTGGGGGGCGTATTTGTTTACCTTATCATTGAAATAAAAAAATAAAGCACTGCTATATTCTATTTTAAAACCGACAACTTGTTCACCATTTTAGCTGAGACATTAAAAGTATTTTTCAAACTTTACTAACTAAGCAATAAAACTTTAAAATAACTTTAATCTGCTGCGCACGCACAAAAAAACAAGGCACTACATAGAAAACTGAGAGCTTTTTTTTTTTTTTTTTTTTTAAATATGACCATGTGCCCCTTTCGTCTCTACTTTTGGGTTCCACGCGGTTCCTAAAATCTTCCTGAAACGGCTTTTATTTATTTATTTACAAATGTTCAGCCCTAGAAAATGCATCATCAATATTTTACTGAGTTGCCATTCGACTAATGTGCTCCAGGGCACACAAAAAACAGGAAAAGTGGGCTTTTATGTATGGTTGGGTCAAGCGAAGCATCATTGAAGGGTTAGTGCTGAACCAGTGTTTGTTTTTGTCATGTAGTGCGACAAAAATGAACTTCTCTTACTTCGTTTTGGGTAAAAACTTCCTGTAGTTCACTTCTACAGTTGTTGTTATTGTTTTATTTTGTTTTTCAAATTAAGAAAATGCAGCATATTGTAATAAAAAATTGACTAAACTTCATCTGCTGAGGCACATTTCTTAGTGAAGATGAGGTTGGTTACTCATGATGTCACTTGACCGAACTTGTATTTTTTTTTTTTTGCAAACTCCACATTTGCATGCTTTCCTACACGATAAAGATACAGCGGGCAGGGACACAAGCCATTAAATTGGCCGTTGATAACCCCTAGAAGAAGATTTTGTCAGTAAATCAACAATCAAGTGTCATTTCCCACTGTAAAGAATAATTCACATATCAGGATATCTCGGGATCAGGAGGCGTTTAGAATTTTACTGCAATTTTGTAATGTGTTGACCATGTGAAGTTTACAGGATCCAAAAGCTTAATTTGGAAGGTAAAGAAAAAATAGTTTTATAAAATACATGCAGACTGATAAAGAAATTTTATACAAATGATAAACAATTGAAAAATATACAGTGGTACCCCTACTTACAAACGTCTCTCCGTGCAGAATTTTCAGGTTAGGGCGCATCTCAACTGGAAAATATTGCCTATTGTTATGAAAGAAATTTCAGGATACGAAAGGCAAAAATACAGTATGGGCTGATATTCGCAGGTTCAAGAGTTGACTGAATGTAACATAATTACCGGTATAGCTGCTCTGCTATTGGCTATTGCCTAGCATCTCCCTGGCATCCAATTGGCTAAGACGGGCTTCTACTGTGTGTGTATCCCAGCATCCTCTTCATTTGCCCCTCATGTTCCAACAGCTTGTCGGGCTGCAGCTATCGCTTATTTTAGTAGTCGATTAATATATCAACTACCGTAATTTCCCGAATATAAGGCTGACCCGTGTATAATGCGCACCCCAAATTTACTTGTAAAATCTAGGGAAAATTATTGTACCCGTTTATAACGCGCACCCTAATTTTAGCACCAATAAATAGATGAACACAAGAAAACAGAGCTCGTGTACAGATACAGAAAATGTCATTTTACTGATTGCTGAAACACAGCACAAGCTTAGCACATTGGTAGTTCAAAACATTACCATAAACTGACAATATTTACGGTAATAATATGATTTGACAACTTCTCCAACTTAACAGAATCTAGGAGAAAACAAAACAGTTGGTACTTTTCTTTTACAGGCTGCTGTATAACTTGCTTGTTTCATCATGATGGATAAATGTTTCTTCCATGGATTGATACGGTAAAATAAAAGTGGGGACTGAAGTCGGAAAACAGAAAAAACGCATCGCTGTGGACTGTAACAAGAGGAACTATTGTTATTTGGGTTTGAGTTTCCTGAGGGACAGATATAGTTGACGGACACTGGAACTCTGTGTTGTGTTACGTTTGTTATGGTCCGAGTTGCCGAGTTGCAATAAATGTTGACTCAAGTGAGTTCAAGAAACTAAATTCTGTGCTTTATGAAGAGTGAAAAAAGCAGAATTTCATTCGACCAATCAGTGTGGTATTACCGAAACAAGTATTACTGAAACAAAATGGTGACGTAATGTACTGTAATGGTCGGCGACGGATCGCCGCATACGTTTTCTTCAACACAACATGGCTGTGTCAATAAAAAAAAAAATCTGTCTTTAGATATATATATTTCTGTCTCCGTCCATGTACTCGTGTATAATGCGCACCCATGATTTTACGAGTTGATTTTGGAAAAAAAAAAGTGTGCGAGATATTCGGGAAATTACAGTATTTATTTTTTTAGACATTGACACCTTTTTAAAATGATATCTCGATTCTTGCAGGAGCATATCGATAACCTTTTGGGATAAAAAGTTTCACGATATATCACCAATTCGATATTTTGTCACACCCCTAGTCTCTACTTAGAGAATTTTCAGTTTACAAAACTATTTCCAGAGCCAATTAATTTCGTAAGTAGAGGTACCATATTTACTGAAATTTTCATATCTGCACTGAAAAACTAAAACAGGGGTTGTCGTATGTGTGTCACATTTAAGTTAAAAACAAAAAACTGCTTACTTTAAATGTAAGTTTAAAAAAAATAAAAAGTTCTTAAAAATGCAAATGTAACCAAATACTCAAATACTTTGACATTTGATATCACTGTGTATTGGTGTGATCATAATTTTTTTTCCATGATAGGCTTCTTGTAAAATTTATATAACTGTAATGATTGATGAAAAGAATGATATATATATATATTTTTTTTTTTCTCAAAATTATGTCATTCAAATCAATACCTTAGCATCAATAAATGCCTTACTGCTGGCGTCCATTTAAAGGAAGGAGTGTAAATTCTATTAGAGAACATACAGTCGCAAAGTATACTGTATACACTGTACCTTGAAACTTCATGTGGTCAACTCCCATGAACTCATTCATATGAGGGTGTTTTCTCCTGTCCGGGCTCAGTGTTGTCTAAAGCACTTGTGCAAATGAGGAACGCAAAGACAGGTGCTTTATTCAATGAGCTTTTAAAGCTGTAAGCTATTTAAACTGTATGTTTTTTGGAAAGAAAAAACAAAAACAAAGACATATCATAACTCGCATTTTCTTGTTTTGTCTTGTCTGTCTTGTCTGTGTGTGTCTTTCTGTCCTTTTGTATGTCTTTAATTTCATGACATTTTGAATGGACTGTCTTCCTTTTGCTGACATGCTTCTTTTCATTTTCTTTTTATGTTGAAATCCTGTGTGGAAACCACTGACAATTGGGTAACACTATTCAAATGTTTAATTATGATTTTTTTTTTTTTTTTTGCTGCATTAAAATCAATATCGTAAAATAGCTACAAGCTACGAGAAATCTCGCAGTCTGACGAACGTAACGGGGATGTCTGGCTCATCTCTTCGGCTAGCTCCTGTCACGAGCCCACCTTTCGAAAGCTACGAGGCACCGGGCCCGTTGCGCCGTTGTCGTTCCCCTATCCCCTCCATTTTGTAGCGGGAAGGCCGCACAAGATGGGATGCTAAAAGATGCGTTAAAATCTCCGTTGGCGCTGCGCACCCTCAAAACTGATAGCAATAAGATCACGTGAACTTGAATGTAGACAAAATGACCTCGTCTTGTGAATCTCATGGTTTATGATGCATGCGTCAGGTTAGAAAATAGGTTTAAAAAAAGAAACTTTAAAGGATAAGTTCTGTTTAATTATTAGACTAAATGTAAACGCATTGTTTAGCAATGGAATTGTAATACAGCTTCAGAAAAGATTCACTTTTACTGTTGTTCACTGACATCTCTTATGACCAAATCTATAATAGCAGAGAACACCCATGACACAGAAATAACGTAGATATAAGGCCAGTGTTTCCTAACATTACATTGAACTAATGACTGAAACAAGCAAAGAAAAAAAATCACGCTAAATGGATACAGAAGTAACTGAACCATGCAAGCGTAGAATTATGAGTGCACTTCAGAAGAACATTTAATTGTTCTGCCAATCACCATATTGGGAATCTCTGCATTGGATTTCCGATCAATACATTTTTACATTCGCTACATTTGTAGATAATAGTGTTTAAATGTTTTTATATTTTCTGTTTTTTCTCAATACATTTTGGGTTTCAGGATGGCACACATATGGTATATCAGTGGAACAAAACTCAACATAAAATCAACTACTACAGTCATGTGAAAAAGTTAGGACACTCCATTAAATATCCAGTTCTTAATTAAGAAATGTTCACATATCAACATCTGATCTTGTTTTTCTTATCTCTGGAAAAGAAAGTGATTTAATTGCAGGTAAACAACATTTAATTGCAGGTAAACAACAAAAAATAACATTGTTTTACTCATTAAATCAAATATATCTCCAAACATGCATATTCTAACTGAGGAAAAGGTTGGGACACCCTACCACCTAATAGCTCGTGTCACCCCCTTGCCTGAAATAATTTCAGAGAGACACTTTTTGTAGCCATCTAGCAGTCTTTGACATCCGTCTGAAGAAAGTTTGCCCCACTCCTCAATGCAGAATACTGTCAACAGTGAGATGTTTGAGGGGTTTCTTGCATGTTATGTCTGTTTCAAGTGACCCCACAGCATCTCAATGGGATTAAGATCCGGGCTTTGACTCAGCCATTCCAGGACTCTCCATTTCTTCCTTCTTAGATCCTTGGTTGATATACTGGTATGTTTTGGATAATTGTCATGTTGCAGGGTCCAGTTTCGCTTCAGCTTAAATTTTTTCACCGATGATCTCACATGTTCCTCAAGCCCCCTCTGATACACGATAAAATTCATTGTGGATTCGATGATGGTGAGCTGGCCAGGTCCTGCTGTAGCAAAGCATCCCCAAACCAAGACACTTCCACCTCCATGCTTCATAGTTGGTTTGAGGTTTTTTCCTGGAATGCTGTATTGGGTTTACGCCAACCATGTCCTCTGTTCTGTTGTCCAAATAATTCAATTTTAGATTCATCTGTCCAAAGAACATTATTCCAGAAGTCCTTGTCTTTGTCTACATTCACTCTGGCAAACTTCAGTCAGGCCTTTATGTTCTTCTTGGAGAGCAAAGGTTTCCTCCTTGCACACCTCCCATGAATGTTAAATTTTGTGAAGTCTCTTTTCTGGTTGTAAAGGCATGCACTTTCACATCAACAGTAGGAAGCCTGTTATAGGTACCGTGGTGACATTTTGGGGTTTTTGGAGAATTCTTTTAGCATCTTGCGCTCTGCTCTCAGGGTGAACTTGCTTGGATGGCCAGACCCGGGAATCTTGGCAGTTGTTTTGAATGTCCTCCACTTGTAGACTATTTTCCGGACAGTGGAATGACTGATTTTATATTCTTTTAAGATCTTTTGAAATCCATTACCAGACTCATAAGCATCTACAATCTTCCTCTGGAGGCCTCAGACAGCTCCTTTGATCTGTTTTCTCTCATTTCAACTGTCAGTCACTGTTGAAAGTATTCTGTGTTGAGGAGTGGGGCAAACTTTACACCGATGTCAAAGACTGGTAGATGGCTACAAAAAGTGTCTCACTGAAGTTATTTCAGCCAAAGGGGGTAATACTAGCTATAAGGTGGTAGGGTGTCCCAACGTTTTCCTCAGTTAGAATATGCATGTTTGTTGATATATTTGGTTTAATGAGTGAAACAATGTTAGTTTTTGTTGTTTACCTGCAATTAAATCACTTTCTTTTCCAGAGATATAGAAAAACAAGATCAGACAAAAAATATATGAACATTTCTTAATAAAGAACTGAATATTTAATAGGGTGTCCTAATTTTTTTCACATGACTTTATTTAAAAATGTGAAACAATAGGATAATTGTTAATCTAAAATGAAAACAACAAGTATTCATAAAAAGTACAACACATTGTTATTTCATAGGATTTTACAAAAGCAACAATACAATATATTGCGGCAAACTGGACTTTGCTAACTTTTTATGTAAGAATCACTAAAAAGTTCCACAACTATTTGAATTACTTTACCTTGTAACTATGTCAACTTTTCAAATAAAATCTTACATTAATCTTTAAAATCTCTCCGAAAGAAAGTGCAATAAATAAATAATTACGTGTTAATCATTATATAATGAATGTATTAATTCATTCAGGTTTATTTACTGTCAAATCATTGACTCCTATACATATGCAAGAAATGTGCAATATTCTTTCATTTGTAAATGTCTTTTTTTCCTCCCTCATTTAAAAAAAATGCACAGAATTATAAATCAGTGTTATTAGTAAAAAGAAATGAGCCTATTGTCTCTTATGTCCTCTCTTTGTCTTTTTAATGTGATAAAATTGAAATATTTTTCAAACATTCTATTTTTCACTATACTTCTTCGATGCCCCTTCCATTTAGAGTGACACATAATTTCTTTATTTCTTCTGATTTTAAAAAAGAAAAACAGAAAAGATAAATCACTGTGCTTCCAAAATAAAAGTTGAAAATCTTAGAGCCATTTCGACTATTAGAAGTATTGCATGCCTGACTTTGTCTGATTACTGAAGGATCGTGCATACTGTATGTACAAGTTTTAGTTCTGGATTCAATCATTGTGGATAAAAAAAAAATAAAAAAAAATTAGCTCCTTTGTGCAGTTCAAGCATGATCCGCTCCTTGATGTATCGCACACTAAAAGGAAGGGAATTCTGGGAAAATAAGTTTGCAATTTGATTGAAGTTGCAGAAAAAACAGCAATGTACTCTACTAATGGGCACTAAGGGTCCATGCTTCAATGCCCTTGTTAGTCCAGTACATAATACTCACTTGCTCTCAGTGGATAAAAGCCTCTGTAAACATTCTAGCACACAAACACTCCTTTTTCCACAATGTGGATGTGACAAAGTTGTTCGTGGGTTTTTTGGGTGGAAATGTTTGTGTTACAGCCAAAAGAAATGTCCCTGTGTCTTTTACTGTGTATGTACTGATTTTTTTTTTGTTTTTTTTTAAGGAGACTGTTTGAATTTGCATTGTCTTGAATTGAGTTGGGAATATGATCAAACACAACAGACAGTAAGTGCCTCTATGAGGCCCCTGGAGTCTCTGATTTAAATTTAAGAGTTTATTCAAATTAGCTAGATTTAACTAGCTATATATACAGTACTTTCAAAGTGATGCTTCACACACTGGTAGGTAGTATTCAACATGTATTGTAAATATCTGTATCTACACTTGTGAAACATTAAAGTCATGTAAAATACAATTGATGAACGCATTTGTTTTGGAAAAGTGACTTTATACATCCTGAAAGTAATCTTCTCATTGATTTTATTAGGAAGTTGTACAAAAATACTACTCATGTGTGTGTTGTTTGCAAAGATGAAAACTTGTGTTGATGTAATGTTCATATATTGTTCAGTGCTTCATAAATGCGTATAAGAGACCTCCCACAATCATAAAGTTCTTCCGATAGTGGTTGTGGTGGTCCAATACATTTTTTAAGCACTAGAAATCTTGAACATTACATGTAACTGATTTGATGTGTTGTGTTTGGAGTAGACGATATCTTACTATAGCGTTGATTTAGTTCGAATACTGGAGAGACAATTATTTGCTGACACTTTGGCTTAAACTCACCGAGATAAAATACTGGCCAAACGTTTGGTCTCACTGATGTTAAATTTGTCTTCAAACTTAATCCTATACAGGTAGTCCCCGGATCACGAACGAGTTCCGTTCTTACGCTGCCGATGTAACCCGAATTTCTGTGTAAATTGGAATTAACACTTTCAGTTCCCCTAAATACCCCCTAAATTTCAAAATAACTATCCAGAAACATGTATTATACATCATTGTACTGTCCTCGCCAAGATGATGGAGCTAAATCCTCGCTAGACAGCGAGCTAAACAAAATTACGATGGGATACATCTGTGTGGTTTGCTGACTTTATTCCGCTGCTCATGACATCAACACATGCAGAATGTAACTAAAATAAAAATGAAATTAAATCGGTTTCATCTTCAATAACAGCAATTCAAATTTGCGTTTATAACTAGCTGCTGATACAGCAACAACAATCCACACAAACGATTAGCATCAGTTAGTGCCCGCACATCATCAAAAACAATCACATCAACTCGCTCCAAGTATTTGACTGCAATTGAAAACGCACAATAAACAGTACAAAAGATGTTATATACAGGTGTTGCCTCTGTGGACGCTTCACAAGCAACAAATGCGCACGCTGGCTTGCAGGCATTTTCTTCTCTCTCTCATTCGGCTGCGCGATTTCTTCATGAGAATAAATGCGCTCTTCCTCGTGTGTGTGCGTGCGTGCTCGTGCGCTGTTCTTCGTGTACGCAAATACTTTTTTCATCGTGTGTACATGCGCTCGTACTTGCGTGCCATTAGTACTACCTGCTCTACGCTTCCTGTGCCAAGATATAAGCATGCATCACAAAACAAAAGTCAACATTATTTAAAAAAAAAACACAACAAAACAAAAAAAACTGGCGTCGTAAAATCAAAATCACGTAAGTTGGGTATGTTGTAACCCAAGGACTACCTGCATTTTACATTATTACTTCACTCATACTGTTGATAGTTTCATGAAAACAGTGGTTAATAATATTTCATTTGGCATGTAGGGTACCAAATGGAAGTTTACTTTAGACATCTGCTTTACGGCAAGGCAGTGATAATATTGGATTTTAATCAGCTGATCAGCCAAGATATACAGTACATCAATAGGCAGAGTACAATTCATTGTTAAACACATATGGTAGCTCTTTTTGATTAGTTTTTAAAATATAATGAGTAGGGCTGTCAAACGATTAAATTTTTTAATCGAGTTAATCACAGCTTAAAAATTAATTACCGGTAATCGTAATTGCAATTCTAACCATATACTACATATACTACTATAAAATATGCCATATTTTTCCTGTAAATTATTGTTGGAATGGAAAGATAAGACACAAGACGGATATATACATTCAACATACTGTACATAAGTACTGTATTTGTTTATTAAGACAATAAATCAACAAGATGGCATTAACATTATTAACATTCTGTTAAAGCGATCCATGGATAGAAAGAGTTGTAGTTTTTAAAAGATAATGTTCGTCCAAGTTATAGAAATTGTATATTAAAACCCCTCTTAATGTTTTTGTTTTAATAAAATTTTTAAAATTTTCAATCAAAAAATAAACTAGTAGCTCGCCATTGTTGATGTCAATAATTGGTGCTGAAACCCATAAAATCAGTCGCACCCAAGCGCCAGCAGAGGGCGACAAAAAACACAAGCAACAAGTGTACATGACACTGTGCTGTCATTTTAATCTGTTTGAGAGGGGCATGTGCATTAAATGCGTCAAATATTTTAACGTGATTAATTTTAAAAAATTAATTACTGCCCGTTAACGCGATAATTTTGACAGCCCTAATAATGAGCAAAATTGAAATGAATTTACTTTTTTTAAGGTGTTCCTTAAAGAAATATTTTAAAGCAATTACTAACTGTGAAATATTGCAGTATTTTTTCTTTTACTACTTAAATACTGTATCTATAAGGTTTCGTGTTAGGATTAATATTTGGATAGTGGGCACTATAAAAAAATGTTTTGTTTTTCTGCTGTTTTTTCCCCAATATATTGTTTTGCATGCTGATTTTTCACGAAGACAACAACGGGAGAAGACACGGAAGCCAAGAGAAGAATGGCAAATAAACAAATGTATATATACTGTGTTGACATTTTATATAGGTTTATGGGAAAAAAGAATTATATGTAACATAATCAATTGTTTGTTTTGCATTAATATGTAAGAAGTATTTACCGTAATCCCCCTGTAAACAGAGCATGCCAATGAGAACAATCAAAACCTGTATGATACATATGACCAAATTTAACTTTCGTAATTAGTGCCAACTTTTACACAATACATTGTTTCAACAGGGCTGTTAATACTTCTGTCTTGGCAATTGGTGACATTTAATTATTATTATTTTTTACAACTATTAATGTTTTTAATGTGCTCATGAACATCACGTGTATTTGTGTATGTCCATCTGTCAAAAAAAAAAAAAAAGTTCACATATCACCTGAATGGAAATATCAGCACTTATACACCAACCTACCAACACCAACACACAAAGTTAAATAAGATTTGTATTGTAACATAATAGGAGCTGTCTTTACTTGTGTAGCTGAATAGAGGAAATTGTGTCACACAAATGGTATTGATTGTCACAGGTTTTTTGTTGTTGTTGTTGTTGTCCAAATCACAAAGCTTATATTTTGCTGTAGGGGGAGTTTTTGTCATAGTTTTTTTGTTAGTTTTGAAATTGTTGCACTTTATTCTCACAGTTAAACGGCAGTGTACACAGGTAATGCTAATCATTTCCCTACTTGATTGAAATGCAATTGGCGAATAAGACATTTAAAAAAAATAAATAAATAAAAAAAGCTCAAGTTATACCCTCGGTTGGTTTATAATAGTCAAAAACTGCTATAACCCAACCTGAAAATTTTGTTTCAAATTTCTGCTTTATAATGCTTGTTTGATTGTTAGCTGAGTGTGATTATTCATGACATTCTGTTCTTGTCTTCACAGTGTTAAGTTTCTAGCATTGGCCTTCTCTCTGTAACGAGGAGTCATAAAGCAGTTAACACATATTTGCGGCGGGAGCCACATAGGCGGCGAGCGTGACGTGGATGGACGTTTTAAAGGAGATCTTTGGGGTGACACGAGAGAAAAAGAGAGGGAGAGGCCACACGTTTAATCATGAATTCCGAAAATTCACACGGTCTGCTCCTGCTCACGTCGTTACCAAAGTAGCCTCTCGGAACTCCAACGACCACATTTTTTGACATCTGTCTGACAGACTTTTTTTGTTTTTTTTTCCTCCACCTGTTTTGGGCCAATTGACTGAGCATTGCACTGACACACTTTGTGAGGAAAAAATGGACTCCTGATGACACATTCCAGATGACATCCCTCCAAAAAACGTCACCTGCTCTGTACCATCAACATGTTTCCGGCACGAAAAAAGAACAAAAAAAAAAACCCTACTCGTCTTCACAAGGGACTGAATGAACAATGTAGCATCTCTCCTGACACTGTAGCATTCATTGGCTGGGAAACGACTTGACTTGACAGAAGAGAGAGGGATTTATGCAGTTTAGATGTCAAGGCCCTCTTGAGATCCTTTCCAGTGAAGAAGTAAAACACCCCGACAGTACATGAGAGACATAGGTCTTAACCTTCAAGGCATATTACATTCAAATGAATAACCCGCATTAAGTTCGAGTTTAGCACTTGCCTCTCAAACTTTGTCTTCCATTCACTTGTACCAAACACGATCGTATAAACGCTACCACGACTAAACGAAGCCCTTGTAGCATCCGCGTTCAAAGTGGTTTGACCTTTAGTCTGCCCTGACATCACAAGACTTTTTCTCTCATGTACTAAAAACGGGCAGGAGGGTCAGGGGGGTTGGGATCCTGCTGAATAACCTTCTGTGATGTCATCTAGATTAGCAGAAATTAGTCCACTTGGGGTTGAACTGCCACTCGCATCCGCTCCCTTTTAAGTGAAGCACATTGAAGCAAAATTAGAACTATTCTGGCTGGAGCAGAAAATAGACTCAAGGAGTCTGGAGCTACAGACGACTGCTTAAGTTATAATAAACAAAAAAGGAGAACGAACAGCCCCACCCCCCTCTCTCCACTCCCTGTCCCCTACGACAAGGACGCTTTTTACATCCCATATAACTGACCATTAGTAGTGAAGGATTAATTTGAAAGGGACCAATCAAATTAGTAAACCCCCAACTCACACAAAGGCCTACACTGCCAGCAAGGCACAAGAACCCCCAGTTGAATACTGCCCGAAACTTCTCTGCGGTACCTCTTGCTGCCAGCGGGCTGCTTCACTGGTGAGCCGATGTCACGACAGACGACGGCCCGGCGGGCGGAGCCATCGAGAAACCGAAGCGGACCAAGTATAAGAGCAAGTGTACAAAAAACAACACAAAAAAATACGAGAGAGCACAAATCTATATTTTGATAAAACAAATCTAGGTATTGCTTCGGAAGCTGGTCCAAGATGGAATGAGAGGAAAGCGGAGGACGGGGGGTGGTGGAAAATCAGATGAAAAATGTGAAAATCTGCCATGAAAAAACAAAGTATCCAGATGAAAAAATGACAAAGCGTGGCGGACAGGCCACATGCACTGAGTGGGGAGACAGAGCAAAGACATACTCATGCATCTAAGAGAACGGATGGACCCTGAGTTCAACAAAAGAGGGGCGGGAGGGGGAAAAAGATGATGCATTTTTGTAACTTTGTTTACCAGCATGACAACTTTGCATGACTGTCTTTTCTGCAAACCCTTAGCTGAAGACAAGGGTGCTAGAGATACAAAAACATATATATAAAATGAATTTAAAAAAATGTTATATGCAATTCATGTTAAAAAAAATTCTAATGAAAGAGAAGATATATTTTGTTTTGAAAAGTTTAAAAAAAAAATGTGAATAATGAAACGTATGTTTGCAAACGTACACCCTGAACTGTTTTGTTCGATGAAATCTCTCTGCTTCTACTGCCCTACTTTCCTCATTCCAGGGTTTTGCATCCGTACGAACTGTTTTAAACATGGTATATTTTCCTAACATCTCATCAATCATCGTCATCATATGAGACTTTGCCGACCGTAAGCTTGCGTGCAAAGTCGAACTGTTTGCACAACGACCGTAGCAGCAGCAGCAACAACTCAAAAACAGAAAATGCTCTCTGTACTTTGACTGCTTGAGTAACACTCATTTGCGTTATCATTTTTTCTTTGGCAATAATACGAGAAAAGTTGAGACATGATTGTAGCGGGGCAAACTGGACGGAGTAGCTGAGATTCGATTCCAAATTTCAGGCTCAGTTTTGTCCCTACTTGGCCGAAAGATAACGATGAATGTATATACAGTGGCAACCGTCGAGGTTACACAATTCGGGACACTGGTTGACCTCTTTTGCTTATTTGCTTTATGTTGAAAACAATCTTGCCAAAGGAAGTGTTAAAATTGGTCAAGATTTGGTTGATTAACTGGAAATGTTGCGGTTCATCTACCTTGGTAAAGTTATATCGCCATCACCTTTAGTGGTCATCTAGTGTAAAAATTAAACTAAACCCATCCTGCTTTGAATGGGAATCTGTATACGTAAAAAAACGTCAATTTATGTTTCGCTTCTTGTTGTCTGAAAAACCTTGTTGAGGTTGAGCCATGTTTTGGAAATTTATTTAAAACAATTTATATACAGTGATCTCTTATTTTTTGCGATTAATGGCGACCACAACCCGCTGCGATAAGTGAAAAACCGCGAAGTAGCAACAACACTTTTTTTTTTTGTTCAATGTATTCATATCTATCGTTGGAAAGAGATACACAAAAGTTTTTTTATTATTATTTTTTTTTTTACCTTTTTCCCCAAAGTTTTTACCTTTTTCCCCAAAGTATGATTTAAAAAAACTTTTATGTATGTATATGTATATATATATATATATATATATATATATATATATATATATATATATATATATATATATATTTTAATAAATGTTTTTCGCACTTTAAATGGAATAATTATAAGTTTTAAATATGTTACTGTCCCACAGAATTATTTTTAAACTAGAAATAGTAGACGCCCAATCCATTTAAAAAGAGTTAAAATAAAAAATGCTTGTCTTTGATAAATGCCTCATTGAGTGTCCACTCAAATCCGCTCCAACTGCTCACATACACAATGAGTTGTCACAGAAACTGTTTAACAAGTTAAACAACGATTGAAGCATGACGCGCTTTGAGGGTCGAGTCTCTGGCAAGATCAAACCAAAACCTTCTGTCAATCAATGTTTACTTTAATAGGCAACTCCAGTTCACTCTCTGGAGGGAAGAGGAGGGAGAGGGAGGCAGGGAGGGAGAGAGTGAGCATGAGACTGTGCTATCAGCTTGGGACAGCTCATCTGTATTTTTTTATTTTCAATTGAAAAAAAAAATCCGCGATGGACTGAGGGCGTGAAGTTTGAAGCGTGAAGTAGCGAGGGATCACTGTACACAAAAAGTCCTAGAAAAATTCCTTTGCTACTTTCTTAACTTAGGGCATATTCACACCTGCCCTGTAGAACAGGTGTTGTGACGAAAAATAGCCGCCCCGCGTGAAATGTCCCCCCCCAGACCGGAAAGCTTATTTATAACGCTTTATTGAGGTGAAAACATCAAATGTTTTCATGGACGCATTACAGTAATGGATTTGCGACTGTAAAATCAGTTTTAAATAAATAAATTAAACAAAATAGTAGTACTGTATTTTAGTAACAAATCGTGGACTGGGCCACATAAACATCTTTGAACAGAAATGTATTAGTCTACAGGTTTTCACGACCATATCCCAATGACAATCACACTGGTATGACATTTATTAGTTCAAGCAGAGTAAAATAATAAATATTCATGGCACAAGAAAATCGTTTCCATGTCCATCGATTGGTAAGAAAAAGCTGTTTGTACAAGTGACGTGTGGGCGCTCAATAATAAGATAAATAAACAAAATAAAATAAACGCTCAAATAATGCGTTATAAACAAGCGTTCCCGTCAGGTGGGACATTTCACGCGGGGCGGCTATTTTTCGGCACAACACCTGTTAACACCTGTCTGAGACCTCGCTGGTGAAGTGGTATCGGTTCGCTTCCACATGGACCATTGTGCGGTTCGCTAAAGGTGTGTAACTGACCACACCGTGGTCCGGACTATAGCTGAAATCACGTACCATTTTGCACGTAAACGTTTTCCGTAGCCAGGAAATGTTTGGTTAGCATCCCAGTCTGTGGTTAGCAGTACGTCGGTTAATATGAGTCGGGGTTTAACGTGGAGCAATAAGGAGCGGAGTGTCTACTATTCTTGTAAAATGAGCATAGCATCAAACACCTCTGATTCTCCAAATTTCCCACAAAGGCTTGCAATTGAATAAAACATATCATTGTGAGCACGATTGCAGTACTCGGGAGCTCTTTGATTATTAGACTTTTTTTTGATGTAGCGTGAACAGTCCAATTCCAGTTTTTTTTTTCCCCCAAATCAACCTTGGTTCATTCACATGTGGATAAAAATTGGATATCCCGATCTGAACGCCGATCCATATGAATGTAACCTATACCTCATAAACAAGTGAAAGACGTCCCCACTGTTCTAAAAAAACAAAAAAATAAACGACAGTTGTGAATAAGCCATGGGAGATGATGGCACAGATATCACCCATACGTGCAGGTATCAGGTTAGAATAAATGGTCATTCTGGTAGCATAAATCCTCAAAATTGCCATAAATGTGTATACTTACGTCCGTAAATACTGTGTCACAGTGCACGACACTTCGCGGCAGCATTCTGTTCACACCAAGTTGCATATGTTTTTGGAATATGAACTGCTACACAAAAAAAATTCGGAAATTTCCAAATAATCAGAGGTGTGAATTTAGCCTTAGACCTTTGAGGTTCCACTGTATATACATAATTGGCTATCAGATATCAGTTTAATCAAAAGAAATACGGTATTCAGCGAGATTTCAGGTTTGCATGGAACCAACGGTCATTCCAAAGTTTAGTTTTAAGGACTCAGGTTGTGTTGATGGCGTTTGTGGGTATACAGTAGGTATGAAGCTCTTTAATTTTGTAACATGATCAATTTTAGTAATGATGTGAACACCCCAAAGTGATGTATAGAGGAAAAAAAAAAAAACGCATGCGTAATGACTTGATAATCTTAAAGCGGCAGAAGCTGGGCACAGAGTATCGACATACAGTAGCTTCTTAGCTTGTCTGTCATGAATCCTAAAAAAATTATGACCACTGTGCTGTGTCGTAGAGCAGAAACGTCTTCCTCCCAGAGGCAAATGGCAACACGTTTGCAGTGTTGAAAGGTAGCTCGTCTTACTTTGTATCATTTTATTATTATTTTTTTGGTAAGGCAGTTCTTATCAGTTTTGCAGCATTCAGTATCCCAGCCGACTTCACCACACAGCACAGACAAAACAGACCCAGAGCTTCCAAAAATGATGTCGGTCAAGTGGTTTTTTGGTGAATATAGGAGATCCCAGTGTCCACCAAGGGATGGATATTGATTGATTGATTCATAATCCTTGTTATTTTCAAGTGATTTCAATACATGCCCTGCTGGTTCAGGGCTTTTGCAGCTCGAGTAGCTAAACAAATCTTGCAAGTTTGAAGGCTCGTCAGTGTGTGGCGCTCAATTGTCCATGCAGACTTTAGCAAATCTGCACTAGTCTTACAGGGTCAATCTTAATTGGTTAGGGTTAGAAAAAAGTGTCTGTTAGGTGTCCTGGGAAGCACTATATAGTAAGTGTCATTTATTGTTATTTGTGTGTTTTCGTTTACAGTTTCCATCTCGGTAGACAGTTAAAGCTGCGGTGGTCAAAGACTGTCAGAGAGCAAAATGGTGCATGCAGAAACTAGTTAAACAGGTGCGTGTGTTTAATGCCAAGAAATGTCTTTCTTATTTAATCATCTCATTTGTTCGCAACATGTCTTCATCTCTTAAAAATTCCAGGTTTGGGAAAAAAAGATGTCTTTCCATTTTTAGTGTGTACATGTAATACCGCATCATGTAGTTCATGACTACAGGCTACCTTTTTTTTTTGTTTATTTTAGAACTTCAAACAATGCCATGGACAATTTTTCCTTAATGTATGCTTTAAAATGTTGTTTCAAATAGGATAATGTCGTCTTCGGGGTGTCATGTGCTCTCAAAAGCACAATTCATGTTTTTGTTACATGCCTGTTTGAATTGATCTGTTTCTGTTTTGTTCACTTAAAGACACTGTATGCAATCTGCACCAGGAATGCCACTGATTGACACTTACTGTAATGCTCTCTAGGGCGCAGATGTTTGGGACTGTGTGTCTAAAAATAATTTATTTTACATTCGAGAAAAGCCCATCATAGATTTCTCTAATGACATCCGCACATAGGATATTGCAGACCGACGACGTGATCCTCACAAGATTTCCAAAGATTAAAAAAATGTTTATTGTAAAGTAGTTTCAACTGGATTTAGAGTCACTGCACTGCGGCTTTAGGGGGAAAGAATCGAAAGGTGAGGTGGTCGCTGGGGTATCCGGATTTTATTTTTGAAATGTCCTAACACATCGAGAACTGTACAAAGTATATTTCAACGGAATGTTCATGATCTATCTTTTTATATTTTGAAGAGAGAGAAAAAATAGAAACATATCAATAAAAGTGTCATAATTTAACATATTTCTACTACTGAGACTTAAAAATGTATGAATGTCAATACGAACTAATGTGAAACCAATCTCCATAGCAGCTTGAATGAATTAAATTGTTATAAGTCATGAGATGTTTTTCTTTTTGTTTTTTTTTTTCTTCCCCAGAGACGTTTAAAAAATGCTTCGAATCATTAAAATGAACTTAAATAAACGGGGAAAAATGGATTATCATTGTGCTAGTTTTTTTCTGACTTGCTGTGCCTTTAACAATTCAGAAGGATTGTGCACAAAAGTATTTTCGAATTTACTCATTTTCATTCACTTTGACCATACACTGCTGGCCAAAAGTATTGGCACCCCTGCAATTCTGTCAGGTAATGCTCAATTTCTCCCAGAAAATGATCGCAATTACAAATGCTTTGGTAGTAATATCTTCATTTATTTTGCGTGAAATGAAAAAGAAAATGAAATTTCAATCATTTTAAACAAAACTCCAAAAATGGGCCAGACAAAAGTATTGGCACCCTCAGCCTAATACTTGGTAGCACAACCTTTAGACAAAATAAATGTGAACAACCGCTTCCGATATACATCAATGAGTTTCTTACAAAGCTTTGCTGGAATTTTAGACCATTCTTCTTCGGCCAACTGCTCCAGGTCTCTGAGATTTGAAGGGTGCCTTCTCCAAACTGGCATTTTCCGATCTCCCATCAAGTGTTGTATGGGATTCAGGTGTGTCATTGCTGGCCACTTTAGAAGTCTCCAGTGCTTTTGTTTTGGGTCATTGTTCTGCTGGAAAACCCATGATCTCTGAGGGAGAACCAGCTTTCTCACACTTGGCCCTAAATTATGCTGCAAAATTTGTTGGTAGTCTTCAGACTTCATAATACCATCCACACAGTCAAGCAGTCCAGTGCCAGAGGCAGCAAAGCAACCCCAAAACATCAGGGAATCTCCGCCATGTTTGAATGTGAGGACCGTGTTCCTTTGTTTGAAGTTTTTTTCCCCTGTAAACTCTTATGTTGATGCCTTTGCCCAAAAAGCTCTACTTTTGTCTCATCTGACCAGAGAACATTCTTCCAAAACATTTTTGGCTTTCTCAGGTAAGTTTCGGCAAACTCTAGCCTGGCTTTTTTATGTCTCTGGGTCAGAAGTGGGGTCTTCCTGGGTATCCTATCATATAGTCCCTTTTCATTCAGACGCCGACGACAGTACACGTTGACACTGTTTACCCTTGGACTGCAGGACAGTTTGAACTTGTTTGGATGTTAGTGGAGGTTCTTTATCTACCACTCGCACAATCTTTCGTTGAAATCTCTCGTCAATTTTTCTTTTCCGTCCACATCTAGGGAGGTTAGCCACAGTGCCATGGGCTTTACACTTAATGATGACACTTCGCACGATAGACACAGGCACGTTCAGGTCTTTGGAGATGCACTTGTAGCCTTGAGATTGCCCAGGCTTCCTCACAATTTTGCTTCTCAAGTCACTGGACAGTTCTTTGGTCTTCTTTTCTCCATGCTCAATGTGGTTCACACAAGGACATAGGACAGAGGCTGAGTCAAGTTTAATCCATTTTAACTTGCTGCAAGTGTGATTTAGTTATTGCCACCACCTGTTATTTGCCACAGGTAAGTAAGAGGTGCTGGTAATTACACAAATTAGAGAAGCGTCACATGATTTTTCAAAGGGTGCCAATACTTTTGTCGGGCCCATTTTTGGAGTTTTGTTTAAAATGATAATGATTTTTTACCCCATTCTCTTTTGTGATTTTTCATTGCAAGCAAAATAAATGGAGATATTACTAACAAAGCATTTGTAATTGCAATCAATTTCTGGGAGCAATTTAGCATTATCCGACAGAATTGCAGGGGTGCCAATACTTTTGGCCAGCAGTGTATTTATGAAAAATTTCAGACATTTTTGTGGACTATGTTGCTGCACAATAGTTAACTCACCCTTATTATTACCTCAAAAGGCATGACTTGCTACTAATTTAATATTTTAACGCCCTCAATTCTAATGAAAGCACATTCTGCAGCACATGTGAGCATGCTGACAGCAAGAGTTACAGTCGGGTACACGATCTCGCTGCACTGTGATGGATGTAATCCGAGGTGAAGTGAGAACACAATGAGAAGTCCTTGAAGAAAGTCAAAGATGACACATTCAATTGGAATTGGAAGTTAAAGACTACTGTATGGCGTCAAGTATTGGGATGACAGAAGCTTCTATAGCAGCTCTGCCTCCGGTTTTAGCCATCATTTGAGCCTATTAGTGCCTTGGAGCTGACGACAAGTCACATGACACAGATCTATGATTTTACTGTAACTGTGTCACGATATTTGAGAACGCTGAAGTATAGCAAGTGATATCTTGGATACTGGATGCCAGCTATAGTATATATGATGGAAACATCCAAATCAGACATTTTGAAACTGATACAGAATACAGTAGCTGGCAACATGCTCAAAGTCTTGACATATTGACTCTCGGATGAAAATAACATACATAAAAGTCAGCACGCCTCTGTTAAAGTACCAATTTTTTGTCATGTAGAAAAATACACATAGCCTATGATCAGGCCCCATTGATTATACAATTATACGTCACATCATTGGGAGAAATAGTTTGGAAGTAATTTATCTCACTGTCATTTTTCTATGTTACTAAAAATAGCATTTGATAAGTGTTGTGAAGACATCACATCTTAAATAGTATATTAGGATTTCAAAGGGAATATTGATAATAAACTATTAAAATGACAACAATCCCAATGTCACTGTTTTATGTCCCTCCCTGATAAAGACAATAGCGATAACACTACATTTTGGCCTGTTGGGTCACATGACCTTCATGCATAGGTATTAAATCCCCTATATACAGTATCTCATGATTGCCTTAGACATAGACATACCTTCTGCCATCTTTGTACGGCTATTATTAGTATTTATTACCTTGTAAGCACATTCATTTATGTGTTTAGACATGGGCGATAAAATCAAAAAGCCCATTTTAGCGTATGTTTTCCTGTGACTAAATGCAGCCAATGTTGGCAGATATTTTTTGTTCCCTTTGAGCTAAAGCACTATCTCCCTCTAGTGGACATTCATCATCGACCAGAGAGAAGACTGTTGAGGTATGTTTTACAGTTTACGCACTAGCACTAAAATGGCTGTCGCTAAATTATTGGAATACATTGTGTCATTACAAGTAGAGCCTCAAGCCTGTGGTTCCTGTGACTATTATTAAAAACAATAATGATATATGAACTGAGTAGTATTTATTGCACTTATAGCCATATGTTTATGAAAGTGTTAATGAGGTTCTTAGCTAGTTATATAGTTTTATATTTCAAATATGACTGTACGGCTATTTATGTCATTAGACTAAATGGAAAAAACCAACAAGAGACAAAATTTTACTTCTACATGTATCAGTTTTTTAAATAATTGTAACCAAGGACGTATGTTGGCATAGGAACAGTCGGGACATAACACTACCACTTTTTCAGGATGCTCAAATTGTGCCCCCCAACCTTTACGCAACCTTATATGCATTATATAATGAGTTCAATTATACAGGTAATTTCGATTGTCTTCCCATTTGTTGAAAGGATAGAACTGACCTTACCATTATTCAGTGAATTATTTTCATTATGTTCAAACTTAGATTTACTCCTTTCCACTTGCTGAATGCGCCGGTCCATTCCGCCCTCCCCCAATTGAACGTTTGATTGGCTGATGACTTGACCCACCCCCGACACGCACACACAGCCCCGACAGAAATACATGTCGACAACATGCCGCGTCCACCCACCCTCTTCGAAGACGAGGGATATTAGAATTTTTTTTTCGGCCAGCAGTAGCCACTGTAAGTAATTTAAAAAGACACCAATGTTGTGGAAGTGGGAAAGACACCACTAATTTTGCTACTGAAAGTCCGACCTGCATCAGAGTTAGGATAACATTAAACTGTGTGAACTTGCTAACCTGTAAAACTCAAGTAGGAAGCCGCTTCGAGGTGTCCTTCTGTTTGTGTTTTCTACTATTAACATTAATTAAACTTTGAGAAGTGTAGTGAACTCTGCTGGAAACAGTAGAACCAGAGAGATGGATGCTATCTAACCTCATAGGTTGTTCACACAACATACACATACTAGCGTTGCGATCGACGTAATGAGCACCCTTGATTCCGCATATGAATTCATTCGGTTCATATTCGTGAGAAATGTAGCCCTGACCCCCCTTCACCCAATCCATTTGGTCCTATTAATGTCTCATCCCGAGCAAAAAGTGTACATGCAGGTTATCGTATTTTTCGCACCTGAGTATAAGTCAAAACTACTGAAATACAAAGAAAACTGTTTTGTTCAGTTATGTCTATAACACATACAAAAACCGATTTTCATTCAAAATTGTATTTTTTCAATGATTTTCAAAATAAAAGATACCAAAAAAAGCTATAACCCCAACCTGCATCTCCTAATTTTTATTTTTCCTCATTTCCTCACATACTAAGTGCCAAATCTCGATTAGAACTACTTAAGAACATAGGATGTATATTAAAATTGAAGATAATGTAAACATTTACTTTTTGTTGTGTTTTTCAATAATAAAGATATAAGTAACATACATTCAGAAAAGTAAGTACAAATGACATATTATGCAGAGTGAAATGGAATATATTTTGAAGATCGCGCAAACATTGACTTTTTTAAATCATAAGGAAATGAATAAGTAGCCTAACATAAATGAAAAAATATAAGTCCAAAGTGCAAATTGAAAGCTAAGATGTTCTGAACCTCCCCATCAGAGCAAATAAAACTAAATACGATAAATAAGCCACCTTAACTCTTTCCTTGCTCTTAAATATTTGATCCATTTTCTGTTGCATTGCCATTTTTTTTTTTTTTTTTGCTGTTTCAGAAAACATGCACATTAGAACCAATCAGAGCTGACTATCTCTGGTGATCACATGTCAGTATGTCAGCCAATTGAACAGATAATTAGTCCAGGCGTTTTGCTTTGTTGTGTGCTTTCGCAGATTGACGTGACTCGTCATCGTCAGACTCAGATAACTGCAGTAGCTGGGGAAACCTCCATGCCGTCCGTGGATTAAAATAAATAATAATTATGGGTGGAAACGGATTACCCTACACAAACACTTTATTATGCTTGTTGTTAACACTTGTGTATGTAAAGCTGATGTTGGTAGATTATTTTCTTCTTGGAGATGAAATGCATGTGTGGCAGCTTTGTATTTTTTTTTTTTTTACAAAACGTTTTGGTAGTTGCTGTCATATTTTCGGAATCAAAGCACCGTATACCAGAACAGTGTTCCGGCCCTGAATCTTATACCGGAACTGCGTTCCGGCCCTGAATCTTATACCGGAACTGCGTCCCTGACCGTTCCCGCCCACTTTCACCCCTGCACATAAGTCGCTCCAGAGTATAAGCCGCACCCCCAGCCAAACTATGAAAAAAACTGCGACTTATAGTCCGAAAAATACGGTATATTGGTATTTCGTCCCTACCAATGTTGAGACCAAACCTATGCCCTTGATTGTAACCCCTTTTTTCATAGACCAACTTTAAAATAAACAAATGTATGATTTTATTTTAGTTGATGATGTCAGTGAACTTCCAGAAGACACCATGTTTTCACTACAACTGACATAAGATGCTTTACCTGATACTCTTGAAGTAGAGGTTGAAGGAGTCATGTTGGGGGTTAGCTCAGAAGGCGCGCTGAAATGAGCGCCAACAAACTGCCAGATCGTCTGGGGATTCCATAGGAGGGCTGTGAGGGCCTCCAGCTAGAGTATTGAGCTTGTTAGTGAAGCCAACACCAAGGGCTCCCATGCAGACATGACATTCGATAGCTGAGACCGAAGCTTGTGTTGCCCCATTGCTAAAATGGGGGGTAAAGAAAAGGGAGGGGTTGGAGACACTCGAGTCAGATTGAATTTCCTCAGAACAGCATTCCCGAAAAATTTCAAGACTGGACAAACATGAGGCGACACGGACTGACAAGATTGTGGATGTTCTCTGAGCAAACAAGTGGTGCTGGAGTTAGAACGGAACCTGGTCAAAGTTTAGCAGGGAGAATCTCTACTGAGATGACAATTCGAAGGTCACGATGGCAGAGCGACAGACAAACAACACGCTAAGAAATGACAGCGAAACCCTGTGATTTTATTTGGTATATGTGAGTAGAAACTTTTTTCCTACTAAATTACTCTTGCTTACAACCTTTCTCTGTGTATGGATTATTTTTAGTATTGCTGTAATGCAATTAGCAATGCTAATTAACCATATCCACTCATGGGACTCTCACTCTGGTCTCTGGCAATTTAGTCTTGCTGCTCAACAGATCCTCAGGAAAGACGTTCGCAGAGGAGCCTAACTTGTGATACTGAACGGGATGGACAGCAGTGACCAACAGGATGAGGAAAAAGTAGGTAGAAAAGAAAACGATGGAGAGAAAGACAAAGAGATAAAAAACCAGCTGAACATTGAGGAGAAAGGAGAAACGGAGATTAAAAAGAATGAAAAAGAAAAGAGGAGGCGTGGATGGGCACTAAGTGAAAGACTGGCCATTAATGTCTCAGGGATGCGGTATGAAACCCAACTTCGCACCTTAGCCCAGTTCCCTGACTCCATGCTCGGTGACCCTCAAAGAAGATCACGGTACTTTGACCCAATACGAAATGAACTCTTCCTGGACCGAAATCGCGCCTGCTTTGATGCTATCCTCTACTTTTATCAGTCAGGCGGGAGACTAAGGAGGCCCGCCAACATCCCTCTGGACATCTTCATGGATGAGCTAATGTTCTATGAACTTGGAGAGGACATCATGAACCGCTTCAAGGATGACGAAGGCTTTTCTAAAGAGGAAGAGAGGCCCTTACCCTCTAACGAAATGCAAAGAAGACTTTGGATGCTTTTTGAACACCCGGAGTCTTCGTCGGCTGCTCGCATCATAGCCATTATCAGCGTCATGGTTATTGTGGTGTCTATCCTCATCTTTTGCCTGGAGACGCTGCCCGACTTCCGCGTTGAGAAAGAGACACGAGAGGTACGGAATGTGAATAAAAATAGCATGATGATTAGGGCTGCAGCTATCGATTATTTTAGTAGTCGATTAATCGATGTACTAGTTTGTCGAATAATCGAGTAATCGGATAAGCAACATGAAAAATTAAAATATCTGAGCTGAGCCTCAAACGGTATAAAAAAATTAAGTAAGGATCTATGTACAACAAAAGAACAATTGGCTAACTTAAATAGCAAAAGTCCGCTAGCTTAAATGCTATAAAACATTATTATTATTATTATTTTTTTTTTTACAATGCTCTTAACTAATGGTTCAGACACATATTCCAACAAAAAAGGGCTAAATATACCCATAAACTACATTACGAATACATTAGAAAAAACATTAGCGGAAACAAAAACTTAGCTTAGGTTGGTCTTAACATGGAGCAGCTGGATTCAGCCAAATGATAAATGAGGCAGACTAGAAGGCAGTGTATCCACTCAAATCAATAAAACTGATTGCAAACACTTTCAAAATAATCCTTGACAACGCCACAATAATTAAACGAATACTCGAAGCAGCAAAATTTAATTCGAATCTTTTTTTTCTAATCGAATACTCGAGTTAATCAATTAATCGTTGCAGCACTAATGATGATAAAGAGCTCTGCTCCATCTAGAGCTCTGACATTAAAAATGTTGTTAAAAAAGTAGTTCAAATGGATCTTTTTGGTAGTTCTACAATGAACTACCTAATTTACTCTATTCTTTTTATTCACTTGCGTTATGCATAGACCTAAACTGTGTTACATTTATGATGCTTGCAATCAGGAATGTGTAAATGGATAGAAGGGTGAGGCCCGGATGCAAGGAAAGGAGATGAGTAAATTGCAGGCTTAGGTGCACACAGAAAAGGTCACTCACAGTGACCAAACACATTGGCGAAACACTGCCAAAGTCTTCTGCCGGCTTAGAACAGAAGATTAAAAGATCTCACGGGATGAGTAGAATGCATCAGGTCATGTTAATAGATTCTTTCAGGGCTGCCGCTCTGTAAGTGAGAGCTGCCAGGAAAGAACTGTAACTTTGTCCAGTCCAAGTCTGCTCAGTTGGAGGCCCACTGAACCACACTGGCAGTCAGCGCACCGGGAAGGTGATGAATGTGGAGATGGATGGGAAGTCGTACAGCGAGACACTCTCGTATTTCTCTTCAGACATCTCACAAGGTTATATTTAGTATGAGGAGAGCCCACAGAGGTGATGAGCACATACTTCAGGCCAGATACACACCTTTAGTAATAAACACTGTTGCTGACCTACTACTGAATGTCATGTCAAAAAACATTTATCCAAATTGCACTTATAAATCATATCCAGCACATTACCAGCGAGGCCATATACTAAATAGACATCTACAGCCATTGTCTTTTTTCAGTTCCTACATTTAAATGTAAATTGCCACTATCCACGAATGTGATGCTGACTGTCACGCAAAATAGAAAGACAGGTGCAGTGCAAGAGAGATCGGGGCAGCTATGATTGATATGTAAAGCCACAAATGTCAACTGGGTTCTGATGGCTGCCAAAAATGACAGCCAATGAGATGCTGAACAACATAGTTAAGTTATAGTTATCAGAATACTGAGGAAATGGTATCCCGTAGATGTCTTTATATTGGCGGTAAATATAGCCAAGCTTTCCAAATAGTTCAATACTTTGCCAAACATGTTTATTTGCCTTCTGAGTTGAATCATATGAGAAGGTGACCTGCACCATATTGTACCATTATCTTGGGAATGACAAGCTTCTACTGGCTCTAGTTGTCATATTATTTTGTATTTTTTATTAGATAATAAACTCTAAACATAGACTTCATTATGAAGTCTATGCTCTAAAGAAGAAACAAACTCGATGGAAGCACTTTTGAAGGGAGGAAATTGACGTTTCAAAGCCTTACCTAGCCTGTTACACTTCCATGCTAGCTATTAGTTATTGCTACTGCTATTAGTGTTGCCTTGAGGTCATATCTCACTAGGTGACTTGTCTTCTATTGTAAAAATAAAGAGTAGTAAGTTAAGTGTTAATTTAAGTGTTTAGGTATAGTGGTATTGTATTAATTAATTTATTAATACAGGTAGTAACAGGGTTGCGACATACTGACCCTACTTGATTTTGACTTTACGACGTCAGGGTCCCGTCCACCGTTTGTCTCCAGTCATATTTAAAAAAAAATTTTGTCGCGTAACAGTGTCTCCGTCATTTAGTTTTTACATAATTTTATTAATATGACATATAATCAGTTTTTGTTAATCTTACTTCAAAAAAGTAATTACAGTTACAAATTACTTCTCCCAAAAAGTAGTTGAGTTAGTAACCCAGTTACCTCAATTTAAGAGTAATTAGTTACTCGGCAAAGTAACTGATGTTACGTTTCATGTTCGACATGTTATCACATGATCCATTCTATAACGTCTGTCACATCAAATATGTTTATATTACCTGATTGAATTTAACTGTAGTTTTGATTCCCCCCCAGAAAAGACCTAGGTCACAGTTTTTACATTTTTAAAAAATTCAACAATATGAGAGTGTAATGGTATACAAACTGTAACTTTCAAATTCTGTGTGAAAAAAAAGCCTTTTTCTTTCTCCTGTTGTACTGAACCCGCACTGACCCCCCATACGTACTGAATCGTGACTTGTGTACCGTCACACTCCAAATGTATATGGCGGAAAACACAGACACGACTGAAAAAGCAGTTTCTGCGCTTGCACTCCTCTTTAAAAGAAACTGCTGTATTTTAAGCCAAAACAACTGTTGCGTTTAATAGAACAATATGTCTTTATGCTGCCATAGCAGATTCATGGCGCTATTGGCCCCAAACTAGTCACGGATATTTACCTCATAACTATCGCTTTATTGTATTTTTTTTTTGTTTCTGTCGCATTTTTTCCAGTATGTTAGATGATAAATAATCGAACCATACAAAGAAAAATTGGAAAAAAAGTTTAAAAAGGTAAATATATGAAAAAGAACATCTCGACCACTCCTTGATGTCTACGATTTCTGCATCGCGACCCTTGTTATATTACCATGTTTCACCCATAAAATCTCTAAAAAACTCCAGCTGTGGCCATTCACAGCTGTGTCTTGACACTCATTGGTACATGCTACATGGAGTTTTTGAATCAAAACAAGGTCAGTACACGATAATATCTCGTTAAAGTCATGGCGTCTGTAATTCTGCTCACGCGTGCTCTCACCTCCAGACAGGGTTTTGCTGTTTAAATGTTTGCTGTTTGAATTTTTTTTTTGTTTTGTTTTTTTTTTTGAAAATGCCCTCCTGTTCAAAATTTTTCTTCACTCAGAAAATTGAGACTTTAAGCTTTCCAATTATGTATCAAACGTGTATATCGGACAATTTTGAAAGTTGGCTAAATTGGGGGTCTTAGAGTGGAACTTCAAGTCACCTGAGTGTTTTACGCCTTATACCTGTAATCTAGGTATATTTTTCAACATGCAGGTGAGGCTTTGAATCTCTTCCCTCTCCCATCTTTGCTCTAGTTGTTTTGATCAACAAAAATCACACAAGGTTTATGAATACTTCATTCAAGAAAAGTTTAGGGCAAGTGGCTATTTTTGGTTGTAAAAAACAAAAACAAATTATCATTACATTGTAGAATCTACAAAAACAATGCACACTTGGTGATAATAATGCCAACTCAAAAGGAAAACAGTCCATTATTATCAATTAATTGTACCCACCTGAACACCACGAACTGTATGTAAAATATATAAATAAAGTTGCCCAAGAGTTTAAGATGACGCTCGCCAAGCTAAAGGCTAATGCTACCGAGAACGCAAATGCTATGCTAATGCTCCAGGGCCACGATAGGCGGGGTTTGACTTTTGGGCCAGGGGAGGCACAACATGTTATGGACCCCAAAACGTAGTGCCAGCAATAAAATTAACTTACAAGAATATTTATAATAACAAGTTGAAAATGAGCGTTTTTTTGTTTCCCATCATTCTTGAGGGGAGTTCTAAATCAGGCTGCTTAGGACAGCTATACTTTTCGCCAAGATCGTCATCCGTTGAATATGGTACGCTCGCCGGTGTCGTGCCAATGTAGTTACCCCAGTCAAAAATTGTATCCCCTGGGCGGAGCTATATGGAGGTAGATTTGTGTCTTCATTATTTGATAGTGTTTGAATGCAAAAATATATTTGACATTCAAAAAAATGCATTTGAAAGCTATTTTTGTTAGATTTTTTTTTTTTTTTTTAATGATTGAAGTAATGTTGTTTTGCGTTTGGGCCACATTTTAGCTCGGACATTTGTGTCTGTTATGGCTAGGATATTTTTGTCTTCATTATTCATTTAAAAAATAAGTTGCTTCAAACAAAAAAAATATATTTTCAAACGAAAAATCATCTCAATCAAAAAAGAAACATTTCTATCATAGAAAAAACGTTTTTGAATGCGAAAAAATTTTGAAACTCAAATATTTGCATTTGAACACTTAATTTTTAATTTAAAAAGTTTTCTTTGATTTTAGCAATCCTTTTTGTGTTTGGGCGATATTATGGGTAGGACATTTGTGTCTAAATCATTCAATCCCCCAAAAAGTTGATTCATTCCAAAAAAATATTTTCAAACAAAGAAAAAAAAAATCATTCATTTTTGTTGTTTGCTTTATTGCTTTACAACTTTTATATAGTATATAGGAAAGTCAATTACATGCAATGGCTCTTTTCGGCCACCAGGAGGGGCCTGACCCCCCTAAACTCCGCTTATGCTAGCATCGCGTTTGCAACGGCTTCACAACCCCCTTCCCACCTCCCCACTCCTGCTCTGCTCTCGCCGTGTCTCTCAGACATCTCGCGCATTTTAACCAAATTATAGTAAAGCGCGCCTTCACACGCTTAGTAACGGTAACATCATTGCAAAGATGGGAATAGTAATCAATTAGATTATTCACTACTGACAAAAATAACATTATTAGTAACGCCTTTATACTCTTAACGCCATTATTAACAACCCTTCAAATAAAACATATTTTTTGATAATTATTTTGAGATTTAGGAGGTATTTAGGGATACTTAAAGCTTTCATTCCAATTTACGTGGAAATCACCTGAAACTACCTGTATAATTATGTTTACATTGCTTACTTTCACTAATGTTTTAGAATGTATTTGTTATGTGCAAAGTTGTTCATAATCCTATTTGATTCAGTGTGAAAATTAATAAGCAAATAATAAGATTAGGTCATAATGTATTCTTATATGTAGTCTGTTTGTCATCGTAGGCATATTTTTACAAACACCACGGCCAAGAAACTAACACATCTGAGACCATGCCTCCGCCTCCCAATGTGTTCCAAGACCCCTTCTTCATAGTGGAAACCGTGTGTATATGCTGGTTCTCTTTTGAGCTCATCATGCGCTTTTGTTGTTGTCCCAGCAAGATGCACTTCTTTAAGGATGTAATGAATATCATCGACTTCAGCGCCATTTTGCCTTATTTTGTCACTCTGGGAACAGAGCTGGCAAGGGAGAACGAAACCAGCCCCGCCACATCCTTGGCCATCATTAGAGTCATCCGGTTAGTGAGGGTATTCAGGATTTTCAAGCTATCTCGTCACTCCAAAGGTCTCCAGATCCTCGGTCAGACACTGAGGGCGAGCATGCGTGAACTCGGCCTTCTCATCTTCTTCCTTTTTATCGGAGTCATACTTTTCTCCAGCGCCATCTACTTCGCCGAGGCCGACCACAGCGACACGGCCTTTATCAGCATACCGCATGCTTTCTGGTGGGCAGTGGTCACCATGACAACAGTGGGCTACGGAGACATGTACCCAGAAACAGTGTGGGGAAAAATGGTAGGCTCTATGTGCGCCATTGCCGGGGTACTTACAATTTCTCTACCCGTGCCGGTCATAGTATCCAACTTTAGCTACTTCTACCACCGGGAAACGGAATGTGAGGATCGATCTCTGTATAAGCATGTTACAAGCTCACTGTGGGAGGGTGAGGAAACAGAGGGAGAAGAAACACAAGAGGGGAACGGGAATCCTGATGGGGATTATTATGCCATTGGAGGCAACTACGACAGTCTTAATGGGACTCTTCTGGGTAATATGCAACAGAGTTCTGAATTAGAAGCAAATATGCTGTTAAGGGAACCGCTGGTCACCCAGGTTTGAAAAGGACATTCTCTGAGTCAGAACAAACTGTATTATCAATGGAGAAAGGCTTCAAACGCATACTTGATTGTTTAAAATTTGCCAAGTGTCTTACAGAATGTGTGGCGTTTGTATATTCTCAAGTTCCCTCATACAAATAAGCTTTTGGTTTTTCTTGACATTGAGAATGTATGCATTCAGACACTATGACGTCTTACTTTGCATATTTTAGAATGGAAACATTGAGACGTTCTGTATTGTTAAAAAAAAAAAAAAAAAAAAAAAAAAAAAAAAAAAAAAAAAGGTCCTGTTGCATACACATTGAAATCTCTCGTAAACTAAGCCGTCATTCTTAGCATTGTTTCAGTAATACTCAAAAGTTCACATTGTTACCGCATTGGGCCATGTGACATGGGGTTATTGACCTCTTCATGCTGTAATGCAACACTTAATGAGAATATGCAGCATACTTGTGTTGAAGACATGAATGCTTCTGTTATGTACTTAATGGTTTAATAAATGCTATATTTTATTAATTTTTTAGGATAAAGTGGTGATTATTATTATTGTTATTTTTAGTTACATCTTAAATCATAACTTTACGACTGACCTTTTCCTGACCTTCAGTATCAGCTGTTTTTATCCACCATTTTCCTGGAACCGACGCCTTACTTTCCATAGCATGAGAATGATGACCCATGGAAGGCATGCCATTACTGTACTTCAATACTGTGTGCTGGATTGTGTTGGTGTCAATGTCGCACACCCAATAGCAACGGCAGTTACAACTACAGTTAGAAACAAATGAAGAAAAAGTAAACATTTTTCTCACTGCACCAAAGTAGCACTAACATCATTACCGACCTAATATACAGTATTAGTTTTGAGCTGTTGATTTTGCAGATGGCAGCAAGAAGGCCACATAAGTGTGGCCTTTAAGCATGTAAAACTGATCTAAAGTTAACTCATTCACTGTCAGGTCAAGTGTATGTAGAGTCTTCAGAGTATGTGTTGTGGTCAAAAGTTAAAAAAAAAAAAAGAAAAAATATATATTACAGTGATCCCTTGCTACTTCCCGCCCTCAGTCCATCGTAAATTTTTTTTTCAATTAAAAAACTAAGTAAATAAATACAGATGAGCTGTCCCGAGCCGACCGTGTAGTCTCACTAACGCCACCCCCTTGCTGTTTGTTGGTCAGGCAGTGCACTGGAGTTACTTATTAAAGTTAACGATGATTGACAGACGTTGGGTTTGATCTTGCCAGAGACGCGAACTTCAAAGCACCGCATGCGTTAATCATCGTTTAATTTCTTAAACAGTTGCTTTGGCAACTCATTGTGTGTAAGTAAGCTACTTGGGTGGATTTGAGTGGACTCACTCAAGCAAATATTTAAAAAAGCCAAGCATTTTTTTTGGTTGATTGAACATGTTTATTTCAAATACTCAATACATAGGTCCCAATAATCAGTGACAATAATCAAATAAAAGAAAAGAAGAACAAAATATGAGTATTCGAAAAGGAGTGAGGAGAAGTAAAACCTATTTACTCCCACCCCTTGTCCTGAAGTTCTGACATTTACTTTCCAGTCCATACATTTAAACATATATATTCTTATTTAACACACATACAATCACACCATATAAAACTACATGTTACCTCTACACAAGTGTCGCAAAAGCCCAGTCCATAAATCAAGCCCATAAAACAAATAAATAAATAAATAAATAAATAACACGAATATCCCATATCATAATATGTGTCACAATTATCACAATGGCTTGGTTGTTGTCTCCTTCATCCTTATTTTGAAATTCATACCTTTATACAGTTTCTTAAATTGTCCCTTATTTGTACATTCTTTTAAATCCACACTAAATTTATTCAGTAGTCTCACCCCACATACTGATAAGCAAAAACTTTTCCTTGTTGTCCGATATCTGGGTTCCTTGAAGTCCCAATATCGCCGTAAATTGAAACTTTTTTCGTAGCATGTAAACAACTGCTGAATATTCTGAGGTAATAGTTTTTTTCTGGCTTTGAACATTATTTGTGCAGTTTGGTATTGTACGATATTAGGAAACGAGCAATTTTGACTTAAAAATAGTGTGTTTGTATGATCCTGATAACCAGCCATAGACTTCATAATGATATTGACGGGGCAGATTCCACCTTCACTGCGCCACGCCTTCAGGTAGGGGGCAATCCCAAAATCCGCTTGTTGTTTGCAGTCGGTCGCAACGACACGTGCAGCGATCCAACGCCGGATTTAAGTTGAAAAAGTACGAAAGCTGTACGCATACAAACAGGAAGGATTGTTTCAGGAGTGACTTGTTCGAGGATTCAAGGTAATTATTATATTTTTCGTTTTTTTCACAAAAATTTTGTACGTAAAAAGCTCTTTGTTGTAAGGCTGCCGCTACATTGTCTAACACACTAGCATCATTCTTCGACATATTTATGTAAAATAAATTCTAACTGCCCGTTTTTTTGTTGCTGTTGCTTTTAACCAAGAATCGAGACTGTTTTACGTCCATATCTATAAAGAATTCAGGGATTTAAGCATTTATTTACAGGAATTTTCACCGGAAAAGCTCTGTTTACATATGGCGGCCTCTACATTTGCTTACTGACTAGCATCACAGTTGGCAATATTTACGTAAAATAAATGCTAACTACGCGTTTTTTTGTTGTTGTTGCTTTTTAACCAAGAATCGAGACTGTTTCACAATAATTTTCACCGGTAAAGCTCTGTTTACATAAGGCCGCCGCTTTATTTGCCTACTGACTAGCATCATAGTTCGCAGTATTTACGTAAAATAAATGCTAACTACACGTTGTTTTTTTTTTTGCTTTTAATCAATAATCGAGACTTTTACAGATATACATATATATAATTCAGGGATTTGAGCATTTATTCACAAGTATTTTCACTGGAAAATCTCCGTTTACGTAAGGCGGCTGCTACATTTGCTTACTGAGTAGCATCATAGTTCGCAATATTCACGTAAAATAAATGCTTACTACACTTTTTTTTTTTTTTTTTTGCTTTTAACCAGTAAATCAAGACTGTTTTATGTCCATATCTATAAAGAATTCAGGGATTTAAACATTTATTCACAAGCACTTTGTGATTCCACTCAGTCAGCTTTGATGGCCATGCCAACAATACAGGCGCCTTGTTAATTGCCCCGTCAAAATACTATGAAGTCTATGAACCAGCTTTGTGAATGATGCCTAATGCCCTTTTCTGTAGTACATTTACTGAATATAACGAAGTTTTGTAATTATTGCCCCAAACCTCGGCACAGTATTGCAAGTAAGTAGAGACTAGTGATATGTATAGAGGGTTGAGTGATTTGAAATCTAATACCCTCTTTTTCTATTCCTGTTTAAAAATAATTCGGCGGGACAGTAACATGTTTGAAATTTAAAGTGATTATTACATTTGAAGTGCTTAAAATCAATTTATTAATATATATACAAGTTTTTATTAATTATATAATTTGGGGGGAAAAAGTTAAAAAACATGTCGGGAACAGAACTCGCCGCAATAGGTAAAAAACCACGAAGTAGGAAAAAAACAATATTTTTTTTTTATGTATCTTTTCAATACTAAATATGAATAAATACATTGAAAACACACAGAAAAAAAAAATATTGTTTTTTTCCTACTTCGTGGTTTTTTACCTATTGCGGCGAGTTCTGTTCCCGATTAACCGCGAAAAACGAGGGATCGCTGCATATTAAAAACACCCATTGACATCGCAAGACCTCTGATCCCTTTTGATTGCGTGATCACTGCTAGCCCCTCCCATTCCAAATGGATCATCACCATCAATGGCAGTCAAATAGTTAACATTAAAAGACTCACATGGGAAAAAATATTACAAAAATAGTTTATTTTCATTCATGTTTTCCAGTCTGACAAAATGCCTCAAATGTACATTCTGTAAATGATTATTGCTCAGATGCAAACACTGTCGACACATTTAATAAGAGTTTATAATAAATAAACTTAAAAAGCACACTTAAATAAATAAAATAGAATAATATTTAAATTTAATAGATAGCCCGAATTCACCTGTAATTGCAGTTCATTTACTTCCTTTCTTTCACTTTTCTACTGAAAACTGAGGACTGAGCACGGACCCCTGAGACATTCCAAGAAGGTCATCAGAGTCCAAGTTGAAGTAGGTCTCTCTTATTGGTGCCCGCACTGATGCGGTCTCCTTTGGAAGGCTTTCCTTGAGTGGAAGGAATCGTGTGAAGGGAAGGTGTCGATCTGGGGAACGCCTGGACGCCAGCGACAAGGGGAATCCGTGGCGCGGGGACAGGAAACGGGTGTATCCGTCCGCCAGCAGCAGCTCTTGGAAGGTGCAGTCATCTTCCGAGAAATGACTCTGTGTGAAAGTCAACGTCACAGATGTTATGGAAGGAGGGCCTTGTTAAGTGGACCCCGTTCTATTTGCAAAAAGTTGAATTGAGGCAATCGGACTCTTTCTTATTGCTTCATAGAAGAATGAAGAAGCTTCAAATTGAAACTAAATGATTTCTTTATTCTGAAATTTGCAACTCCTGTTCAGATGGTTACATTAGATTGATATTGCTAAGTGTGTCGGTGTATGACTGCAAATCCTTTTGGATAAAAGTTAAAACCTTTTCAACAAACAAGAAGAATCCAGTTGCCTCTGTTCAGCCTTTCACGATTATCATGACACTTTGTTTACCTGCCCTCTCAGGGATCCGCCGCTGTCTGTGCACAGAAAAAGAGATGACCTCTGACCTTTGATGGCGATGTGGCCCGGTTGTACTGACTGCAGCTGCAGTGCACCTGTGAACATTCACAAAACATTGACTTAACTACGCTTATTTAAAATGCCAGAATTCCATCCTGATCGCCACTCGTCCACCGTTCTGCTGATGGAATTACTTGGAAGCAACAAACACTCACTGTAAGGGGTCTGAACATCACTTCCGGACACACTCCCATCCTGGCTAATCTGTAGGTACATCCCTCGTCTGTGATTTTCTGAAAAAGAAATAAATCACCTCAATAAAAATACTATCTAACATACCGGACCTAGACCAGAATTCAAATGAAATACCTGTATAAAGATGCCCCTCTCTGACTTGACTGCTAAAGGCTAAAATTGGGTTAGAGTCAGCAAGATAGAACGACTGAGCGACCGGAAGGAGTGTGAAGAGAAAAAAGCTTGCTAACCAAAACATTTGGAGTCAAAATGAAAATATTTAAGTTATTTTAGACGGATAACCAATAAATACAAAATAAATAAATACAAAACAATTTATAAATTACAAAGGAAACGGCAAAATACATAAAATTAGGAATATTATTGCTCAAGTAATGCACTTTCGTTTCTGTTATATCCAAAGAAGTTTGTGCCTTTATAAAGGAGCCAGAGAAGGAGGGTCTTCTTCATGACTCAGACATTTAAAGTGTGATTTAATGCTGAGCGGAACCTCTCCGACTATATAAGGGCCTCTCCCTTGTTCGTTTTTTTTTTTTTTTGAGGTAAAGACAGAATTAAAATTCCCAGTAGCATTTCACTGTTTTCATTCCTTCATCCCACTTCTATTTATAGCAATAAATAACAGCACTTAAGGAATGTTATCTATTTGTACAGATTCTGATAATTACATTCCTTCAAATGAATACAATCTTTGGAATTTGACTTCAATTAATGAATGATATTAAGTAATGATATTCAACTATTCCTGTCCCGTACTGGACAACATCAAATCTGAATATTATCATAATAAAGTATAAGTCTCTTTATTTTTATTTCCAGCAATAGACACGTAAGGACTTACTGTAACTACTTCTTTGTATTCCATTCCTCTTACAAAAATGAACAAAACAAACGTCATCCGCACCATCAATTACTGTACAGGACACAAAGGTACAAAGGCATTGAGTAACACTTCTTCATCTTGAAGCGCGTTTATCTTAGGTTGACGGGTGTTTGTTTGACGGAATTACGAGAGGAAGAGTGGGCGAAAAGGATTCACAAGTGCGAGAGCAAACCCTGTTTACGTGAGTGCAGCTGTGGAATGACTTGCAGGCCTGCTGGTAAATGGACTTCCATGTAAACCTCTCGCGCATCGTTTTCACCTCAATTGGGCGACTATTACAACATAAATGTGCACTGGTGCACGTACATGTGATCAGAATCATTGTGGCATATTGCAAACATTGTATATTTACAACAGATAGTCCAACATACGTACAGCAATGCAAACAAATGGTTGCGAGGATCATAGGTGGAGTTTGACTTTTGGGGCAGGGGGGGCACAACATGTTCATGACCCCAAAACGCAGTGTCAGTAATAAAATTAACTTACAAGAATATTTATAATAATAAGTTGACAATGAGCGTTTTTTGTTTCCCATTTTTCTTGAGGGGAATTCTAAACCAGGCTGCTTAGGCAATATTTTTCGCCAAGATCGTCATCCATTGATTTTGGTACGCCCGCCGGTGCCGTGCCATTGTAGTTACCCCAGTCAAAAATTGTATCCCCTGGGCGGAGCCATATGGAGGTAGATTTGTGTCTTTATTATTCAATAAAAAAAAGTTGCTTCAATTAAAAAAAAAAAAAAAAAAAAAAAGTTGCTTCAATCAAAAAAAATTAAATGTTTTTGAATGCAAAAATAAATTTGAAACTCAAAAAACTAAAAAAAAAAATGCATGTGAAAGCTATTTTTCTTTGATTATTTTTTTTTTTTTGAATGAAGTCAAGTTTCTTTTGAATGAAGCAACTTTTGGATTGAAGTAATGTTGATTTGTGTTTGGACCACATTTTGGCTAGGACGTTTTTCTCTTTATTATTCAATTAAAAAATGAGTTGCTTCAAGAAAATATACATTTTCAAAAAGAAAAATCACTTCAATCAAAAAAGAAAAATTTGAATCATGGAAAAAACTTTTGAATGTGAAAAAAATATTTGAGATTGAAAAATTTGTATTTGAACACTTAAATTTTCATTGAAAAAGTTTTCTTTGATTGAAGCAATCCTTTATGTGTTTGGGCCATATTATGATGGGGACATTTGTCCTCATCATAATATGTAACCTAAATCATTCAATCCCCAAAAAAGTTGCTTCAAAAAAAAAAAAAAAAAAAAAAAAAAATCATTAAAAAAAAATATTTTTTTCTCTCATTTATATATACTTAAAAAAATTACATGCAAAGCAAATGACTGTCAAAGGTGCTCGAAAAATAATTTCGATCCATTATAAAAATGTTTTTTTGTTCATTTCATTCATTTTTGTTGCAGTTTTATTGCTTTACAACTTATATATATATATATATATATATATATATATAATATATATATATATATATATATATATATATATATATATATACATATATGTAGGAAAGTCAATTACATGCAATGACACTTTTCGGCCACCAGGAGGGGCCTGGCCCTCCTGCCCCCCCCCCCCCCCCCCCTAAAATCCGCTTATGACTAGGATAATTTTGACCTTTGCACTTCAAATGATCCAGACTTCCAGAGTATTGAGAGGCCGTTTACATGGTGACTCTCCGAGAATACGAAAAATTTCACATTTGCAATTACGTCTCCATTTGAACAATGTCGCAATTCCGCATGAAAACGATGTAGTATTCATGCCAGGCCCTAGGGGGCAGTGCAGATTTATAGGGCGACAGAGAATGATGCACTTTGACCCCACCAAGCTCCCTCAGCCCGGAAAAAAATATGCCCGTCCACTCGAAGCAATGGCATTTTTCTTTTGTTCTAAAAGGCACTAAAATTGAAACATTCAACATAATTTAAAAATATTATTAAAACAGTAAATTAAAGCCGACATTCCGCCATATTTGCTGTTTTTAATGTTTAGTAGCAACGCTGCGCACGCCCATTGTGACGTGTACGAGTGCTGACGTTAACGTTGCGGTCTCGCGCTGCGGGAGCCTTTGATATACATGCCGAGGAGGCCCTCTTCAATCCCCGGCAATTGGATTCTTTCACTTTGGAGGCAGGATTCAGAATTTTCCGTCTTCGCCGACACCAAATGCACGCGAGGCGAGTCCGCTACTCAGTTATTGGGTCTTTGTGTCGCAGAGTCGCCATGTAAACTGCCCCTGAGTCTACACTTGTGGTTGTACCACTCGTGTTGCATGGGCTCCCTCTAGTGGATCCAAGACAATCCTTGTCTAAGTACAATATAGTTCAGTTGTATTTAACTTTTAAGTACAACACATTTGCATTTAATGTTTAGGAACTGTTTTTTCTTTAACTTTTATTTAACGTCTTCTGTTTTGGCATCAACCTTACATGCAATACGTTTGAAAACAGTGGGTAATTTTATTGTGACCTACAGTAGTAATGACCAGACGTTTTCAGAAAATTGAATGCAGAATCTTCAAAACTTTTGACCAGATGTGTACTTGTTTTGACATCCAGACCTACTTTTCTACTGTACTCATTGTTAGACATAATGATGGTGCTTGGTGGCCTAAAGCAAAAAAAAAAATGTTATATGTGTCTTTGCCTGTAGATGGTGCTAACATAATGCACAATTTAATTAAATGATATATTCCCGCGGAAAAAGTTCCACTTATACTGTTAGCTATTCATATGTATGCTAAGTATGAATAAAAAAATAAAAAAATATTATTTTACATGGCATTTAAACTATAGTATTCTAAGTCATTTGCCACTAAAAGTATTTCTGATACTTCATCTGTAAAATATATTGAGCTCCTGATATTTTTTTTCCTTTTGAAAAATGTTTAAGGTGATTAGTGATGCGTAATTATGGTAAATGCATAAATAAAGCCTTGTTCCGAGAAGGAGTAGTGACTAGTTGATGATGTGACTATCGTTAAAGTCATTTTATCACCTTATGATGACGACAATGAGATTTACTGAAGAATTTGAAGTGAAGTTTTAAGACCCAATCTGTTCGCACGGCGGTGTACACTATTTATCCAGTAAAACGTTAGTGTCACAAATATTTATTTCCTTTTCCGATGACTAAAAATCTGGTTCCATGTGAATTTAGCTCTCACACTAGCTAGCTAAAGAAAGGTAAAGCCTACGCTCCACTCTCTTTCTAACAAAAAATGGTTGAAAAGTTTGTAGCCAAAAATTAAATCTGTATGTAATCAGTGGAAATATTACATTGTTTCTAAAAAGTTGCTCTACGTTTAGCAGTATTTGTTTTCTATATCTGTAAGAAAAACTGAAATCAGCAACCTGCTAAATCTGGGGTGCTCAAGTCCGGTCCTCGAGAGCCTCTATCCAGCTTGTTTTCCATGTCTCCCACCTCCAACACACCTGAATCAAATAATCAAGATTGTTATAAGGCTCCCGTATAGCTTGTTGATGAGCTGATCATTTGATTCAGGTGTGTTAAAGGAAGGATACATGGAAAACAAGCTGGATAGGGGCTCTCGAGGACCGGACTTGGCCACCCCTGTGCTAAAACCATCTTAATTTAAGAGAAAAGAACTTTCAGAGCCGTCATACATGTTTGTTTGTTTGTTTTTTAATTACAGCTTTTACAATCATAATCATTATTATTATCATATAATATTCAATTGGTCATCACTACTCTCCAGTAATATCAACTTAACCCAAAAGACAATTTGTTTTTCCAAAATGTACACATACAAGTCGCATATCTTGACTGTCCATCGTTTAAAACATATTTATTTTTGTTAAGCTAAAATGAAATTACCATCCACCTGAAAACTAAGTATGAAATGAACATATAGTTTACACGCATACATACTGTACATACATACAATAGCAATTATCATAAAAAATGATAAAAATAAAACACACACATTTTACAAAGTTCTTAGATCCAAGCTTCCACATCATTAGATGACAGACGTTCACTCTAAAATGGTTGATTTTGGCATGCATATGAACACAAATGCGTTTTCACTTATTTTCCGGTTTCAACGGGTCATAAAGCACTTTGCTTATTGTCTCACTGTCAGTCCTGTTCCCACTTGTGCATCCGGCATTTATTTTATGGCTTCAGAACATACACATTACCACTCAAAACTGTCCTGAACTGTAATGTCATGACACCAAGAGTTTGTATTATTCACTTATCAAATTATTATCCAATTTACCTGAAAGAATGTATTGTTCTGAACACAAGTGCCCAAAACTATAAATTCAATGTGTCAGTATTGCCATCGCACACCCGAAAAGGGAACTTGAATTCATGATAGGTGTTGGTCACTTTCTACAGAATCAAACAGCATCATGCCACAACAATGGATTGAGAGATAAAGACAGAGAGATGATTAAAAAGGCATCCATTCATTATTATATCTTTTGACCTCATAAACTCAGAGTCTTTGATTCTTTGAGACGTCCGACTCTAATGTCACTTCCTGGGCTTCCTCAGGTCAGGATGGTGATAGAGGTCTGCAAAATGACACCATAACACACAGGAAGTTTGACGTCAATTGGCCGCGTTTAAAGATAACACCAATAAGCATTCTCACCTGATGTGCTTTTTTTCTTAGCAGGAATACGTTCTCACTGACGCCGACTCTCCTCGTTGACCCGAGTTCACTAGAAATGTAAATCAATTAATTTCTTCAGACTGTATTCATAGAATGAAGTCATTAGCGGCTATTTTAATGATTTTGCTTAATTTCCTGAACACGAAGAGTTGAAACTAAGTATGTCCTGATACGATCATGTGATCAGAAATCGGGCCGATTGCGCCATTTTTCAGAGGATCGGAATCGGGTGAGAAGGTATGGGGCGCCGTTTGTAAAGCAGCACATGCTCAAAATTACGACAACATTTTCTCACATTTACTGCCACACAGTGTTTAAAATGGTGTGAAACTTTTGGAAGTTGCTCTTTTTTTTTTTTCACATTTACAACATTATTTAGCAACTTAAATATGTATTTTTTAAAATAACTTTTGGACCTGATTATTTAAATCCAGAACTTAATATTTAATTTAAATCTTAAACTTATATCCTATATCCTAAATGTTAAATCAGGAAACGGCCGGAACTAAATATTTAGCTCAATATGCAAATTCACAATACTGGAGACTGGAAGTAACAAAATAAAAGCTGGTGGAGCAGCTCAGACTGTCTGTTTATGTTGCTTGAAAATGAATAAAACCTACTCAACAGTGGCAGTCTACTCTTGGACATCAGTCATTGTGATAATAACAATATATAGGTAAAATACATATTTAGGAGAAACTATTTAAAGCGTATTTTGTGTGCTCCAGCTTTTATTTTGTTACTTGTCTCTAGTATTGTGAATTTGCATATTAAGCTAAATATTTAGTTCCGACCGTTTCTAGATTTAGCATTTAGGATATAAATTAAAGATTTAAATTAAATATTTAGTTCTGGATTTAAACGATCAGGTCCAAAACTTTTTATTTAAAAATAAATATTTAAGTTGCTAAATGATGTTATAAATGTGCAAAAAAAAAAAGTGACTAAAAATTTCACACCACGTTTAAAACACTGTGTGGCGCTAAATGTGAGACAATGTTGTCGTAATTTTGAGCATGTGCTGCTTTACAAACGGCGCCCAATAAGAAGGATCGGATTTTTATGTTAAAAATATATTTTTGTTTTTCTGCTTCATGCTCATACAGCTCATACTCCTTCATGCTCATACAGCGCCACACCCTCTCTCGTGCTAAAGGGAACCTCGGACTTAAAGACTTGTAGGCTCTAATAAGCCGCAATTGGACACTTTTACTAAAATATGTTACTAGATACACATAAAATATTGCCATTGATTTAAAAATCTATAATATTTAGTACATGTTTTGACCTACGGGGGGCGCCGTGTTTTACACGCCCAATGGACGCTCAGTATGATGACGTAGATTGTCACTGTCACTCGACGAATACTACCGGGTTACTGCAATTCCTTCTACGCGGTGAGACGCCCAACACATGCGCTCATCGGTTAAAAGCGGTAAGTACTTACTATATGTGTTTTTATGTGTTTTTTAATTCCTTTTCATTGCCCCAAAATACTTTTTGCATGTGTTTCCCTCTCATACTTTTATTCATTGTGATATCTTGTGGTAGCTTAAAAGCAGATTGCTGGTCTGTTGACCACATTAGTCACGTAGCATATTTAAACCACCCTTATTTGATATTACTACGTTTTAGTATTTTCTTAAGGCATCTTTAGTATGTTCTATCTGTATGCCTCTAAAGAAAACAAGCTGAAAGCGCACGGTAGTACTTTGGGTGTCAAATTCACCTTTTGCATGATTTTTCGCCAGTGTAGCACTTTTTGGCAGAAAGCGTTTTTTTTTTCTACTCATGTCTCGTCTCACCCCATCTTTTCGGTTCAATTTGCTTTTGCTGCTTGTCTTGTGAAATATCGACAGTGCTGTCATGCTCATTAATGTTCCTATAGGGTTCAGATTAAAAGAACTGAACAGATTACATGTTTACGTCGCTAGAGTCATACTCTGGAAGCCCGGCAGCATAACCGTGTGACGTCACCGCCCTGTGACATCAACAATAATGGCGACCTACTAGTTAAACTAATTTTAAAAATTGTTTAGAAACGAAAACATCAAGAGGGGTTTCAAGATCAAATTATTTTAACTCATAATAACGTTTATCTTTTAAGAACTAAAAGTCTTTCTATCCGTGGATCTCTTTGAAGTCAACGGTGATTGGCAGGTTTTTAGCTTTGATCTGGCCTGAGAAGCTTGGTAACACTATGATCAAAGCTACAAATGTGTCAATCATCGTTAAACTTGCAGCCCAGTCTTAAGTGTGCTTTGGCAACTCATTGTGTAAGTGAGAGGCTGTTCTCAGCAACGTGAGCATCAAAGCGTGAGCGGATTTGAGTGGACTCACTCAATGAAGCATTTAATAAAGACAAGCATTTTTCTACGTTATTCTTGTTTTTAAAGTAATTCCCATTATTAACGCGCTGGGATGGTAACATGTTTGGAACTTTTGTTCAAATTTGGAAAAAAAAAATGGATTGGTATCGGATCTGGATATTCTCAAAATCAGGTGACTCGGACTCGGTTGCAAAAATATGCGATCAGGACATCGCTAGTTGAAAACTAAATGTTCCTCTCCTCACCTTCACTTTGGACTTTTCTCAAAGTGACAGAAGGGGTCGAGATTGCAGAGGCACGGAAGTTGGCCGGTAACGTTTCCGAAGAGTCGGATGTCACGCCGCGAAGATCTTTCTCTCGGAACATTTTCCTCCACGAGGGTGATCGTGTGAATGTTTTAGTGCCGTCCTATGGAAGACACAATGAGGTAATGGCAGTCATTAACTGAAACAGCCGCCTCCACTGCATGGGGAGGGTGGATTAAGTGGTGTTTGTTGTGACAATGCGCCACTGGTGGCTCAATTTTACACGGTGTGTTTGGGTAATTTGTAGAGTAGTGAACATGTCTGAAGCAACAAGGGTATGCCTTGGAGACATTTCACCACAAAAAGGAAGGACGGGGTGAAAATCAACACATCATCTTGACTGATTATTCTTCTGGCAGTACCTCATCTGGCCTCCTCTCTGTTCCCATGGAGATGAGAGCATTGTACTCCTTTTCCAAGAGCTGTCTTGCCTACAAATCAGAAAGATTAGATAATATAAGCAGCACTTCATGAAGAACTCATTTCTAACTGATGAGATTGATAATCTTTTAATAGATTGCAGCTTTTTGAGCATACCTGTGTGTTCTGATTGGGTATCTGGAGAAGGAGGGCCAAGTCGGTGTAGTCGAAGGTGTCATCGAGAGCCAGGAGTGCTCCGTGGACTCCGCTTTCTAATAGGTTGTCTGCAAACTCTTTGAGACCGATGGACTGCACCCAACACATCACACGCTCATTGGACCACACCATCACATCTGAGAAGAGGCACACGGTGAGAAAGGTCGAACGGATACATGTGGTGCAGAGAATCAGGTGTTTCTAAGTGGGAAGTTGTCATCACCTTGGTTCTGATGCTGACTATCCTCCCTCCTCCTTTCCAGCTCCTTTCTGTCGTAGTTCAAGCGCTTTAAGCACATGATGCCATAATGAAGACTCACCCTACGGAAAAGCAGAGTGTGCATATCAAGAACAGACCAAGAAGTATCTGGAGATAATGATTAATGATTTCACCAATAATATACCTGTGGAAACTGTCCACCATCTTCAGTTGGCCCCTTAGCTCTTTCTTGGTGAGGTGATCAAGCATTCGGGCGTCCACCAGTGACTCCATGAAGTAAGAGCGATACTGGGGCAAACCCAGACTGGGCAGCCACTCATTTCCCACCCACTCATGGTTCATATCCCCATAAGCCAGGATCTGTAGATGGGAAATAGCACTACAATTACACAATATATTGGATTTCACCTCAAACATTTGGATGAAGTAACAAATGAATGCAGGACACCCTTTAAACATTAAGCCCTTGAACTCACCTGATCCCAGCTGAACTCTTTCACCTCCTTTTGGTTTGAGAGAGTGAAATAATGAAAGAAAAGAGGGACAGAGAGGCACACATAGAGGAAATGTGTATTTTTGTAGATGTGTGTGTGTGTTATGGTGGAAAACGTTATAAGGAGAGGGAAGGCAGAAGAAGGAAACGTTTGTTAGTGATAATTAGTTGGAAAAAACACTACATCGCACAGATTTTAAGGGAACAGTAAGGGAAAGGCGTAACCAAACAGGCCTAATAAAAGAAAAAGAAAAAAAAAGATGTCAAGTTGATGATAACTTCAAAATGAGAATATTCCAATAAAGAGCAACCTAATTTGTTCAGTCAGTCCATCATTTTGTATACTCCACAAATTTACTGTCATTGACGGCGAAAGACGTCCAATTAAAATTCAACTGGTTCAAATAGATTGGATGTCTATTGCCGTCAATGGTATTTAAGGATAACATTGAATAAAATAAAATGAAATGTTCATACCGGCTTGGTGGCAGCAGCGAGTGACTCCATCTCAGCATGTGTCATCCAGATATTACTGGTCGACTGTAGTAATAGAGTTCCAAATGTGTATCGCAACTCAGGTGACTAGCTAAGACACAAGATAATGTAGGGTTTCCGGAAGGCTTACCGAGCGTGTGCTTGCGGGTGCCGACGGACTGGTGAGGGAAACCATCTCTTGAATGGCCAGGCGGAGTTTGAGCCTGTGGAGGGGGTTGCTTATGCCGATCTCTCTTTGGATCTCTGTGTCCGACAAGTTGGCCATAATGGCGCCGCTCTTTACATTGGCGCGGCATGCTGCCACATACCATGCAGGCATCCCTACCCACAACTGCAAGCACAGTGAAAAATGTTACAGAAAAATAACAACAACAGCAACAAAAAGGAAGCCATACCTCAAGCCATGTGACAACCGTTGGCCCATCCCATGAGGCAAAAGGCAAACCTTGACGACAAGCCTCCTCGAGCAGGTCATGCCTGGCAAGGGAGTGGAACATTATAAGTGAGGTGTTAAAAGTTTCTTCACAATTACATCAATCTCGTGATAGACATGTGCCGATTACCGGTTGCAAGGTATACCGTGGTATGAAAATGTCAAGGTTTCAAAACCGCAAAATTTTCCCATCATACCGTCCCTACGGTATTAGCTATTTTTTATGTCCCAAAAATGCATGGATAAATCCCTCGCTTGCAGCTGCAAGGCTCAACCCTCCCCCACCGGTTGCTGCTCAGTGTCAGTGAGTCAGCTGTGCTACACAATGGCAGGAGGACGTGAAACTCCTGAACTTTTTCCCCCATCGGATAAACAAAATAGCTGGTATGGGAATACTTTGGCTGCAGAAAAGTTACAGACAGCTGCAGCTTAAAGGAGGAGGGCCAACATGCTTGCATAGGGTGGCTGCCGAGGAGGCAATACCTCCAATATGATTTCGCATTTATACATCAGCACCCCCAAATCCGAGACCATGGTCCTCAGTTGGAAAAGGGTGGAGCGCCCTCTCCAGGTCGAGCCCCAAGTGGAAGAGCTCAAGTATCTTGGGGTCTTGTTCACGAATGAGGATAGGAAGGAGCGGGAGATCGACAGGCGGATCGGTGCAGCGTCTGCAGTAATGCTAACTCTGCAGCGGTAGTGTTGAAGAGGGATCTGAGCCGAAAGAAAAACTTCTATGTCTAGTGGATCTATGTGCCTGCCTTCACCTATGGTCACGAGCTGTGGGTTGTGAAAGAAAGAACAAGATCCCAGATACAAGCGGCCGAAATGAGTTTCCGCCGCAGGGTGTCCGGGCTCTCCCTTAGAGATAGGGTGACAAGCTCGGATATCCATGAGGGACTCGGGCGTCAAGCCGCTCCTCTTCCGCGTTGAGAGGAGGCAGCTGAGGTTGGTCGGGCCTCTGGTTCGGATGCCTCCCTGGAGAGGTGTTCCAGGCATGTCCCACCGGCGGGAGGCCCCGTGGACGACCCAGGACACGCTGGAGAGACTATGTCTCTCGGCTGGCCTGGGAACGCCTTGGGATCCCGCCGGAGGAGCTGGTTGAAGTGGCTGGGGAGAGGGAAGTCTGTGCTTCCCTGTTTAAGCTGCTGCCCCCGCGATCCAACCCCGGAGCAAGCAAAAGATGATGGATGGATGGATGGATGGATGGATGGATGGATGGATGGATAGACAAAATTAAAGGTTAGTAAACGCTGTCATGAATGTTTCCCACCAGCTACGAGAGTTAACTCCAGTGTGTTTAGTGTGCCTAGCGGTGGTAAAACATGTGGTGTTGTTTCTCATTGGCATCTGTTTGTGTCTGAGAAAGAGAGTATGTGTATAATGTAAACATAATACGAGTCATACACACGTGCTTATTAATTCAATTATTTTTGTTGTGATGGTAATAATGAGCTGTGGCTATGGGTTTAGGCTCACCTAAAGGACTGCATTTATTTTAATTTTATTTAGAATATTTTGTTAATGTGTAAATTTTATTTAAACTTTATACTTATGTTCTAATTTACTAATGTTTTGAAAAATAAAAATCCTGTTAAATGGAAAAAAGTTAAAAAACATTTTTTTTAAAGCTGCAATTGCAATACCGTGATACCGTGGAACCGTGACATTTTTGGTTTAAGGCAGTGTTTTTCAACCAGTGTGCCGCGGCACACTAGTGTGCCGTGAGAATTCGTCAGGTGTGCCGTGAGAAATTATCTAATGTCGCATTTGTATATATATCTTGTAATGTCCGTAACTGTGCGGGCCCTCGAAGGGGCCATCAGACTGCAGACGTACCGGGAAGCATGCAAGGAGGGAGGGGGTGGGAGAACGGCGTGAGAGCGAAGTTAGCGGTTGCATGTTGGGGATGCCGCTGTTATTTTGTGTATTATTTTCCATTGTTGCCACAAAAAAATGGGAAAGTCATCACCGACTCCTTTCTATTTCCCCATTCGGGGCTATTACAGTATTTTTTTTTTTTTTTTACGTCTTCGGGCGGAGTTGCAGTAGGAAGGAAGGAAGGAGTAGGTAGAAAGTTCTCGGTCGTGTACAGATGAGCGACGTATTGCTCGTGTCGTGTTCAAAAACTGCTTGGATTTCTAGCCGTCAACGACCTTGCTGTCAGCGACAATGTAGACCCCAGCACATCATTTGGTTAGACTTGTCATGTGTCGATATACTCAAAAGGGTCCTTTCTACTTTATCCATATATGACGACCTTCAATCCTCCCACTGTGTTTTATTCCAGCACATTGTTGAGAACAGCAAGGTGGTTAATGGCTAAAAATCCGAGCAGTTCTTGAAGGCGACACGAGCAGCTATCCAAAAACAGCACCATGGTGCCAAGCAGGTTTAAACGTCATCTCCAAAAGAAACACCCGTTGCTTCAAAACAAGTTGATGGACTATTTTGTTCGCCTTCGTGAAAACACAGAGAAACAGGCAACGTTTTTGATAAAAACTACGAAGGTAAATGAGAAAGCCCTCAAAGCCAGTTATTCGTTGCTAAATCCAAAAAGTCCCACACCGTGACAGAGACATTAATACTATCTGCCTGCAAAGCCATTGTCTGCGAGATGCTCGGCCCTGATGTGGTTAAAGACATTGCTCAAGTCCCCCTGTCTGATAATTCTGAGCTTTTTCAAGCCTAACTACTATAAAAAAAAATAATAATAAAAGCAGAGAAAGACTGAGAACTGTTGAAGAATAAGGATACCAACTTTGTATTCATCTAAACAGGCTCAAGTTTCACACTGAGTAAGTATACATACTGAGAAATTATTTTTTAAATTAAATATACTGTGCAGAAAATCATTTTGGAACATTTTTGGTTTGTGGTGTGCCGCAAGATTTTTTACAATGTAAAAACGTGCCGTGAGTCAAAAAAGGTTGAAAAACACTGGTTTAAGGTTATCATACCGTCAGAATCTCATACCGGCACATGCCTAACTCGTGAGTTTGAAAAATCATCAATGGACAGGTTAAAACTTCTCACTTCTTTTTGCTCCGACGGTCCTTTTCAACTGTTCCGGTCCCGAGTTTGGCCAGGCCCAATGGGTCCGCTGGGCCCAAGTCATCTGAAGGCGTGGAGGCTGAAACGGTTTACACACATATTGTCAGGTTGTAAAGACCAAAGTCAAACAAAACGGCAGACACACCCAAAGAGGTAGACTCGCGTCCAGGTGCGCCGATCCTCCCCTTTTCCTTTTTACCAAAAAGACGCCCGATTGAGGACTTAATGCTTTTCTTTTTGCTGGCTTTATGGAGAGAATCCTGGCTGGCGGTGATGCCTCCATCGGCAGATAGACTTAGAAGAAACACACCAGTGGCGTGAAAAGAGTAACTCAGCACATTTTGAGTCTTGGAAGCCAAGTATGTCAGAGTTTAAATTTCATACCTGCGAAATTCCCTGTGGTCATCGAGCCCTGCTCCTGGGTGAGTGTGTGTCATCCGGTCCAGCCGTAGGGCTCGCGGGACAGCGGGAGGGTTAGAATCAATCAAGGCGAGTGCTTGGCATTCTTCACCATCTTTGCTGTTCTGTATGGGGGAAGAGTTCATTCAATTACAAAAAAGTTTTTGCCAATTGATTGCCTTTGTAAAAGAAATAAATAAAGAATTGTGCCAGCTTTGAACCTGTCTGTCAGTCTCTCTGGCAGGAGAATGCGGCAGGCGGGGGGTGGAGTGGCCAGAGCTGGGGGGTGAGGGAGACGCCAACGTAGAGGAGGTGATGGAGGGGGTCATGTATCCCCGACCGACGCTGTCCCGTCCACCGAGCGAAGAGGGTGGAATTGGGGGCGCGTCTAGGGCCACGCTGCTAACCCGACTCTCAATCTCCTCTGCCCTCAACTCTGTGCTCTCCTTTTCCTCCTGGATGAGCCTGAGAGAACAATCAGAAAGCGCAATTAAAGATGTCCCTAAATAGCATTGCTATTTAAAATCATTCCCTCAAGATCAATTAAACTTAATACATACTTAATCTCCTTGTTGATAGCCTCCAGTTGCTCTTGTAGCATGATGGCCAAAGTCTGGACATCTGTCTGCCCGCTCGGCGACAACAACTCCGATCCAAACAGAGTCTCCCTGTCATCTTCGTCGTCGGAGCAAACTCCTTCCACGCCATCAAACCCGGGACCCATCATATTGCCAGTATCCCAGTCACCATACTGGAAGGAAGACATGGGATGGGTGAGAACTGCTGTGTCTTGACGTCCTCGTCTCAAGACCAAGTGACCACCTTGTTACAGTCGTCCCGAGCTTGCCCCCAACGGCCGCGGTGAGTCCGTCGGACCACCACCCCACCAGAGGAGCTGGTGTAACCCGCCGGGAGAGACCCCCCACCTTGCGGGTACCGCAGCTCTGAGGCGCTGCCCGGAAGAGATCTTCGAAACAAGGTGGATGGAAGTGAGCTCACGCTGCCCGCCCTGCATTGGGACCGAGAATTCTCATTATTGCATCATCCTCGTAAATGACAATACTCCTAGCCGCTCAAGTGATATTTTGTTTATCTGTTTGTGACTGAGCGTGGTATAAATCAACTCTTTTTATGGTTCATTATGACAAACCTGGAATAAGATGAGCCAGGCCTGCCCCTCAGCTGGTCTAGCTCCAATTGGATCCTTTCCAGCTCAGCAAGGAGCTGCTCCTAGAATACAGAGGAGAAAGTAATAGATAACACCTTGTTTTTCTCGGCGAGAATGTTGACCGTCTGGTTAGGATTAGGAAAACACCTTTAACATGACAGCTGAATACCTTATTAGCAAGAAGGTCATCTTGAATTTTCTTCATATTGGCCAGTTCTTCAGAGAGCGCATTCTGGAAAGGAAGAAATGTACGTATTTAGAACTTTTTTATGCCACCCAAAAATCTGTTTTTTAGGTCACCTTCTCTTCCAGTGCCGCCATCCTCTCTTTTAGATGCAGCTGAAGTCTCTCATTGGACTCGGACAGAAGTTTGTCTACGGTATCTGAGAGTCGTTTGTTATGTTCGTCATTCATTTTTTCCCTCTGCCTCGCCTGAATGGAATAAATTCAAACTGCGGGTTAATGGCGAGCACACAGTTTTTGTTTTGATTAACCATAGACTTCACCATCAGTTGACAAGACAGCTCCTACAGATATTGCGCCACGCATTTCCATAGGGGGCCGACCCAGGCAGAACGTTGAGTTGGCTTTCACTTTGATAAACTCAAACACACGCTGCGTTCTAACGCCGGATTTAGGAGGAACCAGGGCGAAGGTTTTACTGCATACATGCAGGCAGGAATGTCTCAAGAGTGATTTGGGCGAGGATTCAAGGTAGTTATTAGATTCAATAGCACCGTGCATGCACTTTCAACTTAAAAAGCTCTTTGTTTAGTGACTGCCGCCGCGTTGGATTACACAATAGAATGATTTTAGCTTTCAATATTTCCGTAAAATGAATGATAACTGCCCGTTTTTTTGCATTTAACCAAGAATCTAGACTGTTCTATGTTCATATCTATAGAAATTCTGGGTTGTACGTATTTATTTACAAGTATTTTCAACTTAAAAAGCTGTTTGTTTTGTGATGGCCGCCGTGTTGTATCCATACACAGTAACGTAAATTTACAATTTAATATGATCAGGTAATTTTCGACCAACTGCCCATTTTTTGGGGTAAAAAAGTAGTAATTTAGACATTTCTGCGTCCATACAAAAAAAAAAATCGCCTTTGACTTGTTTTTTTAATGTAACATTTCAATTTAAAAATGACGAGAGCCAGATAGCCGGTGTTCTGTCAAATTTTTCACCCCATCAGAAATTGCGCGAATGCGCGTGATCTTAAAAATGGCCACGAATGCAGCGGTTCCAATGTAAACGCTACAAACTTCTTTAAGGAAAGAAATATTAACTGACGTTTGATCATGGACGGACATGTAGAAAAGTTCTCCTCAGACACATCCCACCATGTTAGCTACACACAACAACTGCCCGCCGCTCTCTCTCTCTCTTTGACGTGTCGTTAAGCATTCATTTATGCCATATTCGTGTTGCACACGTATGTTTATGATGTAACTCGTTTATTTAGCACCTTTGGATAACATTCAGATTCCAACTGAATGTAAAACAGGGCTTATTCAATGCCACAAAAGCTTTGGGAGAAAAATATTAGAAGGGGGCAAAATTTGACAGAATACCGGCAAGACATGCTGAGAATAGTAACATCGCAATTCAACCTAAATAAGTTGTTATTGTGTATACAAAAATGCAAATTTTACTTTTGTCGAGTAAAATTAAGATGCATGCTTTCCTCATGTATTAAGTTTCTGATGTGAAAATTGAGTGATTTATTAGCTGTTGAAAACTTGCACTAAATGAAAAAAAAAGTTGCTATTTTGGGCAAAAACTGATGTTATGATATGTAAGTGTTGCTATTGATCCTGAAAATATAGGTGATAATCTCTCCATTTGGTGATTTTTGTGAATAAATCCAGTGTAAAATTTGAGAATTTTCTAGCCATTTTAAGTTTTGTTATACTTGTATAAAAAATAATCAGGATATTGTTAGGGAACTAGAGGAGTTCCAAAAAATCGATTATTACATGCATCGCGATTCGACACGTGACGATTCGATTACGATTCATAAAGGTTAAAAAAACGATGGATTTTCCCTCATAACTTTATGACAGCCGCTCGTAGCAGAAAGAAATTCAAGACACGTCTGCTGTCCAGGCACCGTTAACGAGCGCACGCACGTTATGATGGATGCTGCCGGTTAATGAGAGAGATTTACTCCTTTTTTAAAAGACTGGAAAATAAATTTGTGTATGAGACAGGCAGGCACAAATGCGCGACCACTGGGTCGAGCTTTTGTGCGTATTTGTGTGTTTTTTTTTAGAGCATGAGAGGAAGAGAGATAGTTCGTTGCTCCTTGTCTTTCAGATGTCCAGCATTAGTTTTAAGGCATTTCAATTGAAAAATGTCCTGAGTGTGTTGCTGTGTGCCCATGTGCATCTATAAGAGGTGAGTACACGAACCCTCTTGTACTGTTTAGCCTTTATTGTTGTTGTTTTTGAGATGTTAATAGTTAGCGCCGACATGTATTTCATATGCAAAATGTGTTAAACAATGATTAAGTACAGCGGTAACACTACAAACATGCGTAATAGTACAGAAATCTGTGAAACCAAAGTATATTGGTTAAAAGAAGTCTTTCTAAAGACACTTTTTTTCCCAGAAAATGTGGAATTCATTCCACCTGTGTAAATTTTATTGTATTGTTGAGAGAAATAAGTACTCCCTTTAAAATGGTCATTGTTTTGCACTTTCTTGTAAAAATAAAATAAAATAAAAAAGCAGCTTAAGGGAAGCTTATTGTCGTATGGGCATGTTTCCATTGTTCCTGTTGAATCATTAGGATATTTTTAATAAATAATGGACATAAATTTGTTTGGCTACTGTATTAATTAGTAATGCACCATGCATCGATAATCGTGATAATAGCGATAACGTCAACACAGTGATCATCATTCAATAATCGAATAGTAGCACCCTGAATCATAATCGAATCGAATCGTGGGTTGCCTAAGATGGCACACCTCTATAGGGAACGGCTTTGGATTTTTTGATGTTGCTGCTAATGGAGACTCATATACAGTGTATCACAAAAATGAGTACACCCCTCGCATTTCTGCAGATATTTAACTATATCTTTCAACTGGACAACACTGACAAAATTACACTTTGATACAATGAAAAGTACTCTGTGTGCAGCTTATATAATGGAGTTAGTTTATTTTCCCCTCAAAATATAGCCATTAATATGTTAGTTTATTTTCCCCTCAAAATATAGCCATTAATATCTAAACCCCTGGCAAAAAAGTGAGTATACCCCTTAGTAAATACATACATCCCTAAATGTCTAAATTGAGTACTGCTTGTCATTTTCCCTCCAAAATGTCATGTGACTCGTTACAGGAGTGCTGTCAGCATTGCTGCAGAAGATTGAAGAGGTGGGGGGGTCACCCTGTTTGTGCTCAGACCATACACCGCACTCTACATCAAATTGGTTTGCATGGCTGTCACCCCAGGAGGAAGCCTCTTCTGAAGACTGTACACAAGAAAGCCCGCCTGTCTCATCAGACCACAGGACATGGTTCTAGTAATCCACGTGCTTTGTTGACATGTCTTCAGCAAACTGTTTGCGGGCTTTCTTGTGTACCGTCTTCAGAAGAGGCTTCCTCCCGCGGTGACAGCCATGCACGCTAATTTTATGTAGAGTGCGCCGTATGGTCTGAGCACTAATAGGCTGACCCCCCCACCTCTTAGATCTCTGCAGCAATGCTGTATGCAAATTTGGAGGGAAAATGACAAGCAGTACTCAATTTGGACATTTTGGGATGTACGTATTTACTAAGGGGTGTACTCACTTTTGTTGCCAGAGGTTTGGATATTAATGGCTATATTTTGAGTTATTTTGGGGGTGAAAATAAATTAACTTTATTATATAAGCTGCACAGACTACTTTTCATTGTGTCAAAGTGTCATTTTGTCAGTGGTGTCCCATGAAAAGATATACTTAAATATCTGCTGAAATGTGAGGGGTGTACTCACTTTTGTGATACACTGTATGCCTAAGGGCCTGTTTTGGTTTAAGGTCGCTAGCCTTAAGTTTTTGCAAATAGGCCCCCTACGGATCAGCCCTGAGTACCGTGTCCCGTGAACTGATAGTGAAGTCTACAAATTGACTTCTATCAAAGAAGCTACATGATATCTACCCTCTGTAGCTCTTGGTTTTTCTCTTCAAGTTGAGCTTCCATTTGTCGTAGCCGTTCCTCAAAGTTACCATGGCGCTCTTCTGCCTAAAAGAAAAGACATCTGTCAGGAAATCGTTTGTTCCCACGCAGCAAAATTCTATCTTTGAGAATATAACCTCAGTGACAAGACATTGTACACTTTGTCTGTAATTGTTGGATCGCTTTGTCTGTAATTGTTGGATCAACTGACAAAAGCAACGACAGAATTTCTAAGAGACGTTTAAATATTTTTTATAAAACTTTCCCCTTACCTTGTTGAGAGCAGCAACCCTTTGTGCGAGCTGCGCTTCGATCTCAGGAAGCGTCTCAGCTCTTTGTAGGGTTTGCTGGAGCTTCTGTTTGGATTCATCTAGACGTTCTTGCAGTTGTCTATTCTTCTCTTCACTCTGCCTATGAAGGGACTCCTTGCTGGCCAGCTCATTTTCCAGCTTGTCCTTGATATCATGGAGGGACGTGGCCTCCCTTTGGGCGCTGAGGTACCTGTACACAACACCAGACAAAATTGCAACTACATTGTGTGGACCAAAGTTTTGAGATGCACCTTCTTGATTGCATCTTAAGCATTCACTCTGTCAAGACATTTTGAACATTTTTACAGTATGCATTGTTGTTGCTGATATGGCCAATTTTGGGCAGCCGTCCATGGCTTAATGTTCACAAGGGTACCGGCAGGAGTGTTTCCTTAGAAAACTAACTTGAAAACCACAATGCCTACAAACCTTAATGCAGAGTTTATTCAACATTTAAAGCAACTTGGTAACTTTTAAAATTTTGGTCGATTTTAGCGACGCCGGCGGACAAAAGCCGCAGTGTTTTGCCGTAGTGTTTCCCATGAGGATACACCCGCACAGTGTCGTAAAATCACCAATCAATCAAAAATCAATCTCCAGGTCGCCTGCAGATAGATTGAAGAACATTTTAGTTTCCAGCGGCTGTGTAAAGGATGAATATTATTAAAGTAATGAATCCAGTTGTGGCTAAACAATGGCATTTGACGGTTAGCAACCGTGAGGCCAAAACTGCTGCGTTGACGAGTTCGGTTGGGGGGGTGGGGGCGTCACGCCAGTGAGTGAAAGCCGGGCCAATGTTTATTCTGTATATCCTGGTAGCCACCCTTTTTTTCTCTTTCTCGGAAAAAAACATTTTGTCTTTTGTTGGTATGCCATCTTTGCAGAATTCGCGCAAAAGCTTTTGCATCGACTTCCGTCTACATCGAATGGGGATAGGGGGAAGTAACATAGAGTATTCCGTAAAGCAGTCAGCACATTTGTTGTTTTTTTGTGCGGTACGGTTCCTGCCACCAGTGTTGTTTTCGTCAACGATGACAATAACGAAAATATTTCGTCAACGAACAATTCTTTCATGATGATGACGTCACGATGACGCGCTGAAAACGTTGTCTTGGGAGACTAAAACATAACGAGATGGATGCAAGTTGTCTTCTGACGACACGAGAACGAGGTGAAAATTCGCCATCGTTTCCATCATAAATTCACAATGTGTGATGTTTTTTTTATTGTATGTGTAGTTAGAACGCGTTTAGCAGCGTTCGGTCATGTCACTCATGTGACGTGCTGTGCCTACCCCCATCCCTCCCTCCCGCCCCACACACACACACACGCTTACAGTGAGTAAGCCTGTTTTGCTTTCTTATATTGGCTAGATATGCCATGTCGCTTTAGTCTTTAAAGGTCCGAGTGTCCTGAGTGATCATCACACACTAAACTAACTTGTAGTGTTAGCATTAGCATGTAGCGCAGCGACTCAGTGTCTTCTTAACTCTTGGAAAACACTTCACATGCAGTTCGTGGTGTCCAGAAGAGTTTAATTAATTGCAAATCATGTGCTTTTTTTCCTGCTGAGTGTGTATCATCATCATGAAAACGGTGATGTCCTTGTAGACTTTACAGTTATGTGCTCGTCTGTCACGTTCATTCCAAATTCTTGGAAACCTTTTATTTATTTATTTATTTATAAAAGTTTTAAAGTTTATGGACGAAAACATTTTGAGAATAATCGAGTTTTTGTTGACTAAAAGTAGACGAGGACGAACACATTTTAAAATGACTAAAATATGACTAAGACTGAAAAGTATTTTTGGCCAAAAGACTATAAGACTAAGACGAAAATTAAAATAGCCGCCAAAAACAACACTGCCTGCCACCCTCCTCAAAGTTAATTAGTGCCGGTGAAAGCGATACAGACCCCCTCAAGATAAAAAAGAGGTGTTCTTCAACTAATTGTCAGTCGACATATTGTTGCAAATGTTATGAAAATATTTGATAAAGGTTGAAAAGTTAACTAGTGTTGCTTTAAAGTGCCTGTGACACGAAAAAGCATGTTTATTTCATAATACACGCGGTATTTTATGCCCCTGAATGATATGGGCCGCTTGGATGTGTGTGGAAGCGATCGCTATTTTTATATAGTTTTTTGAATCCCATGCCATGAAAATGAGTGACTTCCGGCTTAGGTCGTGCATTGAGGAGGAGGGCGCTGTGACGTGTACGGTAGAAGACATCCTCTTCACGCTACAGTGTACTTTTGTGTATGAGGACGAAGGATTCAGCTGATTTTGCGGATTAATACGTTTATTTTTCGCACCACGCCAGCCAAACGGCTGCAGAAAAATCCTTCTCTATGAGGGAGAGGCGTATGCACCTTTTTGGAGTTTCAAAAGGTTCCCATTCACCGTGGATATTTACTGCGGGACCATTGGACTGACGAGGTAGTGAGTAAACATCTTGTTTTGTATTATGTCAAATACGAATACAGCGATTACAAAGTAAACACTACAAACTTCCTTTAAATGAAGGACTACTTATGTTTGATCATTGATAGGCATGTAAAAAGCTCTCCTAATGCTCACTAGCAGCAGCACGTTAGCTCCACAACAAATCCAGCCACCCTCCTCCGGGGAACGGACTGTAAATTGCTCTCCGCCGGGTGGTTTGCCGATCCACTAAGACAATCGACAACCGGGTTGTCATGTCAAATAATCCAGGATAGTTATATGTGATTTTCCACTTCGAAGACTTTGAAACATCACTCGGTTCGGGTTAGCATGTCGGCTAGCTGTCACGGCTTCTGGTTTGTTTACATTCTCCGAAGCCGGGGAAGGGAAATGACATATGTCCGATTTAGGTGTCATAAAATATCGTTCGGGAGGTGCGACAGTAAAGGTGAAGTCGACATTTTTGACCATTATGGAGTAATTTTGCCATGTCGTCCTGAATAAATGCATTTTTATTATTTCATATTCCATTCAGCACAAGACTGTTATTTGTCATGAACATGCCATTTATTTAGCAATTGGGGAAAATACTTGGATAAAAAGAATATCCTGTAAAAATATTGAAGTAAAGAGACAGAAACAATGACATTTTGCCGCTCTCTTCGTCGCGTTTTCCTCGTTGTGAATAGTTCCCCCTCGACGGGCTGACTGGTCCTTCTCAAGCCATTTATATAGCTATTGGGGAAAAATACTTGGATAAAAAGAATATCCTGTAAAAATATTGGAGTAGAGAGACTGAAACAATGACATTTTGCGGCTCTCTTCGTCGCGTTTTCCTTGTTCTGAATAATTCCCCCTCAATGGGCTGAATAGTAAAACCGATGAGCCCAGTCTACCGCTGACGTCATCCACCTGTTGGGGACGCTAAAGCCCTATAATGGTAGGCGTGGCTAACCGGCAGATTAAAAGACTAATTTCTCGTCATCTGTGCTTTTCTAAATTGTTGTATATAGTCGAATCGTCTCAAAATATGATTCTAATTCACATAATAATGCCATTTAAGACTTTTTTTCTCGTGTCATATGCTCTTTAACTCCTCTTTTATCTATCGAACAGCAATTTAAGAAATAGGATATGCATTGCATTGTGATTTTTTTTCCCAATGGCATGTGCTTAGTTGGCCTTCAAATTGAGCATTGATTATGGTTACCTGCGTTCTAGTGTTGTTATCCTTTCTTCCATGTCCTCCCTTTGGCAAAGGGCCTAAAAGAGGAAGAGATGTATCAAACATATATTGTAGTATAATATGTGCATATACTGTATATGTAGCCCCTAAGGGGGAAAGATCAGGATTTTGGCCAGCAAAAGACAGATTGGCCCAACAGACCTCTTTCACTTCCCTTTGCAGCTTCTGATTGGCCTCCTCCGACTTTGTCACCTCCCTCCTGGCGGCGGCAAGCTGTTCCTCTATTTCGCCAACCTGACGAGACGCCACAAAGGACGACAACCCAGGTGAGTCAGTGCTCATTCAAACAGCAGCGGGTGTGAATAAATAGTGACAGTGATTCATTACAAATAGCCATCGGGCCTTAGTAATGTTCTTAAAAAGTCAAAGTGACACAAGCTTAACATGCTGACTTGAGAGTAATGTACACTAAGAACTTGGGCCAGCGTATCACTTTTTTTTTTTTCGATAGTATGACATTATTCTGGCGGTCAGGGGCATGCAGAGAGTTTTGGAGGGGCAGTTGCTTTACTAAAAAAGGGGCACATAGACCAACAGGCAGCACTGTTGACGCTGATAGAAAAAAATACAGTGGGGCAAATAAGTATTTAGTCAACCACCAATTGTGCAAGTTCTCCTACTTGAAAAGATTAGAGAGGCCTGTAATTGTCAACATGGGTAAACCTCAAACATGAGAGACAGAATGTGGAAAAAAAAAACAGAAAATCAAAATTTTTAAAGAATTTATTTTCAAATTAGAGTGGAAAATAAGTATTTGGTCACCTACAAACAAGCAAGATTTCTGGCTGTCATAGAGGTCTAACGTCTTCTAACGAGGTCTAACGAGGCTCCACTCGTTACCTGTATTAATGGCACCTGTTTTAACTCATTATCGGTTTAAAAGACACCTGTCACACTCCAAACTCCACTATGGCCAAGACCAAAGAGCTGTCGAAGGACACCAGAGACAAAATTGTAGACCTGGACCAGGCTGGGAAGACTTAATCTGCAATAGGTAAAACGCTTGGTGTAAAGAAATCAACTGTGGGAGCAATTATTAGAAAATGGAAGACATACAAGACCACTGATAATCTCCCTCGATCTTGGGCTCCATGCAAGATCTCACCCCGTGGCGTCAAAATGATAACAAGAACGGTGAGAAAAAATCCCAAAACCGCACGGGGGGACCTAGTGAATGACCTACAGAGAGCTGGGATGACAGTAACTATCAGTAACACAATGCGCCACCAGGGACTCAAATCCTGCACTGCTAGACGTGTCCCCCTGCTGAAGAAAGTAAATGGTGTTGGTGTTATACTTATATAGCGCTTTTCCACCTTTCAAGGCGCTCAAAGCGCTTTACACTATCTCGCCATTCACCTACTGGTGACGCAGCACCAGGAGCAACGTGGGGTTCAGTGTCTTGCTCAAGGACACTTAAGTGAGTTCATCAGGGCGGAGAATTGAACCCACATCCTCTGGGTTGGGGGACAACTACTCTACCACTGAGCCACACCACCCCGTACACTAAGAACACGTCCAGGCCTGTCTGCGGTTCGCTAGAGAGCATTTGGATGATCCAGAAGAGGACTGGGAGAATGTGTTATGGTCAGATGAAACCAAAATAGAACTTTTTGGTAGAAACACAGGTTCTCGTGTTTGGAGGAAAAAGAATACTGAATTGCATCCGAAGAACACCATACCCACTGTGAAGCATGGGGGTGGAAACATCATGCTTTGGGGCTGGTTTTCTGCAAAGGGACCAGGACGACTGATCTGTGTAAAGGAAATAATGAATGGGGGCATGTATCGAGAGATTTTGAGTGAAAATTTCCTTCCATCAGCAAGGGCATTGAAGATGAGACGTGGCTGGGTCTTTCAGCATGACAATGATCCCAAACACACCGCCAGAGCAACAATGGAGTGGCTTCGTAAGAAGCATTTCAAGTTCCTGGAGTGGCCTAGCCAGTCTCCGGATCTCAACCCCATAGAAAGTCTGTGGAGGGAGTTGAAAGTCTGTGTTGCTTGACGACAGCCCCAAAACATCACTGCTCTAGAGGAGATGTGCATGGAGGAATGGGCCAAAATACCAGCAACAGTGTGTGAAAAGCATGTGAAGAGTTACAGAAAACGTTTGGCCTCCGTTATTGCCAACAAAGGGTACATAACAAAGTACTGAGATGAATTTCTGGTATTGACCAAATACTTATTTTCCACCATGATTTGCAAATAAATTCTTTAAAAATCAAACAATGTGATTTTCTGTTTTTTTTCCCACATTCTGTCTCCCGTGGTTGAGGTTTACCCATGTTGACAATTACAGGCCTCTCTAATATTTTCAAGTGGGAGAACTTGCACAATTAGTGGTTGACTACTTATTTGCCCCACTGTAATATGCTTAAATCTATTTTTGAAAGACAATAAACATGGTTTAACACACTGCAATAAGGGAGGAAAAAATGAAGTAATATTTATTTACAGTTATTTTTAATGCAACTAACAAGCTTTCATCTCCCAAAAAATGAAAAATTGGAAAAAGGACAAATGCCGGCGCACCTACATGCTGTATATTCCCCCCTTCACGCTCCTGCTGGTTGCACAGTGTTTGGTTAGCACAACCAGCAAAAAACAACACCCACTCACCTGCCGGCACATGAGGGCCAGCCTCTCTCTTAACTGGGAGAGTTCAGCTCTCTGACGCTCTATCTCTACTTCCCGCTGTCTCTCCAACTCGCTGTCCTCCAACCCAGAGGCAGGACCATTGGGTAGTCGCTGAGGTGGCCGCAATAAAAACAACACAAAAAAAAAAAAAAAAAGAAAAAAAAAGACAATTGAGGAACGTTGTGAGGATGCAAGGTTTGAAATGAAATATCACACTCATGATACCCATACATCTACTTTTCTACTTGACTTCTGGTCGCTAACACGTACACAAAAAACAAAACAACTGGAACCAACATCCATAAAACCCTCCCTTACATCTTTCCCGCCGTCCACCCCTTGTTGACGTCTTTTAATTTGGTCTCTTAAAGAGATTACCTAGAAAGAGACACAAAGCAGGCCAACATAGCATACTTATCAATATTCTTTTGTCACATGAGAGCATACGTACATAGTTGAGTAGGCATATTACTTTACCTCTTGAGAAGACGCAGCTAATTGATCCTCCAACATAGACACCCTCTCGAGGGCCACTCGGAGACGCTCTCGAACCTGCAAGAGAAGTCAGGGAGGGTGCAAGCAAGCAATCAATTTGGGTACTTTTGTATAGTTTATTCACATTTTTTGCTGTTCAAAATTCTTTGACAATCATAGGTTTCGCCTTCAATGAATGCTAAGATGGTTAGTATAACCAAGAAATGTCAAGTGTGTTCAATCAAAGAGTGCAATTTTTCTAAACAGTGTGTTGGTATTGAGCGCTATTTTGTCAGCGTTTTGAGCCACCTTCTCATCCAGAGCCTTGTGGTGCTCAAAGAGAGACTTGAGGGCCTTGAGGACTTCCACCTCACTGGATACCCCCGCTGGTGATTGGGCTTGCCTCTTGACCACCGTCATCCTCAGACTGCGCTCGTGACGGGACACCAGACATTCCAGATGTTCCAGCAACAACTGTGGGAGCCAGCCATGTACAGTATGACTTCAACAGACAAGTGAGACAACACTGAGCCTGTCAATGTGCTAACGAGCAAAATGGCCGCTAAACATCTTACACGTGTGTTGTTTCTCTCCGCCTTGAGCTCAGCAATCTCCTCCTCCCTCTCCAGAAGCTGCTCCCGGCAAACGTTGAGCTCTTTTGTCAACACGGCAAACTCCTGCGGAACACACGAGCCGCATTAAGGGGCTAGCAGAACAAACACTTTAAACGGTGCGTCGTTTGGAGCGTCCTTGTGTGTTTAAAGGGATGAAAACAGCCCAGGCCAAACATCCAAATGTAATTCAGAAAGTGTAAGAATACCAGATTTACAGAATCAGAAGATGCACAATTAAAACAAAGCCCAGCTGAGACGGGGATGTAAAACAGCATAATTATCAAACAAATCACTCATACACTTTCTGTCGCCACTTGTGTTGTGAACACATGGATGCCTTACATCACATAGTTACACAATGGCCAGCACTGGAATGCACAAGAGACCCCCACCTCCAAATAAAGCCCGACAAACAGACTCGATGTGTCACTTTACAACACCTTTGAGGATACATTTGCAGCTTTGAAACGGGACACTGTGTATTATCACGCACAGCGAACCACAGCAAATATCCGCATCAACAATGTAGTCTATTCAGTTTGATGAATGAGTCTCTCTATACAGTGACATATCTGTACCAACAATCTGAGGCCTCATGCTTGCATTCTATGCGATATTTGAGTTTTTAGTTCGCATTTATGCTTGGAAAGATGGACAGCAGCAATGGCTCGATGAGAGAAGAGATATGAGCCAAAGAGTGTTGGCCGCAGATGGCGACACAGTGGGTCTTTGGGACTGATGGGATTGTTTCTGGTTTGGATGGCGGTCAGCTTCTCCGTTGGCCCTCCTTGTTCTTTTTGTATTTTCCATCTCACGCTATCTTTTTGCACGCGTATTCAAACGTCAGCCGGCGGTGGAGCTGATTTGCAGCTCACCATTCAAGTGAACTGTGTGACAAAATATCAAAATGGTGATATATTGTGGTACTTTGCATCCTAAAAGGTTGTCGATACACTAATGCCAAGAATCGAGATATTGTTTGAAAAAGGTGTCAATGTTTAAAAAAAAAAAAACAAAAAAAAAAAAACAACAACAATAAGGAACCAATAAGTTGCTACCAAAATCTTCCACTATAATAGTGTCTCAGTTAACTCTATGGCCGCCATTGATGGTACTTGACGCCCAATCCATTAACACTAGAAGGGCAGCATTCACAGTCACTCTTTCCGATTTTCGGGGCATTTACAGGTCACTTTCTGTTCCTTTTAAGGCATTTACCGGTCACATCCTGTTGAGATTGAGTCACTGCCTTTTCATTCCTGTGTCACTTCCTGGTCTGTAACCCAAAATCAACAGGAAATGACCCATTAATTGCTCCCAAATCAACAGAAAATGACTGAAAACCAACAGGTTATGATCTGAAATTACGCCTCCACAATATATCGTTTGAACATCGTCATCGCTCAATGTGTTCTTGCGCAATAGTCCCATTGCAGGACGCGCGATTGTATTTTATTTTGAACACGTAAATTTTTGTTTTGCTTCATAAGAGGAAATGTGTAAAGATATGGCCTCCTAGATCCTTTATATCAGCGATCCCCAACCACCGGGCCAGGGACCGGTTCTGGGCCGTGGCGCATTTGCTACCGGGCCGCAGAGAAATAATGAATCATTTGTTAACGACTGTAATCGAGCGGAGATTTGCGTACGTCGTCATCAAGTGGTTGGCTGCCATTACTGGGGCGTTTGCACAGCTCAGCGTGGGACTATGTAAACAGTAATGTTAGCTGCTGCTGGCTGTGCTGCTGGCGGCAACGTCTTTGGACAGCAGGGAAAAGGCTGCTGATCCAGAAGAGGAGCCTTCAACCAAGTCCATTCTGCATAATATGTGGCTAAAAGCTAGCAAACAAGGCAACAAAAGCGAATGCACTGGAAGCATCATACCTCGTGGCGAACCGTAATGCTAAATCCAAGAAACCTGTCACGATTGGAGAAGAGCACATTATACCTGCAACCAAGGAGATTTGCCGTCAAGTTTTAGGAGAGGCCACTGTTAAAAAAGGATTGATTCAGCGTATGGTGAGTTACACTTTTCCCGCACTTTAAGTCATGAGCGGATTTTATGCGGGGGTGGGGGACGGGCGGTGGCCGAAAAGTGTCATTGCAAGTAATTGACTTTCCTATATATGATTTTAAAATTAAGAATTTTCCGGTAAAATATTGTCTACAGAAGTTGTAAAGCAATAAAACAAACAATAAAAATGAATGAAATGAACAAAAAAAAAAATTATAATGGGTCAAAATTATTTTCCGAATAGTGCATGCGACTATTGTAATGATATGAGCAAATTCTATCTGCATATTTGATTAGTAATGTCTGTTCGTCACAGCACACTGAAGTCAGAGATACGCAGCGAGCTTGAGACATCTGATAAAAAGCCCGCCAGTGGACAGTTACTGTTGATGATGCCTCTCTTCTGTTATGTAACTAAAGATCTGTCACTAAAACAATGAACCCATTCAGTAAGTTGTCTTATTCAAGAAACCCACAAAGTAACACAACTAGCACCGGTCATTTGTTTTGCTTAGCCAAAACCACCGGAGGAACAAAGAGGAAATATGAATAGAATATATGTAATTTTTTCAAACTTAAGCTTTCAAAAGCGACAACTACTGAGCAAGAACCAAGGATTGAAAATGTGAACCATGAAAAGCCAGCGCGCACCGCCAAAATGGTGAGTGGATTTTCAATTTGCTCCACTAAAAATGCTAATTGTAACATAAATTTTTCACCCTTATAAGAAAAGCTGTTGTGGCGGTGAATAAGCCCTCCTTTACATTCAATTGGATTCTCAATGTTATCCACAGGTGTTAAATAAACAAGTAACATCGTAAACATACATATTTCACACGAATATTGAGTAAATTAATGCTTAACTAACATGGCAAGGACGTAAACAGTGAGAGAGCGGTGTGCAGTTGTTGTGCGCAGCTAACATGACAGAATGTGTCTGAGGAGACCTTTTGTACATGTCTGTCCATGCTCAAACGTAATTAAATATTCCTTTATTTAAAGAAAGTTTGTAGTGTTAACTTTGTTACCGCTGTATTCGTTTCCATTTTTAACACAAAGTAGCAATTTCTGATGGGGTGCAAAATTTGACAGAACAGCTGTTAACACCGGCGGGGGTACCATATTCAATGGATGATGATCTTGGCAAAAAGTATAGCTGTCCTAAGCAGTCTGATTTAGAATTCCCCGAAAAAATGATGGGAAACAAAAAACACCTATTTTCAACTTATTATTATAATTATTCTTGGAAGTTAGTTTTATTGCTGAAACTGCGTTTCGGGATCATCAACATGTTGTGCCCCGACTGCCCCAAAAGTCAAACTCCGCCTATGCTTAAAGTTCGTTTTCAGCCCTGTCGTGTTATTTTATATTTACTGTCATTTTCTACCACGCATTGCCGGTCCGTGAAAAAAAAAAAAAAAGCCAACATTACGCCGGACCAGGGTTGTGGACCACAGCTTTAAACATATGTACTCAGCAATCTTCATCATTCACAGATGAACCCCCTTAACCTAGATTAAACAGTATTATGTGAATACATTGTGGTGATGGTGAGTTAAACAGTCTTCCCAAAAAGAGCTATTCAATTCATCTGGTGAAAATTCTTCTAGTTTTGATTTGCAATATATCGCAACCCCCCCAAAAAATCGCAATGAATTTTTTTCAAATATCGTTCAGCCCTACCTGAAATGGCCCAAAATTACCTCGTTGCCTGGCATAGGCTGTTACTGACAGCCATAGAAGTGGGAGGGGCCCGTTTGAAGATGGAGCGGTTCATTCGCTGCCACCCTCCCAGTTCAAATGGACTGGACGACTACTAGTGATAAACTTACAGCAGAAGGATGAAGATAACTTGTTTTTCTGTTTATTAGTTGTTTTGTCGAATGATTTCCTGACCAATGTATTGATTATCATTGTATCGCTATATTGTAAGATCATCGTTATCCTGAGCTTACTATCACAAATCGTATTGTATCGTGAGGTACAAGTGTTTCCCACTCCTACTATAAATATATTATAAATAGGGCTGTCAAACAATTAAAAATTTTAATCGAGCTAATCACAGCTGGTAAATTAAATAATCTTAATTAATCGCAATTCAAACCATCTATAAAATATACCATATTTTTCCGTAAATTATTGTTGGAATGGAAAGATAAGAAACAAGACGTATATATACATTCAACATACAGTACGAAAGTACTGTATTTGTTTATTTTAACAAAAAATGAACAAGATGGCATTAACATTATTAACATTCTGTTAAAGCGATCCATGGATAGAAAGACTTGTAGTTCTTAAAAGATAAATGTTAGTACAAGTTATAGAAATTTTATATTAAAACCCCTTTCGTTTTAATAAAATTTGTAAAAATTTCAATCAAAAACTAGTAGCGCGCCATTGTTGATGTCAATAATTACACAATGCTCATGGTGCTGAAACCCATAAAATCAGTCGCACCCAAGCGCCAGCAGAGAGCGACAAAACACCAAAAAACACAAGTAACAATTGGACATGACACTGTGCTGTCATTTTAATCTGTTTGAGCGGGGCATGTGCTTTAAATGTGTCAAATATTTTAACGTGATTCATTTAAAAAAATTATTACCGCCCGTTAACGCGATAATTTTGACAGCCCTAATTATATATATATATATATATATATATTATATTATATATATTATAATGTCTTGAAAACCTACAGTGCGTCATATTACAACAGAATCTTATTAAAATGTGAGAACAAAATGTGACTTTTAGAGGTTATTTATAACTAAAACTTGTCACCCCATCAAATAAGTAGCAGAAGAAACATAAGGTTTTCGAAGAGCCATGCTAAGCTGTAACAAAAGTCAAATTTGAGCTCTACTGTAATTTAAATGAGTTTTTTGGTTAACGTTTTTTTGTGAAATCTCGACTTTAATTAACAACAACGTCATTATCACATTCTGGAATTTCGCGCATCTCGATGAAGCTGTCTTGTGTTCAAACATTTTCCTCTGTGGACCCTGACAGGATTCTCAGCAGTACAGCTGAGAAGACAGCTGAGTGTGACAGCAAAGTAAACACGCCTGTAAACGCCTCACACGCAGTCAGAAGTGGGGATTGATCCCGGAGGAAAACGCCAAAGCTGTTCATCATAGCTGGAGGAGAAAATCCTCAAATAACACTCATTATTAATCAGCAAATCCTCCCAGTATACTAAAAGAGGATTCCTTCACTATCAACTATTCATTCAAACGTAGGCTCACACCATTTAACAAATATCTTTCGGCACTATTTATCACCAGAACCGTATGAGTGTTAATAAGAGACAGACTTTGAATGAGGCTATGAACACCCAACTGCTCTAACAGTAGAGAAACGTTAGTGCGGGTGCAGGAGGATTTTAGCATTGACTTAGAGTGCTGCTCGCTGCTGCTTGAACTGTCACCGCAAAGGCTTACTGTCTCATGAGCTCACTTCACAGCCAAGTACTCATACACCACTGGACACGGCAGCAACAGTTACCGCACAGGGTGCTCTCCACCTTGAGGCATTGACACAAAAATGCACACTCTTTAGGTACACCTCCAAGATCGAATAAAGATTTTAGTTATAAAACTCCTTGTACAAAGATGATAATGAGTTTTAATGGAGGTTTTCTCCAAAAATTGTCAACATACTGTATACTCTATAAAGCAAAGCAGTTAGAAGCCAGGCAGGTTGGCAGATTTTATTAAAGACTTTAACAGCCACATTTTTATGTGCGCATTACAGTGGTACCTCTGAGTACGAACGTCTCGACTAGACATGTGCCGATGACCGGTTTCAAGGTATACCTTGATATGAAAATGTCAAGGTTTCACAACCGCAAAAAATTCTGTCATACGAGTTACTTAGCCATTTTTGATGTCCCAAAAAATGCATGGAGGAATCCCTTGCTTGCAGCTGTAAGGCTCTACCCCAGACATGTCAAAAGTCCGGCCTGGGGGCCAAATGCGGCCCATGGTCAAATTTCATCCGGCCCCCAGCCTCTGTCATAAAATGAATAACGTCTGGCCCGCACACAGACTTAATAAATTGGTCAGCAGTACTGCTACCAGCACATGAAGTAGCTTACACACTAAATGCTGCTCCTCATTTACCCACTAAAAGGCAGCAGCACTCTAAGCAACATTACCCCGTGTGACCCTTTATCCCCAATGTTCTAAAATGGCGACAATCAACACAAAAAAGAAAGTTGACTGCGATGGCCGACTCGTCAACGATAGGTGGAAATTGGAGTGTTTCTTTCCTAAAATACGCAACAACTGTGTCTGCCTCATTTGCAAAGGGACAGTCGCTGTTTTTAAAGAGTTGAATGTGAGGCGATATTACCAAACAAGACACGCTGACATTTACGACAAGATTACAGAGAAGATACGTAGTGAGAAATTCAAGCAACTTGAAGCTAGTTTAATTTTACAGCATCAGTATTTCACAGGAGCCCGAGAGTCGAAAGAGAACGTCACAAAGGCTAGTTGCGAGATTGTGGACATTATTAATAATTAAAAAAAAAAAAAAAAAAAATACAGCAAATGTGACACACGGAATGGCTTGCTAAAATTTGCTTCAATATATTGTTCGACGTAAAGGACGTCAGCCAAGGTCGGCCCCCACACTTTTACCGTACCAAATCTGGCCCCCTTTGCAAAAAGTTTGGACACCCCTGCTCGACCCTCTCCTACCGGTGTTCTGCCAAAATCTCCTACATCGGCGAAACGTGCTACATTAGTCGAATTTGACACCCAAAGTACGACCGTGCGCTCTAAACTTGTTTTGTTTAGATGCATACAGGAATAACGTACTAAAAAATGCCTGCAGAAAACTTAAATGTAGTTATATCAAATAAGGATGGTTTAAATACGCTACGTGACTAATGTGGTCAACTGCTTCAAAGCTAACACGTAAGACACAATGGTTAAAAGTATGAGAGGGTAATACATGCAAAAAGTATCTTTGAGGCAGTGAAAAAGTTCTACATAACTAAATAAAAACAAAAAATAGTGAGTACTCGCCGCTTCTAACCCATGTGCGCATGCGTGTGGATGCTTGCGCAAGCGCGCTGAGCGTTGTGTAGGACGTTTTGCCGCGTAGTAAGGAATGGCCGAACACCGGTTGTTGCTCAGTGTCAGTGTGTCAGCTGTGCGAATGATTTTATAGGCTTTAGCACCCATGAGCATTGTGTAAGTAAGTATTGACATCAACAATGGCGGGCTACTAGTTTATTTTTTGATTGAAAATTTTACAAATTTTATAAAAACGAAAACATTAAGAGGGGTTTTAATATAAAATTTCTATAACTTGTACTAACATTTTTCTTTTAAGAACTACAAATCTTTCTATCCATGGATCGCTTTAAAAGAATGTTAATAATGTTAATGCCATCTTGTTGATTTATTGTTATAATAAACAAATACAGTCCTTATGTACTGTATGTTGAATGTATATATCCATCTAATATATATATATATATATATATATATATATATATATATATATATATATATATATATATATATATATATATTATATTACTTGATAAAATCCAACACATAGAACAGATATGTCATCTTGAAAGGCATTTTAAAATAAAAAAAAAACAAAAAAACAATAGAGAGCACCATGTTGAATAAATGAACAACGAAATGTGAACGTGGCCGGTATGTTAAAGTAACATAGCTATTAAGAGTTATTCAGATAACTATAGCATAAAGAACATAATAACAAGTTTACCAAACCATCAAGTGTCACTCCAAAACACCAAAATAACATGTGAAATGATATAATAATGTGTTAATAATTTCACACATAAGTCACTCCAGAGTATAAATCGCACCCCCAGCCAAACTATGAAAAAAATTGCGACTTAGTCCGAAAAATGCAGTACTTGCAGCTCCCAGAGTTTACTGAACGTAACATACTTACAGCTGTTCCGCGAATGGCTATTGCCTAGTATTCCTGGCATCCATTTGGCTAAGATGGACCTCTACAGCATGTGTATGTTTGTATCCCAGCGTCCTCTTCATTCGCTCCTCGTGTTCCGACAGCTTTACATAAGTGTACTTAACTTTTACTCTTTGGTCTATTCTTGTTTTTTTTACATTATGCACAACTCTGATGTTATGTTTATTGTGCAATAATGTCAATTGTAACATGTATAAAAACTTTATGACTGAATTTTGAGGGGCTTGGAACACATACATGGAAAACTCGTATCTAATTACAGAATTTTCAGGTTACGAAACTACTTCCAGAACCAATTAATTTCATAAGTAGAGGTACCGCTGTATTTCCTTTTCTTTGTTTTTCTTCCTAGGTGATTTGTTACCACCTCGCAATTAAGGGTGCTGTAGTGGTAATATATACATATGGCAATGGAGAGAAGAGAAGAGAAGTGAGAAAAGCATCAGTTTTGATATAGAGAAATACTCTTTATGAAGATTATAAAGATAATCCCTGTTTTGGGGATAGCACACAGCCAACCAGGGTTGGTTATTTGGTTTCTGTCATTATTATTATTTTTTTTTATCATAAATTTGGTCGTGGTTGTCCTTACTACATATGCTAATTTTTTCGTCTGTGTTGTTTGCTCTAGTTTTCACGGTGGGTTTATAGTTAATCAATGACAATTAATTCAGCAGTTGAAGAAAATTACTTGTGTCTGTATAAGTGCAACCAAGGGAGCTATAGGCCTACACATTTTGTCCACGGAAAAATAAGTCCGCCTACAACATGCAGTATTACATGTTACAATGGCACTCCTGCACTGAAACCAAGTATATGGCGGAAAACAGACAAGACTGAAAAAGCTCTTGCACTCCTCTTTAAAAGAAACTGCTGTATTTTAAGCAAAAAAAAAAAAAAAACAGTTGTGTTTGATAGAACAATATGTCTATGCTGCCATAGCAGATTCATGGCGCATTAAGCCCCCGAACTATTTTTAATTTGTCCGTTTTACCCTGAAAACCCCCGTTGACAGACGTCGTGCAACCGCTTTGTTTCAACCCAGTCATAAAACGAAGGTAATTAATTATAATTCAAAATGTCTGTCATTTTTAGCTTGGCATCATTAATTGATGTCTAATATTTCGTTTAAAAAAAAAAACACACTTTAAAAAATTATTCACTCACATATTTTAAACTTATAAATGGTGTCTGTAAAAAAGGCACGAATATCTACCTCATAACTATCGCATAATTATATTTTTTGTGTTAATGTTGCATTTTCTCTGATAGGTTACATGATAAATAATCGATCCAAACAAAGAAAAATTGAAAAAAAAAAAAAAAAACGTTTCAAGGGGTAAATATATGAAAAAGAAAATCTCGACCACTCCTTGATGTCTGCGATTTCTGCATAGCGAGCCTTGTTATATTACCATTTTTCACCCATAAAATCCCCCCAAAATCCAGCTGTGGCCATTCACAGCGGTGTCTTGACACTCAGTGATACATGCTACGTGGAGTTTTTGGGATCGAAACAAGGCAAGTACGCGATAATATCTCGTTAAAAGTCATGGCGTCTGAAATTCTGCTCTCGCGTGCTCTCATCTCCAGATAGGGTTTCACTGTTAATTTTTTTTTTTTTTTTACTTGCCCTCCTGTTCAAAAATTTTCTTCCCCCAGAAATTTGAGATTTTAAGCTTTCCAATGATGTACCACACATGCATATCGGACAATTTTGAAAGTTGGCCAAATTGGTGTCTCAGAGCGGAACTTTGAGTCACCTGAGTGTTTTCCACCATATGTATTTCTAACCTATATTTGTCTGCTGTTGAAAGTTTATTTGTTGCTCTGTTTCTTCTGTTCAGTTGGATTTGTCTCTCTGATTGCAGTCTAATGGTCTCCTTTACTAGCCTTCCCATTCCACTCCTATATAACATTTCAGAAGTCATGCATCATTTTTTACTGTTATTCTTTGTTGTCTTTTGCTTTCTCTGTCCCAACTCAGACCGTATTGTCTGCATTTCAAATAAATAGCCACAACAAACACCGACGTACCTGTGGCAGAGCAATCGAGAGCTGCCTCTGAAGCGATTCCTTCTCATGACTGAGCTCTCGTAGGCGTAGTTGTGCCGTTCCCAGACTCTCCTGCGTCTCCCTCAGGTTTTCCAGCAGCCTCTCTCTCTCCGTCAGCATGTTGACCATCAGAGACTCCAGGTTGCCTGTGCTGCCCCCTTCATCGCCTCCGCCTCGAATATCCCTCCCGCCAAAGCCCCCTCCTCCTCCGCCTCCCATGGCACCGCCAGGGCCTCCCACCCCAGTCCCGGCCGGAGAGGAGGACCCCCCGGCCGTGCCGCTTCGCCCATCCTCAGAAATGGTGGGCATCACTTCGCACATCATCATGAGACCGGTGAGTGTGTGTCAACTTCAGGAGGCTTACAAAAACAAAACTGTTGATTTACGAGATTGTACGTACAATTACAGTTTGACGCTCAAAATGTAAACTTTTACATTTCAGGAGAAATCTTATCCCTTCGGTGAGCATATTTTCTAGATTTTCTTATTGCCTTTTATTCCTCCTCAGGCCTCCTGTACTTGTCGTATGCCTCCTTCAAAGAATCCCAATCTGCATGGTAAGTGATAAGAATTCTTATGAGCTTGCAGGGAGGGATGTTTCTACGGGGATGCCATTCTCTCTATGCCTAGGATGGGCGGAGGGCGAGTATGGGGACAGCCTGTGGTGAAAGATTGGGATGGAGTTGGGAACGTGCTCCTTGACTGTATCCACAAGGCAGCACTTCTCACAGCATAGTGAAACCTGCAAAGAAATAAAATGCATGGCATCAGACAGTTCTTACATGAGTAATAACATACTGCAATATTTCAGCAGAAGCTCTGTACCGATAAATGTGCCTTTAAAGACGCTGTAAAAGTGGTACATTTATATGTGTTAAAAATTTTAATCGCCAAACATATGTTTTACGATAACTGCTGAGAACATTTGCAAAGAATGAGAACTATTGTGGAGTTGCAGCTTTCAGGTTTTTTTTTTTAAAGTTTTTGTTTTTAAAACTTTTTCTTGACTTTTTTTTAGGCTTGGATATGAGTCGGCAATGTCCATATCTGAGACAGACACCAAGCACTTTCCCTTTGCTTATTTGTGCTAAGCTAAGCTAACTTGCAGCCTCATAGTCTATATTAACTGTGGCGAGACATTAGAATGGTATTGATCTTCCCATTTCCCCCTTGACAAGAAATGAAAAATCTAACGTAAGGGCTTTGAAAATGCGATCTCCCTCCACTTATCTTCATTTAATCAGTGTTGCTGTTGTGACTTACAGTACTGCATATTGCTCCAATCTTGAATTTCCTCTCTCACTGATTACGGCCTCTGTGGCACTGTGCAAACCGGTAGCCAAAAATGCAATGGATTGCACATTAATAGAGTGCACCATATTATTCTTTCCTCTCTTATTCTTCACTGTCTCATCCAGAAGACGGTTATATTTATTCAGAATCCCATGCTAGCCGGTGAACTCGGGCATTGCAATACAGCAGCAATGTCGCTCTCAAAATAAAACATGTTAAGCAGAAAAGGATAATGTCGAGATCAATCCACCAATCCATTTTCCATATCGCTAATCCTAACTACACCTCAGAGTGGCATGACAAAAACTTCTTGGAATTTCATGCTGGTGTGCTGGCTAAAAGCACTTGGCATCTTCAGTGTGTCCCAGTCAATAACTTCCACTGATGGATGGTCACTGACGCAAAACAGCTTGCACTGGCTGCATTTGCTTAATATACACTTTATTCATCCAGCTCTTTCCGAGGCTTTTCAAGGACAATCGGAAGATAGTGTTTTGTGCAATACCACAACCAAGACTTCTCATAAACCTGAAACCAAGATAAAGAGTTTTGGAGGTTAAGTGTAACCAGTGTGCATGGAGCCGCGCTGCGCTACGCGATCCATCCTCCTCGTCCAGGTCAGGATTCGCACTCGTGCAGCACGACGCGTTCAGCACGGCAGGCGAGTGAGCTGACCACTAAGCCAAAAGCCCAGGCTAGCAGCTTTTAACTGCCAGCGCACCCTCTTAAAGGTATCGGTTCGGAGGTTTCCATGCACAGCTCACAACAGACACACGTGCACCCGTTAGAGTCACCCACCGAAACCTTCACTGCCGATCCGGGTCACGGCACCAATGTAACCGGTTTTGCATGGAGCCTCGCCGAACGACGCAATCCGTCCGCCTCGCCCAGGTCAGGACTCGCACCTGCGCCACAGGACGCGTCCAGCACGGCAGGCAAGTGTGCTGACCACTAAGCTAAAAGCCCAGGTTAGCAGCTTTTAGCTGCCAGGGCACCCTCTTGAAGGCATCGGGTGGGAGGTTCAACAAGGACAAGACCAAAAAAAGACTGAATCTTTTGAGTCAAGTCCGAGACATAGCCAAGACCTTCAAAATGTGGACTTGAACCAAGACTGGTCTCGTGTGTACAACACTACTAGGAAACATCGAGTAGTCTCTATAGCATGTAGACCTGGGCCTTCTCTTGGTCACTGGTGGAGGATGGTGAGGAACAACCCTGACCTCACCAGAGAAGCTGTTATAGATGACAGGACACTATCACCCTACAAAAGGTACATTAACAGTTTGGCATTTGGGGTTCAGCTAAGCATGTTGCCAAGTTGTGGACTACAAGTCAAGTGTACAAAAGCAAAAAAATTAGAGATGAACAATGTCCTGAAATTTACTATCTACAGTAGAGAAATGTGCACTGCACCTACATTTCATACAGCGGATGAGTGACGATGTAAGAAAATGGCCTCTAAAATTGTACCGTTAAATGTTTGTTTGGAAAAATTATACAAGACAGAGGGGCGGGGGTGCTGAGTAAACATTGGGACGAGGGAAAAGGAGGTGGGGTTACAATCTCCCACAGTCTACACGCGACCAAATACAACGATACCTACGATACCTGCAACTGGACTAAACGCAAAAGCACCTTCCCATAGAAACCACAACAACTAGCATCTAAGCCCCCATAGTCTACTTCTAATGCCATTAAACGACGGCACCCCCGCTCCCTCCATTGGGTGAAGAAACGCATCATTGGATTCAATAAGTGATTGTCGACAGCTGCCTTGCAGGGATGAAAACACCCGGAACAGAACCAAACACGCCTTTTTTATTTATTTTAAATTCCCACTCATGGAATCCACGACCACATGCACTAATGAAAAAAAAAATGACGGGAGGAAAGCTCGACGATGATTCACATTGCAGGATGTATAGAAGCAGCCCTCGAATGCATTCTTCTAGTAAAACATCCAATGTGTGAGTGTGGGCTTTAAACGAGCCTTTTATGGCAAACATGACAGGATGAAACCGTGCATGCATTCATGGCGTGCATCCTGCAGAGCGCGCGTCATGGAATGGACTAAAAAAACACATCCAACACAAAAATGACATCTCAATAAATTTAATTTCATTCTCACTAAAGACCCTCATCTATAGCAAGAGATTTTTAAAGAGCAAATTCAAACCTTGAACGATGCCTCCAGCCTATATTAGGTGGCCATGTTATCATTTAAGTAGCTTTGACTGGATGTGCACACAGCAAATAAAGCGTGCACACAACACACCTGTCATGTGGTTTGATGACAGTACACGCGCACGCACGCTATACTGTAGTCTCGCTGCCATTATAATATTTGGTGTGCATGCATCCATTGTTTTTATCTCTCGGTGCAAAGTTGCATCCTTACCATAGCCGTCGTGGTAGTTAGCCTTCAGTGTCTAAATGCTTGGCGTGAAATAGTCCTCGGGTCCATTTGTGCGTGGGTCGGCGCACCTCATCCGGATGCGAGAAAAGCCCCACTCTTCTCAATGTGTGTGTTTGTGTGTGTGTGTATCCCCCCTTTTTTCCACATGTAATCGACGACGAGGAAGAAGAGTCAGAAGGGGGGGGGGTGACGTTACGCCACCTTAGCACAGACCCCCCCCTCTCGGTGGGATTGGAAGGTAATGGGTCTTAAAGAAACATTCTCTCAGCATTCTCCGCATCTCTGTGATTTATGCGCTTGCACGCGTTGGCCAATCACGCGCACGCCGCATCAGCACCGGCATTGAGGGGGGTAAAGACGCAAAGTGAGTGACAGACATTTTATTTGCAAACAGACCATAATGCATTGCAGTGCGGCGCCCTGTGCACAACCCCATTAAAACACTATGACGGATCCGCGCGTGTGGATAATGTGCATCACATAAGCTGCTGTGGCGTTGTGGAGGTGCAATCCAATAGAGAGCCATAATGTTCACCATAACTGCTTGAATAATGTCAACAATCCCACTTTGCATGTTAATTTAACAGACGCGTTTATTTTCACATTGCAGAGGGTCGCCTGAGTCCCTGTTCATTTTCTGTTGATCAAAATGAACTAATTACAAACAATGCAACCGTTTTTTAAGCTTGTCTACTGGCCTAAACAGAAATCCCAGCCCATGCGTGCAATCTAATAATAACCCCACGCCTGTTCTCAATATGCTGATGTTGTTATCATTTTTGTGTGTGTGTGACTTTATGTGTGCGGCTGGGTAAACATAAGGTGGTGCTGTCTTTAAGAGAGCCAGCCTGGGAAGGGATGATGTAATGTGCTCTCAGACAATGATGTCATCGACTAAGACTCGGCAAGGATTTAAAGTGACAAAGGCATTTTTTTTTTTTTAAAAGTGGGGCTCCGTCAAATTCTGCGTCAGGTATTTTTAGGGAGCAGCAGAAGCACACGGGGACGTCCTTTTGGAAAGAAAAAAAAAAAAGATAATGCAAATGAATTAGGAGCTGGGGGGCTTTCCATTGAAATCACACCATCTTTATTAATAAGGATGTTCAAGGTATAAAACACAAGAGCTTTTTGTAAGACAGCAACATTAATGTCCATTCATTCATTTTACTGAATATTACAAGTGTTATCCTATTTGTGATTGTGTGACAGAACAATTTGCATGTATAAAAAAGAAACATGTCTTTTTACTCTTGGGAAAAAAAAACCTCCTGTTCCAATGAATGCATCTGCACATTTAGACAGATATAAACATTTTCTTCATCCTTCATTGAAATTAAACTATCATTATTGCAGTTTACTGGGCATCTTACAGTAGTTGTGAAAGTCTTTTTCGTTTGTGTATTCATGACTGTATTATACTGCCTGGTGGCCAAGTCACGCACACCGAGAGTTGCAATGAATTAACCATGATGTACATGAGGTTATTACTATACTTTTGTTCCAAGTGAAGATATTAGAACGGTCTTTTCTTTATTAAAAAGACAAAAACATGAAAAGGGGAAAAATTAGGCAAAATTACCGGAATTTTCACTATAAGCTGCTGCTTTCTCCCTTCATTTTGAATCCTACGGTTTATAGTCCAGTGTGGCTTATTTGTTGATTTATTTGGGTTAATAGGTAACACTTTATTTGACAGCGGCATCAAAAGACTATCATAAGACCGCCATGATTATGACATGACACTATCATTGGCATTGCTGAATGCTTATGTCATTAAGTATGTCATCTGGATAATTATGTCACTCCAACTCCATTTATGATCAGTTTGGATCTTTTACATCCATTTAAAAGTAGGGCTGTCGAACAATTAAAATTTTTAATCGAGTTAATTACAACTTAAGAATTAATTAATCGCAATTCAAACCATCTATGAAATATGCCATGTTTTTCTGTAAATTATTGTTGGAATGGAAAGCTAAGACACAAGACGGATATATACATTCAACATACGCTACATAAGTACTGTATTTGTTTATTATAAAAATAAATCAACAAGATGGCATTAACATTATTAACATTCTGTTAAAGAAATCCATGGATAGAAAGACTAGTAGTTCTTAAAAGATAAATGTTAGTACAAGTTATAGAAATTTTATATTAAAACCCCTCTTAATGTTTTCGTTTTAATTAAATTTGTAAAATTTTCAATCAAAAAATAAACTAGTAGCTCGCCATTGTTGATGTCGATAATTACACAATGCTCATGTGGTGCTGAAACCCATAAAATCAGTCGCACCCAAGCGCCAGCAAAGGGCGACAAAACACAAAAAAACACAAGTAACAAGTGAACGTTACACTGTGCTGTCATTTTAATCTGTTTGAGCCGGGCATGTGCGTTAAATGTGTCAAATATTTTAACGTGGTTAATTAAAAAAACTAATTACCGCCCGTTAACGCGATAATTTTGACAGCCCTATTAAAAAGTGAAATTATATACACTAAATGACATCTGTTTTAGGCATTTAATAATGCTCAGGACAGTGTCATGTTATAATTATGATTGTCCAATGACAGTCTGAAGAAATAACTAGTTAATTTTGATTGTTATTTAGATCTGTAGCGCTGCAATGCATGCTAGGAGGCATGTTGGATAACAGCAGTGTTGACAGAAGGTAGCAGCAGGTCCCACAAGGAGCAGTGATGGCCAAATGAATTTTCTTGAAGCAATGAAGCTTTGCAGCCAATTGGTTCAAAGCTTCATTGTGGTTCATTTGGTCTTATGACTGTCGTATGATGCCGCTGTCAAATAAATTGTTACCTGTTAATACCTGTTGGTGTAGATATCCCATAATACACTGAGGAAAGCTGTGGTTTATGGTCCAGTGCGGCTCATCTATGAACAAATGTTGTTTTCGTGCCAAATTTTATGGGTGGCGGCTTAAAGCCAGGTGCGCCTTATAGTGTAAAATTACGGTATTTCAGATGCAAATACTTTGAGTTAAGAGCATGCTCACAGAACAAATTAAATTCACATCTCTCAAAGCTAATTTGTCAGTGACTTAGTATTGGCCATCACAGAATTGCTAAAACAATTCTGGCCTAACTTTTGAAATCTATTGTTAAAAATTTAGTCCAATAACATGTTCATTCTTGTGTAGTGTCAATTGTCTGTGGTGGACCTTTTGGACGAGGAGGTGTTTCATGTTTTTCAGTCTTAATAGTTAAAATAATAATAATAATAATGACAACATTAAGGTGTTTAGTCAGTTGATTTTGACAGTCTTTCCAAGGGTTCAATTCACGCAATCCAATGATTTATGAATGAAATACACCACACATGACTGCGGATGCAAACAAAATCAACAAACCGTGTTTGATCCGTGCCAATTGTTAGACGGCATCAGAAGAGGCACAAGTTCAGATTGGCTTTCAGTGTCCAAATGATGACATTTGCACGGTTTTATCTCCAATGCGACAACCTCACTATGCCGGTACACCCAGCCAGGTGCAGAGCAGTCCGCCAAATAATGGTTCCTTTTACAAACTGGTCCTGAAAACTGTCACTTTAGTCTTTTGGAAGGAGTCCCTCCGACTGACACTCTTGTCATTTTGTAAGGAACTGGATGAAGTCTTCATGTTTTCCTGGTCCTCTGTCCTGTCTTTCAATTTATCTTGGTCCAAACGCCTTTCCTCAGACTCTTCGGTCCTACCATTCTCTACTTGATCACATTCCAAAGCCACATCTCGAGCTGGAGCTTCATGTTGGTTTTCTTGAATGTACAAGCGGAGTGCATCCACTGTGTCAGCTATCATTTTGTCTGTATCTGTATCTGACGGCAACTTTTGAGTGGAGTCCGTGCTGGTCTGATCAGATGAGCTTCTGATCACACCTTCGTTGATGACAAGCTCTTCTCCGGAATTACCATCGTTCTTGTTTATATCCGTGTCTGAGATGCTGATGTCGCAAGCGATTTTATAGAACAGCGAGTGGTTTTCTTTCATTTTCTCTAAACTCTGACTGACTGTGGATGACATCTGTGTGGAGTTGCTCCCCTCATCAGAGCAATTCGGGGGGTCCTCCTTGCCTGATGCTTCCTCGTTGCATATGTCAATTTCAGGAATGTGCAAAGGCAGGAATTCCAGACGCTGGTTGGTGGAGAGGAACCACTTAGATCTCACATCGGAAGTATTCCCGTCGTTGTCTTCTTTACCATCAAACTCATTAAGCTCTTGCTTGTCCCCTTCCTTGCTGCCAAGAAAGCCCTCATCTCCATTTCTCTGATAGACTGTCATAGACGTAATGTGATGTGGCGATGGTGGACGTTTGATTTTAGTGGCAACACCTGCTCTGCGACTGTAACTTTTGTGCTGTGTTTTGCTCCCAAATCTTATGGGACTCTTGACATCGTCAACACGTTGATTTTGTTTATTTCCCACTTGAGATATTGCAACAGGAATCAGAGAATCTGGAGGACTGTAACTCAGAGACGTTCTGAAGGACTTTGCTTGGGTGCTAGGTTCATGGTCTAAAGAACAGAAATAAATTAAATTGAGGTATAAAAATCAAACTACTCCTTTGGTACAGCCTGGACTCGTCACAGGTCTAAAATAAGATAGTAACAAAATTCAAGAAGCCAAACAACGAAATATGTACCTAATGTCGCTCTTTGCTTGACTGATGTGTCATTGAGATGTGCATCTTGCTTGACTGGTGTAATGGCACTGTTAGATAAATAGATGGATGAAAAGACAGACAATAGAGATATACAGGCCACTGCAAAAAACTGAGGACACCATTATATTTAGTTTTTGAACATTCCCTATATAGAACTCAAATGATGTGGCGACCTCCACCAAGGCAGACATGTTAATAAAAGATGTCAGACATGTCAAAAACATTCTTCCTTGAGGCGTCTCAAATTTACATTTGTTTTCACTTTACATGGTCTTCAAGTATTTAAACTGTGATTGATGAAAAAGAAATAAGTCTAAAAACAAAGGAGGAGGTGGCCTTAGACTTTTTGCTCGGTATTGTAAATATGTAAAAAGTAATATAATCACTGTATAATATGGTGTAGTACCTTTGAATGACTCGCTGACGTATTTTTTCAACACGCCTGAGTTTGGCCTCACGTTGCTCAGGGGTCATACAGATGTTGGGGTCCATGTCAGCGATCAACAGGGACGAGGGTTGTTCAACCACCTGTTCAAGCATTCAGAATAAGGGACATACCGTGTTAGCCCGAATATAAAACGGCCCTAATTATAAGACGACCCCCTCTTTTTCAAGATTCAAGTTTGAAAAAAGACATTTTGAACACCAAGTTAATTTTTATACAGAAAATAATTACAGTACATCCGAAACATGATTATAACAATATATTTTAAAGAAAAAGCATGTTATTTTGCCTCATTCAAATCTTAATATCTGAACATTTAAATATGTAAACTGAAGTGCAATCACATTCGTAAATGAATGGCTTCTGTTTTTTGAAATAAAAAATAAATAAATAAACCAATCTATTGTGATAAAACAACAAAATTGCAATAACTGCATTAACCATCCAAGTGAAGTCTAACTGTAACTGTTGTCTTGAAACAAATCTGAATAAGGAAAAATATTTCAATAAAATAATGCAAACTGGTTAAATTTGAGCGTAGATGAGAGCTGTTAAAACAGAACATCGCTTCATTGATATCTGGCGCCATCTAGCGTTGTGAATGGGTATAATGTCTAGACCGCGAATATAAGACAACCCCCACTTTTTCAGTCTTAATTCAATGCAAAAAACACTGTCTTATATTCGGGCCAATACGGTATATGATTTATCAAAGACTTCACCATCAGTTGACGAGACAGCTCCTACAGCTTTTGCGCCACGCATTCCCGTAGGGGGCCGACCCAGGCAGAGCGTTGTGGTGGCTTTCACAGTGATAAACTCAAAGACACGCTGCGTTCAAACGCCGGATTTAGGTGGAAACAGGACAAAGGTTTTACTGCATACAAGCAGGCAGAGTGTCTCAAAAATGATTTGGTGAAGGATTCAAGGTAATTATTACATAAAATATCACCATGCACGCACAATGGAACTTTGTGCAAAAAATGAAATGAACTGAAAAAAATTTGCATAACTTTAGCTTGAAATATATCTATAAAATGAATGATAACTGCCCGTTTCTTGCTTTTAACCGAGAATCTAGACCAGGGGTCGGCAACCCAAAATGATGAAAGAGCCATATTGGACCAAAAAAAACAATTATGTCTGGAGCTGCAAAAAATTAAAAGCCTTAAATAAGCCTAATGATGAAGGCAACACATGCTGTATGTATCTGTATTAGCTATATTGGCCTACGATCAAAATGAATAAGTCGGCTAAAAATACATAATGAACCTTCATGATTTAATGTTTATTATCGCTGCATTGCATCCAACGCACCATGTGACTACTCTGTTGTATGATGCCATCTCAAGTTTAACTTCACTACAATATTAATGACTTGTTTCATTGCTTTTATGAAATTAAAGAAATGCAAAAAAGAAATCAGATTGTTGATGTCATTTTTAATTTGAGGTTTCAAAGAACAACAAACGTGCAAAACATGCCCCTTATCTGGGCATGTCTTTGATTTTTTTTTTCTTATCTCGGTTTTGTTTTTGAAGTCTGCAAATAGGTTTTCTGATATGTTTCCTTCATGTACTCACCATCTGTGAACGGTTTTCCGCACTTTATTATTTCCCGGTGTAGGTACACTATCCACTCGCCCTCACTATCCCCTCTGGGGGCTTGCGCTTGACAGGGCTGTTTCGTTATTCTCGCTATATGATCGGCCAAAGAGTCGAAATGCTCTCCAATAAAATGCCTGTTTAAAAATGGTCCTGTTGTTCTAGAATGCGTTCGCTTAAAAATGCCGATTTAAAAATGCGTATGTAAAGTGATTGATGGTATCACACGTAGAGTATTATTAACAAATGTTAAAGTTATATAAAATAGCAAACTTGTGTGCACACATCTGTCATTCTCGAATGTGGGCCTTTCGGCCCTTGGGACATTTTAAGGAGAGAGTCCTAATGCTGCATTCTCCTGTCTTCAAGTAGTGGAAAATTTCCTCATATGAATGGTCCATTGTTACAGAATAAAAGAACCCAACAGTTCGTGCAACCGTTGTTGTGACCGACGTTTCATTTTTAAACATGCATTTTATAGGAGAGCATTTCGACTCTTCGTCCAATCATATAGCAGGAATAATGGAACGTCACTTGCATCACTGTCAAGCGCAGTCAAGCGTGTGTCGCAGGCTACAACGCAAATCTTCGTCGACAGAAATGTTGAAATTTAATATTTATTCTACACATTTTTACAGCATTGGAAAATATTAAGAATATTTGTGTCATTTTTGTCTTCCTACAAAAACCATATCAAAACAAAAAATATATTTCCCTCAAACATGTTTTTCAATTTTCAAACATTTTTGAAAATGCTCCAGGGAGCCGCTAGGGAGGCGCTAAAGCGCCACATGCGTCTCTCAAAACATGGATTGTCTACGCCTGATCTAAACTGTATTACGTTCATATCTATAGAAATTCCAGTATTTACACATTTATTTACAATAATTTTCAACTTAAAAAGCTCTTTGTTTTGTGACGGCCGTCATGTTGGATTACACAATAGCGTAACTTTAGCTTGAAATATTTACTTATAAAGAAAGATAACTGCTTGTTTTTTTTTGTTTGTTTTTGCTTTTGACCAACAATATAGACTGTTTTACCTTTATATCCATAGACTTTCCGGGATTTTAAGCATTTATTTACAATAATTTTCAACTTTATTAGCGCTTTGTTTTGTGACAGCCGCCATGTTGGATTTTGTATCTCTACACAATAGCGTAACTAGTAGGCCAACTACCCGTTTTGGGGCAATTTTTTTTTAAATTTAGACAATTCTGCGTCCATATTAAAAAATTCAGCGTTTACCTGTCATAGTTTATGTAACATGATAATGTAACATGGTAGTGAAGTCTATGGATTTATTGCAGTGATCCCTACGGTTTACGTTTCAACGTTTAAAAATTCAGCAACTGAATTTTCTGTGGAATCTGTCCCCAGCAATGTTTCAATTTCAAAGTTTCAATTTCAATCTAATGCTCGAAGCAAATAACCTTGATATCAGAGCTGCGTTCATCTTCTAGTCCTGCTGATGGCTCCCAAACATCAGTTCTTGATGTCTTTGCAGGAGCCTCGCTGCTTACGTCTGCTGAGGCTTGAGTCGGCCTGGTAGGCCTTGATTTTTTACTGGGTTGAGACACTCGTCCGTGTAGATCTGACATGACCCGTTCAGGTAGCGGGGCGTCCATCTCGGCTGGGGGATCCTCCACGGAAACCCGCCGGGCCACAAGGGAAGTTGGCAGTACGGCGGTGACCACCCGTGTCACCCTTAAAGGAAAGGGAGCCTGAGGACAAGAGTGATTTTGTATTTTTTTAATACTGTGCCAGCACCCCTGTGAGAAAGCAACCTTGGGGAACTACCCATTTTGCCCGCATCAAAACTCACCACTGTAAGTTGGTGCGTTGATATGAAACTATACAGTATTTAGTCAACCATTAATTGTGTAGGTTCTCCCACTTGAAAATATTAGAGAGGCCTGTAATTGTCAACATGGGTAAACCTCAGCCATGAGAGACAGAATTTGGAAAAAAACCCCAGAAAATCACATTGTTTGATTTTTAAAGAACTTATTTGCAAATCATGGTGGAAAATAAGTATTTGGTCAATACCAAAAGTTCATCTCAATACTTTGTTATGTACCCTTTGTTGGCAATAACGGAGGCCAAACGTTTTCTGTAACTCTTCACAAGCTTTTCACACACTGTTGCTGGTGTTTTGGCTCATTCCTCCATGCAGATCTCCTCTAGAGCAGTGATGTTTCACGGACTTTCAACTCCCTCCACAGATTTTCTCTGGGGTTGAGATCTGGAGACTGGCTAGGTCACTCCAGGACCTTGAAATGCTTCTTACAAAGCCACTTCTTTGTTGCCCTGGCTGTGTGTTTGGGATCATTGTCATGCTGAAAGACCCAGCCACGTCTCATCTTCAATGACCCTGCTGATGGAAGATTTTTATTCAAAATCTCTCGATACATGGCCCCATTCATTCTTTCCTTTACACAGATCAGTTGTCCTGGTTCCTTTGCAGAAAAACAGCCCCAAAGCATGATGTTTCAACCACCATGCTTCACAGTGGGTATGGTGTTCTTTGGATGCAATTCAGTATTCTTTCTCCTCCAAACACAAGCACCTGTGTTTCCTCCAAAAAGTTCTATTTTGGTTTCATTTGACCAAAATACATTCTCCCAGTCTTCTTCTGGATCATCCAAATGCTCTCTACCGAACCGCAGACGGGCCTGGACGTGTACTGGCTTCAGCAGGGGGACACGTATGGCAGTGCAGGATTTGAGTCCCTGGGAGCGCATTGTGTTACTGATCATAGCCTTTGTTACTGTGGTGCCAGGTCTCTAGGTCATTCACTATGTCCCCCCCGTGTGGTGCTCGGATTTTTGCTCACCGTTCTTGTTATCATTTTGACGCCACGGGGTGAGATCTTGCATGGAGCCCCAGATCGAGGGAGATTATCAGTGGTATTGTATGTCTTCGATTTTCTAATAATTGCTCCCACAGTGGATTTCTTTACACCAAGCGTTTTACCTATTGCAGATTCAGTCTTCCCAGCCTGGTGCAGGTCTACAGTTTTGTCTCTGGTGTCCTTCGACAGCTCTTTGGTCTTGGCCATAGTGAAGTTTGGAGTGTGACTGACTAAGCTTGTGGACAGGTGTCTTTTATACCGATAATGAGTTAAAACAGGTGCCATTAATACAGGTAACGAGTGGAGCTTCGTTAGACCCTTAGAAGACGTTTGACACTCTAATTTGGAAATAAATTCTTTAAAAATCAAACAATGTGATTTTCTATTTTTTTTCCCCACATTCTGTCTCTCATGGTTGAGGTTTACCCATGTTGACAATACCGGCCTCTTTAATCTTTTCAAGTAGGAGAACTTGCACAATTGGTGGTTGACTAAATACTTATTTGCCCCACTGTATATAATTATTTTGTTTTGGATTAGATTACAAACCTCTTTTTGCATTTCTAAACTTTGACTCTGGGTCTTGGCAGCTGGAGATGGTAAAGGCGGTTTCTTTCTATTAGTCATCCTCTCCTGGTTCCTCTTCATCCTCTCCATCTGCTCCTCCTCACTCATCTTCATCTTCTGAGGGCGACACAATCTACTTTCAGCATCATACATGTTTGTACTGCTATTCACGTGTGTGGATGGGTGCTTCCATGTGAATGTGTATCCATGTGTGCATGTATGTGAGAAAAGTGCAATGGGTGCCAGTAGAGGATGCAGGGGAAAGGGGCTCTACTGAGGTGTGAGCTCTTGACTTCCCCTGTTGGCTAACACAGGTAGTGCAACATGCCCTAATTGCAGCTTAAGAGGACAAAATCAAAGAATTTCCATTTGGCTGTAATAGCAGAGAGGTAAAATCACTTTTAGAGTGCTTCTAAATTTGGATGTGTGTTTTGTCGCACACTGACTATGGTAACCAGACCAGTGAAAATAATCATGGTGCCAAACCTTGGTTGATTGTGATGTTGTATCTGCTGTGATCCCCTTAGTGCTTGACCGATATGCTAGAGAATTAGAAAGTACGACAAATGGTGAAACAAAAGGCATATAAGTGAGTGATTTTCTTTTAAATGCTTATTTATGAATCAATGCAAACCAGATCCATGATTTTGTGCTTTCACATTCAAAAGGGCAGGTTGACTTTTGTTTCTTCCGTGGGTATGATCAGCCGGGTAGTTCCACTGAAACGGGACAACAGCTCTATAACCTAACGAATCTTGTTTTTAAATGCTGTGTTCTTAGTCACGGTACCTCATATTGTGATCCTGTCCAGCCATTGTCCTCGTTCGTACTCTGAATGCTTTCCAGTAGCTCCTTGGGTAAGGGGGGGCGGACAGGTGGTGACTCTTGTTCCACATTCTGCTTGGATTGAGACATGAGCTGATTTGTGAGGCAGCCATCTTTTTCTATATGGCGGAAAACACTCAGGTGACTTGAAGTTCCGCTCTGAGACCCTCAATTTGGCCAACTTTCAAAATTGGCCAAAATGCATGTGTGATACATCATTGGAAAGCTTAAAATCTCAATTTTCTGGGGGAACAAAAATTTTGAACAGGAAGGCATTTAAAAAAAAAAACATTTAAACAGCAAAACCCTAATTGGAGGCGAGAACACGCGGGAGCAGAATTAAAGACGCCACGATTTTAACGAGACATTATCGCGTACTTACCTTGTTTCGATCCAAAAACTCCATGTAGCATGTATCACCGAGTGTCAAGACACAACTGTGAATGGCCACAGCAGGATTTTTATTTTATTTTATGGGTGAAACATGGTGATATAACAAGGGTCGCGATGCAGAAATCGCAGACAACAAGGAGTGGTTGAGATTTTGTTTTTCATAGTTACCCTATTAAACGTTATTTTTCAATTATTATTTTCTTTGTTTGGATCGATTATCATCTAACAAATTGGGGAAAATGCGACAGTAACAAAACAAAAACAAATAAGCGATAGAATATGAGGGAAGATATCCGTGACTTTTTTTTACAGACGTTTACAGACGTTTAAAAGTTTAAAATATGCGAGTGAATAACTTTTTAAAGTCGTTTTTTTTTTAAAACTAAAATTTAGACATTGATTAATGATTCTAAGCTAAAAATGACAGAAATTTTGAATACTGAATACAATTACTTACCTTCTTTTTATGGCTATGTTGAAACAAAAGTGGTTGCGCGACGTCTGTAAGCGGGGGTTTTCAGGGTAAAACGGACAAATTAAAGATAGTTCAGGGCCTTAATGTAACATGAATCTGCTATGCCAGCATATAGACATATTGTTCTATCAAACACAACAGTTGTTTTGGCTTAAAATACAGCAGTTTCTTTTAAAGAGGAGTGCAAGAGCAGAAACTGCTTTTTCAGTCTTGTCTGTGTTTTCCGCCTAGTCTACACAGAGGTAGACATAAGAATTGAGACGCATCACTCAATGGACTTACCATTGGCAGACTGTGAAGAATCTCTGGGGGGGAACCAGGAGATCCCGGATGTGGGCCTGACGACTCATACACTGAACATTATAAGTGCAATAGATGTGTTTTATTTGGCACAAACTAAGCTGTAGATAATATGTCAGAGTGATAGATACTAACTATAGTGTTTCTGTAATCCCAGTAGGAAGCAGAAATGATCCCTGTTCACTTTTAACCCTGCAAGGATGTCCTCCATCATCCATAATTCTCTCTGGGCTTGAGACTGTTCCTAGAAGGAAGCAAGACAAGAAATATGAAGGTAGAATGACATGATGAAAGGAAGGAATGTTACAATGTTCGTATAGGTCACGGTTTTTCCAAGTCAAAGCAAAAAGTCGTCCAAACGACAGGTAAGGTCAGACTTCTCTTATATCAAGTCACCTTTATACTGTTAAAGCAATCTGATGTTGGGTTAAACATACCTGCGGCATCCCAAAGTTGCAAATGTGCTGCAGGTGTGAACGAAAAACAGAAAGTTCACTTTCCATTCTCTCATACTGACCCCACACAACCTCCATTTCCTGTGAGACAAGTAAAAGGAGAAAGTATATACGTACTCATACAATATTGCTTCCTGTGTACCAGACGGTTTTGCACACCATTGACAAATCGCACATTCTGGCCCGGATTGTGACCAGTTCTTCCTGTAGTAAAGCCTTCTGGGTCAGAGCTTCCTCCTGAGCACGGGGTCCAAGATTGCTCCAGTCCTCTAGCTGCAGCCTCAACACCTCCAATGCACACTGGACACTATCCTGTTCAGAGGAAACTCACTTTCAAAAGGCAAGAACATAACATAAAAGATGTTTTTCTGTTCTACCGCAGTGGCGACCTTGTCTATTTGTAATTGTGACAGTTCTACGGACAAAGACTGCAGAAGCTTGTCGCACCCACACAACTTTGTCAACACAGCCTGGAAATGAATAAAACAGAGCATAGGTTACTTCCGTTCTTAAAACGCATCTCACATATTGAGGCTACTTACATCGGCATCACTTTCCAGTGGTCTGATTGGAGGTGGCTCAGATTTTGGAGACTGAAATATCATTAATACATGAAATTAAGAATTAATATTCTAAGAACATTTTATTTTGTGACCATCATACTGTGTATATTTATGTGCCGGTGATACAAAAAAAGAACGTTAGTTTCATATTACATATTCATATTGCTCTTGAATTAAATGGACCGCTTGAATGTGTCTGGAAGCGATCGATATATTTATTCAATTTTTTAAAATCTCGCGCCATAAAAATGAGTGACTTCCGGCCAAGAGTCTGGATTGTGGAAGAAGGCAAATGTGACGTCAGCGGACTAATCATTTTCACAATACAGCCGTTACTATAGTATGCAGAAGCACTGCGGATTCAGCTGATTTTGCAGATTAATTCGTTTATTTTTTGCGTCACGCAAGCCCAATGTGCTGCAGGCTTTTGTTGCTACACCAGGGAGAGTGGTGTGAGGCTTTTTAGATTTCCAAAAGATCCTCTTCACCGCGAAGAATGGGCAAAACAAGTCCGACAATCTAGAGACCTCTGCGTCCCCAGCGACGAGCACGGCCTGTGTGCCGGGGCCGCAGCAGAACAATGAGCCAAAAGTTGCTCGCCGCCGGGGGCTGGCTGATCGGTAAAGACAATCACACCCGCTGCTGTGTGCGACATGAGTCGAAGTGGTTTTGTGTAATTTTTTCGTTTTCGAAAGGCGAGAAAGAGACTTGGAAGAGCTGCTCGGTTCGGGTTAGCATGTCGCCTAGCTCTCACACCTCCTGTTTTGTTTACGCTCTTTCCTCCGTCTCCGAAGCCGGGGCAGGGACATGAAAAAAGCCGGACTAACTTCAGTGGCATAAAATACCGTTCGTGAGGTTTAAGAAGTTGGCAGTTTTGACTATTATGCAGTAATTTAGCACTGTCATACTGAAAAAATGCATTTTTAATATTTCATGTTCCATTTAGCACAAGGCTGTTATTTTTCAGGACCATACCATTTATTTAGCAATTGGGGAAATACTTTAGATAAAAAGAATATCCTGTAAAAATATTGGCGAAGAGAGATTCAAACAATGTTGACATTTTGCTGCTCTCTGCCGCATTTTCCTTGTACTGAATCTTCCTCCTCCATTGGGCTGAATTTTGAATCAGCTGAAATCGTTACTCTGCCGACGTCATCACACAGATGGCGGCGCCAGAGCGACATAATGACAAGAGCAGCTAATCGGCAGATTGAGAAAAATTGTTGTATATATACGAATCGTCTCAAAATATGATTTTAATTCCCATAATAATTCTATTTAATTAACATTTTTTATGGTGTCACAGGCACTTTACACATTAAGCATGATACCAGTAAAAACGTGCATATGAGGTGCAAGTGTTATTTTTGTCTCTTCTGGGTCACCATCCACATGTTCTAAACTGTAGTATTTCTGACTTTGAATGCTTGTTGCCTAGACTGCTATCAGAGTTATCAGTGCCTTTCACTATATTTTGTTCGCCTAGATAGATTCACATTATTTCATTTAAATCCGTGAAATTGATAAGCAAACCCTGTGTTTACCAACAGTGACTTAGATGCTAATTCAGCTAAATTGTCTAGCAAAGATGCTATCCAACATTTGCTTACACGTCCAGAGGTGGGTAGTAACGCCTTTTGAGAAAAATGTACATTTAAGAGTAGTTTTACGAAGCCATACTTTTTACTTTTACTTGAGTAGATTTGTGAAGAAAAAAAATGCTTCTCTTACTCCACTACTTTGGGCTACATAAGTGTCGTTACATTTTTCCTCTTTATTCTACATATTATTTTTTTTTGCTAGCGATGCTATTGCCAAGAACAGTGCTACTAATTTCACCAATGGGACGTCGAAACACATGACTCTATTACACCAATCAGACGCAAGGTTGCCGTTCTATGATCATGCTAGCCTGTTCAATCACACGTCTTTAAAGCGTCGTAACAATTGAAGTATTTGACATAGAGCGCTGCCCTCAACATGAATCGAAATCACGGATTTAAAACTCTCTCCCAGTTTTTGTTTGGCACCAACTGACCACGGAAAACCCGAGATATGATCTTTTTAATTTCATAATAGTAACTATATAAAAACTACAGTATTCACTACTCAAACTAGGAACTATTTTCTCCACTAGAGGGCAGGGCACTCATGCTCTTGGACGAATAATGCTTCATTACTGTTTTTTTCTCTCTATTTAATGATCTTTTTTGATGATCTGGGGAGGCTTAATGTGGTTATGTAATGGGTTATGGTACAGTATCATTATTACAACAGTTCATATAGATAAGTTTGTGCTGAGAGGAAAAAATACCATTGTTTAAAAAAAAACAACAACAAACAAAAATAAGCAGTTCCTCAAAATGTTACTTATTACTTGAGTATTCTTTTCACTGGATGCTTTATTTTTATTTTTATTTTTTTACTTGTATTTGAGTACATTTTTTGGATGACTACTCTTATTTGAGTAATATTATTTTGAAGTAACGCTGCTCATACTTGAGTAAAATTTTTGGCTACTCTACCCACCTTTGTACACGTCACCAATGGTGTCTGGGCTACTCCATTGCCATTTTATATATATAAATACCTTAGTACATACATTATGAAAACATTGCAACAAGATGACAAAATACCACAATATTGTTGGAATACTGACAGATAAATTGCTGCGTTGTGGGTGGTGCTGGGAGTGGTGCCCATGTGCAACCCTGGATGAGGGGGGCAAAGGGGGCAAGTCTTTGTGGACGTCTGTAGAGTAGCTCTAAAGAACGAAACAAAGTGGAAATAAATCCTAATACAACAACACAAAAACACAAGAGGCACTTTTTTATACATTTTGTAATCACCTTTCCTAACGGTCTTCTTCCAGTTGGGCCATGATGCACAGATCCATATATTGGTGAGGGCTACAAAAAAAAGAATGTGATAAATCCAATTTAAACTTAAGATAATGTTTATACAATTAAGTTATTGGGACCATCCTGACCTTGTTGACATTCTGCCATCTTTCTGTAACTGGAGTGGTGGGAGTGGATTTGAACTCGATCTTAGGGGAGACAGGTGTGTAATACAACGTGTTCGACATTGTGACCGTGTCCTCATGGGGTCGAATGTCAACCCTTCCCACCGGTGTGTGAGGTCGAGATGCCAGTTGACCTCTGGAGGTCAAAGAGCCGACAGTTTCCGCATGTGTTGGTGATATTATGATGGGGAGAGAACCTCCTTCACGGTTTGGACCCCAAGGGCTCGGCGTTCGAGCTGAAGGACTGTATAACAAAAACAATGAATGAATGGATGAAAGCAAGAGATTGTCTTTGGAAACAAACATTTTTGCTAACCTTGCGTTTCTTTGACGAGCAGCCCTCCTGCCTCTCTGCTCGGCGTTTGACGTCACAATTCTTCCTCCACTCAAATGACTTGGTTCACTTAAAGTTCTGCTGACGTGTCTCAGTTTTGGACATGTCTCCCCTTCCGAGGGTGAATTTGGGAGGTCCACAGATTCACTGCTGCCGCCTATCTGAGTAAAATCTTGGTAGCTTGAGCAGCGCCTGCGACAATTAGCTAATTAAATGTCCATTTTGTGACGAATGGTACCAAAGTTTCATTCATTCAATCGTTAGTTTGGTTCAAGGTTCAAAGTTAGAAGAATATTGGCAGGACAATGGGTGATATACCTGTGCATAGAACTATCTGTCTCCATTGAAGCAGATTGACTGAGAGCTCGGACCCAACCCAGCATATCCTCTTGAGTGTCTGCGCTGAAGTAATAAGAACGCATCCCCTGGTGGACCACCTAGTTTTGGCATTTATTCACAACATGAACCAGTGATAGTATTGCATAGATAGAGAGTTATGCAGTGGGGCAAATAAGTATTTAGTCAACCACTAATTGTGCAAGTTCTCCCACTTGAAAATATTAGAGAGGCCTGTAATTGTCATCATGGGTAAACCTCAACCATGAGAGACAGAATGTGGGGAAAAACCCCCGAAAATCACATTGTTTGATTTTTAAATAATTTATTTGCAAATCATGGTGGAAAATAAGTATTTAGTCTATACCAAAAGTTCATCTCAATACTTTGTTATGTACCCTTTGTTGGTAATAGCGGAGGCCAAACGTTTTCTGTAACTCTTCACAAGCTTTTCACACACTGTTGCTGGTATTTTGGCCCATTCCTCCATGCAGATCTCCTATAGAGCAGTGATGTTTTGGGGCTGTCTTTGGGCAACATGGACTTTCAACTCCCTCCTTACCCCGTGGCGTCAAAATGATAACAAGACCGGTCAGCAAAAATCCCAGAACCACATGGAGGGACCTAGTGAATGACCTACAGAGAGCTGGGACCACAGTAACAAAGGCTACTATCAGTAACACATTGCGCCGCCAGGGACTCAAATCCTGCACCGCCATACGTGTCCCCCTGCTGAAGACAGTACACGTCCAGGCCCGTCTGTGGTTCGCTAGAGAGCATTTTGATGATCCAGAAGAGGACTGGGAGAATGTGTTATGGTCAGATGAAACCAAAATAGAACTTTTTGGTAGAAACACAGGTTCTCGTGTTTGGAGGAAAAAGAATACTGAATTGCACCATCCCCACTGTGAAGCATTGGGGTGGAAACATCATGCTTTGGGGCTGGTTTTCTGCAAAGGGACCAGGACGTCTGATCTGTGTAAAGGAAAGAATTAATGGGGCCATGTATCGGGAGATTTTGAGTGAAAATCTCCTTCCGTCAGCAAGGGCATTGAAGATGAGACATGGCTGGGTCTTTCAGCATGACAATGATCCCAAACACACAGCCAAGGCAACAATGGAGTAGCTTCGTAAGAAGCATTTTAAGGTCGTGGAGTGGCCTAGGCAGTCTCCAGATCTCAACCCCATAGAAAATCTGTGGAGGGAGTTGAAAGTCCGTGTTGCCCAACGGCAGCCCCAAAACATCACTGCTCTATAGGAGATCTACATGGAGGAATGGGCCAAAATACCAGTAACAGTGTGTGAAAAGCTTGTGAAGAATTACAGAAAACGTTTGGCCTCCGTTATTGCCAACAAAGAGTACATAACAAAGTATTAAGATGAACTTTTGGTCTTGACCAAATACTTATTTTCCACCATGATTTGCAAATAAATTCTTTAAAAATCAAAAATGTGATTTTCTGTTTTTTTTTCACATTCTGTCTCTCATAGTTGAGGTTTACCCATGTTGACAATTACAGGCCTCTCTAATATTTTCAAGTGGGAGAACTTGCACAATTAGTGGTTGACTAAATACTTATTTGCCCCACTGTATATAAAAGACCGAAACAATAAGGGTACCTTGAAGGTGAACTTTCTGTTCTTGCATTCTCGAGGTGTGCAGAATAAGATTTTGTAGCTAGGCAGTGGAATGCTGCCTAGCACCAATTCTTCTCTGCTGTCTGATTGGGACCCCAAACAAGTAAACAAAGTGAGTGTGATTCATTGTCGTGCAGTCACACCACAAATGAGAAAGTCGACTACTATTGACAAATTTACCTTTGTAGTAGAACAAACAATAGTTGGAAAGCACAAACCATCTTCTCTTCCATAATTTCAAACCAGTGCTGTCCTACGGAGGATAGATGGGAAATTCATGGTTTTTGGAAGGAAATGATTAATATTATATAAAAGTTAGTAAAATTCACTTTTTTGCTGAGCCATCCTCTGATGACTACAGGACAGTTGGGGTCCCTCTTGGCTGACTGGCATCTTTTGCCAAATGCATGCAACTTGCCATCGCTTTCCTAGACAAACATTATAGTCAGTTTATGAATTAAAAACACGAGACAAAATCTAACATTGAACCAAACCAACCCTTCTGACAGGGAAGTATGAGATGGTGGCCACACTGGAGGCTTGGCTTAGTCTGTCCTGGTCTTCCATTCTGCATAGGACATTCAGGGCAAATAAATCATGCTGTTTAACCTGACATACCAAATCTGTGAAATGGGGAGGGGTGGGTTGGTCAAATCACGCTTGCATGATTAGTTGCTGGCCTAGTCATGATGCCTTACCACAAGTTTTCCCTGTAGAATCATTCCCACGATCAACACCCTGAAGCCTCCGAACACACTGGCCGCATTCCCTCATGACTTGTTGGTCCTCCCATGTCATCTGTTCATTCTGACTGTGTTACGCTCACCCACTTGCAGCTACACTGCATTCTCCTACTTATTCTATTCTGGGCCATCAGTAGCACTTCCACTACATGACCGCATAAGTGACAGGTGACAGCTGCGTGGCCTCGGCGGCTGAGTGTGTAAGAAAGAACCGGCATGGGATGTACGACTTGGAATGCAAGTTCTAAAGTGAAGGAATGTGTCTGAAGACTAAGTAAATACTAAATAAAGAAAGAGGGGACAAATGTTTGAGCTCATTTTGTTTCTGTAGCTCCATTCCAGCATGCTTAACCTACTGTATGTGACTTAATGATTACAATCAAGCTACTGTAGTTGTTTTTCCCAGAGGCCATCTCCAAATGCATTTCAATTTTCTTTTGTATTAAGATTAGTTAGACAATGAATTTCAATTTGGAGTACCATTCAACACCTTCAAGCCTCTTTTTAAAGGAATCATTCACTATTTGCTAAGCTGTTGTTTCTGATGTAAATTGCGCTCACTGCCACCATTTAGCACTATCTAAGATTTTTACTCACATTACAAAGAATAAAATAACGCTCAACCAATGCTTGTATCTGGAAAATGTATCATAAAAAAGTTTACCACTATTAAGACACCAGCGGTATTTAGTAGAACTTAGTGGGAAACCAACGACAATAATAATGATGTTCTGTCTCTGTCTTATTGGATTTCATCAAGTCCCTACATTTAGATAGTATAGACAAGTTTCCTGAGCGAAATATGGGCGGCGCCATCTTGGAAAATGTCTGCTCCGAACGGTTTAGGAAGAACGACTTGAATTGAAGTGAGCAGAGTGGTGACAAATTTAAAACTGCAAAATCAAGCCAGATGAACTCACGGAATCTCCAAAAATGGATTCAGCACGACGTAGATGAGATGTAGATTTGATTGTATGATTGTTCTTATCACTTCGTTGATCATTCGTGTGCAAAATTATAACAACCTGTCAGCCTGTGTTGACGTGAGGCCACTTGAGTGACCAAAATGAGGTGAAATTACAAATTATATGACATTTGCCAAATGCAGAAGGGCTGACACGGATTTTGTTGTTACAAGGAAATACCACAAGTAGGGTTGTTCCGATCATGTTATTTTGTTCCCGATCCGATCCCGATCGTTTTAGTTTGGGTATCTGATATCTATCTAATCCGATATTTCCTGATCTGATTGCTTTTTATTTTTTTGCTCCCGATTCAATTCCAATCATTCCTGATAATTTTTCCCGATCATATACATTTTGGCAATGCATTAAGAAAAAAATGAATACAACTCGGACGAATATATACATTCAACATACAGTACATAAGTACTGTATTTGTTTATTATGGCAATAAATCCTCAAAATGGCATTTACATTATTAACATTCTTTCTGTGAGAGGGATCCACGGATAGAAAGACTTGTAATTCTTAAAGGATAAATGTAACTTTGTATATTGTGACTAAATATTGCCATCTAATGTATTTGTTGAGCTTTCAGTAAATGATACTGTAGCCATTTAACTGTTCTGCCCAAATGCATGATGGGAAGTGCGACCATGACTGTGCGTAGTGACACCAATTGGTATATCTTCTCTGTGTTGAGAAATAACACATGGTGTTAAGAAAAAGATCAACTACTACCTTTCTTCCCCAAATTGCTTCCCACGATATTTTTAATTGTTGAGAGGGGGATTTTAAAGCTTTAGCCAATTAAATAAAGGCTCCAAAGACTGCCTAAATTCACTCTACTCATTTTACGCTGCCTTTTAGTTCTATATTTAGGTAAAACGGCGCCTTTATAGATTGAATGCGACAATTCGTGAGTGGGTTGTGCAGCGCATGCATTAATTGCATTAAATATCTTAACGTATTTAATTCATAAAAAATTAATTACCGCCATTAAGGCGATAAATTTGACAGTCCTACTTTAAGCCAAAACTAAAGATTCTGGATGAGTGTAAAACATTTTGTCAGTAACTCGAAATACAATTAGAAAACGATTTAATTAAAAAAAAAATATATATATATATATATACTGGACTGTCTCAGAAAATTAGAATACACAATATTCTAATTTTTTGAGACAGTCCTGTGTATATATACAGGACTGTCTCAAAAAATTAGAATATTGTGTATTCTAATTTCCTGAGACAGTCCAGTATATATATATATATATATATATATATATATATATATATATATATATATATATATATATATATATATATATATATATATATATATATATATATATATATATATATATATTAAAAAAAGGCATGTCCGATATTTTTTGGGCGATTCCGATACTTTGAAAATGACGTGATCGGACCCGATGCTGATCATCTTTAACCACAAGGTATGTAAATATACACAAAAATAATATGTCATTCTTTTTTATTGCAGTTAATGATTGAATTAAAACATTTGGACATTAAGCCTTGTTTTCTTGTTTTACTGTATTTAAAAAGATTCAAAAAGCAAGTGCAAGACAGGTCTATAAATCACAATTTATAAAATTGTTGAAAAAGTAGCATACGAGAATGTGATATCAGACAGAAGAGTTTCGGAGCATCGTCAAACTTTCACCCGACGTTACAACCCTCAGACGAGCTTTCTCCCACTGTCCTCTGTAATTCCAGCTCCAATAGCGTATCTTAAAAGTGATGCTTGATATATGCCTATCAACGTACAGTAGGTGTTGCTCTGGGGCACATCAACTTATCTTCTCTTGCCTAACAGCGTTTTCCACCTGTAAACAAACGGACAAAAAACTTCTAACACTTGCATTTATGCGTTGACATAATTGTGGCATCCTACAGCAGCAGATAGCATGTGTTGCAACCACAGTAGTTGTAGTAAATAATATTAAAGATAATCATAATTACAATCATCATCGTAATAACAATATCAAAGGCAACAAGTTGTTTCATGCGCAAGATTTTAGCTTTAGTATTTTTTTTGGAGTACCGGACACATGAAAATGCAGGGATAGGAAGAACATACCTTCCATTACACAGCGGCAACATAGCTAAAAAAAACACCCGGTCTTTGTGGTGGCACGAGCTTGGTTCGACATCTGCCTTCATGAACATGTTGTCCTCCCCTGTCATGATGATGGCAGATGGTGGTATTTCCAAATTGTCTTTTTTTAAGGGATTTTGATGAGTAATGGTACTCCAGCTCCACTATTGTTTTGGATGGAGAAATTCTAAAACCGAAGTTGCTAGCAGACATGCGGAAGTGGAATTTCCTCGGAAACTTGTCTATAATTACATGCACTTTTCAATAATTTATGTTCAGTGACTCTTCAGTGTAGCTTTGTTCAACACTGCTCTTGAATTTACTAATTATAGTGTATACAGTACTCATTCCTGCACCGTTGACCCTTTTTAAAAAGCATTTGAAAACGTGAGAGTGTTTTAAAAGTCTTTCATCCCCCTATACTGCATGAGCTGATCTGTAACCATAATCGCTCCGCAAATCAGTCACGAACTAAATGATTCCCAACAATCCCGTCTTTGTCATATCAAAGAGACAAAAATCCAACACTCACGGGGGTGTTATTGTTGGAGTTTTGCAAAATCTCCTTGATAATTCGTGAAGAGGAGGAGGAGAAGAATGGGGGAAGGGGATCAAATGCTAAGAAGGGAAAAGAAGACTTCAAATGCAAAAGAGAGATGATGATGATGCCTATGGTGGATGGGAGGACAAACGGCGAGTGTGTGCGACACACAGAGTGCTCTTTGTGGCCTTGGAAACATTTGCATGTCTCCCACACGCTGCCCACATTTACAATCTAATGAAGCATCACTATGCATTTGACCTTGATGGACAAACTACTGATACTGTAAACAATTTGCAATACAATTACCCATAACCACATATAAAAAGATAGTAAGCAACTTCATTAAATTGTGTTTAAACTCAGTGATTCCCTAATCCAATTGATTCCAAGCATTTTGAGAGCTTTGTGTGTCGTTCGTCAATGCCTGAACTACTGCTCTCAACAAAGAAAGATGAATCAATTCTGTATTAAAAATAGAAAAAAGAAAAAAATCTTAGTACGATAAGATTATATTGCCATACCTGACTTGTAAGGTGACCTCACAGCATCCCCCTTTGAGACGGTCCACTTCCTGCGAGCTCTCTTATTGTATTCTACCTTTGCAACTGATGCTTACCCCGCCTGACTTTCTACACTGTCAGGGTTTTCCTTCTTACTGCCCCCTTCTTAGTCTTCCTCATCCTTCCTAGCAAACCCGACCACAGCCTCTCTTGTCTTTCGCTGAGCGTGGGCTTGTGACTGAGGAATTTATTGGGGATGAAACAAACCCAGCTGCCCTGTCAGTCCTCTCTTGGAGCCTGTCGGTTTAATAAAATGTAACCATGGAGCTTCTCCATCATTGAGATCCCAGTAGATTGGTGTTTAGAGTAGGGCTGTCAAACGATTAAAAATTTTAATCGAGTTAATTACAGCTTAAAAATTAATTAATCGTAATTAATCGCAATTAATCGCATTTCAAACCATCTATAAAATATGCCATATTTTTCTGTAAATTATATATATATTCTGTCAAATAAATTGTTGGAAGGGAAAGATAAGACACAAGATGGATATATACATTCAACATACGGTACAAAAGGACTGTAGTGGGCATTTCACTCTACTGTCATTTAAATCTGTCTATGTTGTCCTCACTCCGAAGCGTCTACTTTTTCCAAAGCTAGACAGCTAGTGAACGACGCCTTAATAATTAGACTTCTTCCTTTTTCATCTGATTTATTAATAAAATGGCCTCAAACCATTGTCCTCTTTAGACCGTCGTAAAACTACAAAAAAAAAAGTACACAAGCATTGCATTAGCAACAACGTTAGCTTAGCACGCTATACAGGTTCACTAAACATAAACAAAAAGCGTCTCATACAAAAAATATAACATTTCGCTTACTAACATAATATGTACATTCTTTACAACAACCATACTTACGGACAAATCTTGTCCAAGGATCATATAAGCACAACATTATCAGCCCGTGACGTCGTGCAGCCATAATGAACAGGAAAGAAAACAATAAACCATGTCGCAAAGCGACCACAAGAGTTCGCTGTTGGACAGCACAAAAAGTCTTGCTGTAAAACTTACCAAAAGGCAGAATACTTTCTGAGCGGGACATGTGCGTTAATTGCGTCAAATATTTTAACGTGATTAATTTAAAAAATTAATTACCGCGTGTTAACGCGATAATTTTGACAGCCCTAGTTTAGAGATATGAGTGAATTGACTTTGGAGTTTCTTGGTATACAACCTGCCATTCGGTGGATTCTTGGTACCTTTACTTGCGAGTGACAATATACAGTATGTCATATGTCTAAAGACATTAGCAAATGGTGAAAAGTTAAAAATACATTATGTTTCAGTTAATTCAACTTCCAGTTAACATACTGTCAAACTAAACATGAAACAAAGACAAATATGTTGTGCATTTATCAAAGGTGGGTAGTAATGCAATACATGTACTCCGTTACATTCACTTGAGTAACTTTTTGAGAAAAATGAACTTCTAAGAGTAGTTTTACTATGCCATACTTTTTACTTTTACTTGAGTAGATTTTTGAAGTAGCTACTTTGGGCTACACAAGAGTCATTACATATTTCCTCTTTGTTTTATTTTTACTTTATTTTTTACATGTATTCATTTATTTTGCCAGTGATGCCAAGAGTAGCTCTACCAATTTCACTAATGAGCCGTTGCAATAATAATCACATGACTCCATTATACTAATCAGACGCAAGCTTGCCTTTCTATGTTCACGGAAGCCTGTTCAATCATGTGGTGTCTTTAAAGCGCCGTAAAAAAGGAAGTGTTTGACATCAGTGTTGTTAATAACGGCGTTACTAAAGGTGTTATTTTTTTCAGTTGTGAGTAATCTCATTAATTACTTTTCTCATCTTTGCAACGCCGTTACCGTTACTGAGGATGTAAAGGCGTGTGTTACTATGCGTTACAGCATTGGTTGAATGATGCGAGAAAAGTCTGAGAGACATGGAGAGAGAAGAGCGGGAGTTGGAAGGAGGGAATGGAGTTGTGACGCCGTTGCAAACGCGATGCTAAGCTAGGTGGCTCCAATAATACCTGACTGTAGCCAACAGCCAACAATTTACGCTTTATGATGCTACGCTATATATCACATACATATAGAACGAGATGCGAAATGATACACTCGCCGGCATTAGTAAACACTAACAGCCACCATCTTCAAGCAGTAGACTTCTCAGGAAGGCTCTGTTGTAGAGAACATTCGTAGCGAACCTAAGTAACGTTTTACCTAAAATACTCCTAAATCGGCAAAATCTTGACTTGAACCTATGATTAAATAATAAAAGTTTTAAAACTTTCACATGTAATAGGTAGACAGAAGGGAACTAATGCAATAAGGGAAGCAATTTTAACAACTTTAACGGTTGATTCACAACATTAAATGACTTCCAAACATAGCAAAGGTTACTATCTAGTTATTTCAACATCCACAATTCCCCTGTGTCTAGTAAAGTTTAGGGTAAAGAATTGGGCCAGGGCGAATTGTCCCAAAAACCCTTTGACCTTAACCTATTATTATTATTTCTTTTTTTGCTTTTTTTTTTTTTTTCAATAGAAAAAAAAAAAAACATGAAAAGTAACACCAGTTACTTTGCCAAGTAACTAATTACTCTTACATTCGGGTAACTTAGTTACTAACTCAATTACTTTGTGGGAGAAGTAATTTGTAACTAAAGTAATTTGTAACTGTAATGGATTACATTTTTAAAGTAAGATTAACAACACTGTTTGACATAGAGTGCTGCCCTCAACATGACTCGAAAGTGCGGATTTTAACCTCTCTCCCGGTTTTTATTTGGCACCGATTGACCATAGAAAACCGGAGATATGATCCTTATCATTTTATATTAGTAACTATTCACTATTCAAACTAGGAACTATTTTGTCCACCAGAGGGCACTCATGCTCTTTGGACGAAAAATGCTTCATTTATGTAACTTTTTTCGCTCATCGGAATTCAATGATTTTTTTTTTTTTTTTGTACTTATTTTGCTTAATGTGTTTATGTAATGAGTTATTGTACAGTATCATCATAACAACAGTTCATATAGATAACTTTGTGCTAAAAAACAACTAACATTGTTTAATAAAATATAAATAAATAAACAAAAATGTGGGCAGTCACTCACAATATTACTCATTACTTGAGTATTCTTTTCACCCAATACTTTTTTACTTGTACTTGAGTAGATTTATGAATGACTACTTTTACTTTTACTTGAGTAATATTATTTTTGAAGTAATGCTACTCTTACTTGAGTAAAATTTTTGGCTACTCTACCCACCTCTGGTACTTATAACAACCACAGAGCTGAATCTGTCTTAATGCTAATTGTAGTTAGCATCTATGTTGAGGTAGCAACACAAAAAGTGCAGCAAAACACATAAATAGACAACGCAACAGTACTTAAAAAACATGTAATGTACTCTTTGTTTTCTACAAAAAATTGACTCATATTTTTGACGAATTGATGGACTGAGAGGAGTTTGGTTATCTCAATGTATCGTATATCCATCTACCCCAGGCGGCCAAAGCAGGCACACCAGAAAGAGTACCAAGAAGGGTCTTAAGAAGCATTCACAAATTCATGGGAGTAGGGACAAAAAAGGATTAATTAAAAACAATAATACCGTACTGGCCCGAATATAAGACGGTGATTTTTGCATTGAAATAAGACTGAAAAAGTGGGGGTCATCTTATATTCGCGGTCTAGACATTATACCCATTCACGACGCTAGATGGCGCCAGATATCATTGAAGCGATGTTCTGTCATGACAGATCTCAGCTTCTCTCAAGTTTAACCAGTTTGCATTATTTTATTGCAATGTTTTTCCTTATTCAGATGTGTATCAAGACTACAGTTACAGTTTGACTTTACTGTGATGGTTAATGCAGTTATTGCAATTTTGTTGTTTTATCATAATAGATTGGTTTATTTACATTTCAAAACCCAGAAGCCATTCATTTACAAATGTGATTGCACTTTAGTTTACATATTTAAATGTTTAGATATTAAGATTTGAATGAGGCAAAATAACATGTTTAATCGCTCAAATATATTGTTATAATCATTTGCTTCAGATGTACTGTAATTATTTTCTGTATAAAAATTAATTTGGTGTTCAAAAAGTCTTATTTCAAACTTGAGTCCTGAAAAAAAGGGGTCGTCTTATAATCAGGGCCGTCTTATATTCAGGCCAATACGGTAATAATAATTACAGGATGGAGACCGAATGCAAAAGTCTCCGAATGCAAGCGCCCTTATCCAAGGTCCTCCTGGTGTGACCTCCTAAATACACAAGTAGCCAGAACAGTTATTTGTGCCTTCTTCCAGTTAAGGGGTGAGCGTGGCAGCATTTTGAACTGACAAGAAGATGCATGAAAAGAAACTTGAAAGTTGTTTCCATTGATGTGTTGTTAGCGCATATCCTCGGGAGATCTGGCATCATTTCAGTACAAGAGGAAGCAATCAAAGGCATTTTAAGTTCTGAGATAAGCCCCAAACATACTTATCATGCCATCTTATAATTAGTGGCTCACATGTCCACACCATTTGGTTTGGAGCAGACAGGTTACGACCTCAGAGCGGTGGTTCCACTTTCGAGATATTTACAACCCGGTCTAGTTAGCATACGCCACAATCAGTGTTGTTGACTGACAGCTGCACTGTCGAAGTACATGTGTGTGCCTCTGATAAAGGAAGCGAGACATCTTTATAGAGTCCGTGTTGCTTGTTGGTGTTATAGTTTTCTATTTTGTTGACCGAATTTTCCTTATTTCTGGCTTAAATACCGGGAAACCACTTAACCTTCCTCATATCATCTCTACGGTCGTTGTAGTCATATACAGAATAAATAGGATACATCAGGGGCAGTGTTGTTAAAGCGGCGTTAGAGTATAACAGCATTACTAATTTCGTTATTTTTGACAGCAGTGAGTAATTTAATTAATTATTTTTCCCATCTTTGCAACGCCGTTACCGTTACTGAGGATGTTAAGGTGTGCGTGACTACAATTTGGCTGAATGATGCAAGACAGTGACACGGAGAGAGCAGTGCAGGAGGGGGGAAGTAAAGGGGTTGTGATGCCGTTGCAAATGCGATGCTAGGTGGTTGTAGCATTAGCATTTAGCGTGGCGAGCATCATCTTAAACTCTCGGGCAATGTTTTTTCTTTTTGTTGTTGTTTGTTTTACAGACAGTTCCTGGCGTTCAGGTGGGTGCAATTAATTGAAAACAATGAACTGTTTTCCTCTTGAGTATGCATTATCAACACCAAGTGGGGGTTGTCCTTGTAGATGCTACAATATAATAATTTTTTTGTTTTTTTATTACCAGAAATAGTCACTTGCCCTAACCTTTTCTTGAATGCATATCCATAAACCTCGTTTGATTTTTTTTTTTTTTTTTAATGAAAACAACAAGAGTAAAGATGGAAGAGGGCAGAGATTCAGAGCCTCAACTGCATATTAAAAAAATACATCTATATACTTTATTAGGCGTGTGTACATCACGGTTTGGTGTGGGTTCAGTACAACGGGAAAAACAAAACGGCTTTTTTTCTCACAGCCTTTAAAGTTAAAGTTTGTATTCCATTACTCTCTTACATAGGTGGAACTTTAAAAAACGTAAAAAGTGTGACCTATGTTTTTTTTTTTGGGGGGGGGGGACTGAAAAGAAAAGTTAATATATACATATTTGATGTGAAAGACATTATAGAAGGGATTGTGTAATAACCTGCAGAACATGTGCCAATGACAAATCTCTGAATCTTAATCTGAAAACTAACATCAGTTACTTTGCCGAGTAACTAATTACTCTTACGTTGAGGTAACTAGTTACAAACCATACGCAGAGTAAAAGGGACTGTTGGCTGAAAAGTGTCATTGCGTATAATTGACTTTCCTACTGTATAAATGATTTTTAAAATTAAGAGTTTTCCAGTAAAATATCGTCTATAAATGTTTTCAAGCAATAAAACAACAAAAATGAATGAAATGAACAAAAAAAAAAGATATTTTTATAATGGGACAAAATCCTTTTTCGAACAGATCATGTCCTCAGACGGTCATTTGCTTTGCTCGGCCAAATCCACCAGAGGACTGAAGAGGCAAGAAGGATATACGTAATTTTTTCAAACCTAAGCTTTCAAAGCGTCAACAACTACTGAGCAAGATCCAAGGATTGAGAACGTGGACCATGAAATGCCAGAGAACACCGCCAAAATGGTGAGCGTTTCAATTTGCCCCACTAAAGACGCTAATTGTTCAAGAGCCACCACCGGCGTCTTGCCGTCAAAAATTGTACCGCCTTGCCACGGGACCGCGCACACGCACATTAGTTATGGCGACTTAAACAATTAATTGAAGCCAGAAAAGAACCACATATATATATTTTGGATATCAACGTTTATATTAAACTGGAGAAACTCCATACAGGACTTGAATTACGGTAATACCAGTTATAGGTCATCCTACGTGTAAAACAGTAAAACATTGCCTTTTTCCACGTTCAGTAGGCCTACGTATGTTACGTTATACGACTAAGACAAAAAAAAATTTTTTTTTTTGATGGATGGGCCATGTTTTAAAACCTCGTAGATAACTAAATCACCAAAACACGGAAATCAAGCAAATCAGTGCAGCGCAGTGGCTCCGCCCAGGATACAATTTTTGACGGGGGTAACTACATTGGCATCACACCGGCGGGTATAGCTGTCCTAGGCAGCCTGATTTAAATTTCCCCTCAAGAATGATGGGAAACAAAAAAATGGTCATTTTCACATTATTAATTTAAATATTTTGGCAAGTTGATTTTATTGCTGACACTGCGTTTCGGGGCCATCAACATGTTGTGCCCCCCTTGCCCCAAAGTCAAACTCCGCCTATGTTACTAACTCAATTACTTTTTGGGAAAAGTAAGTTGTAACTATAACTAATTACCTTTTTAAAGTAAGAATAACAACACTGACACGGGTCATGAATTTTTAAGTGTTTGCTGTCACATTTGGAAGGAAAAAAATCAGTTTCAGTAAGATTCAAGATTTAAATGTTAAAATGTGAAACTTATCACATCAGAACATAAAATTTATCATATTTTAAAATCACTCTAAAATAACACGCTTACACATTATACTGTATTAATTACACATTATGCTTTGAAGCTGAAAACTTGAAACTTCAGGATTAAATGTGAAATTTACTGTCTCATGTTAGAATGCAAAAAGTCTTTATAATGTGATACTGGACCTTATCTTTCTTTGGTGACACAATTGGCCTCTGTGCATCTACAACTCCTGCTTTTGAGTATTTTTTGAAGGCAGATTTTGTTGAAAACGTTAATGCATTGCCAAAGAGTTTCTTTTTGCGCCAGACTGCCAGTACTTGCAAAAGTATGAAATATTATTGACCTCGTGTGTTGATTCTATTTACTGTAAATTAAGGAGAACTACATTTCCAGCAGGGGGAGCCCTTTAATAACTCTGCGAACCAAAGTAGTTTAGATGATCATCATCATAAGGTTTTTGCTGTTTAGCTGAATGGATAAATTATTGTCAAAATAGAATAGCTGTTTACACCATTACTTTAGGGTAGACAACAGTAATAGGTAAATGTGACATACACAGATGCATAAAAATAAATGTAGAAAAAAATTAGGGCTGTCAAACGATTAAAATTTTTAATCGAGTTAATCACAACTTAAAAATTAATTTATCGTAATTAATCGCAATTCAAACCATCTCTAAAATATGCCATATTTTTCTGTAAATTGTTGTTGGAATGGAAAGATAAGACACAAGACGGACATAAACATTCAACATACTGTACATACTGTAAGTACTTTATTATAACAATAAATCAACAAGATGGCATAAACATTATTAACATTCTTTCTGTTAAAGGGATCCACGGATAGAAAGACATGTAGTTCTTAAAAGATACATTTGAGTACAAGTTATAGTAATTTTATATTAAAACCCCTCTTAATGTTTTTGTTTTAATAAAATTTGTAAAATTTTCAATCAAAAAATTAACTAATAGCTCGCCATTGTTGACGTCGCCGAGCGGTGACGTCACATCGGGCTCGGGCTCCCTACCGTTCTTCCAGTGTCTTTAACCCTTTAACACCGAACGTGTCGCCAGCGACGCGTTTACGCATATCGTCTTTGAAGCTTCGTCACGCTGTAATTACGTCACCCACGTGCCGCTGGTTGGTCTCATTTGAAAGTGCGGAAGTTGATGTCCACACCAGTTTTTATTTGAAGTCAATCGACCATGAAAAACGGGAGATAATGTCATTTGAATTATATATTTTTATCGCACTCATAAATATGCATGAAAACGCTGCATGGACCATGTATCTATCCATATTTCCATCATTTCTTGTCCTTTTTCAAAACCAAATGCAGCACAAAAGACTACATAACCCAAGAGGCGTTGTGATGTCAAGAAGGACGAACCGAATGTGATCATTTTTAATAAATTTCCGAGCGAGGCGCCAACTAATGAAAGGGAGGCATGCCAAGCAAGCAATGGCCGGTTGGTTTGAGCGAGCGACTTTGAAACGTGCAGAATGAATCTAAAACTACATTTAGCGCAAGCTGATGCATTATTTCATTAAGTCAAGGAAGAAGATGAGCCGTATTTGTCGTTGTTTTCTCTGGATGAGTCGCCGTCTCGGCAAATATAAGTGACAGCAGCGCGTAAACGGCGAAAGAGTAGGCTGTGAGACGTTGTGTGTGACGCAGCTCCGTGACCTGTTCAAGAAGCTTTATTGAGTGCGGGAAAAAAAAAAAAAAAAAAAAAAAAAAAAAAAAAAAAAAAAACTTTATTGGGTCACATCCCTGAACAATTTGAACTGAACTAAACTACTTGTCAATATTTTTTAAAAATACTTTTTACAATGTTATATATATTTTTTGTGTATGTGTATATATGTGTGTTCGAGAAGCTTGATCGCATGAACGTATATACTTTTGATAAGGTGATGTGCACAACACCTAACTTCACAAAGAGATATCCTCCAAACCCTTTTTGTGTTAGATGATGTATATAATCTTTTTTCTCACTATTATGCACTGTATATAACCTGTTTTGACCATAGTATGTGTAAAGGCCAAAAACGCCTATGACCATACCTGCTGTTTGTGTTGAATTGTCAAACATAAAACTATTCAATCTTATTTTTTTTCTATTGAATGTTTATCCTAACAAGTTGAATAAATATTATCAAGCTTCAAAATGGTTGGTCGAGCATTGTTGGTTGTCAATGGGACATCAACATTACAAATTTTGAAAAAAAGATTTTGGGATTTTTTTGTCTTTTTGGGTCCAAAATGTGGATTATAATTGGTCAGTGAAGAAAACAACAGTTTGGACATGAAGTTCAAGGTGTCCTGAAAAAAGGGACCCAAGTTGGCCATTGTAAACATTTTTTTCTTTGAAATATAAAGGCAACATCAAATGCATGCAAATTCAGCCAAAATAGGCTTAGGTGTTAAAGGGTTAACTACGCAAGGTAGTGATTGCAATACACCACTAGGTGTCAATGGCGAGTTTTAAATTAATTAGAGATCTAGCCAAGGCAAAGTCTGAGCAAGTTTTATGTGTAATTTGCACAGATATTTTGATTGGGAATGCCAGTTCTCTATGCACTGAGCGCTTTTCTTTTTGTGAACATTATTTTTTTGAGAGATAGGAATATTATTTTTGTTGTGCTTTCACTAAATGATACGGTAGCGACTGTTCCGCCCAAATGCATGATGGGAGGTTGGGCAACCATGACTGTCAGTGTTGGCTGGAAATGGTATACAGTATGTTCTGGGTTGTTTTGAATTAGGCGTGTTAATAAAACGAATTTCTCCTGCTCCGCCCAAATGCATGAGTGGAAGTTGGGCAACCATGAGTGTCAGTGGTGGCTGCAAATTGTATACAGTATGTTCTGTGTTGTGTTCAATTAGGCATGTTAAGAAAAAGAACGTCTCCTGCTCCGTCCAAATGCATGATGGGAAGTTAGGCAACCATGACTGTCAGTAGTGGCTGCAAATGGTATACAGTATGTTCTGCGTTGTGTATAATTAGGCGTGTTAAGAAAAAGAAGGTCTCCTGATCCGCCCAAATGCATGATGGGAAGTTGGGCAGCCATGACTGTCAGTAGTGGCTGCAAATGGTATACAGTATGTTCTGCGTTGTGTTCAATTAGGCGTGTTAAGAAATAGAACGTCTCCTGCTCCGCCCAAATGCATGATGGGAAGTTAGGCAACCATGACTGTCAGTAGTGGCTGCAAATGGTATACAATATGTTCTGCGTTGTGTATAATTAGGCGTGTTAAGAAAAAGAAGGTCTCCTGATCCGCCCAAATGCATGATGGGAAGTTGGGCAACCATGACTGTCAGTGGTGGCTGCAAATGGTATACTGTATGTTCTGCGTTGTGTACGATTAGGCGTGTTAAGAAAAAGATTGTCTCTTGCTACGCCCAAATGCATGATAGGAAGTTGGGCAACCATGTCTGTTAGTAGTGGCTGCCAAAGCTTAAGCCAATAAAAGGAGCGGCCCAATGAACCCCTGTGTCCACTCGCATTTCTCTGACTATTCGCTCTCAATGTACTAAAACGGCGTCATTGTAAACTGTTTGAGGCAATTCATGAACGGGTCATTCCGTGCCTGTGTTAATTGCGTCGTATCTTTCAACGTGATTAATTAAAAAAATTAATTACCGCCCGCTAAAGCGATTAATTTGACAGCCCTAAAAAATTTGGGAAAAAACGTTCAAAACCACGTGAACAAACTGAATGCAAACACTCAAAAAGAGTCAGAAAAGTAGTCGGCTGCACCTTGGTTCAAACTGAATACAATACTCAAAATGGGTTACATCAGTAGGTTGACAACACGTATTCTTCACGGTAAACCAAAGGTGTCAGGATAAATTAAACTGCCAATCACGGTTGCTGTTGGCCAGGATGGGAATAATAATAACACAGAAGCACAGAGTGGAAGGATGTAATTTCAAAACCAGCCACTGAATCCACCTCATCAAGCTAATATTGGTATGAAACAAGCACATGAGTTCAGGTGTTATGCAGGTGTAAACACTGAAATGCAAATCAATCATTTAAACAATTGATCATTTTATTCATATTTACTCATAAATTTCACTTTAAGCACGTGAAATGTTCCTACTACTTAAGTATCAGTCCACAATCATAATAATCATATATTTCACAAAAGTGTGAAAAGTGGGCTATCCCATCGCTCCATACCTATGAGTCATGCTATTTGTGTCGTATAGGACGACCTCCATTCCATGTGACACCAGCGTAGAGTTACTGTTACGCTTGCTTGGAATAAACTCACATGTCCCATATGTCAAAAACATGTGGGTCAGTGGCTCGCCAAACGTGATTAGTGGTTGCTCATGACGTTTGCTTCACTTTGGTTTATGTACAAGTTTAGTACCTGTCACATAGAAATTCTCGCTACATGAGTCCTTGATGGCCTATTGTTACACGTGATACACAACAAACTGCAAAATACAATGATATTGTGGGAAGCATTGAAAAAAAAAAGCAGTATTTATTTATTTTGTTTGATTTTTTAAAATCACAGTTTTCGAAAAAAAAACACATTTTACAATCTTTCATCACAAAATGTATATACTGTATATTTCTGGCTATAAGTCGCAGTTTTTTTCATAGTTTGGCAGAGGGCGCATCTTATACTCTGGAGCGATTTATGTGTGAAATTCTTACCACATTATCATATAATTGTAGCTTGTTAGCATGTTCGTTATGCTATAGTTATATGAATAACTCTTAATAGCTATGTTATATTAAAAAACTGTCTCAGTTCGTTGTTTATGCGTCATAGAGCTTAGATCTTGAGCCCGAACCCAAAATGTCAATTATTTACGTTTGGGTCAGGTCGGTTCGGGTCGGCCCGGACTCTCGCTAACTTTTAAAAAATGAATATATATTCATATATTTATACTAAAACGATGCATGGATGTTAAACTCAGGAATACTTGTTATAAAATAAATAATTTGGATAAAACAGAGAAGGCGCTGTGCATTCCTGCGAACGGCCTCGCTCTCTTTTTAATTTTCCCCTCCCACCCTGGCGCCCTTCACGAGTCCGCATCCTGGTATATTCTTTTCGAAATGAACAAGCAACAAGTGAAAAACAAATTAAAGACGGGGGAATTGAAAAGAAAAACATGCACCGTGGTAGGAGTGGGGTTTGGAATTGCTGTACAGAAACCTGTGTCGGCTTCGCTGAATGTAAACGAATGTGGCGCTTTGGTCTCATATGAGAAATACATTCTACAAACTTTTCCAGCCTTATTTGGTTGTGTAAATGCATTTATAATGATCATAAAAATTTGTAGACTATTTAAACATTGACAAAATTTGCGTTTTTTTTTTCTTCCAACTCGAAGAGATTAAAATAAATGTCAAATCCACTATCCGCCTGTTAGAAAAGACTCACAAATATAAAAGATATAAATGTTTATTGAATATCCATTTTACAGTCTTGTTTAACTGGGAAAGAATTCATTACAAAAGACAGGCTTTAATTTTTATCATTATGCATATATGCACAGGCATCATCACTAATGTGATCACACAAAACACAACCATGCATCGCATCCCCGCATTTCCTCCTTCTCCTGAGTCCTCACAAATAAAGCATAAAATTTCGTTGTTGTTGTTGTTTTTTTTCGGGCTCGCGCCTACAAATAAAACATAAAATTTCGGGTTTTTTTCAGGCTCGGGCCTGCAAATCCAGTTAATTGATAGGGCTCGTGGCGGGTCGGGCTGGATTTTTTAGGCCCGATCTTACCTCTAGCGTCATGTAATGTTAGCATAACGTACACCTATTCACCCTGTTGTTCTCTGCTGTATTTTTATTTTAAATTGCCTTCCAAGATGACATGTCTGTTCTTGGTGCTGGATTCTATCGAATAAATTTCCCCCCAAAAATGCGACTTACACTCGGTTGCGACTGATATGTTGTTTTCCTTTTCATTGCGCATTTTTTGGCTGGTGTGACTTATACTCAGGTGCGGCTTATAGTCCAAAAAATACGGTATACTGTTCTGGAATAAAGCCATTACCTGCATCTTTGTGTAAGACGGAACATCTATAGTCTATCAGTATCCTGCGCTAATGCAGTAGCATCATCAATGATCATTATTTTTTGTTGAAAACACAAAAATCTGCGTACTGAGCATTGAGCCTTGTGGGACGCCACTATTTTGCGACATATGTAGAGCAGTGTTTTCCAAATTTTTTCAAGTCAAGTTTCTACAATGAATGAGACATACTGATACTAGATACTGAAATAATGCTAAACTCATGTCACTTTACTTAATGAGTATCAACTCTGGGCATATTTAGTTAAACGAAAAATATTTTATGTTACATAAATGGCAGCAAGTGGATAATATATAGCCTAATTGTGCCGTCTACTGTGACAATTTATTATTATTTATTAGTGGTATTTTAAAATGAAAATAAGAAAAAAAACTTTCAATTGAATGTATCATATAGTTATGTTCTGAGAAATTCAGGGGTTTGTATATGGATAAGATCAACAGCTGCCCTTGGGTGTAAATCCGCAAGCAGTATGAATTTAACCTATATGTAATTTCCCATGAGCTCATCTAAACATGTTGGGCATATAATGTACTTGACGTCCAGCCATGACCTTATGTGCCTATTGGATATTCATGCCTTGCCGGTTGATTTTGACGCATTGGGGATCGCACTCCAGGAGGGGGCATATTCTGCATGTGTCGCCCTAATTTTAGGCCCCGCAAAGCTGAAGCTGTACGTGTGAAGGCGGCGAACAGAGGCTCCGTCTTTCAAAGCTGGAAAAAAGATCCTTTCGCCAGTAGGGACACCTCACTCACTTGTTTACCACTTAGCCACATTGATAAGGGGTTGATGGCTTCATGTACTTGAAAGATTTCATAGCAAGACATTTTTAAGAAACAGCCATAGACATAGACAAGGAGAATCAATTGTGTCTGAATACATGATAACAGCGTCGGCAGAGTTTAACTTTTGGGGTAGGGGTGCACAACATGTTGATGACCCCGAAACGCAGTGTCAGCAATAGAATTACCTTACAAGAATATTTATAATAATAAGTTGACAATGAGCGTCTTTTGTTTCCCATCATTCTTGAGGGGAATTCTCAATCAGGCTGCTTAGGCAATACTTTTCACCAAGAACGTCATCCATTGAATATGGTATGCCCGACAGTGTCGTGTAAATGTAGATACCCCAGTCAAAAATTGAAGCAATTTTTTTGATTGAAGTAATGTTGATTTGTGTTTGGGCCACATTTTGGGTAGGACATTTTTGTCTTTATTATTCAATCAAAAAATAAGTTGCTTCAAAAAATGTATTTTCAAAACGAATTCAATCAAAAAATAAGTAGCTTAAAAAATTGTATTTTCAAAAAGAAAAATCACTTCAATCAAAAAAAAAAATAAAATAAAAATTTCGATCATAGAAAAAGTGAATGCGAAAAAATATTTGAGACTAAGAAATTTGCATTTGAACACTTAATTTTTCATTGAAAAAGTTTTTTTTTTTTTATTAGAGCAATCTTTTTTTGTGTTTGGGCCATATTAAGGGTAGGACTTTTGTGTCTAAATCATTCAATCCCAAAAGAGTTGCTACAATCAAAAAATATTTTCAATCAAAGAAAAAAAATCTTCTGAAAAATAAAATTGCCCTCCCCTAATTTTTTTTTTCTTTTGAAAAATTATATGCAAAGCAAATGACCGTCTGAGTTGCTAGTCACTTTATATGTTCGAAAAATAATTTTGACCCATTATAAAATTATATTTTTTGTTCATTTCCTTCTCTGCCCCCCTGGCCCCTCCTTAAAATCCGCTTATGGATAACAGCTAAATGATAATTGCTGAAAATGTGATAATATGTGCATGATATGCAAAGAAAGAAATACCAAAAGGGACTTGCATGCATTGGCGTGGATACCTAAGAGTGCCTCGTTAAAGTCAGTGAGTGCTCAAACATCAAGGTGAGAAAGGTAGAAGGAGAATTATTATTATTATCATTTTTATCATTGTTTTGAATTGATAGGCCTCACAACCAACGTGTGGACCAGGGCATCTGGTTAGCAAAACCAATTTAAAGCTCCTTGTTTTGACCCAGTAGGATATCTTATCTTTGTAGCTTGAAGGGAACCTCGGACTTAAAGACTTGTAGGCTCTAATAAACCGCAATTGTTCTCTTTTACTAAAATATCTTATTATAAACACATGAAATATTAATTTTAATATAAATATTAATATAAAAAATCTACAATATTTAGAACGTTTTGACCAACGGAGGGCACCATGTTTTAAGCGCGCAATGGACCCTCGGAATGATGATGTTGATTGACACAATCACTCAACAAATACTGCCGGGTTACTGCAATTCTTCCTACGCGGCGAGATGTCCAACACATGCGCACATCGGTCAAAAGCGGCGAGTACTTACTGTTTGTGTTTTCATTGAGTCTTTTATTCCCTTTTTACTGCCTCAAAATACTTTTTTACTTTTCAGCTACGTATATGAATTGAAAACCATTCATTTTAAAGGGAACCTCAGACTTAATGACTTGTAGGCTCTAATAAGCCGCAATTGTTCTCTTTTACTCAAATATGTTATTAGAAACACATTTGCCATTGATTTAAAAAGCTATAATGTTTAGTATATGTTTTGACCTACGGAGGGCGCCATGTTTTATGGACGCTCGGGGAGATCGTCACCGTCACACGACGAATACTACCGGGTTCCTGCAATTCCTTCTATGCAGCGAGACGACCAACACATGAGCACATCGGTTAAAAGCAGCGAGTACTTACTGTTTGTGTTTTCATTGAGTCTTTTATTCTCTTTTTACTGCCTCAAAATACTTTTTGCCCGTGTTCATACTTTTAAGCATTGTGTTTTCTTGTGGTAGCTTTAAAGCAGATTGTTGATCTGTTGACCACATTAGTCACGTATCATATTTGAACCACCCTTATTTAATATTAAGACATTTAAAGTATTTTCTTAAGGCATCTTTAGTATGTCCTGTCTGTATGCATCCAGACAAAACAAGCTCAAAACGCACGGTAGTAATTTGGGTGTCAAATTTGCCTCTTGTAGATGTTTCGCCAGTGTAGCGCATTTTGGCAGAACACAGTTTTTTTCCCCCCTTTCCCGTCTCGTCTCATCCCGTCTTTCCTGTTCATTTTGTGAAATATCGACAATGCTGTCATTTATTTTTCTCTCGGGTTTAAATTGAAAGTAGGCATGTGCCGATATGAGATTTTGACGCTACGATAACCTTGAGGAAAAATACCGCGACTTCACGGTATTGCAATTATAGCTCCAAGATGTGTTATTTTGAGATGTATGGGTTAAAAAAAAAAAAAAAAAACTTTTTTCTGGGATTTTTTTTTTCCCAGAACATATTTGGAAATTGGAACATAAATATAATTTTTAAATAAATAAACAAATACATAAATATTTTAAATAAAATTAAAATTAATAGAACTACCCACAGCCACAGCTCAGGTTGCTCAAGATTAGAGCAAGAACAAAAATAATTGCCATAAAAGAGTAAAAACACTTCTAAATTAAATTAAAATACATCTACTGTGTGAGTTATTATTTGATATTACTGCGTTTAAGTATTTTCTTATGGCACCTTTAGTATGTTCTGTCTGTATGCATCTAAACAAAACATGCTGAAAGTGTACGGTACTACTTTGGGGGTCAAATTTGCCTCTTGTAGGACGTTTCACCAGTGTAGCACACTTTGGCAGAACACCTTTTTTCCCCCTACTCTTGTCTCGTCTCATCCCGTCTTTCCTGTTCATTTTGATTTTGCTGCTCGTTTTGTGAAATATATACATGCTCATTAATGTTCAAATTAAAAGGGTTTAACAAGTTTTTGTTCCTACCAATCGAGCACAGACAGTTTAACAAGTGAATTTTGTGCTATAACACGCAGCACCTGACTGCAATCAACTGATTACACTTGTGAGACACCAGATTGGTGAAAAGATGTCATCTTGTTTTGTAGAAATTAAATCCAGCACCCACTGCCCTAGGGTCATACTCTGGAAGCACGGCAGCGTAACCATGTGACGTCACTGCCCTGCGACGTCAACAACAATGGTGACCTACTAGTTAAACTAATTTTACAAATTGTATAATAACGAAAACATCAAGAGGGGTTTCAATATCAAATTATTTTAAATCCTTATAATGTTTATCTTTTAAGAACGGCAAGCCTTTCTATCCGTGGATCCCTTTAAACATGCTCACGTGTAGGCATGAAAAAGACACTGAAGTACCCAAAATTTTCCCAGGTCTTATGTATGGTATTTGACATACAGTTGAAAACTGATCGTGATGTACTCGAGAGAATGGTTTGGTTTTTACCATTTTGAAGATTGAAAAAAAAAATTAGCCTGGAAATTACAAAAAAAAAAAAAAATCACAATGTACTGTTACCCTGAACACAATAAGTATAGAAACATTATTTAAAATAACTTTATTATACTGTATGATATATAACACAATATACACAGATCCCGCGGTATTAATAGTCACATGTAAAACAATACACAAAAACCTTATAAAATAAAAAGTAATATTTCTCTAATAGGTCAATTTCAAATGAATGTGGGTTTACATACAAATTGAGGTCAACAGCTAAATATGAACCAGTATTGCTTTCATTCTGCTCGTTTCAGTAACGTACATGCAGACTGAATTCCCATCCAGAACCCAGGAAGAATCTTTTTGTTCAGCTTGGTCTTGACCCTGTGTAGCAACTTAACCTCCCTTTCTGTCCCCTCGCCGCTCACCACATAGAAGCTGATGATGCCCGCGGGCTGGTCGATGTACACGCCGATGGTGGAGCAATAAGGCACACTAATGATGTCTTTGTTAATGCCATTAAACCAGATCTGGTAGCGTGTTCCTGCCCAGCACAGGCCCCACGATTCCTCGTTCTCCCCGAGGCCGCTCGGCCCGGAGTTGGCCCTGCGACCCGCTCCCTCGAAGGTGGCTCCGATTACCACCCAGCCTGAGAATTCCACTTCCCAGTAGGCCCTCATCTTCCATATGCTTTCTTTAGCCAGTACCTTGACATGCAGAAGAGCGCGTTGAGCTTTTGGGATCATGGTTAGCGCCCCACATAGGGTTTCAACTATTAATACAGTACTTCTCAAGTAGTAGGGCGCGCAGGGGGTGGCACATGTGACCTCAGGAACATACTTTCTTGCAGTACTAGAATAAAGTGTAATGGCGTACCGCAAGCAACACGTCACTTCCGCTCATTAATATTCATGACATTAGCTCCTGTTGCTAAGTAAGGACAAGTCACCGTTTGTCCCTAATAGGAAATGAATGGAAATCGTGTACGAAGGAGATGTTTACAGAGTTAAACCTACCAATTTTCTCCGAAAATGATGTGCCTGGTGCCAAATTCACTGGCAAAGATGTGGAAGAACATAAAAATGTTCAGTTAAAGAGATGGCTTTAGTGTCGAAGGCTGAAAAAGACGATAAAAACGAGCTGACCTAAGCCTAGCTTTAGTTTTTTTATCGACGCGACTGACAATGACATTCTCCTGTTTCAACAAGCTATCCTTTACCATCATCCCTGTCTTTCTTATATATCCTCTGGTTGTCCTACGTCTCTTACTGTTCTTGGGGGTAATTTAGTTAGCTTTTTTTGGTAGCGATCGCGAATGCTACTCAGTGACAGCCAACGAACACTTTTAATTTTTTCATTGATAACACATCTTAATCCTATAATTTATTTACACTTCCCCCTTACTAAGGTTGTTTTTTTATATATATATATAACAGAAACGGTAACAGTGGCAGTCAGATACCACTGTAATTCTTTTCAGGTCATTCATTGTCAGACAGAAGCACAACGTTACGCTAAAAAAATAAGTTAAAAATATAAAAATGGCTTACCTCTTTGTCCTCTGAAAGACCATGCCAACCCAACATAATGTTTACTGCATATGAAACGTTAATGGATTCGCCGAGCTGGTGTTAAAGTCCGCGCAAGTTGATTCGGTCTTCACAGTTTTTGGTTTCCGGAAACGTATGAAGAAAACATCCTTCATGTGTCGTAATGTCTAGAGTCGTTTCTACAAGTTCCAAAAAAGCAATGCGTGATCGGCATGTTCGTTTTTGAAAGATTACCGGAGAAAAGTAGCACTTTTTACGTTGGGTCTATGCGAGGGCGGGTCTATAATGTCCCACTTCGGCTTTACTTCCGCTTTACGATGCGACGTCACGGTCTAAAAATAGCCTGCGTGCGGTACGCCATTGCACATCCACCCAGTGGGTGGCAGTGGCACTCTCATTTTCAGAGTGTGGGCAGTACTTTTGAACCAAACAAGAGCACACAGCAATGCGAACTGGAGATATGAAGAGCTAAGATGAGGAAATATGACGAAACATTTGGCTTTTAGCTTTGACTTTTAATACAGTGAAAGACGAGGAGAGACCAGTCTGCTTACTGTGTCTAAATTTTTTTTGCAGTGGACAGCAGGAGGCCAAATTAATTAAGACGTCACTAAAAGACATTAGATCCCAATCACATTGATAAGCAGCTTGATTTTTTTCAACGAAAACGTGCCGAATTTTGTCAACATTTGTCACGCTTTGTCAGTGACGTCAACCAGCGAGTACTGTTAGCATCATATAAGGTGGTGTACCAAGGCCCTCAGTGCAAAATAACCCCACACCATGGCAAAGGAGTTGATACTGTCTGCAGCAAAAATATAAACAGTCCCTCAGGCCAATGACACTGTCGATTTAATTCTATTAATTTTTGGTTTTTTTTCGGCAAATTGTTTGGCATATTGTCTTCATTAGTCAATGTTGCCAATCAAATTGAATTTATTATTATTTACTGATTGATTTTAACTATGTTAATGTTAATAAAGTTATACTTTATTGTAAGTTTATCTGTATGACTTTTTTTATTTAATATAAAAAAGGACACAATGTTATGCAGAGGTGTGCTTATAATAACAATAATACATTTATAGACATATGATACTATTTACAGTGGCGGCAGAGAGTTGGGGGCGCAAAATGTTTATATCTTCTGGGGGGGCGTAACAGAAAATAACTGAGAAGCACTGTATTAATATAAGATATACTAAACTTTGCTAAGCATAGTGACAATAATTAAAGCTGTACCTGAGGTGAGCATTCATATCTCTCTGGTCGGTCTAAGACTGGACAGACCTCCTCGATCCTTCGACACACCTTGGAGCCATTGTCCGAAATCCATAACATCTTGTTAGCAGTCTTGTCATCCAAAGACAAATTTATCCAATCTTGATAGAAGAGAAGCAGGAATTGATATTTTTAAAAGTAGTAGAATCACAAAAGTACAGAGGTGTTACAATCTGGACTTTTATCAAAAATCAAATTTAGACCAATACTGATTTTTTTTATGCTTAATGGTTACCTTAAATGAAAATTTAAAAACTCAGCTAGGCATGTGCCGAGTTACGGTTTCAAGGTATACTGTGGTATGAGAACGTCAAGGTTTCAAATCCGCAAAATTTTTTCGTCTTACCGTCCTTAAGGTATTACCTATACTTTTATGTCGCAAAAATGCACAGGGAAATCCCTCGCTTGCAGCTGTAAGGCTCAACCCTCCCCCAACGGTTGTTGCTCAGTGTCAGTGAGTCAGCTTTGCTACACAATGGCTGGTGGAGGTGTAACTCCTGAACATTTTCCCCCATCGAAGAAAACGAAATCGCTGGTATGGGAATACTTCGGCTACAGAAAAGTTACAGACGGCCGCGGCTTAGAAGAGGGCCAACCGACATGTAAATGAGAGAGAAGGCAATACCTCCAATATGATTTTGCATTTTTACAAAATTAAAGGTTAGTAACTCCAGTGTTTAGTGTCTCTATAGGTGATAAAACATGTTTTTTTTTTCTCTCTGGCAACTGCCTGTGTTGAGAAAGAGAGTGTGTGTATAACGTAAACATGATACGAGTCATACACACATGCTTTTTATGGAAAATAATTCAATTATTTTTGTTCTGATGGTAATAATGTTGAGCTGTGGCTGTGGGTTTAAGCTCACCTAAAGGATTGCATTTATTTTAATTTTATGTAGAATATTTCAATTATTTTTGTTCTGACGGTAATAATGTTGAGCTGAGGCTGTGGGTTTAAGCTCACCTAAAAGACTGCATTTATTTTAATTTTATGTAGAATATTTCAAGAAGTTTTTGTTTTTTAAAATTTATTTTAACTTATCATTATACTTCTGTTCCAATTTGCTAATATGTTTAAAAAAAAAAAATTAAAAACTCAGATCTCTCCATGTAACACATTTTAGAGCTTTAATTGCAATACCGTGATACAGTGGAACCGCAATTTTTGCTTAAGATTATCACACAGTGAGAATCTCATACCGGCACATGCCTAAACTCCGCAGTTTGTGTATTACATTTAAGAACCCGTTGTTTAGTTTAAAATGGCAACAAAAACAATGTCCTACATTTCAATAGTTCTGCTCTCCTTGAAGGTTCTTGAATGTTAGGCACGTAGACTGAAACATTTTCTGCGAAAACAGTGAATAACACCCAAAGATGAGCAGGAATGTCATTGCAATGGTATAAAAGATAAATGAAGTTCTTCAATATTATTACCTGTCTTTATATTCTCATTCTTGTTAGACTTGATTTTCTTTCCTGAAAAATTGTTATGCATAACATGGTAAATGTTTACCGAAGACATAATGGAGGAGTTGCTTAATTAGAAGTGTGTCCGGTACCTGGTTTGCCCTGTTCTTGCAGAATTATCACAGAATTGTGCCTGGTGGGCATCTTGAGGAATGTATCAGCCTTGACGCAAAATAAATGTGCACGGTCTCACGGTTGGACTTTTATACCATTGTGGTGACAAGATCGGAGGAGGGGGCGGGATGTCTTGAAACCAAGCGTTAAGTTTAGTGAGGTCAGGGGCCACCAGAGCTTCTTGACTTTGACATACATACTACAGTAGCAATACAAGTAAAGACACTTGAGACATTAGTTTTCCATAGGGTGCGTGCAAAATCGTGTCGTCAACAAGTCAAGCGTCAGTAAGCCAAAGCACTCTTAAGTAAGCCACTAAATGAGGACTTAAGACAGTTAAGTATCCTTGATTTCATGTGATCGGCTGACGCACGATGTAAGCAGAGAAGAAGTGGAGGTGTCCAAAAAAGTCTGCACAGCCTGAGTAAACCTTCAAGCTGGAAACCATAGCACAGCTCCCAGTAATTTGGATGAGAGGAATAAAAAATATTTTTAGTTTGTTTGTTTCCATCTCTGTTTTAACGAGCCGAATTATTAAAATAGAAGATTTGTCGTCAACAACTACACTATGGACTGTTTTAATAACAAACTGGATGAGCGTACAACACAGTCCAGTCATACCTTAAAGTCAAACATGATACACACAACAAGATTGATACTGCTCTTTATTATACTTTTAATCAATAAATGTCAAACAACATTTAACAATAACAATGAAGGAGAAAAATACAAATGGCAAGAATTTAGTAAGATTTCATACAAAAGTAAAAACCACATATTTTTGCCTCCCAAAAAGCTTGTATTAATCGCTGAGTCAAAATAATAGGCTTTATTGCTTACATAAAATTAGCGCTGAGCATATCCGCCCTTTTTGTGGAATGTGTTGTGGCGTTTTTTTTTGTTTTTTTTTTGATTGCGTTGCTGCAGGCAAAGGTAACATTCAAGTCACGGGGAAATACTGCATATGATGATTCTTTACTTTTAGTATGACTTCCCACTAAATTGCTGCTGGAGTATATAAAGTGTTTACCATTTACAACAGGGGTGCCCAAGTCGGTCCTCGAGAGCCCCTATCCAGCTTGTTTTCCATGTCTCCCTCCTTCAACACACCTGCATCAAATAATGAGGATCGTTGTCAGGCTCCTGCAAAGCTTGCTGATGAGCTGATCTTTTGATTCAGGTGTGTTAAAGGAGGGAGACATGGAAAACAAGCTGGATAGGGGCTCTCGAGGACCGAACTTGGGCACCCCTAATTTACAACAACAAAACATCAAAAAGTGTTCACCCTCCAAAGTTGAACATTTTATAACCAGCTGTTTCTCTGGAAAAATATGCCTCAAAAGTCAAACAATCTTGGAGAAAAATTTAATAATCTCACAAATGTATTCAAAATTTCCTTTGACTTTTTGTGTGTTGACGCAGTACGAAACAAGTGTTGTCATAACTTGTGTCAGGATGAGTTGTTTTGAACATTTTTAATAGTTGTTATATATGTTTATTAATTAATTCTATGAATTATATGACAGATATAGCCTGTATACCTAACACATTTTATGATGATGATCTGGAAATCAACAAATGGAGGTTTCACTTCATCTTAAATCCAAACTACGCTGTGTTATATGCGAAAACATACAGTAATTGTAGTAGAGTCATAACATGGACTAGTTGATTCATGCAAAAATATACATTACTCCCAAAGAGTTAGGAATATGGGGAAGTGTATTAGTCCATTTATAGTTAAAAAAAAAAAAAAATCTGCTCCAAATATCCCTAACATTTTGTGAATAACGACTGACTTTTTTTCATTAATTCAATTGCAGCGTCGGATCACGCAATCAGAATGCATGCCCATCCACACACCTGGTATCATTTTGTCACAAAAGGGACTCTTAATCTGCTGCAGGACGGTCACTTCATCTGCCACGGTGCCATCCTCACCCACCTCCAGGGCGTAGAAATTGAGGATACCAGCAGGGTGGTCAATGTACACGCCTAACACGGGAGACCTGGGAATGCCTGGGATTTCTGATATGTGACCATCGTGCCAGGCGTGATAACTTGAACCACTCCAGCCCAGACACCAGGAGTTCTCGTTGTCACCGAGGCCGCAAGAGCCATCCTTGTTCCTCCTTCCAGTGCTTTCACTGGCCAGGCCGACGACCACCCAGCCAGAACACTGCACCTCATAGTAGGCCCGGAAGCCCTGGATGCGCTCTTTGCAAAGCACCTACGAACATTGTTGGAAGTCAATTCAAAAGTGCTACTCGCTAATAGATTTACTGCAGACACTTAACTTCAAATAAACAGATCTGCTGCCTATGTTTTCGTATCATCTCAAATTGCACCTGGTTAGTAAGTATGATGACACGTTCATTACGCTCTAATCTAATTTCAGTGGCAATCTTTTCCTCCAGCTGCTGACATTTGAGCTTGTTAAGAGTACCTGGGGCATGTACTCAAATCTCTCCGGTCCATCCAGGACGGGACAAGTGACATCATCGGTTATGCGAGCCACCTTGGCGCCTCCCTGCGATACCCACAACACCTTGTTGGCCGTCCGTGGATCGAAGGTAAGGTCCATCCAATCTGGTGAGAACAGAAATGAGTTTTGGTCAAGAAAGCAAACACATTTTTTGAATAAAAACCTATGTGTTTACGTTTGATGAGATCAGATCGGGTCTTTGGCTCTGGCATATCTGGATCGTAGACTGGGGTCTTCTCTGCGAGGGGATGTGACAAAAATGATATTTTGACCTTCATTCACAGACAGTCAATTGAATCAAAATCAAAATATCGATGTAATCATATTTAGTCAACTTTGAAGTCTTAACATTTGAGCATTTGTTGCGTTATTGTGTTAAAAATCAAGCAAATCAAGTAAAGTCAAAACCAATTTTCAAATAAATTGACTTACTTTTGGTTAGGCTAGTCGTTAATTGATTATGTTCAGTCACAAAATGTTAAAGGGAACCTTGAAACCTGTCAAATGGCATCAATTAAATATTTTTGGCAAGCCGCCTAGGATTAGTTTAAAGACACTGCTGATGAGCTGGAATCGGATGCAGGCATCTCTGTAACAAAACAATCTGACCAGCAGCAGAATGTGACAAAATCATGCCAATCATCAGTCTAGCTTCGCTTGCTAGCTAGCACAGCTATTCTCCATGTCCAGCCCAACCGCGTCATCATCGCCAGCATGCATTGCGCACATAAAATATGGCGTCCTACGTAGGTCGAAACGTACTAAATATTATAGATTTTTAAATCAATGGAAAAATATATTTTTTTAATAACATATCTTAGTAAAAGAAAACAATTGTGGCTTATGAGAGCCTACAAGTCTTTCATTTCGAGGTTCCCTTTAATAACTTTGAGTCAAGGTTGTCATTTTTTTGGATGTTTCATTGCAGTTACTTTTATTTCGTATTTACTTTTGTTGTTTTAATTATCTTTTGTATTAAAGTTTTTGTTTTTATTAGTTTATATATTTAAAAAAAATATAACATTTTAAATCAAGTTTTAATTAGTTACCTACTTCGATGATTGACTTTTTAGTGTTATGTTCTGTTTTGTTCTGTGGTCTCTGACTTTGAAAAGTATATACACATAAAGTAACTTAACTTTCTTACCAATCATTATTTATTTATTAAATACATGGTAATTTTCCGGTACTCACACAATTTCTGGGTTCTAGATCACAGGACTGATTTATGTACACTCCCCTCCTCCCAATCACTTATCTTCTAGACCCCCACCCCTCTTTCTTTCCCTGGTTAACAGGCCCCCCACATCGTGTCAACCGGAAATACATCTAGCTGACGATAGCACCAACATATTCATAGTTAGTGTAGGCGTTCAATGTATTTCTTGTTGTTGTTTGTGTTTCTTCTGTCCCACTTTCTTTCTTTATTTCTGTTCCCCCATAACGCGTTCCTGTTCGCCGCTTTGTCCGAGATATGTTGAGTGATCACAATGGCAGTAGGTCATACTCAAATGTGAAACATTAAAACAGTTCAGACCAACCAGACACTAAGACTTCCATTCCCCGTGTCAAAAAAAAAAAAAAAAAAAAAAAACAGAGTAATTTTTGTGTGTAACATTAACAAAACGGTGACTGTGACATTGTGATCCAAAAAAGGTGATTTCAGTATAAAAGTTGGAATCAATATTCGTATTCGGTGTATGAACCTATTACAAAGATGAAAACAAAAGGACACTTTTGTTGTAAATTTAGTAAGGTTTGTAAAATCTAGTTTCAGTTCAGTTGTGTGTAGCTTTTAATAAAAAAACACACACACATTTTCATTTGGATTTGTTTTCAAAAATTTTTAAATTTTAGTTTGAGAGATTTCTGTTTCATAGGGTTTAAGGGGCTTTCGAAGAAGCAACATACAACCAAAGGGGGCCTTATTTATTGAAATCATTTGATGCTGTCGTAATGTTATTCTATACATTTATTGACAGTGTAGCACCATCCAAAGCATTTCCCGGCATCACCAAGTTATTTGAAGGTACGGCTTTCCCTGAGAGTCTCTAAGGTCAATCTACTTGGCTCCAACATTCACCTGGTTTAACATCTCAACATTTCGAAGCAACAACATACAACCAAAGGGGGCCTTGTTTATTACAATCATTTGATGCTGTCAAGATGTTATTCTATACATTTATTGACATTGTAGCACCATCCAAAGGATTTCCCGGCATCACCAAGTTATTTGAAGGTACGACTTTCCCAGAGAGTCTCTAAGGTCAATCTACTTGGCTCCAACATTCACCTGGTTTAACATCTCAACAGATGGCGAAAGCGAGCCAATGTATGCTCGCAAAAGGCCATCTGTCTCTATCACATCAGCACATCCATGACAGCATGATGGTATGCGGGGTAGATTTTCGGTGGTTGCCAGAGATTCTTTTGCAACACGCTGCTACTCTATTTCATGTTTGTTGACACAGGAAATAAAACAAAAATATTTTTCTATTGCGTTATTATTTACCTGTTTTTGTACCTACTTACTGACAGAAATATTTCCATATTTGAATCAAAACCTGGCTTGTAAAGCTTTCCAAGGACATGACAGGTGTTAATCCCATAATTTAATATATAGGGATCATATTATGGATGATGACATTCACGAGAAGATTTATACGATGTTACATAAGGAGGTTGGCGCTAATAACAGTTTTGTAATCACGTACTTTTTCAGACCCTGTTTTTCAGCTATAAGTAGAGATCAAGAAGTACAGAAATTTAACTCCACGGTAATATATTTTATTTATACTCGCTCACAACGACAGCATCTAAAATAAAGTGTTCTAACACATGGAGCTTGGAAAAACTATGACTCATGATGGCTCAAGACATGAGTCAGTCTCAAAGTGTATGAACTTGTCTTCATTTTCTATATTTTTTATCCTCTGGAAAGCATGTGTGAACTGATATATATCTCCTAAGACACCTGTTTGCTGTCAAAGTGATGAAAATATCTTGAGGTTGTCCTCACTTGAACCGTAACACACTGCAAGCGCCTTCCGATCACTGAGTGAGTAGGTATTACACAGGACACGTTACCAATCTAATGAGATTAAATCTCGCCTATCCATTTTCTATAAGGTTTATCATGACTGGTAGCTGGCAAATCACAGCAGACACAACAGATGCAATATAACATTGAAAATTCTGTCTTTGTAAACATAACAATATGATTTAGATTGACAAATGGTAAAATATTTTATGACTGTTAGCCAATTTGAATGTATTGTACTTGAATTAGTGTTCAGTGCCGTTTTCCGTCAATGGAAACTACAAAAACCTTTTTGTCTTGTATTAATATTACTGGATAATGCAGTACAGTAATCAATGGTGTTGCATATAAACGTGATGTACAATCAAAGTTTTCAGCAGGCCAACCAAAAACAATCTATCAGGAGTGATTTAGTGACATTTAAAACATGAAAAATGGCAAGAAGTATAGAAAAATAAAACATTTAATTAGAAACATAACATTTTTAACATCTGATAAATTGCACGGTTTCTATTTTTTTCTTTAATTCACGTTGTATCCTTCTAATTAGATTTATAAAATGCACTTGGAAGTACATCAATACAAAAAGTGTTGCTGTTGAGTGTAATGTGAATAAAAAATATTTTGTTAAAACTTAAACTATTGAATTTATACATTACATATCAAAGTTTGTTGTATCTTCTACTATTTACTAATTGTTTGACTATATATAAAAAAAAAAAAACCTTCCCTACCAATTGTAGCATTTTCAGTAAAAATATATTTTTCTGCTAACTCCTTTCAATGTAAACATGCCACTAATAGCAAAGCTATGCTATGACAAGCATGAAGTCAGCCAATGAAAAACAGTCTAAAGTCAGGCAAAGCTGCGTGAAAAGAAGACAATCCAGCTCACCATTGTCTGACCTCCAGGTGTTTGACATCATTGTGTCTGTGGTAGGCATCCTGATCGTGGCTCACAAGTTCGAGTCACTGTGGTGTGCGCTGAGTGACAGGTCTTATATACCTCAAATGCGGGACACAGGCGGCAGTCACGGTTGGTGGTGCCGGCATTCAATGTGAGATCGGAATTGGTAATGATACTAAGAGGTGTGTAACCAGATCGGGGTTTTAATGTGGTTTTCTTAAAACGGAAACATGGATGCTTGGATGTGAGGGCATCCCGTTGTGCCGGGCCAAAATACTTGCTGCATCCCCGACCTTTAGACGTGGCACGCGGTCAGTGCTGATGCAAGGGGATGACTTTGGTATGTGTGATAGCACCCAACAACACAAACAAAACATAAACACGACCAAATACATAAACTGTTTGTCTGTTTGGCAACAGAAAAACAACATTTCCATGTTGCTTTTTCTGACAGTAATTCCATGTCTCTGGTGTAACCCTGTTCATACCAAAAGCCATCTGGGATAGACTTCAGCTAACCCATGAAGTCGATGACAGCATCATGCTGTGAGGTGAAGGAACTGGGAGACTATAAGATTAAGAGCAAAATGAATGGAGCAATGTACTGCGATATCCTGGATAAAAACCCCTTCCAATGGCTACTTGACCTTAGGCTAGGGTGACAGTTCAGGTTTCAGCAGGACAACAACTGCCAAGATACCAAAAGAGTAGCTTCACGATAAGTGAATGTCCTTGAGTGGCCCAAACCGAGTCTGAACATAAATCCTATTGACCAAATCTGAAGGGATCTGAAAATTATTGTTGACTTTATTATGCACTACAGTTGATGTCATAGTTTCTGATACTTGTGATTTACGTTTTGGCTTGAGCAGGCGATACAGTCAGCCATTCAGGTGCCAACCCTCCCGATGCAGCCAAGCATATGCCTTAAAAATATTTTATCCAAAAGCAACAAATCATACAAATACCAGTAGGGCTCAAAGGCAGTATCAGTTAATTGGATCCTTGTTTTGAAAAAAGTCAAGTCCAAAGTCAAGCTTTTGTGGAGGAACCAATGTAAGAGCCTCTTTGGCCTATCACCAGTGTTGTCACGGATTACTTAAAAAACTAATTTAATTACTGATTACTGATTATACTTCAGAAAGTAATCTAGTTACTTTACTGATTACGTTATTATCAAAGTAACTAAGTTACTTTAAAAGTAACTTATCAGTTACTTTTTACCAATTTTTCTCCTTTTGCTGCCTCAACAAAAACATAACAGAAAAATGTCATCGCGTGTAATTGAGTTTTTCACATAAGGCTTAATCTTTGAGTAAGCGGGGGTTTAATTAGTCGATGGAGTTGATTTCAACCACCATTGACTCGCCCTACCTTAGCCATTCTGGAGCCCTAAAACTAACAAATAACTGACAAACTGCACGAAATTTGTTTAAATCAACTCCAACGACTAATTAAACCCCCACTAACTCCAAGATTAAGCCTAATTTTAAAAATTCTGAACTTCCCCTTTGAAATAAAGACGTAGCCGTTAAAATGTTGTCTATAAAAGTTGTAAAGCAACATAAGAAACAACAAAAATTAATGAAATGAACAAAAATCCTACAACGTACTTTTCATAATGTGTCAAAACCTTTTTTCGAACAGATCATGTGACTAGCACCTTGGAGACTATCCTTTGCTTTGCTAAGCCAAAACTACACCAGAGGAGGCAAGATGGATATTTAGAATTTCTTTAAAAATCTAAGCTTTCAAACGCTACCAACAACAACTTGAACAGTTGATTGAACTTGAACAGTGTCAAGATGTGCATAGGCTGTATACTGTATACAGTATTGGCCAAAAGTTTGGAGACACCTCAAAGGTGGATACTTTGAAGAATGTAGAATACAAAACCTGTTTTCAGTTATTTCACTTTTTTTTTGCCATTCCACATGTTCGTTCATAGTTTTGATGTCTTCAGTGAAAATTTACAATAGTAGTGAAAATATATAAAACGCAAAAATGATGAAGTGTGTCCAAACCTTTTACTTTTCTTTCAGAGTCTTCAACATACTTTTCCTCCAGTCCCACAAATGTAAAACTCCGCCTATGATTACAAACTCTAACTATAAAATGTACATAAGTACAGAGTTGTGTACAGAGTTTGCAATGCACGGAGATATTTTTGTCATCTTTACTGGACAGATACAGATATGTGAAGTAATGGCTGTATCTCCAGTGAGCAAATGCAGCCGTTTGTTGTATCTCTCCGGCTCCTTTACTGTTAGCATCCTGATAGGTAGCCAGGCTATGTTGTTGACCGCCATGGCAGCCGGCGCCCACACAGCATGGTAATACACGTGACCCGTTTTTTTTCCGATGACAAAACGTGAGATGTGATGTCACTCCCAAACTCAAGAGCAGTATTATTTATTCAAATGCTCTTCGTACATGACTACAGTATTCTTCATTCTACATACAGTATGAGGCAACAACAAAATAGTAACGCACAGGTACTGACGAAACTAACTTTAATCAGATTACTGGCTAGGAAAAATGAACGCTTTAGATTGCTCGTTACTGAAAGAAAGTAATGAGATTACTTAGTAACGTGTTAATGACAACACTGCCTATCACCTATCACGAGTTTTTTGCGTGAATTTCTACACATGCAGCACATTCAAACTTGTCCCGTAATGCAAAACTGTTTTCCCCACGATCTTGTATATTGTTACTTTTCAAAACTCTATGATACCGATAGACATGTGCCGATTACCGGTTTCAAGGTATACCGTGGTATGAAAATGTCAAGGTTTCAAAACCGCAAAAATTTCCATCATATCGTCCCTAAGTTATTAGCTATCTTTTATGACCCAAAAATGCATGATCAATCGCTCACTTACAGCTGTAAGGCTCAACCCCCCCTTACCGGTTGTTGCTCAGTGTCAGTGAGTCAGCTGTGCTACACGATGGCAGGAGGACGTGAAACTCCTGAACTTTTTCCCCCATCGAAAAAAAGGAAATTGCTGGTATGGGAATACTTTGGTTACAGAAAACTTACAGGCGGCTGCGGCTTAGATGAGGAGCCAACGGACATGTAAAACATGTTTGCGGAAGATGGCTGCCGAGGAGGCAATACCTCCAATATGATTTCGCATTTTTACAAAATTAAAGGTTAGTAAACACTGTCATGAACGTTTCGCACTAGCTACGAGAGTTAACTCCAGCGTGTTTAGTATGTCTCCCGGTGATAAAACGTGTTTTTTTTTCTCTCTGGCAACTGTGAGTGAAATCAGTATAATTGTATCAGTATTCACAGCGTTGTATATGGTTATATATTGTAATTAGTGTAGTATATAAAGTTTTATACAGAAAGTTTTATACAGATTTAAGGAAATAACTATGGGTTGGTCATTTGAAAAGTAACTCACAAGGCAAAAAAAGAGTGAGCACCCAAGCTGTATAGTATATCTGGTATTCTACATATCATATGCAGGAAGGTACAGTAGGGGAACATATATAAATATACATAACCTAAATACTGAAGTCACTGCAAGTCACACGACAAAGTGACAAGAGCCGACCTCCATCATTACATCTTCCGTTTATGGTCCCGCCGCTTTCATGTTCCTCGAATGCACGAGCCACGTTAGCATCGAAACGCGAGCCGTCGTAAACGCTCCTCTTTAGGTTGCGATGGCCAGCCATTTACAGCTTGGCACGCTGACAGTCAAGGCTGGCCTGCCCCACTCAGGCTGACGTAGGCCCACACGAGAGCTGCATGCTACACATTACATACAAAGCTGAGCCGGCTCGCAGGAATGTTTTGACAGCAGCAAACCATGAGTTCATATATGTGTCTTCTCTGTTGACAGATGAATTGATCTGGGATCAAACGCAGTGACCTGCGTGCTTGCTGATCGCTACACTGAAGGTCATACCTTTGAAACCAATATTACCATGTAAATTAATTTCTTTGACTCAGACGGTGCCTTTGGCGACCAATGGCAATCCATTTGAATTGGAAGAGGCTGGAAGCTACCTAGTCCAAATTTATCGCTGTCAATGGCAGCTAATTAATGAGTTGAAAGCGTAAAAGTCTAAACATATTCAATTTATACCTTCTGCATTGTAGCTGGCGATTTGTCATGCGATTCAAATCATCCATTCATTTTCTGTTTCAACAACCTTTGTTTAGCCAAAGTACATCATTAAAATCTAACATCAACCAACCATGAAAAAGTATACTACACTAAACACCATAATCTTTCTGTGGTCAATTAATTAATCGCTTTGAGAGTTGTCGGAAAATGGTGGCGTGTCCTCTCCGGGTCGAGGATGAGATCCTGCCCCAAGTGGAGGAGTCTATCTAAGGTATCTATCGATCTTGTTCACGAGTGAGGGTAGGAGATATCGGGAGATCGACAGACGGATCGGTATATAATGGATGGATTGATGGATGGCTTTGATAGTTGAAGTTAGATTTTTTTTTGTAGTAGATATGCAAAAGTAGGTATACGGTAGGTTGTAAAGCATAAATTTCGTTATGATACAAAAAGAAATATATCAAATTGTTAGGGGTGTAACGGTACACAAAAATCTCGGTTCGGTACGTACCTCGGTTTTGAGGTCACGGTTCAGTTCATTTTCGGTACAGTAAGAAAACAAAATGCAAAATATAAATGTGCTAGTTGTTTATTACACACTTTTGTGCTTTTCAACAATAGGAACATTAGCCTATACAAAGCTAGAATTTGCTCAAAAAGTAGCTGGTATTTAAAGATAATAATCCAACAACAATTTGCCTTTCAGACCCCGCGTATGGGTCAGCTTTCTTTCTGAAAGAAAGAAGAAAAAAGAAGTCCTGTGCTAAAGAGAAAAGCAATCCCAATGACAAAGATTTTAAGATGTATTTTAAAAATGAAATACCTCAATGAATCCTTTTTATTCTTTTGAACGGTTTTCAAAAGCTTTATTGATGGATTTTCTCAAGTTAAAGCGCCACACAGAAATTAATAAATTTAATTGTGTAAGCAGGATCTGTGTATTATTCTTATTATGTAATTACAGGTGTTTCAGCTCATTTCGATTTATTTTATTTAAATGAGCTATTTTTTTTTTTATTATGTGTTTATAATTTACAAATGTGATGTAGTATTCATTTATATTGTATATTTCATGTTGTATAACTGTGAATATTAGTTCCTACTTGTTTTGTTGTGGTAGGAGGGTTTTGTATTGAACACGGGGCCGTGTTGGTTATTATTATAGCTGAGAAGACAGCAGTAAATAAAAAAAGACAAGTCAACTGTGCCCCGATCTACCACTCAAGAGATCTGATGGACTCAAAAAGTGGGTTACGATTGCATATTACTTTGAAAATCGACCGGATCCACCGTATTTTTACACGAGTGACTTCCGGTCTGCCCGATACTAGCTAGTAGCATTGACGCAGGAGGGCCACGTCTTGCGTCAAATAATAAACTCTGCCGTTCTTTTTGCGTGCGTCGCGGTGATCCGCTTCTGGGACGCCTCTAACACGCGGCCGCACTGCAACTGGTGTGTATTGGCCAATTGACTTTAACGCCCGCGTTTCACGGCGTTCTCGCGGCGGCCACGTTGTCGCGTTTCTGGGTCATATACTGTCCTACCGTGTTGGTCCCCATTATAGTGGAAAAGACGGAGTAAATAAAATCCACACAAAGAAACTGTAACCCGATCGACTCACAGCCTCGAAAAGTAAGGGTTACATTACGTCAGAAACTCGTTCGGTACGCCTCCGTTCCAAACCGAGCACCCCGTACCGAAACGATTCAATACAAATACATATACCGTTACATCCTTACAATTTGTTGAACAACTATACCATATTTGTTGATAGTACAAAGCCTGCAATCACTTAAAGTGCCTGTGACAGCATAAAAATAATCTTAAATAGCATAATTATGTGAATTGGAATCATATTTTGGGATGACTCCACCATATACAACAATTTGGAAAAGGGTAGATGACGAAAAACAAGTCTTGTAATCTGCCGTTTAGGAAATAACAGTCTTGTGCTCAATGGAATATGAAATATTAAAAATGCATTTATTCAGTACAGGATGGTAAAATTCCAACATAATGGTCAACACTGCTGACTTCTTAACCTTCCGAACGATATTTTATACCATCGGATGTAGTCCAGCTTTTGTCATTTCCCTGCCCCGGCTTTTGAGACGGCGGAAGAGCGTAAACAAAACCGGAGAAGTGACAGCAAGCCGACGTTCTAACCCGAACCGAGCGGCTTCTCCAAGTCTTTTTTTCGCCTTTCGAAAACGAAAAATCACACAAAACTACCCCAACCTTATATCACACACGGCGGAGAGGGTGAGAGCCTTCCCCGATCGGCCCGTCCCCGGCGGCGAGCAAGTTTCGGCTTGTCGTTCCTATGCTGCGGGCAGGAGTGCTTGTTGCCGGGGAAGCAGCTGGAGAATGACCACGGGACAAACCGGCCGACGTAGGAGGAGTGTGTGGCTGCCCTGAGCCCAAGCCGAGGATAGTGGTCTATTGGTGAGCACACGAGGCAGACCGAGGGGGCAGAAGTGGCCATGATATGTGAAAAGCCGCCGGTCGTCGGCTGAGTTGCCTTCTCGGTGGACAGGGAGCATTGTCACCCACAAAATGCAAGCCACATCCGTATTAAAACATGTCCCATGATGCCAGTATTTGACATAATACAAAACACGTAGTTTACTCACTTCCATGTCGGTCTAATGGTCCCACAGTTGTTGGACTTGCAGTGAATGAGAACTTTTTGAAACCCAAAAAGGCTCATACGCCTTTCCCTGGTGCAGCAACAAAATCCTGCAGCACATTGGGCAGGTGTGATGCAAAAAAATAAACAAATTCCGCAAAACCACTGTAATCCACAGTCCTTCTGCATACGATACTAATGGCTGTATTGTGAAGATGGTGACCCGGCTGACGTCACATTTGCATTCTTCCTCAATCCAGGAAGTCACTCATTTTCATGGCACGGGAATCAAAAAATTGAATAAATAAATCGATTGCTTCCACACACATCCAAGTGGTTCATTTCATTCAGGAGCATAAAAAAAATGTGAAATATGAAATAAACATGCTTTTTGCTGTCGGTACTTTAAAGGCCTTTGATTGTTATCCGATATTATGTGCAAATATACTGTAGCACATTCAGTTAAATTTCACCAATTGCAAGGGAAATATAAATCAATTTGGATATTTTTGACAAATGAAAACATTTTCTATTGAACAAAATGGCATATCTAAAACAAGACTATTTTGATCTGTGTTTTGCATTCAATCAATTTGATTGGATCGTTGCTTAACCAATCGATATATCAATTCAGATCGATGTACTGTTCACATCAATATATGGCTTCTGATTTCTAAATTTCAGATTATACCACTTTTGAACTCCCTGTGTAATATACCAACCAATTAGAGTGAAACTGGATGATGCCTCACGACCTGCTAATGTGCTGCAGCACACTTGTATCGCTTATTAAATGGCTTATTCATATCGCTCACCACATGTAAGGCCTTGGTGTGTTTGCACCTGCTTAGTCGGTGTAACGCTCCCTTTTCCTTTTTCCAAGATGCAAAGACATGTGTATGGCGGTCTAATCAGATAAGTATGGGTATACAGGCCAGGCGATGCTTGGTGTCAACACAATGATCCCACCTTGGCAGTCTCTGTTACTCCTATTAGTGAGCTCATTCTCTGGACATACCTTACCAAAATGTCAGACCGGAGACTCCAGGGAGCCAAACAAAAGCCTCTTTCCTGGGAGGGTGTACATGTACAGTATATAAGATGGCACATGGCATAACTGCAGCAGAGCTCAACTGACAGACGTGAACGTGCTTAACACACCAGCAAGAGGCGATAAAGATGCCAACCACCGCAGCCAGCACAAGAATCCTGCTTGCAGCCTGCAATCCTAGTAAGTGGAGCACATGGAATATCATTAAAAATGCTGATTTGATGCTTAAAAGTGTTTCATTTATCTTAGCGAAAATAGGGAAGAAGACCAAAAATGTGATTCCTCTTCAAGGTGAGTTTTCAAACACACACAAAAAAAACTTTGGGGATTTTGTATTCATCTATTAATGACCCTCATGTTTCAACCTTTTTTGTCTGTTATTTAGAGAAAATTCCTGACTATGATCCCGACATCCCGGAGCCAAAATGCCGAGCTGAACTCCTTAAGTGTAAGAATGATTTTCTCAACAAGTTTTTTCAAATGTCTTATAACATATTTTTAAAACAAACCTGCTTATTTTGAAATTTTACAGACTGGATCAAACTATCTCTGGATGACAAGACAGCCAATAAGATGCTGTGGATAACAGACGGAGGCTCCAAAGTGTTCCGAATGACTGATGACGTCACTTGTCCTGTACTGGATAGACCAGAGAGATACGAATATTCACCTCAGGTTGGTTCCCACTTTTTAACAAGCATTAACGTTTGTCTGTTAAATTTCCTTGGACAGTGATTACAAAAATCTTTTTTTTTTTTTTTTTTTTTTTAAATGTTAATAGAAATTTCAACACAAATGGTTCAGCAACTCAGGTTGACAGAGGATACATAAAATTGAACTTATCCATATTCTTTATCCTCTGTGCCAATTGAAAAAATAGACCCTTAGGTAGATATTTGTAAAATTACCCAAAAATAAGGAGAGAAGACGCTCAGTTTTCTTGGCCAAGGAGAGCAAGGAGGGACTAGACAGAGAAATGCTAGATTACGCTGTACAGTCACCAAAATTGATCTAAAAAAAAAAAACTCCTTGCTCTTGCTTTTATTAGGGGTTTGTCCTAACACAGAAGGGTGCCGCCCTAAAGTGAGGGGGAAAGCAAGCTGGAGACACCCATGTGATTTTGGTTGGCTATGTGTGAGCATGTAGGTGGAACTACCTAAATACACGTGTGTAAGCAAGGGCACTTAGGTAAAGTGGTCAGAATGACCCAGACACTTCAGTTATGCAACGCCGCGGCCATGGAAGATGTCCCCGAATGGAAGATTGTCCTCGAAAGACTAGACGAAAGTCCAGACGTAAGATGCTGAAGATGTCCTAGAAGGTCTAGTTACGCAATGTTGCGGCCATGAAGCAAGGCAGTTGTCACCCCGACCCTTTTTTAACACTTTGTAACACTTAAACATTATACCTAGTATAGCAAGCAATAATCGTTTACTGGTTATATCAAATAAGAAAAAATATGGCAACATGTATTATGTATGTATTAGGTATATATGAGCACAAGAAAATATTCAATCAATAAAGCAAATATTCAATCAACCCTCGATAATTAACTCAACACTCTGCCAAAAATGAACTCTTGCAGCTTTATACAAAGCAAGCTGTAAAACACCTAGTATATGTACAGTATGTCTACTATAAATCTGTGTACACAATGTTTTACTTAATAGCACTCGTTTTCCATTCTTAGGTTCTTTGCAAAGAGGGAATCCTGGGCTTTCGAGCGTATTGGGAGATCGAGTATTCCGGATGGGTGGTGGCCGGGGTCACTTATGAAGGGGCTGGACGAAGGGGACGCGATGGCCCCTGTGGCCTAGGGGAGAATGAACAGTCTTGGGGTATCGGCTGGGGGGGCTCACATTACCAGGTGTGGATCGATGGCATCAACAATGGAATCTGGGACGTCCCTCAGTACAGCACCATTGGGGTTTACCTGGACCACCCAGCAGGGGTGGTCAATTTTTATGCCGTGGAGGAGGTCGAGGGCAGGCGAGAGGTGAGACTCTTGCATCAGATTAAGAGTTCCTTCAAGGGGAGGATGATGCCTGGTTTCTGGGTAGGACAAAAGTCCTCATGCACTATCAGTTTGAAGGAATAAGCCTTTTTTTGCACGCCTGCCACCATTTCCTATTTTATAATCAGTCTGCAGATAATTTGATGTGGATACAAAAGAGTCGCACTGTGTATATATACATTCAGAGGTTTTTATATATTTATATTCTTCAATAATATATTTGTGTATGTGTACGCATGTTAATTATTTTTGTTTGATTTATTTTTGTAGCGATGTGTGCTTTCAAATAAAAAAAAAATATATATTCAAAACAAATTGTGTTCCATTCCTTCCCATCCAATATTGTTTAAAAAAAGAAAGAAAGAAAGGAAAAAAATCATTGGGATAGTTTAAAAAAAAAAATATTGATTTTAGGGAAAAAACAAAATAATAGGCAATTTCTAGAAACAAATATTCACCACGAATTTGCTATTGCTGTCAGTGTTAACCCATTTTAAATATTTCTTTGTGAATCCTTACATTTTCTTGCTAATTATTATGCCAAACTATCTTGCGCGACAATAAAAAGTTACACTTTAATTGAAGGCTTCTTATGACTGTGTTGTAATCATGATACGACACTTGTCATGAATATGAATAGAATTCCCATTAATTGTCATTCAGTAAATAATACCAGTTTTAAGCCATAGTTCACATTGTTTCCTAGACCTTTGCGTTAGAGTTCAGGGTGATGAACTCTGTTAGGGTTACAACACTTAATGACATCTGTTTTATTATTGTAGTAAATCTCAAGTGTTTGCAAGGTTGCTAATTAGTCAATCAAAAGAAAACGCAAATAGTTTCTGATTGTAGGTAGCAGTATTAATAAATGATCTTATCAAGCATGCCAAGCATGCCTTGGACATTAAAACACCGTTTACAACACGTCACTTCTGTAATGCCGAGGTGATAAGCGGTGCTTTAAAAAGACAAGCTTACAGCAATCCATCAGTGTCATTCTGAATCCATCATACCTCCAGCTGCTTTCCACCTTTCATTCTTCACCTCCTGTTGAAGCTCTGTGGGTCAGAGGAAGCCCGAGGATTAGACTGCTGACATAAAACTTGATCTTGCAAAAACAATAAGCACATCGATGAACAATGATTAATGAGAGATACTGAGATAAAGCTCTATTGACGGTTTCTTCACATTGTTAAAAAAGAATGGGAAAAAATAACAACCAAATGGAAACATGATTCAGAATTTACTTAGAGTCTACTGATTGTAACGTGGTCTTTGTTTCTCCCTGCTGGTTGTATTTGGAATCACATGTATGCGTTGCCAACGCAGTACAGTATTGTACTGTATGTTCTAAGGTTTTGTGCAGTTTCAGGATTATGTTGCTCACAATTTTATGCAGGAAAATAGGCCTATATGAAAGAAATTAATGTTTTGTGAATGTTTACTGTGACTGAATTTGCACAATTCTGCCGGCCCGCTCGAGAAAAATTTTCCTTCACATATCGATTGCTAATATCAATTTAATTTAATTTTCATATTAATTTGTTGAACTCACCTATTTTTTAACGCCAGAGTCACTATACAGAATGAGGCAACATCAGTTACCACCATACTTATTGATTCAAAATGGCAATTATTTTTATGTATAGACCAGGGTAATTGGGAGAATCGGGACACTTCCAGCCTGCCAACCTGACATTTGGGCCAGTCGTAATAACATTTTTATTGAAGCTGTCACTTACTCACTCGTTAATAACGGCATTAATGCAACGACCCTTTGCGCGATAAATTATTGCCCTTCTAGCATCCCGTAGTTTAGAATTCAAGACCCCGTGACCATAAGCGGATTTTAAGGGGGGCCAGGTGTTTTTTTTTTTAAATGGGTCAAAATTATTTTTCGAACAGATCATGTGACTAGAACCTTAGACAGTCAGTTGTTTTGCATATGACCCCCCCCCCCCAAAAAAAAATAAAAATAAAAAATAATTAGGGGAGGGCAATTTTATTTTTCAAAAGATTTTTTTTGTTTGATTGAATTTTTTTTTTTTTTTTTTTTTTTTGATTGAAGCAACTTTTTTGGGGATTGAATGATTTAGACTCAAATGTCCTACCCATAATATGGTCGAAACACAACAAGGATGGCTTCAATCAAAGAAAACGTTTTCAATGAAAAATTAAGTGTTCAAATGCTAATTTTTCAATCTCAAATCTTTTTTCGCATTCAAAAACGTGTTCTATGGTTGAAATTCTTATTTTTTGATTGAATAATAAAGACAAAAACTTCCTAGCCAAAATGTGGCGCAAGCACATATCAACATTACTTCAATCAAAAAAAAAAAAAAAAAAAAAAACAATCAAGGAAAATAGATTCACATGCACTTTATTGAGTTTCAGATTTATTTTTGCAAACACATATATATATATTTTTTGATTGAAGCGACTTTTTTTTTTTTTTTAATTGAAAATATATATTTTGATTGAAGCAACTTTTTTGAAATTGAAAAATAAGACACAAATCTACTTCCATGTTGCTCCGCCCAGGGGATACAATTTTTGACTGGAGTAACTACATTGGCACCACACCTGCGGGCGTACCATATTCAATGGATGACGATCTTGGCGAAAAGTATTGGCTAAGCAGCCTGATTTAGAATTCCACTCAAGAATGATGGGAAACAAAACAAAAAAAACACTCATTGTCAACTTATTATTATAAATATTCTTGTAAGTTAATTTTATTGCTGACAGTGCGTTTCGGGGTCATCAACATGTTATGCCCCCCCCCCCCCCCCCCTCAAAAAAAAAAAAAAATTCAAACTCCGCCTATGCCCGTGACGCGCTCCCAATGCCGCCAGCTCTGGGAAAGAGTATCATCCTTTTGACTTGATCCTGCGTTAGAACTCATTGTTGGGTTTTAATAGCCGAAATGAGGCACGTTGAGGCAGCGTGACGAGTGTGAACCTGTTTGGCTGTTGGCGCGACCCATTATGGTTGTTTTCTAGCATGTGTTGATGAAAGTACAGTGATGAATCTACCAACGTGTTGGGCAGCTGTCATGGCCGCCCGAGACGCCCTATAGGCGGGCAAAAGCACACGGAGGCTTGGGGTGAAATCCCCTTGGTCGGCGAAACATAACTTTGTCTTTTTAGACGAAAATAAGGCACTCTTGTCATTTTGTTACTGCAATGCACAGATACAGTAAATTGGGAATGAACGTGTAGAATGAAAGAATTTGAATGTTTTAGAGCAGGGGTCCCCAACCTTTTTTGCACCACGGACCGGTGTTATTTGGGTCTTTTTTTCACGGACCGGTGTTCTGACAAATTTTGCAACCCATCAAAAATTACAACGATGCGGTTCTGCGCACGCGCGTAACGTTAAACATAGCCGCAAAATGCGCAAATGCAGCGATTCCAAAGTAAACACTACAAACTTTTTTGAAAGAAAGGAATATTAACTTACGTTTGATCATGGAAGGACTTGTAGAAAAGTTCTCCTCAGATTCATCCTGCCATGTAAGCTTCACACAACAGCTGCACACCGCGCTAACCATTAACGACTTCGCCTTGTCGTTAAACATGAATTAAGAAGCCCGCTTCACAAAGATACGATGTTGGAAATTGTAGCAAGGTTTTCAACGCTCTTGTCACGATATCAGGATATTCCAGAACGACTTTAATCCAGAACCTCGGTAGAGTTGTTGTCTCAAATGTACGTTTAATAAGGTCGCCGTCATTTGCGATCTCTCTGTTTATTCACAAACGGGTCACGATTCCACTCCTTCGCAGTTCGTGGGTCTTCGAGGTTGTAGGCTCGTCAGGTGCCCTTTTCGCCATAAAAATATCCTTTTCGCCGTAAAAATATTTCCAAAGACGTCTGTTTTCCTGTTATCTTCGCTCGTGTGGGGGCTAATTATTTCCGGGAACAAATGTGCTGCGCCGCGGCCTTTTAATACGCTATTATCGAGGACAAGCGCACATAGATGTATTGTATACACAAACAAATTGTACTGCTAGCAGTCCAATCAATGGACTTCTATGACAACATTGTAATCTATCCCGTAGTATTATATCTAGAGTAGACAGAGATATTGGTGTGTTAAGCAGGGGCACAGGGTTAATTTGGCCAGAATGCGGTCGTGTTTAAATTATTTTTTTCTTTGCGGCCCGGTCGCAAATGCGCCACGGACCGGTACCGGTCCGCGGCCCGGCAGATGGAGACCCCTGTTTTAGAGCACCTAAAACCTTCAGCATGGAGGCTCCAGGCACTTGTTGTGGCTGCCCGAAGCTCACTATTTTTGGGCACAAATACGGAGGATTGGGGTGACATCCACGTTCTCAGGCAAAACATAACTTTGGCATTTCAACCCAAAACTCTGAGTTGGACTGATGGGCACGAACTACCCTGAAATGCACAGGTGTTTGCACTGTATAAGTGCCCTGGGTAATTGGGATACAGCCGTTTCGGTGAGTTAAATCATTTTATCTTTCACATTTTTTGTTGTTGTTGTAATTTTACGTCATAAATAATGTGAAACCACTGATAACCAGTGTTGTTAATCTTACTGAAAAAAAGTAATTAATTATAGTTCCAAATTACTTCTCCCAAAAAGTAATTGCGTTAGTAACTCAATTACTTGAATGTAAGAGTAATTAGTTACTTGGCAAAGTAATTGGTGATAATTACTTTTTTTTTTTTCCCTCAAAAAAAAAAAACACACAAAAAAAAAAAACATTGGCCACACTATGTGAAGTTTTTTGTGAAGGTTTTTGGTACAATTGGCCCGAGCCCAATTCTTTACCCTAATTTACCCTTTACCCTGAATCAACTGTTAAAAGTTGTTAAAATTGCTCCCATTATTGCATTTGTTCCCTTCTCTCTACTTTCGACATATGAAAGTTTTAAAACTGTTTCATCATTTAAAGATAGATTCAAGTCAAGATTTTGCCGATTTAGAAGTATTTTAGATAAAAAGTTACTTAGATTCGCTAGGAAGGTTCTCTACAACAGAGCCATCCTAAAAAGTCTACTGCTTTAAGATGGCGGCTGTCTACTAACGCATTTAGTGCCATGCAGTGTTGTTAATTTTACTTTAAAAAAGTAATTAATTACAGTTACAAATTACTTCTCCCAAAAAGTAATTGCTTTAGTAACTCAGTTACCTGAATGTAAGAGTAATTAGTTACTTGGCAAAGTAACTAGTGATTTTTTTTTTTTTCTCCCAAAAAAAAAAAAAAACAGGTCACACAATGTGAAGCTTAAAGGGCTTGGGGGACAATTGGCCCAAGCCCAATTCTTTACCCTCCACTTAACTAGACACAAGGGTATTGCGATAACTAGCTAGTAACCTTTGCTATGTGTGGAAGTCATTTAAAGTTGTGAATCAATAGTTAAAGTTGTTAAAATTTCTCCCGTTATTGCATTAGTTCCCTTCTGTCTACTTTAAACATGTGTAAGTTTTAAAATTGTTTCATCATTTAAAGATAGATTTAAGTTAAGATTTTGCCGATTTAGGAGCATTTTAGATTAAAAAAAAAATGACTTAGGTTCGCTAGGAAGGATCTCTACATCAGGGCCTTCCTGAGAGGTCTACTGCTTTAAGATGGCGGCTGTTTACAAACGCATGTAGTCCTTAAAACATGTTGGCAATGCAGCAGTGTCTGTCATATGCATCTAAATCTATAATATGATATCTACCGTGTCATGTGGGCGTAGTTTGTCGGCTATGGCTGCAGTCAGGTATTATTGGAGCCATCTAGCATCGCGGTTGCAACGGCGTCTTCCCCACTCCTGCTCTGCTCTCGTCCCCGTGAGTCCGTTTCTCTCAGACTTTTTTTTTATTCAACCAACTTAGTAACGCATAGTAACGCACGCCTTTCCCGCCTCAGTAACGGTAACGGCGTTGCCAAGATGAGAAAAGTAATTAATTAGATTACTCATTACTGAAAAAAATAACGCCGTTAGTAACGCCGTTATATTGTAACGCCGTTATTAACAACACTGCTGATAACCAATGATACATTACATTAAAGTACAGTATAGGCCTATACAGTATTCCTTGAAAAATTTCATTATCAAGTAAAAGCTGTTTCATGTTGGCAATTTAACATAAAAGATTAAACCAACAAAATTGTTGATGACAATTTGCATGAAATGGCTCATCTCAAGCAGGTCCTCGTAACTTTTCTGATTCCGAAGATTTTTCAGCTTATTATAACCACAAACTTAAAAAAAGAAAAAAAAAAAAATGAATTCGATGAAAAGCTTAAGTTTTGTACACAATTGCCACACGTGTAATTCAAAACACCTGCAAAAGGTTCCTGAACCTTTAAAAAGTCAGTCTAATATATAAGATAAAAGTATAGATAGTACCCCAAAAATAAAATGGTAACTTCACACAGAACCCGTGGTTGAGGCCTTGATCTCAGAACTGTCAGCAAACATGCTAACCACTCTTACTCTGTGCCTCCCTTTTTACAAGTTATTTGGGGAAAATTCTTGATTAATTCATCTTTACAAGTGAAAAGTAAAACTCTTTTCTTGTTTCTAATCAGGCTTAATTTTGAATAATGTAAGGTAAGCACGTTGGTCAACTCCTGTGCGAGTAGGTGTATTAGAAAAATAAAATATCTAATTTTAGCATTTAAATAATTGCCACTAATCGCAAGTTTACTATTGACAGCATGCGATTAATCGCGATTTAAAAAATTTAATGGCTTGACTGCACGGTAACATAGGTTTTTCCATTCAAGCATTTACAGTAATTATGACGAGTATTTTTTTTTCCAAATTATAAATTGAGTTGCTTGTTAATTGTAGTCATTTAGGTTACATCAACCACCGTGGGACGTAACGCCACGTCAATCGGGGGTTGCCTATAAATGGAAAGTTATGCGATAAACATTTATGACCACAAGAGAGCAGCATCATACCGGCTACATATATCATTGCTTCAGTGACATGGCATTCGGGTTTTTTGTTGTTGTTGTTGTTTTTTTGGTTGTTTTGTAAGTATTTTTCCTCTCAATTCCTCTTCCATACATGTACGAAGGGGCAAACAAATAATAATCACAAATAAGATTTGCGACCTAATTAGAAAACGTACCGTATTTTTATGCCTATAAGGCGCAGTTTTTTTTCATAGTTTGGCTGGGGGTGCGACTTATACTCAGGAGTGACTTATGTGTGAAATTATTAACACATTATTATATCATTTAACATGTTATTTTGGTGTTTTGGAGTGACACTGATGGTTTGGTAAACTTGTTAACATTTTCTTCACGCTATAGTTATCTGAATAACTCTTAATAGCTATGTTACGTTGACATACCGGCCACGTTCACATTTTGTTGTTCATGCATCATGTAACATTATCATACTGTACACTTATTCAGCATGTTGTTCTATATTGTATTTTTATTTTAAATTGCCTTTCAAGTTGAAATATCTGTTCTATGTGCTGGATTTTATTAAGTACATTTTTTCCCAAAAATGCGACTTATACTCCGGTGCGACTTATATATGTTTTTTTCCTCTTCATTGGGCATTTTATGGCTGGTGCGACTTATACTCAGGTGCGACTTATAGTCCGAAATTAAAATTACAATTACAAACCTTATCAAATAATTCATGACACAAATACTTACATACTGTTTATTTATTTATTTATTTATTTTTTGTTTGTTTAGAAAACATTTTTTTCTTTTCGGTTGTGATGCAAGCATCAACACTACAATACAACATTCATAAATAATAAATAAATAAATAATAATAATGATGGAAGGACAGACTTTAAAACATTTAAAGGTATTACAGAACGTGAGCAAATTAGTGAATAGCAAGTACCTTGGCAAACCCGCATAAATCAAGTCCGAACCATCCTGAAGGAGAAATAAAGTTCCCTATTCTCATTATTTGACCATAGTTCGCAGAAACCATGAGTGTAAAATGCTCTGTCTAATAATATCTGTATATTTGAGTCAAATTCCTGTAACCGAATTTGAATGTTCCTCAGCACAGAACTAAAACCAATATGCTCTCAAAGGTTTGAAAAGCTCCCCCCCAAAAATGCACAAACGCATAACAAACGTCGATAAAAGCTGTGAAAACAAGGTCAAAATATAGACTAGATTATTGTTACTGTGGACAAAACAAAATGCTGCACTTGACTACAAATTATCTCTGTCTGCCTCTTAAATTTGCTATCTGTAAAAGTCCCTGGATATTTATAGTTGTCCTCCAATTCAACATCCTTATCAGATGATGGCACGGATTTGTAAGCAGGCTGTAAAGCAACGCAATTTATTGCACCTTGTCAATAAGGCCCCCAACACCTTGCTTGGTCAAGTCTCCTCATGGAAAACACTGTGAAATCCTGCACGCGCAATAAACTCTGTTTTTACTGTCGACTATGGAACAATAAAATCGCTGGAGGAGCCATGTTAACACAAAAATTCACATTTTAAAAAAGGAAAAACCGTGCTGGTTTTTGTGTATTGTACAGCCAAAAAAAGAACGAAAATTAAAAAACAGTACGCCATGCAGACATGCAGTATAAACAGCGGGGCAAATAAGTATTTAGTCAACCACCAATTGTGCAGGTTTTCCTACTTAAAAAGATTAGAGAGGCCTGTAATTGTCAACATGGGTAAACCTCAACCATGAGAGACAGAATGTGGAAAAAAACAAACAAACTGAAAATCACATTGATTTTTAAATAATTTATTTCCAAATTAGAGTGGAAAATAAGTATTTGGTCACCTACAAAAGATTTCTGGCTGTTAAAGAGGTCTAACTTCTTCTAACGAGGTCTAAACGAGACTCCATTCGTTACCTGTATTAATGGCATCTGTTTTAACTCATTATCGGTATAAAAGATACTTGTCCATAACCTCAGTCAGTCACACTCCAAACTCCACTATGGCCAAGACCAAAGAGCTGTGGAAGGACACCAGAGACAAAATTGTACACCTGCACCAGGCTCGGAAGACTTAATCTGTAACAGGTAAAACGCTAGGTGTAAAGAAATCAACTGTGGGAGCAATTATTAGAAAATGGAAGACAAACAAGGCCACTGATAATCTCCCTCGATTTGGGGCTCCATGCAAGATCTCACCCTGTGGCGTCAAAATGATAACAAGAACGCTGTGCAAAAATCCCAGAACCACACGAGGGGACCTAATGAAAACCTACAGAGAGCTGGGACCACAGTAACAAAGGCTACTATCAGTAACACAATGCGCCACCAGGGACTCAAATCCTGCACTGCCAGACATGTCCCCCTGCTGAAGCCAGTACACGTCCAGGCCCGTCTGCGGTTCGCTAGAGAGCATTTGGATGATCCAGAAGAGGACTGGGAGAATGTGTTATGGTCAGATGAAACCAAAATAGAACTTTTTGGTAGAAACACAGGTTCTCGTGTTTGGAGGAGAAAGTACTGTAATAATATAATACTGAATTGCATCTGAAGAACACCATACCCACTGCGAAGCATGGGGGTGGAAACATCATGCTTTGGGGATGTTTTTCTGCAAAGGGACCAGGACGACTTATCTGTGTAAAGAAAAGAGAGAATGGGGCCATGTATCGAGGGATTTTGAGTGAAAATCTCCTTCCTTCAGCAAGGGCATTGAAGATGAGACGTGGCTGGGTCTTTCAACATGACAATGATTCCAAACACACACCCAGGGCAACAAAGGAGTGGCTTTGTAAGAAGCATTTCAAGGTCTTGGAGTGGCCTAGCCAGTCTCCAGATCTCAACCCCAGAGTAAATCTGTGGAGGGAGTTGAAAGTCCGCGTTGCCCAACGACAGCCCCAAAACATCACTGCTCTAGAGGAGATCTGCATGGAGGAATGGGCCAAAATACCAGCAACAGTGTGTGAAAAGCTTGTGAAGAGTTACAGAAAATGTTTGGCCTCCGTTATTGCCAACAAAGGGTACTTAACAAAGTATTGAGATTAACTTTTGGTATTGGCCAAATACTTATTTTCCACCATAATTTGCAAATAAATTCTTTAAAAATCAAACAATGTGATTTTCTTTTTTTCCCTCACATTCTGTCTCTCATGGTTGATGTTTACCCATGTTGACAATTACAGGCTTCTCTAATATTTTCAAGTGGGAGAACTAGCACAATTAGTGGTTGACTAAATACTTATTTGCCCCACTGTATTAGTGGTTCACTCGTGACAAATTCATGAAGACCATGCACATTTAGAAAGTCGTAACTGTCAAGGTAATAGTTTACGTCAGGGATGTGCTCAGCCAGCATGGTTTGTGAGTGGAAGTTAGGGAGAGTCTTTACCAAACATAGATGTTCATTTCTGGTGCATTATTAGTTTATAAATAATATGCAAGCCATTTAGTTTTTTCATGATAATATGTTTTGAAGAATGCATGGTTTTTATGATAAAAAAAACAATAATAATAATAGTAATAAAACATTGGTCAAAACAAGTTCATTTATATAACTTAAAATCTACATATGATGCCAAACGGCTTCACAGACAGATGACATCAAAATATCAATTGAAATAATAATAATATTAATGTTAAAAAAGTAAATATTTCCTAATTAAAATCAATGACGACACGCCCTGATCTGAGCCTCTGTTAAAAAGTACATAAATAAACATATAAACATAATTTACTCCAAAAAGTTAAAAGAAAAAAAATCAAATCATTGACAATTGTCCAAATAATTGACCAAGTATGTAATACACTATATAATAAAAATGTCAAATAATGAATGTAAAATGTATGGTAACATTTTATTTGACACCATCATCATTAGACTGTCATAAGACCGTCATAATTAATGAATGTTAATGACAGATGTTATTAAGTGTCATGCGGCAAAACTCCATTTATGTCAAGTCCGCATCTTTTACATCCATTCAAAGTACCATAATTTGCCGGATGATACTTAATGACATCTGTCATAAGCATTCCTTAATGCTCATGACAGTGTCATGTCATAATTATGAGAGTCTTATGACATCGGTGTCAATAAGGTGTTACCAAATGTTTTTAGATTTGTTTTTTGATTCATTTTATTACTGCTACAATAACTGACTAGTTAATTGAATTAAAAAATGAGAAAAATAAAATAGAATAAACCTGCAAAATACCTACATAAAGTAGTTTACAATAAATCAATTCCCTGTAGTAATAATTACAAAAAACACAATGGCTAAAATAATGCAGCACATATTACAGGGCTCTCTCCAAATTTGTGTTGTTTTTAGCAGCCCTTTTAATGTTTGTCTTAGTCTAGTCATTTGGACGATAATACTTATTAGTCTTAGTCGTATTTTAGTCATCTAAAGAAAAGTGTTTGTCTTCGTTTGGTTTTTGTTGACGAAAACTCAAGATTAATTTAGTTTTATTCGACGTGTACTCAAAATGTTTTCGTCTGTCAAATTTTTAAAAATTACTCCAATAAATGAATAAATAAATAAAGGTTTCCAGCTATTTCGAATGAGCTTTTGCAGACGAGCGCATATTGTAGTGTCTCCAAGGACAACGCCAATTTGGTGATAATACACACTCGGCAGGAAAACAGTACATTATTTTCAATTAATTTTACCGACCTGGACGCCAGGAACTGTATGTAAAAAAAGTTGTACGACAGTTAAAGAGGATACTTTCCCTTAGCATTAGCCTAATGCTAACGCAAATGTTATGCTAATGCTACGGGTTACATTTAGTGTGTGATGATCACCCAGCACAGACCTTTAAAGGCTAAAGCAACATTGCATATTCTCTCTGGCAAAATAAGAAAACAAATCTTATGGTGTGTGCAAGCCCAGGGACTGGAGAGCAGCAGCACTTCACACGAGTGACACAACTAAATATTGCTACGATCCAAGCTAACTCCACATAAAATGTCACACATTGTAAACGTGTGACGGGAACTGTTGTGCATTTTCGTTTCGTTGTCGTCTCGTCAGACGAAAACTGCATTAGTCCCATTATGTTTTAATCTCGCAAAACACGTTCATAGACATTATCATTATTGATGGGTCAGCTCGGCTATGCACTGCGCAACTCTTTCAAGCAGGGGGCCGCCCACATTAAGAGGAGCTATTCACAAACACATGCACGCAGCGAACTAACAGTGGATTACGGTTCAAAAAGTATGAAAGCTGTACCACATACACACAGGAAAGATTGTCTCAGGAGTGATTTGTTCGAAGATTCAAGGTAATTATTATATTTTTCGTATCATGTGTGCATTTTAAAACTTGTGAAGAAAATGGAGAAATTAGCAACTTAAGGCACTGGCATCATAGTTCGCAATATTTACGTAAAATAAATGCTACCTGCATGTTTTTTTTTTTTTTTTGCTTTCGACAAAGAATCGAGACCCTTTTACATCCATATCTATAAAGAATTCAGGGATTTAAGCATTTATTCACAAGAATTTCAACGTAAAAAGCTCTTTATTGTGGTAAGGTGGCACCACAGTGAACTTAAAGCCGAGCCGCACATTCGACATATTTATGTAAAATAAATGCTAACTGCACGTTTTTATTTTTTTGCTTTTAACCAAAAATCAAGACTGTTTTATGTCCATATATATAAAGAACTTAGGGATTTAAGCATTTATTCACAAGAATTTCAACGTAAAAACTAAAAGCTCTTTGTTGTGGTAAGGTGTCTACATTGTGTACTTAAAGCTGAGCCGCATATTCGACATATTTACGTAAAATAAATGCTACCTGCACGTTTTTTGTTTTGTTTTTTTTGCTTTTGACCAAGAATCGAGACTGTTTTCCGTCCATATCTATAAACCATAAGAATTCAGGGATTTAAGCATTTATTCACAAGAATTTTCAACGAAAAAAGCGCTTTGTCTGTGATTCCACTCTGTCGGCTTTGACGGCCTCGACAACAATGCAGGCCCCCCTATTTATCGGCCCATGCCCCGTGTCCCGTCAATTAAATTATGAAGTCTATGGTATATTCTTTTCAGTACATAATGTTGTCCAAATACAGTACACAAGCAGTATTTCCTTATTCATCTATCTAATGTACTTCACTGTCTTAAGGGAGGCATTTACAAGCTGCACAGTTGTTTAGTAGCACAAAGCAGCCTGTTGGCACACTTGTCGATGTCACCTCATGAACACCAACCTCCGAGTCGCACTCCACCTCCCAAACTCTCTAGACATTGCCGACATTGACAGACTGGAGGTGCGTGTCACAGTGCTGGCTATGCAGTGACCCTTTCACCCCCATTCGCAGGTTCGCGCCCTCACCTCTTGCCCCTGCCAGTGCCAGGCATGACATGTGCAGATTCCTGGCAAGTAAAGAGGAGCTGACTAAAGTTAATGAAGATGGGTATGCTGCCATTGACGGCGATAGACGTCCAATCCATTTGAACTGGGAGACTGGCAAGCCTCTCCCAGTTCAATAAACATGCAAACTTTCTACTATTTTTTTTGGGAGCCCCCCTCATCCTCTCGTTAACCCTCCTCCGCCTCCTTTCACGCACACCTTTCCTGCGCTCCTCAGTCTGAGTGCGTCTCTACTTGAAAGTGCTTTAGGGTGATGCCCGCCTCCTTGCTTCTCACTTACAGCGTGGGTGTGGGTGACTCGAGTGCCGCGAGAGCTTTGAATAACAGCGCGAGGGGGGACAAATAAAAAGGAATAAGCAAAGCGCCTACGACCAGTCTTCCAGCAGCAAGGAGAAGACACAGGAATAAACCATGCCGGTCCCTGAAGGTATGCCAATGTGCAAAATATTTGCTTACATTTTTGGGTGTCTGCGATGTTCTTTGGGAAATGACTTAACTTCATCTTCAAATATTGCAGGATATTGCAGTCAACTTTTGTTTTTTTTAAGTCAGCACAATCATGATATTAAGTTTTGTAAAGTACATTTAAGTGGTTTGGAAGAAAGATGTACTGAGGTAACCTTCTGTCATAAAATGAATTGGGGTTTCCCAAACTTGGGCTTGGGGCCCAAAATGGGTCAATTTTTATGGCTGATTGTCAGGATAAATCATTGTGAGGAATTTTATGGATCAGCAAGCACACAAGCAAGCGCCTTTTGAGTGATGGTTAGTTGTTGTGAAGTCATGTCTGTTGTGTTGCTGTCGTTAGTTCGTATTTATGTTATGATGCTTTTTCGGCCGGTTTGGGAAACCCTGGCATGAAACAAGATGAGGAAGTATCCCAGTCAACTGAACAATTGATTATGAATTGTGTTTTTCTGCCTATATTTTAAATCTATTGTTGTAATATTTTAAATCAAGGCACTAACATATGAATGGTTGCTGTAAGTAGAAGACGATAATATATATTGTCTTAATTGATCATTTGCATTAACTACTTATAGCCGCTCCATGAAAACTATGGCGTTCAAATGTATCCAATGACTTTTATTTTACTTTTTACCAACAAACCGATGTTATACTAAATGTTTAAAAACGTCCGTTTAGCATATACCCTGATGTGGTTAGCGCTTAGGTATGGAAAGAATTTGCCGATATTACACATTAATTTACTGTCTAGCGAACTAATCACAATACCAGATCATTTTACGTTTGGCATAGAGGGAATCTCGCATTTCAGACACACAGGTTGATAATGTAGATATCTTACATCAAGAGTGCCTGCAGTAATACTCAACATCATTTCCTTATCCTTCTTTACCGGAACGCGGAATGATAACTTTTGACAAGCAGCAGCATGTTGCAGAAAAAAAAATGTTCCTGGCTTGAAATAATTTTATTTGTGTTGCTTGGGTCCAAACTAAATGAAAAAGTGCTACTAAAAAGGTAAAAGTTTGGTTTTGCTAAAATAGCGGCAATATTCAAAATTTCCGATTTTACGTCCTAGTTATGCAGAAAATATTTATGTTAAATGCCATTTCTTATGTTTCAGGTCAAACTAAGTCTATAAAATGAGGAGGAAAATGTACATAGTGTATATAAAAGCATTAGAAAGTACAACAGTAAAGAAAAGTGGAAAATAGAATTTCAAACTCATGACCACAAACCCAAACTTTTTGGGAGAATATTATATGTCAATGCGATGAAACAAACTAGGAAATATCACCTAGATTCTGGGAACAAAATATGTGTTACATGGCACAGTCAGCAAAAACCAGATGGCAAACCAGAAAGAAAGAGAAATCTTAATCTTAGGACTAAGGAAGAGACTGTTAAACATTTGAATAGAAAGCTACCAAGTTGCCAGATATATGCATTGCTCAATAACTCAATTTGGTATTAGTGTGTGGTTGAACAATAAACTTTGTTTATATAATGCTTTGTTACATTTTTAGTAGCTCATGCTGCTACAGTGATCCCTCGCTACTTCGTGCTTCAAACTTTGCGCCCTCAGTCCATTGCGGATTTTTTTTCAAATAGAAAAAAAAAATACAGCCAATCCCGAGCCAATCGCATGGTCTCACTCTCCCTCCCTCTCCCTGCTCTTTGTTGGTCAGGCAGTGAGTGCACTGGAGTTGCTTATTATGGTAAACGATGATTAACAGATGTTTAATGTTTGAAGTTCGATTCTCTAGCAAGATCAAAGCGCTGCATGCGTTAATCCTTGTTTAACTTGTTAAACAGCTGCTGCGGCAACTCATCGTGTGTAAGTGAGCAGCTGAGTGGATTTGAATGGAGTCTCTCAATGAAGCTTGTTTAAAAATAATTTGGTAGGACAGTAACATGTTTGAAAGTTATAATTATTACATCTGAAGTGCTTAAAAACAATGTATTAATATATACATATACATAAGTTTTTTTTAGACTCTACTCTGTGGAAAAAAAGTAAAATCATGTCATATATATAATCTTTCCAATGCTAAATCTGAATAAATACTTTAAACACACACACACACACAAAAAACAAAAGAAAATATCTTTTTTTTCTTTTGGGGGGGCGCTACATCCCTGTTTTTCAGTTATCGCGGTATGTTCTGGTCCCCATTAACCGCGAAAAACGAGGGATTACTATATATCTTAAAAAAAGACATATTCCTTGTAGATTTTGGGTCACATTACACTTTATTATTGCGTTATTTCTATCTGAAAGCATCTTAAGATGAACGCTACTTTCTCAAAACTGTCGCCCGGTGTCCTTCACCTTTTGGTGGAGACCAGCAACGCTCAGCTTTGACCCAATGAGGCTCTAAATCATTGACTATGAGAAATTGTCATGGGGAATGACTTCAGTTTTACAGGCCAAGGTTGCATTAACAATGTGGACCCCCACCCGCCTCCCTTCTAACAGCCTCCCACATCTAATCCCTCTACATCCGCTCTGCTCTGATTGGGAACATAATGGGCTTCACACATTATTTCCTCCTAGACTTTTCGGCAATCTTGAAACATTTTTTCTTATGATTATCTCAGTAGTACGTATAACTATGCGCTTATTAACCGTATAGTCAGTGAGTTTGAATTGAGCTCCTTGGACATGTGCAACACCCACCGCTCTATAAGTGAGCCAAGTTCAACTGCCAAGCTCGCAAAGAATGATCATCTAATGTTTGACTCCCACATGACTCACAGGATGTTTTACATGTGGACTTAATGTGGTATTGAACCAAAAGATTAGCTAATTAGCATAAGAATAGCATCAAGTTTCCTTTTTAAAAAAAAAATCATCCATCACTCTTCCTTCCTTTTGCAGGCAGCTCCAGCCCTCTAGGCGCAGCCAAAAATAATCCCAAGTAACCCGTGACCTTTTCGTCTTTTTTTTTTCCCGCGTCCCCATCCTCTTAAGTTGATAGGGTTTCACACACGCCAGCGCATTAGTTACTACGCACTCACGGCTGAAATATAAATCACGATGCACACCATCGTTCTCGGTTTAGAAGTTTCCCCGTCAGGCTCAACAGGCCTTGCGCTCTCTTTATATAATTTCTCAATGGTTAGATTATAATACATACATTTAAAAAAAAAAAAAAAAAATGCGGTTGTACTTAACCAAGTAGGGCACACGTGTGATTTGACACCCTTTCCTGCCGGGCTCACTAAATTTAGTGTTGCCTGTAAATCTATATTTAGATGATTAAGAAGATCATTTTAAGTGAAATTCATTTTCTCACATTAAGCCCCGCAATGTCAAATTGCATTAGCGCCTTCATTTGTTTAGTCCACAAAGCGTCGCCCGCAGCTGAGCCTTAAATTGGCCGTACTTCAAAATCAGGCATAAATAGAAATGCAATTAACTCCTATTTAACAATTTCCGTTGACTATCAGCAGGTCCTGTTAAAGTCAACACACCGTGATGAGATTAATATTAATTCTGGGAATATTACTGTATGTTTTGTGTAGTTTTAGAAAAAGTTCATTTAAAATAAATGGCTGCCGTTAATGGCAGTAGACCAGTGGTTCTTAAACTTGCATACTTGCAAACTTGCAATTTTACATGTGCATACAATATACCCTTCAGAATTAAATAATAAAGCGATTTTTTTTCCAAATTCAAAACCGCTATTAGCTATAGCAAGCTAACGTCTGAGTGGATTCCCATTCAAATTACTTTAAATGTTGAATGTACTCAAAATGATTGTGCCTTTTGCTGTTGATTTTCATGTTGGAAATGACTTTTTTTGTTGTTTTCATATCTACATTCTCATTAAGTGTTGCATCCTTTGCAGCACATACTATTCTCATAGTGTAAAATATGATGTAAATGATTTTTTTGTTTGTTTTTTTGTTATACTTCCTCGCACAATGTATGGGTCAACCTTCCACTGAGCAAACCAGTTTCTCCTCACATTAGATAAGAAATGGAATTACGATAAGCTTGTAAATTGGGGGCAAACCAGTCCAAAACTAAACAACACTTTGCCTTTAGTCAGTGTAAGAAAATAGGGCCCTGTGTGTCTTAACCTTCACCGAACCCCTTAGACCCACTCACCGAACCCCTGAGTTTCGATTGAACCCAGGTTAAGAATCATTGCAATAGATGAATAAGATGCGCTCTCTGCCAAACTATGAAAAAAACTGCGACTTATAGCCAGAAATATACGGTATATACTTTTTGTGATGAAAGATTGTAAAATGCGTTTCTTTTTCGAAAACAGTGATTTTAAAAAATCAGACAAAATAAATAAATACTAGGGCTGTCAAAATTATCGCGTTAACGCGCGGTAATTAATTTTTTAAATTAATCACGTTAAAATATTTGACACAATTAACGCACATGTCCCGCTCAGACAGTATTCTGCCTTTTGGTAAGTTTTACAGCAAGGCTTTTTGTGCTGTCTAAGAGCGAACTCTTGTGGTCGCTTTGCGACATGGTTTATTGTTTACTTGCCAGTTCAATATGGCTGCACGACGTCTCGGGCTGACGCCTGCGTTGTAATGTTGTGCTTATATGATCCTTGGACAAGATTTGTCCGTAAGTATGGTTGTTGTAAAGAATGTACATATTATGTTAGTAAGCGAAATGTTATATTTTTTGTATGAGACGCTTTTTGTTTATGTTTAGTGAACCTGTATAGCATGCTAAGCTAACCTTGTTGCTAATGCAATGCTTGTGTACTTTTTTTTTTGTAGTTTTACGACGGTCTAAAGAGGACAATGGTTTGAGGCTATTTTATTAATAAATCAGATGAAAAAGGAAGAAGTCTGATTATTAAGGCGTCGTTCACTAGCTGTCTAGCTTTGGAAAAAGTAGACGCGTTGGAGTGAGGACAGCATAGACAGATTTAAATGACAGTAGAGTGAAATGCCCACTACAATCCTTATCTACCGTATGTTGAATGTATATATCCATCTTGTGTCTTATCTTTCTATTCCAACAATTTATTTTACAGAATATATATATATATATAATTTACAGAAAAATATGGCATATTTTATAGATGGTTTGAATTGCGATTAATTGCGATTAATTACGATTAATTAATTTTTAAGCTGTAATTAACTCGATTAAAAATTTTAATCGTTTGACAGCCCTAATTAATACATATACCTGTACATACATATTACTGAATAAATACATTGAACACACACAAAGACAAAATCGATTTTTTTGGGGTGGGTGGGCACTACTTCACGGTTTTTCACCTATTGCGGTGGGTTCTGGTCCCCATTAATCGCAAAAAACGAGGGATCACTGTAGTCATCTTTTGCATATGTTGTTTTGTTTAAAAAAAAAAAAAAAAACCTCAAATGTCAAATGTTTCCGCAACAAAATTGTGAAAGTGTCAAGATTGCTTTGTATTTTTGTTGTTGTTGTTGCTTTAGTAGAAATGTTGCTAATTGCTAATTTAATGTGTACATAATATTGTATTAAAGTGAGTAAAGGCTGTTGAATTGAAACCTTGGCAGACTTTGTAGTATCGGTAAACGTTGTATTGTTGGCCATTTTGACAAAAAAATCAATATCGTATTGTCATTAAATTGTTGATTTACACCTCTAGATATAATGTAGTTAGCATAACAATTCCAAATGTTCTAATGTAATGAACTGTGGTTATTGATGTTGTTAAAATCGCATTTGCATTACGTAATCTTTGATAGGCAATGCAGGAAATGGCTGGGCTGTTAAAATATTGTTTGAATACATAGTTATTCATTTTAATTGGCGACCTGAGCCAACTTCATCTGAAACTCGATGGTAGGCAGATGTGCTTATTAGGATTGACTTATACCAATTTGCAACCGCAAAGGCGAAAATTTATGAAGCGTTAGCGAGGTCAAGTTTGTGCAGCTATTTAAGGAAACGGTCCAAAAAATAAGCGAGGCTTGTCTTCAGGGAAGTCATGAGACACCATACTTGGCCTTTACGTGGTTGGACTGACCCCTCCTTTGGGAGTTTGGTATTTAATATGTTTCCATTTCCAGCTTACTTAAGTTTGGACCATAACACCCACTGTGTTCGAATGGACTGTCAGGCTTTTAATGTGTTAAAAGAACAGTGCCCAAATCCTCATGTCATGGGACTCCTGTTGAAGATGAGCCTTTGTATAGATTCATGTCATAGGTTAAGTCACTATAAAAGGTGAGCATTTTATAGATTGTCAACTGGATTTATGAGCATATAGCATGTCAGCGTTCACTTCAAGTCAAGACATGAACATGTGTCACCTTGCGCCGTCGAGGATCAGATGAGTTCTTTTGGATCTAGCAAACAAAATGTAACAAGATTATGTGCTAGGGCAACCAATTACAAGCCAAATGAGAGCTTATAATTGTCATGAATACGAATGAAAGGAAAAAGACGAATTGAAAAACAAACAAAAAAACATTTTATTGACCGAAATGTACCGTATTTTTCGGACTATAAGTCGCACCTGATTATAAGTCGCACCAGCCAAAAAATGCGCAATGAAGTCGAAAATTGGTATACTATACATACATATATATTAGTATATATATTAGTCGCACCGGAGTACGTGTAAGTCACATTTTTGGGGAGAAATGTATTTGATGAAATCAAACACCAAGAACAGACATGTCATCTTGAAAGATAATTTTAAAATAAAAATAGAGTAGAGAACAACAGGCTGAATAAGTGTACGGTATGCTAAAGTTACATGACGCATAAACAACAAATTGAGAACGTGCCCGATATGTTAATATAACATAGCTAATAAGAGTTATTCTGATGAATATAGCATAAAAACATGCTAACAAGTTTACCAAACCATCAGTGTCACTCCAAATCATTAAGTCCAATGAAACCTTGGTGTCACTTTTAAACAACTCGGCCAACTCCGGAAGAAGGTTCGGCGCTTCCTCTTCTATGCTGCTTATGTCAGACTCCCTGTCGGTTGCCGTTCTAATTATTCTAGCCTTCCTGAATCCTGACAGAATGTGGTAATAATTTCACACATAAATCGCACTCCTGGCCAAACTATGAAAAAAAAAAAAAACTTTTGATTTATAGTCCGAAAAATACGACACGGGATAATTAAAAGAAATAACCTATAACTATGTATTGTGTATTCAGAAAAGTAAATAAAGCATCTTGAAATTTTTAAAAATTCACATTTTTGCTATTTATGTTCGCAGGTCAGTATTTAATATACAAATGCCACTTTAGGGCCATATTGTGGCATTACAATTGAATTTTTTTTTTTTTTACTTTTAAACTCAATGACTGCCATGGATGACGATAGAAATCCAATCTTTTTGAACTTGGAGGGCTGTCTGTGAATGATCATGTTTCAGTGCAAAGTACAGTGGTATGAAAAAGTATCTGAACCTTTTGGAATTTCTCACATTTCTGCATTAAACACCATCAAATGTGATCTAATCTTCGTCAAAATCACACAGATGTAAAAGCAGTGTCTACTTTAACTAAAACCATCCAAACATTTATAGGTTTTCATTTTTTTGTGAGGATAGCATGCAAATAATGACAGAAGGGGGAAAATAAGTAAGTGAACCCTCTGCCTAAGGAGACTTAAAGAGCAATTGAAACCCATTTTACCAAACAATTTAGGTCAGATGTGTGCCCAATCAGTGATTAGTGGTTTAAAGCTGCCATGCCCACTATAAAACACTCACCTGGTAAGAATTGTCTTGATGAGAAGCATTGTCTGATGTGCATCATGACTCGGTCAAAAGAACTGTCTGAAGATCTGCGATCAAGGATTGTTGATTTGTATAAAACTGGAAAGGAATACAAAGCCATCTCTAAAAGTCTGGATGTTCATCAATCGACAGTCAGAGAAGTTGTCTACAAATTGAGAGACTTTGGCACTGTTGCTTCTCTCCCAAGGAGTGGCCGTCCATCAAAGATGACGCCAAGAATTCAGAGCAGAATTCGCAGAGAGGTTAAAAAAAGAACACTCGACTGTCTGCTAAAGACTTACAGAAATCATTGGCACAGTCCAATATCTCTGTGCACACATCAACTATATGTAAAACTATGGCCAAGAATGGTGTTCATGGGAGGACTCCACGGAGGAAGCTACTGTTGTCTAAAAAAACATTGTTGCTCGCTTAATGTTTGCAAAAAGGCATTTGGACATTCCACAGAGGTTTTAGCAAAATATTTTGTGTACTGATGAAACCAAAGTGGAATTGTTAGGGAGTAACTCGTCATATGTGGAGGAAAAATGGAACAGCTCACCAACATCAACCCCTCAATCCCACCATGAAGCATGGTAGAGGGAGCATCATGATTTGGGGCTGTTTTGCTGCCTCAGGGCCTGGAGAACTTGCAAACATTAATGAAAGAATGAATTCAAAAGTTTATCAGAATGTCTGCCGTCTGTCAGACAGTTGAAGCTAAAAAGAGGATGGATTCTGCAACAAGACAATGATCCAAAACACAGAAGTATATCAATTTCAGAATGGTTTCAGAAGAACAAAATACACATTCTGGAGTGGCCAAGTCGAAGTCCAGACTTGAACCCCATTTTGATGCTGTGGCATGACCTAAAGACAGTGATTCATGCCAGACATACCAGGAATCTGACTGAACTACAGCAGTTTTGTAGAGAAGAATGGGCCAAAATTATCTTGATCGATGTGCCAGACTGATCTGCAGCTACAGGAAGCGTCTCGTTGAAGTTATTGCTGCCAAGTGGGGGACCACAAAATATTAAATGTAATGGTTCACTTATTTATTTTTTTCCCCCTTCTGTCATTGTTTGCATACTTCCCTCATTAAAATATGAAAGCCTATAAATGTTTGGGTGGTTTTAGTTAAATCAGACACTGTTTTTTAATCTGTGGGATTTTGACAAAGATCAGATCACATTTGATTGTGATTTTATGCAGAAATGTGAGAAATTCCAAAAGGTTCAGATACTTTTTCATACCATTGTATGTGTTGTAGTAGTTAGTAAAGAAGGAAAAAATGTATTATTAAAAACAGCTTTTAAGGCAATAGACATTTAATCCATTTCGACTAGAGAGGCATCATTCGCTACTAGTCAAAATGGATTGGACGTCTATCACCATCAATGTTAGCCCGTGAGGTAGCATAAACAGTGAACCCTAATGCTATGTCTCCTCTGTTTCTCCTGCAGCCAAAGTAGAGGTGGACGGTAAGTCAACTCCACGCCTCCATTTACCTCCTGACCTTTTGCGTGTCTTTCATTATCACATCGTCACCCATTATAGCTGGCACATTTTCACTTTTGCCACATGGAGCCGACCTCGGGTGACCTCTGACTGAGTTAATTGACTGGCGCCAACGGTTTTTATTTGCCAGCTCGTTTGCATGTCATTTTGTGATTTCGTCTAACTATGAATTTAAATAATAATAATCACGTGGCAGTAGCAGTGACAAATGTTGCTAAGCCTCGTGTGGTATTTTGCTAGATGTACTATTTATTCTCACTGATCAGCTGTTGAAGCCTCTTAACTTGTGTTCTCCCCTGGGGGCTCCCATTAAAAAAAAAAAAAAAAAAAGTGTAATTTTAGCCCCACAGGATTCAGCGGAAGAGCGTGAGGGCCTTTTTTTGAGAGGCGTTCATATTTGAGATGCAATGAGTGGCGCAAAATGCATTTCAACTAATCAGTCATTGTGATTATTTGAATAATACAGATGATAAGTTGAGTAAATTAAAGAGTGAAGAGGATAAGGCAAGGGTCAATTACTTGTGTTGTTGAAGGGGATAATACAGCGATGATGACGCATTGGTTTTGCACGTTTGCATTTTTAGCACGTCTTCTGCATGCAATTGTGTTGTTTTATCTTCACTTTACATCTTTTATTATTTTTTTATGTTTGCAAACGACGAGTTTGTTGATTGTTAAGCAGGTGTAATCATACCCATTGTTCCAATTTAACCAATGATTTTTATTTACACAGCCGCTCCAAAGCAGGAAGCAGATGGTAGGCACCTCCAAGGAAAAACTTTTAACGCGCTTTCTTGCAGCTTTTTTCAAATTTTAGCCACATTCAGTACAAGATAACCACATACGCGCTGGCTAATTCTCATTCATTTCCTATAGATGTACCCCCCGCAGATGGAGGTATGTACAGTACGTGGAGCGTGACCATTCCTCTCGCCCGTCTTCATAATCCTGTAAATGTATTCACATAAGTGCATAACATGTGCGTTTCCGTGTGGAAATGACACGATTCTCTCAGCATGGCGTGTGTTCATGATTACTTGTTTGCAGGTGTGCATGATTGATGATGATGATGATGATGATGCAATTTATGATGCAAGATGATTAAAAATATATATATCTTAATGTTTCTCCAGTGTGTTCACTATAATTTTACAGTACACTTACATATTGTACATGTGTGCCTAATGAAATTGTTATACACAATACTTTTTAATTTTTTTTGAAAGATAATAACCTCATTTGCATTTACAGCCATTGACAGCGATAGACGTCCAATCCATTTGAAGTGGGAGGACTAGCAGAGAATGATCACTCCTACTTCAAATGCATTGGATGTCTATCGCTGTCAATGGCTGTAAATGAGGTAAACAAGTTCATAGTATACTAATAAAAAAACAGTTGTGATATTGCATGCGTGTGTGTGTGTGTGTGTGTGTTGAGCAGCAATACGTGCTTTTGCTTCCTTGTCGTTCTGTTTAGTTCTCTCGTGCTTCTCGCTTTGTCTGCAGCTGACTCTGATGCCAGCAGCGATGGTAAGAAATATATTGGTGATTGCTAAAGCTAAAAATGAATGTTTGTGACATTAATTAGGTTTGTGAACGTTTCGTTTTTTAGCCAGAGCCGGCCCACACCCTCATGGGGCCCTGAGAAAAATGGGATTTTTAGAAATTGATATTATTTCTTTTGGGTCCTAGCAACTTTTTTTTATACTCTATTGGAGAGCGATTTTGGGTTAATTTATACAAAAAGCAGTATTTGGAATAGTTAATATTACCTAAATTAACAAAGAATAAATTAGAAAACATCAGGTTAGTTTTTCTGTTGATAGGTAAATTTTGTGTAACTTTTGTAACAGTTTATCAGGTTTGTGAAAAATTTGTCTTGAAATTGACCAGAATTTTTTGTGATTACCCTTCGTTTGCCTCTTAAACAGCCAGATTCCCATGAAAGTGACTGACTGGATTGAATTTGAATATTTAATTGACATTTAAACTCGTTGGTTTGATTGGCTGTTGGCGAGTGGGCGTGTATAAGAAGCACAATGTGGGTAGGTATTTGGATAATAAGGCTCGGTATGAGGTCAGTGATTTCAAATCTCATAGTTTGGTGTTACAAAAGTGATTACAATGAAATCACAAACCACATCAAAGACCCTTATTAAAAAATAAAAAAATAGGACTTTCAGCCAAGGTCATCTTTAACTCATTGGCTGCCATTGTTGGTGATAGACGTCCAATCCAATTTACTGCCATCAATTGCGGTCAAACATGGTCACTCGATGTCAGCTATTCCAGTTCAAATGGAGTTGGATGTCTAGCACTGTCAATGGCAGTGAGTTATTTTTTTTGGGAGTGTGCTAGAATAAAGTATGGCAAAGCAAATGGGGGAAGAAAAAGGCAAATTGAAATTTGAATAATGAAGATTTAAAATGCCAACGATAGTCCAACTTTCAGTCTTCACAGTTCAAATGAAATTGATGCCTTTTAATGGTAGCCTGCAATGAGTTAAAAACCCTGTCTTTGAGGACTCTGCAAAGATATTCAGTTCTCTTATACCTTGGCCCGGCTCTGGTTTTAGTCTCAAGTCTACATAATACATTGGATGACTTATGGGTATTTTCTTTTCATTTGAAATAGTCTTAATACTTCTATTTGGACTGTAATTAAAGCAGTTGCACTACAACATAAACTCCATCCAAGGCACTTTTTTGCTCTACTACAACATAGTGTTTACTAGGAGAACAAGTCTTGGTTGACTTTATGTCAGACTTTATGTCTCCATTGGGGAGTTGTGTAAGGAAAAACAGCAGCTTTTGTCCATTTCTGCCGCTCTGGCAATTTAAACAATAAGAGTGCAAGCACATCTGAGATTCAGTTGGTTCAACAATAACAGCTGCTACTGGTAGGCCCCACGTTATGTGATATCCCAACTTTGCCCTCAATTGAACATTATAGCCTATTAATAAACTTCACAGGAAGCCGAGTCCTGCAGGGAATCGCTCCCAGGACATCAGGCGTGTTGTTTTGTGGCTCGTCCTCCTGTCTGGAGTCCAAAGCCGAGAAGACGTTACATAAAGTAGATTTGCTATTGTGAGTCAAACATCTCAACCATGCTCAGTTCAGGTTTTACAAGTGAAACCCAAGAACAGGCATCCGTCCGAAGGGATCTTCAGTCGAGTGCTAACCTTGTCCGACTACTTTTAATGGTTAGTGCAATGCAGACAGCTTCTGGAAGTGCTTAGGACTGTTTCCGTTTCTGTCTTTTCCATCAGGAAAAGCTCTCAGGGCTGAATGACAACAGCAATTGGAAATAGCAGGCTTGCGAAAACTTTGACAACTGTATATTCCTTCAACTTTACACGGTGCCACAAGTGGATTTGGCACATCTGGGTTAATGTCACAGAGATGTTCTTGCATCACTTTTAATGTAGGAGGATTTCCTCTTCTTATGTTATGTTAGTTTAATCTCCATATAGCAGTAATTGCGGCACCCGTCACTGTGTGTGTCCCTCAGGGTAGACATTTGGAAGTTCGTACATACCAGGGTTTTTTAAAGCCTTTCCCAAAGGGCTTAAGTGTAAGCATGGGGGCTGAGGGGCGGTATTCTTACCCAGTTTGTCTAATGAAGCAGGAACTCACTGCCAACTAAGCAAATTAAAATATATAGGAGACTGTATAATTAATTTACCGATACTTCGGAAACACGGCTTATAAATGTACCAGCTTCAGTCCTATAGAAGTATTGAAGGTCATTTCAAATACATGATTTATCCCAAGTGTGATGATTACAAAGTGTCTTCTGACTCATAACAACTGTTATTGCATCTAAGAACATACAACGGATTGCCTGTCACTGTGTGGTACATTCAGTACTAAAATTTCACACTTACTCTCAGCATTGGGATAACAGCAAATTGTTTCTCTCCCAGCTAACCCGAAAGCCGTAGTGGGGGGTAAGCGTGGATTATGTTGAGTTATCATTGCATGCGGATGTCATTTGATGGAGCGTCTGCATCCATTGTTTTTTGTTGCACAGGTGCCGTCTACATGTGAATTGTATTTTTTACATTCTGTTCATGTTGTCAGATTTGTGAAGTCGCCGGATGCTCATTTGGACATGTTTTACTGTTCATTTTCAAGTGTCATGAGTGAATTTTAATCCTGTCTGCTATCAAGATGTCCTCTTGTGTACATGTTTGGAAAATAATGGAGACATTTACATGAGACTTTTATATGGAGGTAGATTTGTGTCTTTATTATTCAATCAAAAAAAAGTTGCTTCAATCAAATAAAAAGTTGCTTCAATCAAAATATATATTTTCAATCGAAGAAAAAGTCACTTCAATCAAAAAAAGTGTGTTTGAATGCAAAAATACTGGTGCCCTGTATTCGGCTTTGACTCCAGCAGAGTCCGATGGCTGGATGGAGCCCTGGTGGCCATTATTCTTGCTTAATACTTTTATGCCATTGGCGTAGTCACCTGCCACTCAAACACACCGGAAGTAGCGTTGAAGTTGAATCTTTTTGTCAAAATGTTTCAATCGAAAAAAAGTGCCTTCAAAACTTTTTCCACTTCAAAAAAAAAAAAAAAAAAAAAAAAAAAAATTATATATATATATATATATATATATATATATATATATATATATATATATATATATATATATTTATACACATATATTTATATTTCAAATAAATAAATATATTTTCAAATATATATATTTTTGCAAGTGATTTTTTCTTTGATTAAAAATAGTTTTTTTTTTTTTTGGATTAAAGCAACTTTTATTGCGATTGAATGATTTAGACACAGATGTCCCACACCTAAAATGGCTCAAACACAAAAAGGATTGCTTCAATCAGAGAAAACAGATTGAATGACAAATAAAGTGTTCAAATGCAAATCTGAGTCTCAAATATTTTTTCACATTCAAACCTTTTTTTCTACGATTGAATTTTTTTTACATTTTTGATTGAAGTGATTTTTCTTTTGAAAATATGTTTTTTTTGTTTGAAGCAACTTATTTTTTGATTGAATAATAAAGACACGAATGTCCTAGCAAAAATGTGGTCCAAACGCAAAATTACATGACATCAATCAAAAATGTTGTTTCAGTAAAAAAAAAAAAAAACTTGACCTAAATAAAAAAAAAAAAATTTCAATCAAAGAAAAATAGTTTCAAATTTATTTTTGCATTCAAACACATTTTTTTTGGGATTGAAGTGACTTTTTCTTCGATTGAAAATATATATTTTGATTGAAGCAACTTTTTATTTGATTGAAGCAACTTTTTTTTTTTGATTGAATAATAAAGACACAAATCTACCTCCATACTTTTACATCATGTTACTGCTTAAATAGAAGCACCTTGCTATTTCGCAGTGTTTCCATGAACAACCTAAAGAAATAAGACTTCGATTATTACAATAAGGGCTGAATTACGCTTCTGCGTTGCGGTGATGGTGTAGCGATTGCTTAGACGCAACGTCGTCATTGAGCATTCGAAGCTCAGCGTCAAGGGAACGCGTTGCTCTATAATTCACCCCTGAGCCACTGGAGGGGTGTGGCCAAAGCACACTCTTGTATAAGAAAATTAGTTTGGGTTTGTGTTGAAAGGAGACTAAGCTGTTATATTAAATTGATAGTTGTGTGATTTCTTTATAAAAAGAAATGACAAAACTTAACTAACTACAACTCAAATGACAACACTTAACTAACTACAACTCAAGTGCTAATATGCTTCTACAAAACACAATTGAAACGGACACTTAAACACTAATTAAGTTAATCGCTAATAGCTTAGCGCTCTGTGAAAAGTACAAATGTCTCATCAACAAATAATACAAACAATAATATTGGCTTCATATGCTCACCTCTGAGGGAGGCACAGTGGATCTAACCACACAAAAGACAATCAAACTCTCGACACTTAGTAATATTATTGCAGCAGTCAACTCTCTCTCTTGCACATTAAAAACAAACAAGGGCCCAGACGTGGTAAAAATCGCTGATCAAATTAGTTGGCAACTAATATATTAATCAAATTAATCAATTAGTCATTGCAGCCTTACTTTTACGGTTTTGGGGGACTCTTTTCGAATTCCTTTAGTTTTCCTCCGGTCATAAACAGCAATGGCAACGGAGATGGAACGTGTGTATTTTCAGCTGCAGCTAATCGATATTAAACAACAAATGTTGTTAATACAAATGTTGACGGGTAGGCGACACTGAAGACGATTGCGAATGTTTGAACACGGCAGTGTTGTTGTGCTGAACCGGAAACAATGTTCTTAGCGGACCAATCACAGTACTTTGACGTTCACCTCACGACGCATTGACGTGACACATAGTTAGGATTTTTTTGGAGGCGCATGTCAGGCTATGGCGTGGAGTCGTAACTCAGGTTTGAGTTAACGGTGTAGGTCCGCCGTCACCGCAACGCAGAAGCATAAATCAGATTTAATGGGGATATATGATATTTTAGAAATACTGTATTTAATGATTCGATTCAAAGATATTGCACATAAAACCTTGTGAAATATTGTACCCAAGTAATAATTTAAAAACAATTTTCCGAAGGAAACAGTATTGTAGTAAAACAGTAAATAAAACTGAACTGCACAGGGTAGTGATTCCTTTGGGTACCTTTAGAGCAGTGGTGCCCATACCGGTCCTCAAGGGCTGTTGTGGGTCTTGGTTTATGTTCCTTCCGATCGAGCAGTGACCGTTCAACCAATAAAGTTTCTGCTAAACTAAGCAACACTTGACTATAATCAACTGATTACACTTCTAAGACACCAAATTGGTGCAAAGGTGTCATCCTGTTTTGTTGGAATAGTTTGGGGACCACTACTTTAGAGGAACCCAAAGTATCACTCTAAGAATCACAATGGGTTTATGAACAAATTTGTATGAGTACGAAAAAGAGGCCCTGTAACATGTTATCTGTCGTATGAGTTCCTAAAAAGTGAAATGAACATACTGTAAGTTGAACTGCTACGACAGTATAACTATATTTAAATATATGTACTGCACCCATTTCCACTTTATATGTTGTTTGGTATCAAACGTTGAGTTTTTAATGTTTATGTCATGAAGTGTTTTGTTATATTGAGTCAAAATGCTGCACTTTGGCTTCACAGTGTCGTCATCGTCATTGTTAGTGTTGTCTTCTCACCGGTTGCATTTCCACATTCAATGTCTTTTTCTAATCATTTTAAACAAATATATAACTGTAGTCTTCATTTCAGAGGTGACAGAGATCACCGGGCTCTTCGTCGAGAAGCCTCCAGATCATGTAACCGCAATCACAGGTTAGACGTGTGAACATATGAATTGAAACTACTTCAAAGGACATGTTGACGTGACTGATTGATGTTGGCAATGACAGGGACGGATTTGATCCTCATTGCGAAAGTTGACTCAAGCACACTGATAAAGAAACCCACTATGAAATGGCTGAAGGGAAAGTGGCTGGATCTGAGCAGCAAGGCTGGGAAACACATGCAGTTTAAAGAAACCTATGACAGAAACACAAAGGTGCGCCTAATAAACAATAAAGTGTATGGGGACCGTGCATTGACACGAAATCTCCTATCTTTTGCCTAAAGATCTACACTTATGAAATGATGGTCAAGAAAGTGGTCGCAGGAGATGCCGGCGGTTACAGGTGTGAGGTGACGTCCAAAGACAAATGTGACAGCTCCAGCTTTGAGATCACCGTGGAGGGTAAGTGAAAGTCGAGCTGGGAGCACTGCGCATTCCACGTGCGCTGATGTTCTGGTTTGATGCGGACCTAAAGTGCCATCTCGGCAACTTCTCGGGTTTCAGCCTCCCAGCAGGAGGAGCAAGCGGACATTTTGTCTGCCTTCAAGAGAGCGTAAGTGAATTTCATGTGTTCTCACAGAACTACTACTCCCTTTGCGCATGTTACACATTGTGCATAAGGCCCTATGTTGGCCCGTTGTTTTTTTTTTCAGCCTGTGCAAACCCGTGCCATGATATGGTTCGGACCAAAAACTACACTGTTAAAGTAATTATTCTAATATTACAGTTTTTTCCAGCATTTTCTAGGTGATTTTCCGCTACAGTTTAACAACTTCCTATGTTGTTGCTACTTTCACACAATTATAAGTACTGTAGTCATATACTGTGTAAAACATAATAGTTAAAAACATTTCTGTCTTGCCTGTTTCCTTAATATTTCATTATGCCAATGTTTGAAAGTTTTTATAAAACAAGCACATACGCAGAGGTGGGTAGTATTACATTTACCATTACATTTACTTAAAAAACTTTTTGAGGAAAATGTACTTCTAAGAGTAGTTTTACTAAGCCATACTTTTTACTTTTACTCGAGTAGATGTGTGAAGAAGAAATGCTACTCTTCTTCCGCTACTTTAGGCTACACTAGTCGTTACATTTTTCCTCTTTATTCTACACATAGTATTAGATTTACTTCGTTTTTTGCCAAGGACCAACAGAGCCTCAACCAGTTTCACCAATGAGACGTCGCAACAAAAATCACAGGACTCCACTATACCAATCGGACTCAAGCTTGCCATTCTATAATTACGCTGGCCTGTTCAATCACATGGCGTCTTTAAAGCACTGTAAAAAATTATGTATTTGACATAGAGCACCGCCGTCAACATGTCTTAAACCGCTGATTTTGATCTCTCTTATTTTTTTTTTTTTTTTTGCGTGATTAACCACAGAAAACAGAGATATGATCCTATTGGTTTGGTATTGGTATATGTTTTCTCCACTAGAGGGCATTCATGCTCTTTGGGCGAATAATGCTTCATATATAATGGGGCAAATAAGTATGTAGTCAACCACCAATTGTGCAAGTTCTCCTGCTTGAAAATATTAGAGAAGCCTGTAATTGTCAACATGGGTAAACCCAGAGGCGTCGTGTCCCATTAGGCAAACCAGGCAATTGCCTAGGGCCCCCAGCCAGAAGGGGCCCCAACGGATTTAGCACACATAGCTTTACTGCACTGTTGCAGCGACAAGTTTCAGGTGTGTTTCAATACCATGGAATTATTTGGCAGATTCTCGAATGATTCTGTTATCAATCCCAATCAGCACTAACCATGTCACGTAGATTATACATGTTTAAGAAAGTCCAATCAGCTATTAATACCACATGATTGTTAAAGAGTGACTCACCAAGTACTCTCTGGAAAGTCCTTGCCGAGTTGTATTATGTTGAGTTTCACAGGCAACCTCATTACTCATGTGACTACTTTAAAAAATGGTGATTTTTCCCAAAAAGTCTATTAATGGGTCTATCTTATTCCTCGCCGAATACTCTATAAGAAAAATATAACATATGCATCTAAAATAATACTAAACAATTTTATTTGCAAATTTAATACTCATTTCGGTCGGTAGTCCACCAATCAGTGGTTTTTACGGAATAATTTGAATTTGTTGGGTTGTAGGGCCAATCTGACTACTGATTTCACACAAAAGTATATACCTCCGCATCCGATGGCAGTATTTTTGTGTTGCTACTCTTTCTTCTATTGCTCCAAGTCCAACTGACCCTCTTACTTGCACACACTTGAAGGGCCCCATGTTGCTTGTTGCCTTGGGCCCCTGGGGACCCTTGCTACGTGAAAAATAAAAACAGAAAATCACATTGTTTGATTTTGAAAGAATTTATTTCCAAATTAGAGTAGAACATAAGTATTTGGTCACCTACAAACAAGCAAGAGTTCTGGCTGTCAAAGAGGTTTAACTTCTTCTTACGAGGTCTAACGAGGCTCCACTCATTGCCTGTATTAATGGCACCTGTTTTAACTCATTATCGGTATAAAAGACACCTGTCCACAACCTCAGTCAGTCACACTCCAAACTCCACTATGGCCAAGACCAAAGAGCTGTCGAAGGACACCAGAGACAAAATTGTAGACCTGCACCAGGCTGGGAAGACTGAATCTGCAATAGGTAAAACACTTGGTGTAAAGAAATCAACTGTGGGAGCAATTATTAAAAAATGGAAAACATACAAGACCACTGATGATCTCCCTCGATCGGGGGCTCCATGCAAGATCTCATCCCGTGGCGTCAAAATGATAACAAGAACGGTGAGCAAAAATCCCAGAACCACACGGGGGCTGAATGACCTACAGAGAGCTGGGACCACCGTAACAAAGGCTACTATCAGTAACACAATGCGCCACCAGGGACTCTAATTTTGCACTGCCAGATGTGTCCCCCTGCTGAAGCCAGTGCACGTCCAGGCCCATCTGCGGTTCGCTAGAAAGCATTTGGATGATGCAGAAGAGGACTGGGAGAATGTGTTAAGGTCAGATGTAACCAAAATAGAACTTTTTGGTAGAAACACAGGTTCTTGTGTTTGGAGGAGAAAGAATACTGAATTGCATCCTAAGAATACCATACCCACTGTGAAGCATTGGGGTGGAAACATCATGCTTTGGGGCTGGTTTTCTGCAAAGGGACCAGGACAACTGATCTGTGCAGAGGAAAGAATGGCTGGGGCCATGTATCGAGAGATTTTGAGTGAAAATCTCCTTCCATCAGAAGGGGCAGTGAAGATGAGACGTGGCTGGGTCATTCAGCATGACAATGATCCCAAACACACAGCCAAGGCAACAAAGGAGTGGCTTCGTAAGAAGCATTTCTAGGTCCTGGAGTGGCCTAGCCAGTCTCCAGATCTCAACCCCATAGAAAATTTATGGAGGGAGTTGAAAGTCCGTGTTGCCCAACGACAGCCCCAAAACATCACTGCTCTAGAGGAGAGCTGAATGAGGGAATTGGCCAAAATACCAGCAACAGTGTGTGATAAGCTTGTGAAGAGTTATAGAAAACGTTTGGCCTCCGTTATTGCCAACAAAGGGTACATAACAAAGTATTGAGATGAACTTTTGGTATTGACCAAATACCTATTGTCCACCATGATTTTCAAATAAATTCTTTAAAAATCAAACAATGTGATTTTCTGTTTTTTTTTTCTACATTCTGTCTGTCATGGTTGAAGTTTACCCATATTGACAATTACAGGCCTCTCTAATATTTTCAAGTGGGAGAACATGCACAATTAGTGGTTGACTAAATACTTATTTGCTCACTGTATGTAATTTTTTCTCTCTCGTCGGAATCCGATTTTTTACATTTCTTTGGCTTAATGTGGTACTGCAATATGTTTTAGTACATTATAATAATAAAAGTTCATACATATCGCTTTGTGTGAGAAAAAAAATACCGTTGTTTAAAAAAAAAAAAAAAAATCAAACATCTTAAGCAGTTACTCACTGTGTTACTCATTACTTGAGTATTCTTTTCACTAAATACTTTTTTACTTGTACCTGTGTTCATTTTTTGGATGACGACTTGTACTTTTACTTGAGTAATATTATTTTGAAGTAACGCAACTCTTACTTGAGTAAAAATTGTGGCTCCTGTACCCACCTCTGCACATATGTTAGCTACAGTGTTTTTCATGTTTTGTTTTGTTTTTTGTAACTTTGTGATGTAATATCAGAGTAGCAGCCGTCATGTGTTCTCCAATAATAGTCGGTTGCCAAGTTTGCACGCACTACACTAGAAATGTGTTGTTGACATAAGTCGGAATGGAAGTCACATGACTCACTGAAGTTCTACATCTTTGACTTATTGTGAGCACATTTCCTTCCACATAGGGATGCCGGCGAGGATGAGGGTGACCTGGATTTCAGCGCTCTTCTCAAAGCTGCCAAGAAGTGAGAAAATCTTTGCTTACACAAGCAAGCGCATACTCACACTCTATAATTGTTTCATTTAAATGCCTTCTTTTCCCTGTGACTGACAGGAAGAAACCTGAAAAGGTGGAGGAGGAGATAGACGTATGGGAATTGCTGAAATCCGCCCACCCGAGCGAGTATGAGAAAATCGCTTTCAAGTACGGCATCACCGACCTGAGGGGCATGCTGAAACGTCTGAAAAAGATGAAGGTGGAGCCCAAGCACAGCGAGGGTGAGTGAGGTGGAGGGTGAAGACGCGCTACTAGAACATCTTAAGTGTGTGCTATAAGACCAAGGACAGCCAGAGGAGAGACAATACTTTCCAATTCCCATTATCCACTTCTTTCCTCTATTCCCAGCTTTCCTGACAAAGCTGGAATCTTGCTACACTGTCGACAAAGGAAAGAAAATTGTCCTCAAGGTGGAGGTGATGGATCCCAACGCCCAGGTCAAATGGTTGAAGAACGGCCAAGAGATCAAGCCCTCTGCCAAGTATTCACAAAAGCACCATTACGCTCAAATACATCGCATGCCTTATTTTTTAGACTGTGACAGCAAAATTAGGTTAGACATTTGCCACTGAGCTAGTTGATGGGCAGTGTGTTGAATAATGCGCAGCTAAAATTATCGACTCCACAAAGTCATACTTTGGGCCGATGCTGCCATCCACACATTTTATTTTTAGGCTATCATAAGAAGCCTCCCAGAGGGCCCAGTAAGTCACACTGCCAAGACATTTATGCCTTGTGTAAGCTAATGCTGATAAAATGAGACCTATAATTCAACAGTTGGTAAGAAATGCACGCTATAAGAAATAGTAGCATCAGTGCTGTTGAGCTCGCCCTTAAAAGTGCTATGAAATACTACAGTGACTTTGAAATGACAGCAGACCATATTTTGGACTAAAATTCATCCCAAAAAGTGATTGAGGATTAATAATGAAATTAGATCCTAATTACCGTAATTTTCGGACTGTAAACCGCTACTTTTTTCCCTCATTTTGAATCCTGCGGTTTATAGTCCAGTGTGGCTTATTTGCTGATTTATTTTGGTTAATAGGTAACGCTTTATTTGACAGTGGCATTATACGACTGTCATAAAACCGTCATAATTATGACATTACACTATCATGGGCATTACTGAATGTTTATGACAGATGATGATGACACAAGTGTCAACCAACAAATTATGTCACTAACTCCATTTATGTCCAGCTCGGATCTTTTAAATCCATTCAAAAGTAAGATAATATCCCGACAGTAAATGACATCTGTTATAAGCATTCATTAAATGCTTAGGACCATGTCATGTCATAATTATGATTGTCACGTGACAGTCTTATGGCAGCACTGTCAAATAAAGTGCTACCAAATACCATAACTCGCAATTAATGAAACTGAAACAGTAACTGAAGAAATAATTAGCACTGAACATGAATTTTGATTGTTATTTACATCTGTAGCGCTGCAATGCATGCTAGGAGGCATGTTGGACGACGACAGTGTGGACAACAGGGGGCAGCAGAGGTTGACTGCTTCCCCAAGGGAGCAGTGATGGCCAAATGAAGCTTCTTGAAGCAAAGAAGCATTGCAGCCAATTGGTTCAAAGCTTCATAGGGGTTCATTTGGTCTTATGACAGTCGTATGATGCCGCTGTCAAATAAAATGTTATATCTGTTTTATAGATAAAGTTTTATAAATAAAGTAATATTTTTTGGTGTAAATATCCCATACTACAGTGAGAACAGCTGATTCTTATGATAGCCTATAAGCTGCGGCATATAGACCAGTGCAGTTTATCTATGAACAAATGTCGTTTTCATGTCGAATTTGGTGGGTGGCAGCTTATAGTCAGGTCCGCTTATAGACCAAAAATTACGGTAGTCTTTCTTCACAGCTGCCTTGGCCTCGACTATTAAAAATCGACAAATAGAAGATGATGGTAACACTTTATTTGATAGTGGTGTCATAAGACTGTCATAAGATGTTCATAAATTATGTCACTTTTGAACTGATGCAAAAATGTGGACTGGACATAAATAAAGTTAGTGACAAAATTTGCCATATGACACTTAATGACATCTGCCGCAAGCATTCATTAATGCCCATGACAGTGTCATGTCATGATTATGATGGTCATATGACAGTCTTTTGAGGCCACCGTCAAATAAAGTCTTACAGATGATGTCATATACAGAATGAGCTGCAGATTTTTGCAGTCTGCTAGCATGTTATTCATAAGCTTTTTATTTTGTGTTGCTGTGTGACGTTCTGTCTTTCTGTCAGCTAGCTATACTCATAAAAATGCACATGCACGATTTTAACTTTTAAATAGGTGTTTTTCATTGTATATACACAAGTTTTGTGTTTTTACCCACTGAATCCATTGTTGTATTCATCATGTAAAAAAAATTCTATTAAACCATGAAAAAGCGTTGCTTAATATATGTAACGTGATTAAAATTAAGTAAAATTACATTTTAAATGGCCGTTTTTCATTGTATACACACATTAGCTTTGTGTTTTTACAAATTACTAAACCCAGTGTTGTATTTATCATGTAAGAGAGTCAATTAAACAGCATTGCTTAATATATATGTAATGTGATTGCACAAATTGTATGCCTTTTGTACCTCTGAGGTTGCCGCACACAGCAAAATCTGTGATTTTTAGGCGTAAATTATTTTTGAGTTGATTGGTGTTGATTTGGGTGTTGTTTTAACACAGACACCACTGCCGGGGTAAATGTACTAGCAGAGTTAAACAGCCACACCCAGTTTGAATGTTTAAAATGAATGAATACGAATATGATGAATATTTAAAATTACCACTCCTATTGTAAGAAAACAAAGGGTGGTTACACAGTTTGCATGTAAAATGTTTGAATATGAATTGCTTAACCTGTTCAAGTAGTTTATTAAGTCTTACGTAAATCATTTAAGCATTTTTCATTGAACTACATAAGTTAATAGTTACTTAAAGCAGTTGTGTGAAACCACTTGAAATAAGGTTCTTTCATAAATACCATGTTTCATTTTTTTAGTGTAGCGCAGCACTAGAAAGCTAGACATGATCATCAATTCTGGTTGTGACAATCAGAATTGCTGAAAAAAATGGCTGTTCCCTGGTTCATAGTTTTGGGTGGTATAACTATGAAATGGTATAAAACAGCCGGATTTGAGAGCCAAATTCGTTTTGTACATCTATAATCAAAATGATGATTAGAGATCATTCAAACATTTTTATTTTTTGACATGGTCACCAATTCATAGCACCTTTAGCTCGTTCACTATGATAGTTGTCCAATCTATTTGAACTTGGAGGGGCTGGCAGTGAATGATTGCCACCATCCCTCCAATTTCAAATGGATTGGACGTCTATCGCCATCAATGGGTACCATTCAAAAGAAATGAGTAAAATTCCAATTGTTTTAAATTTTATTTTCAGATATGTGATGGAGACAAACGGTAACATCAGGACACTTACCATCAACAAAGCCAGCCTTGCTGATGACGCCGCCTATGAGTGCGTCGTTGGTGAAGACAAGTGTTTCACTGAGGTGTTTGTCAAAGGTATGTCTGCTTTCCAAATATACCGATGTCTTAAAACGGCTGAGTTATAAACTTCACGGTTTGTCGTTTTAACCCAGAACCCCCAATAACCATCGACAAGCTTATGGATGACTACCACGTGGTCGTTGGCGAGAGAGTGGAGTTTGAGATTGAGGTGTCGGAGGAGGGCGCTCATGTGATGTGGTCAGTATTATTCCAGTTTCATTTTGCGTCTTGTTAATCTAATGTTATAACATCCCTCTTTCAATGACAGCCACTTTCAGAAAATACAACATCTAGAGCTGATAGTATAGAGCATTATGACTCATATTTCAAGGCCCACACAACATTGTGTTTCATGATGATGTAAACATGGAGACTATTAAGACTACTATATAAGATTAGACTCTTCTTTTATTGGGAAAAAAAACAAGTTTGTTTCTCTCATTTCATTCATTTGTAATCAACAGTGAAACAGGTTGGTTTCAAATAAATCACATATTTTGGATACAGAAATGGACGAAAACAGCTTTTGGTTACCATATTTGGAAAAAAAAAAAGTGCCTGACACACCCAACCATCTCTGTAAAAACGTTTTATGTCATTGGCACTAAAAGATTTAAATAGTAATTACTGGCTGACAACTGACCAGAAGGCACACTGTACGTGTTTTATTCAGAAGGGTAAAAATTTTGAATTCTATTTGATAAATGTAATTTGCTTCTAGGTTCTTTGAAGACCAGGAAATTTCAAAAGACTCCTCAAAATATCGCTTCAAGAAAGATGGAAAAAAGCACACGCTCATCATCCAGGAAGCGACGCTGGAGGATATCGGAATGTACCATGCTTGGACAAATGGAGGGCATACCAAGGGAGAGTTGGAGGTGGAAGGTATTACTATGAATATTTTCAATTAATTCCGATCATTTTTTTTCTCACATACTTTTATGGAGCTGTCCTGGATTAACTTTCACTATTTGGCTTCTATTGTGTCCAGAAAAACAACTGCAGGTGTTGCAGGACATTGCCGATCTGACAGTGAAAGCAGCTGAGCAGGCTTTATTCAAGTGTGAAGTGTCTGATGACAAAGTGACAGGCAAGTGGTACAAGGATGGAGTAGAAGTTATGCCCAGTGAACGCATCAAAATGACACACGTCGGAAGGTACGGAGTGCAGTAAAGACGTGGGTGGGGGGGCACCTTAATTAATTTTCCAAGCGTCAGATCGTCTCTCCTGCTTGTTTCAGGTTTCATCGTTTGATCATTAACGATGTAAAGCCAGGGGATGCTGGAGACTACACGTTTGTTCCTGATGGATACGCTCTGTCACTTTCGGCCAAACTCAACTTCCTGGGTGAGGGAACAGAAACACTACTGAGGAGATGTGGATACATTCATCACCAACAGACAGCGTTAAACGCTCTTTTTCTTTCTTGACAGAAATCAAGATCGACTACGTGCCTAGACAAGGTAAATAAACTTTGGTTACCTCAACTTCCGAGTCATATGAAGAGCGTATTTGTATTCATTTCCGTTAAACAAATACTTGTAGATCCGCCAAAGATTCACCTGGACACAACTGGAAACATGGTGTCCCAAAACACCATCATTTTGGTGGCTGGCAACAAACTGAGACTGGATGTGGAGATCACTGGAGAACCAGCACCCACAGTAGTCTGGACCAAAGGAGAGCAGGTAAGGCAGTGACTTGTAATACTGGTTAAAAAACATTACTGTTGCATGATCAACAACGATCATGTTTCAGTGCCATTAATGGCGATCGCCGTCCAAATATATTTGGACTGCATCTCCCAGTTCAAATGGATTGTACATCGATTGCTGTCAATAACAGCCAAAGAGTAAGCAACACATACAGTGGGGCAAATAAGTATTGAGTCAACCACTAATTGTGCAAGTTCTCCCACTTGAAAATATTAGAGAGGCCTGTAATTGTCAACATGGGTAAACCTCAACCATGAGAGACAGAAGTGGGAAAAAAAACAGAAAATCACATTGTTTGATTTTTAAAGAATTTATTTGCAAATCATGGTGGAAAACATATACATATATTGTCATAGCCCCGAATGGGGAAGAAGGAGAGGAGTCTGTATTGGCTTACCCACTTTATTGTGGCAACAATAATAAAGAAAAACAACAACAAAATAACAGCGGCAACGCCGCAACATGACCGCTCGCTTTCGCTATCCCGCCCGTTCACCCATTCTCTGTACTCGCTTCCCACTACGTCACAGATCCAAAGTCCGATCGTCTCTTAACGGGGCTGCGCTTAGTTACGGATATTACAATATATTTATTTTTTAAAAATGTTAGCGAGAGAGAAGCCCGGCTCGACCCGACCCGTAAGTAATAATTGACATTTTGGGCCCGACCCGGGTCGGGTTCGGACTCGGGCTTAAGATCTTAAGTCTATTTGGGCTACACAAGAGTCGTTACATTTTTCCTCTTTATTCTTCATATTAGTTGACCAGTGGGGCAAATAAGTATTTAGTCAACCACCAATTGTGCAAGTTCTCCCACTTGAAAAGATTAGACAGGCCTGTAATTGTCAACATGGGTAAACCTCAACCATGAGAGACAGAATGTGGAAAAAAAAAACAGAAAATCACATTGTTTGATTTTTAAAGAATTTATTTCCTAATTAGAGTGGAAAATATCTGGCTGTCAAAGAGGTCTAACTTCTTGTATTAATGGCACCTGTTTTAATTCATTATCAGTATTAAAGACACCTGTCCACAAGCTCAGTCAGTCACAAACTCCACTATGGCCAAGACCAAAGAGCTGTCGAAGGATACCAGAGACAAAATTGTAGACCTGCACCAGGCTGGGAAGACTGCATCTGCAATATGTAAAACGCTTCGTGTAAAGAAATCAACTGTGGGAGCAATTATTAGAAAATGGAAGACATACAAGACAACTGATAATCTCCCTCGATCTGGGGCTTCATGCAAGATCACACCCCGTGGCGTCAAAATCATAACAAGAACGGTGAGCAAAAATCCCAGAACCACACGGGGGGACCTAGTGAATGACCTAGAGAGAGCTGGGAGCACAGTAACAAAGGCTACTATTAGTAACACAATGCGCCGCCAGGGACTCAAATCCTGCACTGCCAGACGTATCCCCCTGCTGAAGAAAGTACACGTCCAGGCCCGTCTGCGGTTCGCTAGAGAGCATTTGGAAGATCCAGAAGAGGACTGGGAGAATGTGTTATGGTCAGATGAAACCAAAATAGAACTTTTTGGTAGAAACACAGGTTCTCGTGTTTGGAGGAGAAAGAATACTGAATTGCATCCGAAGAACACCATACCCACTGTGAAGCATGGGGGTGGAAACATCATGCTTTGGGGCTGTTTTTCTGCAAAGTGACTCGCCCGACTGATCTGTGTAAAGGAAAGAATGAATGGGGCCATGTATCGAGAGATTTTGAGTGAAAATCTCCTTCCATCAGCAGGGGCATTGAAGATGAGACGTGGCTGGGTCTTCCAGAATGACAATGATCCCAAGCACACAGCCAGGGCAACAAAGGAGTGGCTTTGTAAGAAGCATTTCAAGGTCTTGGAGTGGCCTAGCCAGTCTCCAGATCTCAACCCCAGAGAAAATCTGTGGAGGGAGTTGAAAGTCTGTGTTGCCCAACGGCAGCCCCAAAACATCACTGCTCTAGAGGAGATCTGCATGGAGGAATGGGCCAAAATACCAGCAACAGTGTGTGAAAAGCTTGTGAAGAGTTACAGAAAACGGCCTCCGTTGTTGCCAACAAAAGGTACATAACAAAGTATTGAGATGAACTTTTGGTATTGACCAAATACTTATTTTCCACCATGATTTGCAAATAAATTCTTTAAAATCAAACAGTGGGATTTTCTGTTTTTTTTTTTCCACATTCTGTCTCCCATGGTTGAGGTTTACTCATGTTGACAATTACAGGCCTTTCTAATATTTTCAAGTGAGAGAACTTGCACAATTAGGGGTTGACTAAATACTTATTTGCCCCACTGTATTTACTTTTTTTTGCTAGTGATGCCAAGAGTAGCTCTACCAATTTCACCAATGAGACGTCGCAACAACTCTAATCACATGACTCCATTATACCAATCAGACTTAAGCTTGCTGTTCTATGATCACGCCAGCCTTTTCAATCACATGGCGTCATTAAAGCGCTGAAAAATAAAGTATTTGACATAGAGCGCTCCTCTCTACTGGATTTTAACCTCTCTCCCAGTCTTTCGTTGGCACTGATTGACCAGGAAAAACCGAAAATATGATCCTTTAAATTTCATAATTGTAACTATGAAGGAACTGTTCACTATTCAAACACTAGAGGGCACTCATGCTCCTTGGACAAATAATGCTTCTGTCATTTTTTTTCTCTGGCCGGAATTCAATATATTTTTAAATTTGTATTTCTTTGACTTGGTGTGGTTATGTAATGGGTTATTGTACAGTATCATTGTAAATACAGTTCATATATGTAACTTTGTGCTGAGACAAAAAAATAAAAAATAAAACCAATTTGTAAGCAGTTATTCACAATGTTACTCATTACTTGAGTATTCTTTTCACCAAATACTTTTTTTACATGTACTTGAGTACATTTTTTGGATGACTACTTTGACTTGAGTAATATTATTTTTGAAGTAATGCTACTCTTACTTGAGTACAAATTTTGGCTACTCTACCCACCTCTGATAATTACTGACTCAAATCTTTTTTACAATGAGGCGACAATACAGTAGCTCGCCTTTATAGTATGCACTGCAACAACATAAGCCATACGTCTGATTCTTTCACTGCTTACATGGTCTGAATCTGTAACCAAAGCTGCCAGCGGTCAGGGCAAGTGAATTCACTTCTCATAAACGTAAAAGTTGAGCTGCCCTCCAGCTTCTCTAGTTGGCTGCTCTGAAATAGCTTAAGGACAAACATGAGCCCTGCTTCTAACCTTACAAATGGTATTTTCACTCGGCTCACTCCAGAGACTAGCAGCAAGCCGGTAGTGATAATATCTGCACTGTGTTATACTGAATGTTCAATCCCACACTCATATCGATCAAATAAAGTACAAGTGGATGGGAGTACGACATACCTGTGAAAAGGCGCAATTTCTTGTCTGCTAGCCAATTACAGAAACTTCAGGCCGTGTAAGGGTGGAGAGCAGGAAGGACTTGAGTTGCTTCGTCATTGAGGGTGCAGAGCGCGAAGATGAGGGCAACTACACGATTGTTGTTACCAACCCGGCTGGAGAAGACAAAGCGGTGCTGTTTGTGAAGATCATAGGTAAGTAAAGTCAGTATGGTGATTATAAGGCAGGAGTCATTTTTACTTGTGAATAATGAACAGCATTCCCATGTTTTACCTGACCAAAATTATTCTGTTCAGCTAATTTAGAGAATTTGGAAATTGTTTTCGACCTTCACAAAATTCCACTATTTTCACTACATTTACCAAATGATTATAAATTCCCACATTAAAGAAATATTTTACATCTAGTGTTAAACTCCACATAAACACATTCAACTGTTGCAACGAATGTATTCCAAATTGCTAAAATTCTAGGATTTTCAAAGTAAAACTCCCCTATTTAAAGCAACCCAAGGTAACTTTGGAACCTTTAATATATATTTAATATTTTCATAACATCTGTGATGATATGTCGACTGACAACTAGTTGAATGACATGTCTTTTATATCTTAAGGGGGTTTATCTTTTTTACCAACACTAATTACAGTGTATCACAAAAGTGAGTACACCCCTGGCATTTCTGCAGATATTTAAGTAAATGTTTTCATGGGACAACACTGACAAAATGACACTTTGACACAATGAAAAGTAGTCTGTGTGCAGCTTATATAATAGAGTTAATTTATTTTCCCCTCATAATAACTCAAAATATAGCCATTAATATCTAAACCCGTGGCAACAAAAGTGAGTACACCCCATACAAACTACATACATCCATAAATGTCCAAATTGAGTACTGCTTGTCATTTTCCCTCCAAAATGTCATGTGACTCGTTACCGGAGTACTCTCTGCATTGCTGCAGAGATTGAAAAGGTGGGGGGGTCAGCCTTTTAGTGCTCAGACCATACACCGCACTCTACATCAAATTGGTCTGCATGGCTGTCACCCCTGGAGGAAGCCTCTTTTGAAGACGGTACACAAGAAAGCCCGCAAACAGTTTGCTGAAGACATGTCAACAAAGCACATGGATTACTGGAACCATGTCCTATGGTCTGATGAGACAGGCGGGGTTTCTTGTGTACCGTTTCATAGGGGTGTACTCACTTTTGTTGCAAGGGGTTTAGATATGAATGGCTATATATTAGGGTGACCAAACGTTCTCTTTTGCCCGGACAAGTCCTACTTTCACGTAGTATCCTCGTTGTCCGGGCGGGTTTTATAAATTCATAAAAATGTCCGGTTTTTATGATTTTTCACGGGACCAATTTGAAGAGAATTCCTCCGGCCGCTGGGTGGCAGCGCCTGCATGCGATGACATGGCTCCTAGTAGTAGAGAGGGAAGAAGAAGTTCTTCTTGTTTTTGTTGGCAGTTTACCCGTATCATTAAGCATTATCGCCATCTACTGGACTGACGATTTGGCCACAATGCCTGCCCAGTTGTTAAGTTTTTTACGATAAATACGTATGTAATGGTAACTGTTGACTTCTGTCGAAGCTTTGACTGTAAAATCCCGTTTGGTTTGCGCTGCCGATGATTGTAAACCTTTATAGCAAAGTTTGATTTTTGCCTCAGCTAGCTATTAGTAAGCTAAACCACGCTAGGCATTATGGGAAACGTAGTTTTGAACTGCTACGTTTGGAAACATGCTGGTTGAATAGTTTGTCAGTTTATTTCGGTTATTGTTTGTGTGTAATCTAGAACATTGAATAAGAATATCCATTGAATGGGAATAATAATTTGTCAAGGGCAATTGTCGTGATTGTAATTTATAAGCCTAATGTATGTATGTGTATTGACTGGACTACTTTTCCATGGGTCTGCATTATACTATATTATATATATATATATATATATATATATATAAAAATTTTTATATATATATATGTATTATTTTTTTGTCATTATTTTATTTTATTTTTTTCAAACTGCATTTTTCCATCCAGAGTGAGGGGGCACACTTTAAATATATTAAAGTGATATAGGCATCTTTGAGTGAACTTAGAGTAAAATTCAAGTATCTTGAGGCCGGGCTGAGTGTCCTCTTTTTTGGAAATCAAAATATGGTCACCCTACTATATATTGAATTATTTTGAGGGGAAAATAAATTAACTCTATTATATAAGCTGCACACTGACTACTTTTCATTGTGTCAAAGTGTCATTTTGTTAGTGTCGTCCCATGAAAAGATATACTTAAATATCTGCAGAAATGCGAGGGGTGTACTCATTTTTGTGATACACTGTAACTTTGAAGAGGGTGGCAGGAACTCTGCCACACAAAAAACTACAAATGTGCTGACTGCTTTACGACATACGCCACTTCTCCCTTTCCCCATTTGTTATAAAGACGGAAGTCGACGCGAACACTGGTGTGCAAATTCTGCAAAAACGGCATTGCAAAAAGGGACATAGTTTTGTCTAAGGAGATAAAAAAAAGAAAAAGGGAGGCTACCATGATAAAATGACACTCAAGAATAAACATTGGCCAGGTTTTCCCATCTAAACCGATCTCGTTAGCCCTGACAACTTCTTCGGAGGGTGTGGGGGTAGGAGGGCCGGTGGGGAATACGGTACAAAATAAAACATTTTCTCATTGTCGACATCATCATATGCTATTGTTTAGCCTAACTGGATTCATTGCCTTATTACTAAATCATCCTTCACACTGCTGCTGGAAACAGAAATGTTGTTTAATCCAACTGCAGGCGACCGGGAAATCGGGATTTTACGACACTGTGTGCAGGGCCTCATGGGAAACGCAGTCTTTCTTATGGCAAAACACTACTGCTTTTGTCCACCTGCGTCGCTAAAAACTGACCGAAATTGAAAAGTTACCTTTAAAAGATATTTTTACATTTAAACAATTCATTTCACCGCATTTCAGTTTAGCATTAGTCACCAGTCAGATACAATTTCTAAGGAAATGGCATGTTTGACTTTCAGATGTGCCTGACGCCCCTGAACATGTCAAGTGCACATCTGTGGGAGAAGACTGTGCCACCATCACCTGGGAGCCCCCCAAATTTGATGGTGGTGCACCAATCAAGGGTAAAGAAAGTTTATAAATACGCACACATGCTTGGTTTTTTGTCCTAATACTTTGAGTCTATCAGGTTATCTGATGGAGAGAAAGAAGAAAGGCTCTAGCAGATGGACAAAACTTAACTTCGACGTGTATGAATCAACCACGTACGAGGCCAAGAGGATGATTGAAGGAGTCCTGTACGAGATGAGGGTGTTTGCCGTCAACAGCATTGGTCTCTCTCAGCCAAGTCTCAGTTCCAAACCCTTCATGCCAATCGGTAGGTGTCATGCCTACCGCTCTTCCATTTCCTCCAAGATTTTTCTCTGCAACTCACTGACTCTTTCTTCTCATCTGCGATCCTCAGCGCCGACGAGTGAGCCAACACGTCTTACAGTGAATGATGTGACAGACGGCACGTGTAGCCTGAAGTGGCTGGCCCCGGAGAGAATAGGAGCCGGAGGATTGGATGGCTACGTTATTGAATACTGCAAAGATGGAGGTCTTGTTACACACATAAAGTTTGAGCTTTTGAGTGAAATTTCAGGACCAAATAGTGTCACTTGTCGTTTGAACGCCTGTACACTTTAGGATGTGATTGTTTTACAAAGTAAACAGTACATTTTATGCGACTAGCTGTCTTCTCAGAGCGGGTTTTTACTCACTTAAACCAAAGAATGTCAAAGAACAATTATCTTCTCTATATCTAACCTGTTGATAACATTATGACACTCGGGTCAAAATAAATTATTATCACGTCAGTGTCTTTTTTGGCAGCCCTTTCAATTTTTGTCTTGGTCTTAGTCTTTTGGACGAAAATACTTGTCAGTCTTAGTCATATTTTAGTCATTTAAAAATGTTTTCGGGTCCGTCAAGTTTTAGTCGACGAAATCTCATACAAATTTCCTCTAGTTTTAGTCGACAGTTACTCAAAATGTTTTCGTCTGTAAAATTCAAAGCTATAGTCCCCAAAAAAAGAAAAGGTTTCCAACAAGTTCAAATGAACACAGATAACCGAGCACATATTGTAGCATCTACAAGGACAACGCCAACTTTGTGATGATAATACACACTCAGTAGGAATAGCAGTACAGTAAAAAAAAGTTGTCCAAGCGTAACATTCTCTAGAGCCAGGGGTCCTTAAATACAAATCTTGAAGGACCACAGTTATTTTTTTCATACAACTATGGGTCCATTTATTAATGTCGGTCAAGTACAAGGCACGTCGAAGGTGGTAAAGGTGGTTTTCTTTTGACCAAACAAAAATACAATGTACTTTCTGATTAAATATAAATAAATCAACAAAACATTTTTTTTTACTTAAAAATCAAAAACAAAAAAACAAAACAAAAAAAGAAACATGCAAGTACAATGTTTACACATGTACACTAAATAATTGACAAGTTCTGTCCTTAAGGTGCAAACAATAACTATTGACAGTACATTTTGTAACCGTAAAACACTGCTGGACAATGTTCACTTGTTCAAAACGTAAATGACAAGCTCTGTCATTACAACATAATGATAACATAACAACATAACAATTATTGACAGTAACTTTACCTGTAAAACACTGCTCAACAAGAGAAATGGCATTTGGGGGTCACAGAACTGTTTACTCACACCATCAGCACTGACTGCTTCAACCTGTTAATTTCTTGCTTTCTCAATTCTGATTTAGGAGGAAACATCTTCAAAAGAGCTGTGCTCTTTAACATACAGTGCCTTGCAAAAGTATTCGGCCCCCTTGAATCTTGCAACCTTTCGCCACATTTCAGGCTTCAAACATAAAGATATGAAATTTAATTTTTTTGTCAAGAATCAACAACAAGTGGGACACAATCGTGAAGTGGAACAACATTTATTGGATAATTTAAACTTTTTTAACAAATAAAAAACTGAAAAGTGGGGCGTGCAATATTATTCGGCCCCTTTACTTTCAGTGCAGCAAACTCACTCCAGAAGTTCAGTGAGGATCTCTGAATGATCCAATGTTGTCCTAAATGACCGATGATGATAAATAGAATCCACCTGTGTGTAATCAAGTCTCCGTATAAATGCACCTGCTCTGTGATAGTCTCAGGGTTCTGTTTAAAGTGCAGAGAGCATTATGAAAACCAAGGAACACACCAGGCAGGTCCAAGATACTGTTGTGGAGAAGTTTAAAGCCGGATTTGGATACAAAAAGATTTCTCAAGCTTTAAACATCTCAAGGAGCACTGTGCAAGCCATCATATTGAAATGGAAGGAGCATCAGACCACTGCAAATCTACCAAGACCCGGCCGTCCTTCCAAACTTTCTTCTCAAACAAGGAGAAAACTGATCAGAGATGCAGCCAAGAGGCCCATGATCACTATGGATGAACTGCAGAAATCTACAGCTGAGGTGGGAGAGTCTGTCCATAGGACAACAATCAGTCGTACACTGCACAAATCTGGCCTTTATGGAAGAGTGGCAAGAAGAAAGCCATTTCTCAAAGATATCCATAAAAAGTCTCGTTTAAAGTTTGCCACAAGCCACCTGGGAGACACACCAAACATGTGGAAGAAGGTGCTCTGGTCAGATGAAACCAAAATTGAACTTTTTGGCCACAATGCAAAACGATATGTTTGGTGTAAAAGCAACACAGCTCATCACCCTGAACACACCATCCCCACTGTCAAACATGGTGGTGGCAGCATCATGGTTTGGGCCTGCTTTTCTTCAGCAGGCACAGGGAAGATGGTTAAAATTGACGGGAAGATGGATGCAGCCAAATACAGGAACATTCTGGAAGAAAACCTGTTGGTATCTGCACGAGACCTGAGACTGGGACGGAGATTTATCTTCCAACAGGACAATGATCCAAAACATAAAGCCAAATCTACAATGGAATGGTTCAAAAAATAAACGTATCCAGGTGTTAGAATGGCCAAGTCAAAGTCCAGACCTGAATCCAATGGAGAATCTGTGGAAAGAGCTGAAAACTGCTGTTCACAAACACTCTCCATCCAACCTCACTGAGCTCGAGCTGTTTTGCAAGGAAGAATGGGCAAGAATGTCAGTCTCTCGATGTGCAAAACTGATAGAAACATACCCCAAGCGACTTGCAGCTGTAATTGGAGCAAAAGGTGGCGCTACAAAGTATTAACGCAAGGGGGCCGAATAATATTGCACGCCCCACTTTTCAGTTTTTTATTTGTTAAAAAAGTTTAAATTAGCCAATAAATTTTGTTCCACTTCACGATTGTGTCCCACTTGTTTTTGATTCTTGACAAAAAATTAAAATTTTACATCTTTATGTTTGAAGCCTGAAATGTGGCGAAAGGTTGCAAGGTTCAAGGGGGCCGAATACTTTTGCAAGGCACTGTAATGGTGTTTCACCTTTTCACTTTTTATCAGAGCAACGTCTTTAAGCATATTAAGCACATGGTTATGGCAGTTGGTAAAATGGACGCATATTTGTCATTCCATTCCTCATTGAAACGGCGATTTTTGTTGTCGACTTTTCTTCTCTTGGCCAACTTTGAGCATGCCATTTTGTTAGATTCGGTCTTCTACTGGTGGCACGTGTGGTGTTAGTGAACGTTGATTAACGTTCTGATCTTGAACGTTGCCCACATGCAGCGAGAGTGCCAGGGTAAAACGGGGAAATAAATAAATCACGTTTGCTCACAGTATGACTCACGTTCTTGAATATAAAATAAAGTACACGACAGCATTTACAAACAGATTGCAAAGTGTCGGGTGCGACTCGTATTTGAGGTTGCTGACACTGCTGCGGTTCATCCACGCTAGCTAGTAGCATGCAGGTGCTCTCAGCCAATCAGCACATCCATGCACGCTCTCTCAGCCAATCAGTGCATCCACACAGGCTCTCTCAGCCAATCAGTGCATCTTTGTCATAGAGATGACAACAGAAGTGAGAACATAGGAGATATTAGGCTAAAAATGAAACAGAATTTAGCTATAGAATAGTAGCGCATTTTCATACAAATGATATATGTTGAAAAAAGTTTGGGGGTTTTTTCTCGCTTTTTCGTTCGTCCATGGGTCCGCAGAGAGGTATGCCGTGGTCCGGTCGTGGACCGTGGTCCACTAATTGAGGTCCCCGGCTCTAGACTTACTGACCAGAAAAGCCAAGTGACTTTGCTTCAGACTGGCCAGTGTTTTAAGAGGACTCACTATTCTGAAGCTAATGCTAATGCTAACGCGAATGCTACGCTAATGCTAGGATATCATTTAGCGTCTGACGATCATTCAGCACAGACCTTTAAAGGCTAAGGCAACACTTCATATTCTCTCATGCCAAGATAAGAAAACAAATCTCACTGTGTTTCCAAACAAGCAAGATGGAGCGCAGCCTAGCTTGAGACACATCCTAAACTCTGGTGAGGAGGGTGAGGTGCAGCACATCTCACATGAGTGACACGACCCAAACACTGCCACGATTCAAGCTGACGTACTCCATGCACAATATGAAAATGTAACGCATTGCGAATAAATGACAGAAACGATATCGCATTTTTGTCTAGCCGGCTTCTCGTCAGACGAAAACCGGCTTTCGCCTCGTTATGTTCAAGTCCCCCAAGCCACATTTTAGTTTGTCATCGTCGACGAAATATTTTCGTTATCATCATTGTTGACAAAAACAACACTTTTTCAGGATCATCCTGAGATTTCACTTATAAGGCAAAGAGCTCAAAAATTCAAATTTTTCCAACAAATATTTCACCTTGTTTCCAGATACCGAATGGGTGGTGGCCAACACGGATCTGTGCGAAAAGCAGAGCTATGTAGTCCGTGGCCTACCTGTTGGGGAGAAGATCAACTTCAGGGTGGTGGCCGTAAACATCGCAGGGCGCAGTCCTCCTGCCATCATGTCACAGCCTGTCACAATCCGGGAGATCTTGGGCGAGTCATCATTTTTCATCTCTGTGTGGAAATGTGTACATATAATGACAACACCCTAGACGACAAAAGCAGTTTATCTATATGGTCATTTTATACCACTGATTTTGTTGTAATTTTTTAAAAATAATCTTCAAACAAGATAAACTTTTCAACTTCCTTACCAACTGTAGAGCATCCTAAGATCCGCCTCCCTCGCCACCTGAGGACAAAGTACATCAGGAAAGTGGGAGAAAAGATCAACCTGACCATCCCCTTCCAGGTTTGAAAAGAATCTCTCATATTGTGAATTTCAAAATATATCAATCATCATCACATTTTGTCTCGCAGGGTAAACCACGTCCTGTTGCAGAATGGTTGAAGGACGGAAAACCCATTGACCCAAAAACCATCAACGTCCGTACGTCCAATGTGGACAGCATTCTTTTCATCCGCTCAGCAGAACGAGAGCACTCCGGAACATATGAGCTGGTTCTAAAGATTGAAAACCTGGAGGACAGAGCCAGTTTCCAACTGAGAGTTGTTGGCAAGTACCTTTTAATTTTATCTCACCGTTACATGTGTAAGGGCACTGAATTATATTGTAATTGAACGCAACCAGAAAAGCCAGGGCCACCTTTAAATTTGAGGGTGACAGATGTGTGGGGCTTTAACGCCGCACTGGAGTGGGACCCCCCAACCGATGATGGCAACTGTGAGATCACCGGATACACCATCCAGAAAGCCGACATGAAAACTAAGGTGAGGCATTGACAAAAGACGATGGGTCGGACCAATCTTTATCCTAAGTCGATATCGCTTTTATCTAGGAATGGTTCACTCTTTATGAACACAACAGACGGACGCACTGCACAGCGTCCGACCTCATCATGGGCAATGAGTACATGTTCCGCGTCTACAGCGAGAACCTGTGCGGCCTGAGCGAGGATCCTCGCCACAGCAAGAACACTGCCACCATCGCCAAGACAGGTTGACCACCTTTGCACTTCTGAATTATTCCGCAAACTTCATGAAGTTTTGCAGAAGTCTTTATTTTTATTATTGCTTTAATGATTTACACATTGCTCAGAAGTGTTAGCACCTCTTTGTTAAACCCACTGTGGTCAAAGATACAGTGGTATGAAAAAGTATCTGAACTTTTTGGTGTTTCTCACATTTCTGCATAAAATCACCATCAAATGTGATCTGATCTTTGTCAAAATCACACAGATAAAAAAAAAAACAGTGGCTGCTTTAACTCAAACCACCCAAACATTTAAAGGTTTTCATATTTTAATGAGGATAGCATGCAAACAACAGAAGGGGAAAAAAAACAGTAAGTTAACCCTCTGCCTAAGGAGACTTAAAGAGCTTTGAAACAAATTTTTACCCAACATTTTAAGTCAGGTGTGTGCCCAATCACTGATGAGTGGTTTAAAGCTGCCGTGCCCACTATAAAACACACACATGGTAATAAATCTCTTGATGAGAAGCATTGTCTGATGTGCATCATGGCTTGGTCGAAAGAGCTGTCTGAAGACCTGCGATCAAGGATTGTTGATTTGTATAAAGCTGGGAAAGGATACAAAACCCTCTCTAAATGTCTGGATGTTCATCAATCAATAGTCAGAGAAGTTGTCTACAAATGGAGAGAGTTTGGCACTGTTGCGTCTCTTCCAAGGAGTGGCCGTGCACCAAAGATGACGCTAAGAGTTCAGCGCAGAATACTCAGAGAGGTAAAAAAGGACCCTAGAGTGTCTGCTACAGACTTACTGAAATCACTGGCATAGTCCAATATATCTGTGCACACATCAACGATATGTAAAACTATGGCCAAGAATGGTGTTCATGGGAGGACTCCACGGAGGAAGCCACTGTTGTCGAAAAAAACAAAAAACATTGTTGCTCGTTTGATATTCGCAAAAAGGCACTTGGACACTCCACAGATGTTTTGGCAAAATATTTTGTGGACTGTTGAAACCAAAGTTGAATTGTAAGGGAGTAACACACCAACGTCATGTGTGGAGGAAAAATGGAACAGCTCACCAACATCAACACCTCATCCCCACCCTGAAGCATGGTGGAGGGAGCATCATAGTTTGGGGCTGTTTTGCTAACTCAGGGCTTGGACAACTGGCAAACATTAATGGAAGAATGAATTCAAAAGTTTTTCAGGATGTTTTGCAAAAAAAGGTAATCGATGTACCAGACTGATCTGCAGCTACACGAAGCGTCTGGTTGAAGTTATTACTGCCAGGTGGGGTGGGAGCACAAAATATTAAATTTGATGGTTCACATACTTATTTTTCCCCCTTCTGTCATTGTGTGCATACTATCCTCATTAAAATATGAAAACCTATAAATGTTTGGGTGGTTTTAGTTAAAGCAGACACTGTTTCTTCATCTGTGTGATTTTGACAAAGATCAGATCACATTTGATTGTGATTTTATGCAGAAATGTGAGAAATTCCAAAAGGTTCATATACTTTTTCATACCACTGTATATACACTGTCCCCACTGTGAAACAAGCTTGAAAACCCTTAAATACTGAAAGAAATTTTGATTTTTACTACTTATGTCTCCAACCGCTGTCGGTTATTCTTTCATTAACACTTTTAGGCACATGTGTAAGTACAGACAGTGAGAACTTTTGTCACCTCTGCCGCCAAGTAACAGGATATAATAACATTTGGATCCCATCCTGAATGTCACTCTTCCCCACATAGGACTGCAATTGAAACAAACCTCCTTCCAAGAGAAGGACATGTCCTGTGTGCCCAAGTTCACTCAACCACTTGTGGACAGAACTGTGGTGGCCGGGTACAGCATGGCCATCAGCTGTGCCGTCAGAGGCTTCCCGAAGGTATATATGATCATCTTAAAATGGTTCTTAGCGTCACCGCCATTTTTCACATGCAAACTGAAGTATCTGTCTGAAGATGTGGATATCTCACCACGCTTACCTTTCTTATGAAATGCTAACAGCTATTCTGAAATGTTTCATTCAGCAAAGTTATCTATTCTTATGGCTTCTCAGCCCAAGATCGTGTGGATGAAGAACAAGATGATTATCGGTGACGACCCGAAGTACTTGATGCAGAACAACCAAGGTGTAGTGACCCTCAACATTCGCAAGCCGAGCACCTTCGATGGAGGCAAATACACTTGCGTGGCCACCAACGAGCTGGGCAAGGACGAGGTGGAATGCAAGCTGGACATTCGAGGTTTGTAGATTCCACAAAATGCCAGTTTAGTATTATTTCGACCAGAAATGACTCTGGCCACATAAACATAAAATGCTAATAATAATCACGTAGGGTTGCAAAAGTTACAGTGGGTCAAATAAGTATTTAGTCAACCACCAATTGTGCAAGTTCTCCTACTTGAAAAAATTAGAGAGGCCTGTAATTGTCAACATGGGTAAACCCCAACCATGAGAGACAGAATGTGAAACCCCCCCCCCAGAAAATCACAATGTTTGATTTTTAAAGAATTTATTTCCAAATTAGAGTGCAAAAAAAGTATTTGGTCACCTAAAAACAAGCAAGATTTCTGGCTGTCAAAGAGGTCTAACTTCTAACGAGGTCTAACGAGGTCTAACAAGGTCTAAAGAGGCTCCACTCGTTACCTGTATTAATGGCACCTGTTTTAACCCATTATCGGTATAAAAGAAACCTGTCAACAACCTCAGTCAGTCACACTCCAAACTCCACTATGGCCAAGACCAAAGAGCTGTCGAGGGACACCAGAGACAAAATTGTAGAGCTGCCCCAGGCTGGGAAGACTGAATCTGTAATAGATAAAACGCTTGGTGTAAAGAAATCAACTGTGGGAGCAATTATTAGAAAATACAAGACCACTGATAATCTCCCTCGATCTGGGGCTCCATGCAAGATCTCACCCCGTGGCATCAAAATGATAACAAGAACGGTGAGCAAAAATCCCAGAACCACACGAGGGGACCTAGTGAATGACCTACAGAGAGCTGGGACCACAGTAACAAAGGCTATTATCAGTAACACAATGCGCCGCCAGGGACTCAAATCCTGCACTGCCAGACGTGTCCCCCTGCTGAAGCCAGTACACGTCCAGGCCCATCTGCGGTTCGCTAGAGAGCATTTGGATGATCCAGAAGAGGACTGGGAGAATGTGTTATGGTCAGATGAAACCAAAATAGAACTTTTTGGTAGAAACACAGGTTCCCGTGTTTGGAGGAAAAAGAATACTGAATTGCATCTGAAGAACACGATACCCACTGTGAAGCATGGGGGTGGAAGCATCATGCTTTGGGGCTCTTTTTCTGCAAAGGGACCAGGACAACTGATCTGTGTAAAGGAAAGAATGAATGGGGCCATGTATCGAGAGATTTTGAGTGAAAATCTCCTTCCTTCAGCAGGGGCATTGAAGATGAGACGTGGCTGAGTCTTTCAGCATGACAGTGATCCCAAACACACAGCCAGGGCAACAAAGGAGTGGCTTTGTAAAAAGCATTTCAAGGTCCTGGAGTGGACTAGCCAGTCTTTAGATCGCAACCCCATAGAAAATCTGTGGAGGGAGTTCAAAGTCCTTGTTGCCCAACAACAGCCCCAAAACATCATTGCTCTAGAGTAGATCTGCATGGAGGAATGGGCCATAATACCAGCAACAGTGTGTGAAAAGCATGTGAAGAGTTACAGAAAACATTTGGCCTCCGTTATTGCCAACAAAGGGTACATAACAAAGTATTGAGATGAACTTTTGGTATTGACCAAATACTTACTTTCCACCATGATTTGCAAATAAATTCTTTAAAAATCAAGCACTGTGATTTTCTGTTTTTTTTTCCACATTCAGTCTCTCATGGTTGAGGTTTACCCATGTTGACAATTACAGGCCTCTCTAATATTTTCAAGTGGGGGAACTTACACAATTAGTGGTTGACTAAATACTTATTTGCCCCACTGTATTTTAACACACACGGTTAAGCGAAACATATAAACAGACTAAATAAAACTCTTGGGCTTATATTTAAGCTCCACTGAAAGACACACAAACTGCTCAATTTTTAAGATCGTACTTAACTCATTAGCTGCCATTGACAGTATTCGACGTTCGAATGATCACTGACAGCCTTCCCAGTCAAAATGGATTGGATGTCTATGACGTTCAGAGGCAGCAAATTGATTACTGGCATTTCTACTAATTTAAATAAGCAAATAGAACATATCCAGCATGGATGCTCTCCAAAAACATGCTAAAGTGAAGACATATCCGTTAAGTCAGTTATAATCTGTTTACATGCCACCTGTAGTCACATCCCCGTAATGATTTCCGAGCATGGTGGGGGAGCATATCAATAACACCTGGCTTCATCTTGTTAGTTTGCCAATGCTCTGGCTAATACAGATACACTGAAAAACACAAAGAGAGGAGTAGGCTATAAAGATGTTTTAGGCAGATGGCTTTTATAATCGCTTGGAAGTATACCAGAAAATAATGCATTTCTGATTGACACATCTTTGTTTCCACCTTTATTTTGATTGACACTGAGAAATATATATTCTACGTTATTTGAATTATAGTTTTTCTAATATGCGTTGTTGGCTAGATGAAACCAAAGTCATAAAAAGTCGCTTGTACACTAATACATTGGTCAAGTTCATTCTTCATAAATGCCCATATTCTTTTCTGGCTTCCAACAGCTCCTGTGGACCCAAACAAGGAGTAAGAAAAGGAAGAATGAGACACCAACTTGTTCGAGTGGGCTGTGATCATCAAAATCCCATGATTGAACTGAATAAAAAAAATGCGGCATGTTGGAGTTCGTCGTATTCATTTGCAAACATAAAGAAATCATTATCATGTTGTTATGAAGAAACTTTTTTTTTTCGCATCTGGAATGGAATTTGAAAGGCCTTATTTTTTCATTTCAAGTCAAGGTCACAACCAACCAAAACTGAAAAATTCAAAACACTACATTTTGCTATGATAAAAACACTAGTCAAAAAACAATAATTATGAGACTTTTAATGAATAAATATAGAAATACTATCGATTGGTTAAGCAAAATCACAAAATTGCTTTGGATTGACTAACTGACTGTGTTTAATCTGTAGATCAAGAGCGTAGGTTTGCATAGGGACAGTAGGGACATAACACCACCGACTTTTAGGGATGCTCAAATTGTCCCCACCAACCTTTAAGCACCCTTAATTGCATTATATAATGAGTTCAGTTATATAGGTAATTTAGATTTTCTTCCCATAAATTGTAAGGATAGAATTGACCCTACATTATGTTCAGACTTACATTTACCCCCTTTCACTTGCTGAATGTGCTGGTCCATTTTTTCCCCTTCAAACGCACGTTTGATTGGCTGATGACTAGAACCCCCACATTCACACAATCCCAACAGAAATACATGTCGACATACCGCCTCCTCCACCCCCTTGGAAGAGGAGGGATATTAGAAGTTTTTTTTTGGCCAGCAGCAGCCACTTTAAGTGATGTAAAAATACGTCAATATGGTGAACGTGGGGAACACATCACTAACTTTGCAACCGAAAGTCCGACCTGCATCAGAGTTAGCATAACATTAAACTGTGTGAACTTGCTAACCTGTAAAACTCGAGTAGAAAGATGTTTAGTGACGTGTGTTCCTGTACTTTTTCTTCTGTTAACGCTAATCCAACTGTGCATTTTGTGCATTTATTCCCTAATTAAAATGTTAAAATGTATTTTCTATCTCTTATCATTAAGAAAATATTTTTATTTGCAGCCGATGCACATTTCTAACCCCCCCACCCCCCCCCAAAAAAAAAAAACACAACCACTGTAAATTTCCTTTATATGAAGCAAGCATTTTGAAAAATGACTTTCTTCCATGAAAATAATTTTATTGTAACCTTTTTTCATTTTTACGTCGGAACCAGCTATACTTCAGCTATATTTGAGAAATGTACCCAATCTGTTTGGTCTTATTAATGGCCCGTTTCCAGCAAAAAGTGTACATGCAGGTTATGCTGTTATAGCATACCTACAAATGTTTAGACCAAGCCTACGCCCTTGGTGTAGATAATATTGTATCAAATCCATTGGAGGGCCTTTAATAGAATCGTGGAAGGTAATATCGGCAAAGTTCGTATTGTTGTCCAAAGAATGTTTCATCATACAATATCACTGAAGGCCCTTTCAGACTTACTGTATATTCCGCAAAATTCCCGTGTAATGCTACGCGGTATTCACCCATGTCATGACCTTCAGACATGGCGAGATGTACTGGGAATTACCCAGGTAGGACATTTTCAGTCTTGTTCCGTGCTGGCAACTTGTGCTCTCTGTGTAGGGAGGGCGTGTGTGTGTGTGGGGGGGGCATTTTATAACCCGGACATTACGTCATATTTGGTCGGCATCGGCAACAAAATAAACCACACATTTGCAAAGATGGACGGTGGACTGTCTCTTCCTCGGCTTTAAGATCCAGTCGCAATTTAATTTCTTCATGTTTCCAGTTTGCCATGTGAATAATTGTTCCATTGTTGATGTTTGTTTATCTCGTTTCGTCTTACTGCGAAGAAAGAGGAAATGACGATTGACCATCCATGATACCGTATTGGCCCGAATATGACGGCCCTGATTATAAGACGACCCCCTCTTTTTCAAGACTCAAGTTTGAAAAAAAGACTTTTTGAACACGAAAGTAATTTTTATACAGAAAATAATTACAGTACATCCGAAACAAAGGATTATAGCAATATATTTGAGAGAAAAAGCATGTTATTTTGCTTCATTCAAATCTTAATATCTGATCATTTAAATATCTAAACTAAAGTGCAATCACATTCGTAAATAAATGGCTTCTGGTTTTTGAAATGTAAATAAACCAATCTATTGTGATAAAACAACAAAATTGCAATAACTGCATTAACCATAAAGGGTCGCTTTGGCCTGGGGAGTCAAGTTCAGCATTCGCTTCGATGATACCTGGCGCCATCTAGCGTCGTGAATGGGTATAATGTCTAGGCCCCGAATATAAGACGACCTCCACTTTTTCAGTCTTATTTCAATGCAAAAAAACACTGTCTTATATTCGGGCCAATACGGTATTTATGTCATCAGCCTTCGTGCTGTGACCCGGGAATCAAACGGCTGCTTTCACACATGCTGCGTCCCGGGTAAGTCCCGGGCAATATACTAGGACGCGACGTGGAGAATGTTCGTGTCATCTCCCTGTCAATCGACCCGCGAAATTGCTTTCAGACATAAGGGCTACTCCTTTAAATCCCGGGATTTAACTGGAGTTCAGCGTATATGTCTGAAAGGGGCTTAAGAAGTGCCCCTTGGTGTTCTCATCATAATCACTCAGTCATCATGAAAAAGAAGCAGATGAATTAAATTCTGACCAAACTATAAGTGGCCAAAGATGGGAACCACAAACCCAAGTACTGTACTGAACAACAGTCCCACAGCAAGGAGACTTACTGCCACTACAAGAGCTGTCTTTGGTGGAGATACATTTTTTCAAGATCCACATAACTCATTGACATCATTTGACGATGAAAGACATCTAAGCCATTTGAACTGGGGGGGCTGGCAGCGAATGAGCAATTAATTCACTGCTGGACGTCTGCTATTGATAAACTCATTGAAACTCACATCACAGCAGAAGGTTGAAAAGATCAGTGATTGGATATTTGTTATCGTCAATGGAACCGAAAGAGTTAAGGTCAAATGTAAACCAGCAGTTCTCAACAGTTTTCTTCCCAGGACCGTATTTTTTGTATGCTGCCTGATTGATTCCATTCCTTTATTTCTTGTGTAAAATCCATTAAAAGTCCGATCAAATCTTGAGGTAGAACAGTCGCCCGTAATGGATTGTTTTCTAAGGGTCCACTGTATTTAATCGCTGTCGCTCAAGTCTAACACAATTACTCAAATTGCATTGGGGCTCATTAGTGCCACATGGCGTGCTGTAATTAAACACGCAAGGAGACAAGAGCATGACGCCAGGCTGTGGATGCAAGTCATCACCCGTCAGACTCCCGGTACGAGTCAGAGGGTTGACAGACAGCGTACGGAGAGAGCGGACCGGCCAACACGTCCGGCGCTGCCTGCGGGAGAGGCCAGTCATCAAAACAGACCACAAGGAGGAGGTGAGTGGACACGTGTATGTGGAAGTAAACCGTGGTCAATGTCTTTGAGATGGCGCCCAGGATGACGCCTGGTGGATTAGTCACGTCAACATTGCAAATGCATTTCGGGTGTAGTTTTACAGGAGATAAAAGGCACACATAAATATCAGAGGCGATTGCTCTAAGACTGCAGGGGACACTCAGCTTTGCCCAAAATGTTAAAAAATAGTGATCAAATATATGCTGTTGGGGCACATGTCATTGACTAAATAAGCACTACAACCATACCCGGTGGCCAAAAACGTCATTGCATGTAATTGACTTTACAATATATGAATCTAAAATGAAGACTTTGCCGGTAAAATGTTGTCTTTAAAAGTTGAAAAGCAAGAAAATAAACAACAAAACTGAATGAAATGAACAAAACAATATTTTTATCATGAGTCAAAATTATTTTTCAAACAGACCATGTGGCTAGCACCTTAGACACGGTCATTTGCTTTGCATACCCCCCCAAAAAAACCAACAACTCAGGAAAGAAGAGGCAAGATGGATATCCGTATTTTTTTTTCAAACCTAAGCTTTCAAAAGCGACAACAACTACTAAGTGACAACCAAGGATTGAAGATGTGGACCATGAAACACCGGAGAGCACTGCCAAAATGGTGCGCGGAGTTTCAGTTTGCCCCACAAAAGATGGTAGTTGTACAACAGAGCCACCACTTGGCATATCATATTCAATGGACGACGATCTTGGCCAAAAGCATGGCTGTCCTAAGCAGCCTGATTTAGAATCCCCTTCAAAAATGATGGGAAACAACAACAACAACAAAAAACTCATTTTCAACGTATTATTATTCCTGGCTGGAATATTCAGTCAAAAAGGATACAGTAAAGTTGTAACATGTTAAAAGACTATAACAGAAGAGAGTAGGCATTTTAGACACTGCTACACGTGGAATTCGTCAAGTAGCTTTAATAGCACTCCTCTGTGAAACTCTTCAACTTGCTGTTCATCGGTCTGATGCCTTGTAAATTAATAAAGTGTCAACAGTGCAAATTAATTTTCACGCACACTAATATAATCCATTTGACCTCACTGAGCGTCTTGTCTTGTGATTGCACTCTAGTGCTAATGTGCTTTGGGGAGGACTTGACCTTAAATCTAAACTAAACAAAGCCTCCACAGCAGCCATGCGATGATTTGATGACTCCATAAAAGACTATTTTCCATGTGAAAATGTCACAAATCTTCATCACTTGTCAGTATCAAAGCAGCGACTGCATATTTATCAAGTTTTCATATTCGGTGAGTGTATAATATATTTCTAATTGAAGTTATAAACACATCCTTTTGAAGATATTGATGTTATCAAGGTGAAAACAAAAATCAGTGTTCAACAAACCACTTTTAAATGTTGCATTAATTTTAACACTGCAAAGGCCAAAATCTAATCTTTTACAACATATATCAACTAGTACCTCATATTTAAATGTGATGAGAGCTTTCCGGATCTGTACTTATGTTGTCAGTATGTCTTCAGAAAGTGATGCAATGACGCAAAACATGATGACAAGGAGCGCCAAGTTACTTATATCTACAGTAAATTCCTCACCACCAGTGACCCTGATTTTCTCTTTTGGCTTGTGACTCAGGCTGCCATGCATGACCTGAAATCCATTTTTTTCCCTTTCTTTCTTAAGGGTATCCACAACGTCTTCGGTGGCCCAGCGTGGGAGGGTCAAGTTGTGGATCCTCTGCACACAAGCGCATTAACATACGCCGTTCCGCTAGTAATCACATTACACGACATGATTCGTAGCGAAAGAGGGGAAGCTCTCATGTGGGTTGGAGGGTTATAAATGGCTGCAATTCTTTGTTTCGAGCATCCCGGCTATTTTTAGACATGCTCTGAAGATAACAGATGCTCATTTTGCAAGTGTGAATGAGAGCATTCAACTTGGCCTGGAATCCACCCATTTCATAATTATTTAATCATGAGTTCAATATCTTGTCCTATTCATGCCACCCTGGATGCCAACTGCAAGAAGAATTGAAAGTATTTTATTTAGTTACACTTTTCATTTTTAAAGTACTTGAAAAGGGATATAAAGCTGCACCGAAAAGTAAAAAAAACTAAGTAACGTGAAAAATCATTAAAAATGATAAAGTATTGCAATACAGGTAGTCCCCGTGTTACGATATACCTGACTTACGTATGTGATTTAAACTTCACGACACTGCAGTCTTGGTTTTTAAATCATGTTGACTTTTGGTTTGTGATACATGCTTTTTTGTTGGCGGAGGAAGCGTAAAGAAGGTAGTACTAACGACACGTAAGTAACAGCGCATGTAGAAGAAGAACGTAATTGCTCACACGAAGAAAAGTGCATTTGCTCCCACGAAGAATTGACACAGCCGAGTGAGAGAGAGGGGACAGATTTGTTTCTTGTGAAGCATCCACAGAGATAACACTTGTATATAACACCATTTGTACTGTTTATTGTGCATTTCCAATAGTGGTCGAATACTCGGGGCGAGTTTATGTGATTGTTTTTGATGGTGTGATAACTGATAAATGCTAATACAGTGGGGCAAATAAGTATTTAGCCAACCACCAATTGTTATAGTTCTCCAACTTGAAAAGATTAGAGAGGCCTGTAATTGTCAACATGGGAAAACCTCAACCATGAGAGACAGAATGTGAAAAAAAACAACAACTGAAAATCATATTGTTTGATTTTTAAAGAATTTATTTCCAAATTAGAGTGGAACATAAGTGTTTAGTCACCTACAAACAAGCAAGATTTCTGGCTGTCTAAGAGGTCTAACTTCTTCTAACGAGGTCTAACAAGGTCTAACGAGGCTCCACTCGTTACCTGTATTAATGGCACCTGTTTTAACTCATTATCGGTATAAAAGACACCTGTCCACAACCTCAGTCAGTCACACTCCAAACTCCACTATGGCCAAGACCAAAGAGTTGTCGAAGGACACCAGAGACAAAATTGTAGACCTGCACCAGGCTGGGAAGACTGAATCTGCAATAGGTAAAACGCTTGGTGTAAAGAAATTAACTGTGGGAGCAATTATCAGAAAATGGAAGACATACAAGACCACTGATAATCTCCCTCGATCGGGGGCTCCATGCAATATCTCACCCCGTGGCGTCAAAATGATAACAAGAACGGTGAGCAAAAATCCCAGAACCACACGGGGGGACCTAGTGAATGACCTACAGAGAGCTGGGAGCACAGTAACAAAGGCTACTATCAGTAACACAATGCGCCGCCAGGGACTCAAATTCTGCAATGCCAGACGTGTCCCCCTGCTGAAGCCAGTACACATCCAGGCCTGTCTGCGGTTCGCTAGAGAGCATTTGGATGATCCAGAAGAGGACTGGGAGAATGTGCTATGGTCAGATGAAACCAAAATAGAACTTTTTGGTAGAAACACAGGTTCTCGTGCTTGGAGGAAAAAGAATACTGAATTGCACCATACCCAATGTGAAGCATGGGGGTGGAAACATCATGCTTTGGGGCTGTTTTTCTGCAAAGGGACCAGGACGACTGATGTGTGTAAAGAAAAGAATGAATGGGGCCATGTATCGAGAGATTTTGAATGAAAATGTCCTTCCATCAGCAAGGGCATTGAAGATGAGACGTGGCTGGGTCTTTCAGCATGACAATGATCCCAAACACACAGCCAGGGCAACAAAGGAGTGGCTTCGTAAAAAGCATTTCCAGGTCCTGGAGTGGACTAGCCAGTTCTCAACCCCATAGAAAATCTGTGGAGGGAGTTGTAAGTCTGTGTTGCCCAACGACAGCCCCAAAGCATCACTGCTCTAGAGGAGATCTGCATGGAGGAATGGGCCAAAATACCAGCAACGGTGTGTGAAAAGCTTGTGAAGACCTCCGTTATTGCCAACAAAGTGTACATAACAAAGTATTGAGATGAAATTTTGGTATTGACCAAATACTTATTTTCCACCATGATTTGCAAATAAATTCTTTAAAAATCAAACAATGTGATTTTCTGTTTTTTTTCCACATTCTGTCTCTCATGGTTAAGGTTTGCCCATGTTGACAATTACAGGCCTCTCTAATATTTTCAAGTGGGAGAACTTGCACAATTAGTGTTTGACTAAATATTTATTTGCCCCACTGTAGTTTGTGTAGATTGTTATTCCTGTATCAGTAACTTGTTATGAACGCAAATCTGAACTGCTGTTATTCAAGATGACATTGATTTAAAATTCATTTTTATTTTACTTTCATTCTGCAAGTGTTGATGTCATGAGCAGCTGAATAAAGTCAGCAAACCACACGGAAGTCTGTCATCGCCATTTCGGAGCTTAGCTCGCTGTCTAGCTAGGACTGAGCTCCAACATCTTGGTGAGGACAGTACAATGACGTATAATACATGTTTTTGGATAGTTATTTTGAGATTTATGAGGTATTTAGGGTTACTTAAAGGGTAAATTCTGACTTACACGGAAATTCGAGTTACGTTGCCAGCGTAACCTTCAAGAGTATGATTCAGGCTTCGAGAGTATGACTCTAGCGACATACACATTATCTATTCCACCCTTTCAATTTGAACCTGAGAAGAATATTAATGAGCATGACAGCAATCTCGATATTTTACAAAACGAGCAGCAAAAGCAAAATTAACTGGAAAGACAGGATGAGACGAGACGAGAGTAGAAGAAAAAACTGCCCAAATGTGCTACACAGGCGAATTTGACAGCCTAAGTACTATTGTGCGGTTTCAGCTTGTTTTATTTAGATGCGAACAGACAGAACATACTAAAGATGCCTTAAGAAAATGCTTAAACGTGGTAATATCAAATAAGGCTGGTTTAAATATGCTGCATGACTAATGTGGTCAACAGATCAACAATCTGCTTTAGAGCTACCACAAGAAAACGCAATGCTTTAAAAGTATGAGAGGGAAACACATGCAAAATGTATTTTGAGGCAATGAAAAGGTAATAAAACACTCAATAAAAACACAAATAGTACATATTCGCCACTGAGCGGATGAATTGGACGTCTTGCCGCGCATGAGGAATTGCAGTAACAACGTAGTATTCGTCGAGTGACAGTGACAATCTACGTCATCACCCCGAGTGTCCATTGCTGGTAGAAAAAGATGGCGCGCTCCGTAGGTCAAAACATCTACTAAAATATGATAAATTTTTAAAACAATGGCAATATTTTATGTGTTTGTCATAGCATATTTTTGTAAAAGAAAACAATTGTGGCTTATAAGAGCCTTCAAGTCTTTAAGTCCGAGGTTCCCTTTAATACAACAACAACAAAAATACCGGTAGTTAAATTACCATGACAATTAAGACAAAATATGACGGAACAGAGTCTTGATTAGGCTATAATAACTCTGGTATTTTCTGGTAAAGTATGTAGTAATGTTATGTTACTAAAGTTAATAAATACACTATTACAAATAACTATAGTTGTCCCATATTATAGGGTAGCCAATAATATTGTTGGATGAAACCATTTTAAAATGATAAAATGATATCGATTTTTCATTATCAGTTTTTGGGCCAATATGCATGTTGCTTTCAAAGTGAATGTAGAAGCCGACTGTCTTTGTTCAAGGGATAGTCACAGCTTAACACAGCAGTTGTGCTTCTTGACCATTAGATGTTTCCAAAGTAAAATGCTTACGATTTGTTATGTGAGCATTGGTAAAGCATACGGTGGGGCATTTCAATACAATTAGCCATTATATATTAAATCCACAACTGCATATATCGGTATCGGATTTTTGGAGTTGGATAATAGCAGGAAGTGGGTTAAAAGGTCATTATGGGACTTTACAAATAACAACAGGCTTTTAAAGAGAATACAGAGTCTTAACCCTTTAACGCCTGCAACATGAAGCGACTATCAGAGACTCCCAAAATTTGAAAAAATAAGGTCCGAATGAAACTTTTTTTCAAATTTGTAAAATACGTAAAAATACATAAAAAGCGCTCTAATATCTTTAACCCTAGCTAAATCCTGTTTTTTTTCCCCTCATGTAACCTGCAGATGCATGCCTTGACTTGCAGCCATCATTTTTATTTTCAAAAAGAAATGTCAAAATTCTGAATTACTCTCAAAATCATGAAATTTTAGGTGCATCAAATGTGTTTCATTTGGCAATAAAGGATTAATATTGCATGATAAACATTAAAATACTTTACTGATAAAATCGGTTTCTGTTTGAAGTAAAAATTTGGGGTAAAACATTTGTAATGTTAAAAAAGCAGCTTTTGAGGGGTCAAAAAATTCATAATCATACAATCACACACCAATAAAATTGAAAAGTAACAAATACAAATTCATGTTTTGCCAGTTGGAATATAAAGACGGAATACAGTATTTTGAGAAAAGAAAGCTAAATCTTATTACCAAAGTCATAAGACAGGAGCAAAGTTGTAATTGTTAAATTGATAATGGGATGAGTTTTCAAGACTATGTCTAAGTTTTTATGATATGTGAATAAATTCATAAAGTTACAAGAATAAAGCGTATAAAGTCAAAGTCACAAGCGAGCTTTAAAATTCTAAGCAAGCAAGAGGGGAAAACTAATATTAAGAACATAAAGGTACTGCATATTTATAGCTACCGTAAAGAACTGTTAATTTGTTTTTATCTCTATGAGTACCACTTCAAATACTTCTCTTCATAACTGGTTATATGACACATGTGTGCGTGCATGTGTGTGCGCACCTGGCAGTGTCACAGACCCACTTGATTTTCTTCCCAGTTTGCTTAGGGAGTTTGGGAGCAATCGCTCCTCCCCCGCAAAGTGCTGCATGAAAAGAAGCTTGATTAAACACTTAAACACTTTGAAATGCTTTAATTAACTTCTTTTTTTTCTTGGCGGGGGGAGCTATATGGGCGATTTTAAATTGTTGTTAGTTTAACCTTGCGCTTCCTGTAACTAACATCCAGATATTGTGCTTGCAGCAGAGAGTGTTAAGTATTCAACGCAGGAAGATGGTCAGGTTCCTTAATAGGCAGCGCATGGGAGTCGGTTTAATTAAAAGCTTTTCATAGTAATTCTGAATCTAATACAATCCTATCGTTAATTAGCATCTCTGAGCATGTGCGAGAAATTGCAGCAGTGGAGTCGTCGTGCCTGAGAAAAATCACAGAGAGGACACAATGTCTGGAAAAGAACTAACACGTTCGCTGGAGGTGCTGATCATTTTGCTACCGATAAGAGCAGCGGTGCCTTGGCTTACACGCTTAACCAACTCATTGGCTGTCATTAACAGTGCTAAGTGTCCAAAACTTTAAAGCCAACATAATTTTATGTATTATGACCAGGAGCGGGAACCTCTGGGTAACTCACAATACGATACCATTTGCGATACAAGGCTCAAAATAACATGGGTCAGGGAATCATTCTACAATATTCTACAATAAACAGTAAAACAAGCGCTTTGCATTAGGGTTGTTCCGATCATGTTTTTTTGCTCCCGATCCGATCGTTTTAGTTTGAGTATCTGCCGATCCCGATATTCCCGATCCGATTGCTTTTTTTTTTTTGCTCCCGATTCAATTCCAATCATTCCCGATAATTTTTCCCATTCATATACATTTTGGCAATGCATTAAGAAAAAAATGAATAAAACTCGGACGAATATATACATTCAACATACAGTATATAAGTACTGTATTTGTTGATTATGACAATAAATCCTCAAGATGGCATTTACATTATTAACATTCCTTCTGTGAGAGGGATCCACGGATAGAAGGAGTTGTAATTCTTAAAGGATAAATGTAACTTTGTATATTGTGACTAAATATTGCCATCTAGTGTATTTGTTGAGCTTTCAGTAAATGATTCTGTAGCCATTTAACTGTTCTGCCCAAATGCATGATGGGAAGTGCAACCATTACTGTGCTTAGTGACACCAATTGAGATATCTTCTCTGCGTTGACAAATAACATATGGTATTAAGAAAAAGATCAACTACTACCTTTGTTCCCCACATTGCTTCCCACGATATTTTTAAATGTTGAGAGGGGGATTTTAAGGCTTTAGCCAATTAAATAAAGGCTCCAAAAACTGCCTAAATTCACTCTACTCATTTTACAATGCCTTCTAGCTCTATATATAGGTAAAACGGCGCCTTTATAGATTGAACGCGACAATGCATGAGTGGGTCGTGCAGCGCATGCGTTAATTGCATTAAATATTTTAATGTGATAAATTTTTTAAAAAATAATTACCGCCGTTAACGCGATAAATTTGACAGTCCTACTTTAAGCCAAAACTAAAGACTCTGGATGAGTGTAAGACATTTTGTCTGTAACGTGAAATACAATTAGAAAACGATCTAATTAAAAAATATATATATATATTTAAAAAAGGCATGTCCGATATTTTTTTGCCAATTCCGATACCTTGAAAATGACGTGATCGGACCCGATCGATCGGCAACTTTACTTTGCATGCCTGTGTTGTGCGTTTATCACCAGTAGACATCCATTTCATATGAACTTCAATCAGATTGGACGTTTACGTCCGTCAGTGGCAGCCAACGCCAGCCTTTCCTGTTGGTTTTTGCTCACTTCCTTTTCATTTTGGGGCATTTACGGTGTTGTCATGCTGTAATCTGATGACTTTCTTTCAGAAACGAGCTATCTAACGCGTTCATTTTTCCAAACCAGTAATCTGATTAAAGTTAGTTTCCTTAGTGCCTGAAATTACTACCGTAATTTCTAGAATATAAGGCGCACCCATGTATAATGCGCACCCCAAATTTACTTGTAAAATCTAGGGAAAATTATTGTACCCGTTTATAACGCGCACCCTAATTTTAGCACCAATAAATAGAAGAATACAAGAAAACAGAGCTCGTGTACAGATACAGAAATGTCATTTGACTGACTCAATGTTGATGAGCTGATGATCCACATTCAAGCATTCCATCTTGTATTGTTTATTTTTTTCTCCGTTAAACTAGACAAGAGGAAGTCAACAAGCATGCCGCAAAACCGTACAAACATAACGCCACAACCCTCTAGTGGCTTGGCGGTGAATTACAGAGCAACGCGTCACCTGGCCGGAAAACCATCGAATGTCGAATGACGCCGTAGTCGCTGCACCGTCACTGCAACGCGGGAGCATAACTCTTCGGCTTTAGTCTGGTACGAAGAGCATTTCGAATAGAAAATGTTGCTCTTGAGTTTAGGCGTGACATCACGTGATGTCACGTTTACTTATAGGTAAAAAAAAAAAGGGCCACGTGTATTACCATGCTGTGTGAGCGCTGTTTGCGGCAGCGGCCAAAAACATAGCCTAGCTACCTCATCAGGACGCGAACAGTAAGAGGCAGGAGAGATGCCGCAAACAAACGGCTGCATTTGCTCACTGGAAATACAGCCATTACTTCACATTTTTGTCCAGTAAAGATGACAAAAATATCTCTGTGCGTTGCAAACTTTGCGCTGGCTCAAAAACACTGTCGACCCATAGACTTCATAATGATATTGACGGGTCACAACCGTCGTACACTGCTCCACGCCTTTAAGTAGGGGGCCTGCGCACATCAAGCGGAGTTATTCTCAAACACACACACGCAGCGATCTAATGCCGAATTTAGGTTGAAAAAGTACGAAAGCTGTACCGCATACAAACAGGAAGGATTGTCCCAGGAGTGATTTGTTCGAAGATTCAAGGTAATTATATTTTTCGTACCATGCATGCATTTTGAAACGTTTTGAAAAAAATCAATGGGAGAAATTAGCCGCTACGGCATTGGCGTCATAGTTTGCAGTAATTACATAAAATAAATGCTAACAGCACGTTTTTTTGTTGTTGTTGCTTTTAACCAAGAATCGAGACTGTTTTACGTCCATATCTATAAAAAAATTCAGTGATTTAAGCATTTTATTTTTCTTTAGCGACACCGCAATTGTAATTGACGACACAAGACGTCAGCGTCACACAACTTGCAGTTGATGTCTCAAGCCATTGGCTTCGCTGAATCAACTTTGACTCACTTTAAACATAATTTTGTCAAAACTAAGGTTTGTCAAAAACTATTTTTCTCAATGTTTTTACGTGATTTAAAAAAAGTTTCATGTTTTGTTTTTATTCCCACCACTCTTTCCTCGCTTTCAGCAGCAGTGAAGTCTTTTCAAGGACAGACGTACGCGGCTTGAATTATTTTAACGCCCTTTGCTGTCGATATAACCTTTATTGAGTCCTTCAACTTTTATATAGTACTTATCATAGAAGTTACAGCTTTGCCAAATCGTGTACGTGCACACCTACAGTAGCTCGTGGTTTTCAAACATATCAAGCTTTAATTCAATAGAAATCATCTGATTCTTCTTCTGGAAACGTAATTTTCTTAGCTCATTTGTCACATTTGTACAAAAAAAAAAAAAAAAACTATATGCAAAGCGGCATAAAAAGAAGCAAGTTCCATGTTTTAAATAAACGTCAGTTTCATTTCCAAATCAGGAGGAAGCAGAGAGGGTTGCGAGGAGAGGCCTCCTCGATGATATAATTCAAAACGGATAAAAGCAAGCTTAGAAAAGAACGTTTTCACTAGCTGACAGGCCCATGACTCACAGTAAATGATGTGGCAAATTAAACACAAATTGAGCTAAAAAGTTCAGGTCCCTGGGAGGACTTATGATAAATTCTATTAAGGAGGAGCTTTACCTGATGGCATGACTCACTCTCGAAGGTCTAGCTCATTGGCAATCAAAATCTTGGAAGGTCTGCAGTCTTGAGACGCTTCCAACTCATTGGCTGCCATTAATGGCGATAGGCATCCAAGCCTTTTGAAATTCATGTACACATCTGAAAAGGATATAATTATACAAATGTAAATGTTATCAGAAACTGTAAGTGACATAAGCGACAAGGAGAGGCTTACCGTTGAGATACTTTCCAAGGTTGAAGTGGTTATAAGAAGAGATGCACACAGAAATCTTGGGAACAGATTCTCAGTTTTCCATCATGACAAGTGATGAAAAACGACATCTGGTTCGCTGCAGAGCTGACACGAGAGGTGCTCACTTCGAATGCATGGAGATGCTTATCCTTGAAATTTTTTCTGAGGTTGAAGTAGGAATATGTATGGATGTACAACATACATTTTGATGACGTTTGAGCACAGTTTCGGGCATTACCTGTAGTGGTACAGTGCTGGCCAAAAGTATTGGCATCCCTGCAATTCTGTCAGATAATTCTCAATTTCTCCTAGAAAATGATTGCAATTACAAATGCTTTGGTGGTAATATCTTCATTTATTTTACTTGCAATGATAAAACACAAAAGAGAATGAAAAACATTTTTTTAATCATTATCATTTTACACACAAAGAAACTGCAACGCTGTCATAAATCGTCGTATCATGAACATGTCGTCGAATGTAGAAACAAATGGCAAGTCAAATTTTACGTCGGATGTCGAAAAGATCATGTGTCGAAGTGGTCGTATGTCGAGGTACCACTGTATTTATTAGAGATGTCCCGTGCCGATCGATCGGGTCCGATCACGTCATTTTCAAAGTATCGGAATCGGCAAAAAAATATCGGCCATGCCTTTTTTTAATATATATATATTTTAAAATTAAATCGTTTTCTAATTGTATTTAACGTTACAGACATAATATCCAGAGTCTTTAGTCTAGGCTTAAGGTAGGGTTATCAAATTTATCACGATAACAGCGGTAATAAGTTTTTTTTTTAAAAATGTATCTCGTTAAAATTTGTAACGCAATTAATGCATGCGTTGCACAACCCACTCACGCATTGTCGTGCTCAATCTGTATAGGCGCCGTTTTACCTATATAGAGAGATAAAAGTAGCGTAAAATGAGTAGAGTGAATATTGGCAGCCTTTGGAGGCTTATTTTAGTTGGCTAAAGCCTTACAGTCCCCCTCCCTATGATTAGAAATATCATGGGAAGCAATGTGGGGAAGCAAGGTAGCAATTGATCTTTTCTTAACACCTTATTTTATTTCCCAACGCAAAGAAGATATATCAATTGGTAGCACTACGCACAGTCAAGGTTCCACTTCTCATCATGCACTGGGGCATGGCTACAATATCATTTACTGAAAGCTCAACAAATACACTAGATGGCAATATTTAGTCACAATATACAAAGTCACAAGTCTTTCTATCCGTGGATCCCTCTCACAGAAAGAATGTTAATAATGTAAATGCCATCTTGAGGATTTATTGTCATAATAAACAAATACAGTACTTATGTACTGTATGTTGAATGTACAGTATATATTCGTCCGAGTTTTATTCATTTTTTTCTTAATGCATTGCCAAAATGTATACGATCGGGAAAAATTATCGGGAATGATTGGAATTGAATCGGGAGCACAAAAAAAAGCAATCGGATCGGGAAATATCGGGATCGGCAGATACTCAAACTAAAACGATCGGGATCGGATCGGGAGCAAAAAAACATGATCGGAACAACCCTAGTATTTACATTTAATAGAACTTTGTGTGTGTCTGTCGGTATGTTCCCTATGGACACCAAAACAGCCATGCAGATTTTGACGAAATTTTACACAGTTGTACTTTGTGCTTCTGGGGGTGTTTTTAGATGGGTTTGATCTCTGTAGGCCTCCATTTAGTTTGGAAAGTTAATTCGAAACTCAAAAAATTAGCTAGAAAATCCCTGATTATGGACGTGTAAGACTCGTCTCTTGCAATTGCAATGTCGCAGTTGGCTTTTAAACTCTAAGGTTTCATGTACACATTTAAATGTGCTGTGATGTGACGTTGTGGCTTTGAGTACTCCACAACAAGAGGCTGGATTTTTTTTTTTAAATCTAAAATTTTGGGGATATTACTACGGGATTCATTTTGGCTGGATAGTCATACTACAGGTAGTCCCTGGGTTATGAGTGAGTTCCGTTCCTACACTGGCGACGTAACCCAAATATCCAGACGGAAGACGGAATTAACTATTTAACTACCCCTAAATGCCCCCCAAATCTCAAAATAACCATCCTAACACATGTATTTCATTGTACCATCCTAAAGTCCTAGCTAGACAGTGAGCTCAGCTCTGAAATGTCGATGATAGACATCCGTGTGGTTTGCTGACTTTATTCAGATGCTCATGACATCAACACTTGCAGAATGAAACTAAAATAAAAATGAAATAAAATCTGTTTCATCTTCAATAAGAACAATTCAAATCTGGCATTTATAATTAACTGCTGATAGAGCGATAACAATTAACACAAACTATTATCAGGTATCAGTTAGCATCCGCACATAATAGTAAACAATCACATAAACTCACCCAAAGTATTAGAATACAACTTAAACCGCACAATAAACAGTACAAAAGGTGTTTTATGCAAGCGTGGGAGCTTCACAAGCAAGAAATGTGCGTGCAGGCTTGCAGGCTTGTAGGCATTCCTCTCTCTCTCACTCGGCTGCTCGACTTCTTCATTGGAATAAATGCACTCTTCCTCGTACAGTGGGGAGAACAAGTATTTGATACACTGCCAATGGGAAAACCCATTGATAGTGTATCAAATACTTGTTCTCCCCACTGTATGTGCAAATACGTTTTTCGTTGTGTATGCATGCGCTCTCACTTGCGTGCCATTAGTACTATCTGCTCTATGCTTCCTGCGCCAAGATGAGAGCATTCATCAAAAAACAAAGGTCAACATTATAAAAAAAATTAAATAAGAAATGATTCTTCGTAAACCCTTCATAAAGTTGAAATCACGTAAGTCGAGTACGCCGTAACCCGGGACTATCTGTATACTATTTTGGGAAACACTTTACAATAATATTTATAATATTATAATAATATATATATATAATATTTATATTTTTAACTTATTTTTTTAGCGTAACGTTGTGCCGTACTGCTTCTGTCTGACAATGAATGACCTGAAAAGAATTACAATGGTATCTGACTGCCACTGTTACCGTTTCTGTTATACATATATAAAAAAACAACTTTAGTAAGGGGGAAGTGTAAATAAATTATAGAATTAAGATGTGTTATCAATGAAAAAATTAAAAGTGTTCGTTGGCTGTCGCTGAGTAGCATTTGCGATCGCTACACAAAGCTAACTAAATTACCCCCAAGAACGGTAAGAGACGTAGGACAACCAGACGATATACTGTATAAGAAAGACAGGGCTGATGGTAAAAGATAGCTTGTTGACACAGGAGAATGTCATTGTCAGTCGCGTCGATAAAAAAGCTAAAGCTATGCTTAGGTCGGCTCGTTTTTTTCATCTTTTTCAGCCTTCGACACTAAAGCCATCTCTTTAACTGAACATGTTTATGTTCTTCCACATCTTTGCCAGTCAATTTGGCACCAGGCACATCATTTTCAGAGAGAATTTGTAGGTTTAGCTCTGTAAACATCTCCTTTGTACACGATTTCCATTCATTTCCTATTAGGGACAAACGGCGGCTTGTCCCTACTTAGCAACAGTAGCTAATGTCATGAATATTAATGAGCGGAAGTGACGTGTTGCTTGCGGTACGCCATTGGAAGGATAATTTTTATTTTTTGCACTGTCGCAGACAATCTGTCTAAATCTATTGTCTCCCTCACAGACCGTGAGAATATTTCAGTGCCACATTTCTGTGTCTTTCTTCACATAAACACTTCTGTAGTGAACATTTTCAGTAGAAACCTACTGGTGCCTTGATTAAACAGTGACACCTTTTAAAAACTATCGATTCTTGGCGGGAGCATATCAGTAACCAACTGGGATACAAGGTATCGTGATATACATTATCGCTTTAGCAATATACTGTCGCACCCCTAATAAGTGACGTAAATAACAATGTTTTCTGATGTAAAAATTGTCATCAGCTACTGGACCACAATACCAGTGATGATTTAATCGATGAAAAGTAAGTGCTTACTAATTTTTCCAAAATGGATTTTTGATAATGATAATGAAAACCATTTTCATTTTAGTGGTAAAAAATACCCATACGCTAAGTTTGTTGGTAAAAAAATCGCCCTCTTGGCTGCAGTGTTAGTGTTAATATACTGCCATTCGCTTTCAAATCTTAAAATGGCCTAAACTTATGACTTTCTGCTATCTTGCTACTAAATTGGCTCTATTTTCCTCTTCCAAATGGGACACCCAGTTTGTCTTTGCCTTTTTATAGAAAATGTAAATAGACCGAGAGAGCCAGCAGGGCTTCATTTGCATTAATGCACATTATTCACTTTCCTATTTATTCCACAAAGACGGCAAATAAATGCACAGCAAAGCAACCCAATTGTTCTCTCGCCACCATGACAAGAGGAGGGAAAATGTGTCTTGTTGTGATCTCCTGTGACATCAGTCTTCACTCGTCTATAGAGCGCTCTGTCACACGTTGTCACTTTTTTTAGGCGTGCTGAATCCCTCTGATAAGATTTGATGTTTCTGTGATGCTGAGAAGGCTTCTATTTCCTTCTCCCCCTTCCACTTTGTCAAATTAAAAGAGAACGCTACCGCACAAGTTGACTGAGAGCCGGGAGACAAATCGGCTGTGACAGGTGCTAAGGAGAGTTGTTATTTTGGGTGGTAATTGCGTATTATTCAACGCGGCTAGAGGAGGACAACGGAAAAAAAACGAGAGAGAAAATGACAATGAGAGGGAAAAAGAGAGAGAAGGGCAGGGAGGAAAGAAGAAGAAATCATATCCTAATGAGTTAGCGTGCGGCCTCGCGGGCACACTGAAGCAACATGCATGCTGCCAAGTGTACTCTGCATCGAGCCCGGGGGCCCCATTTTCTTCCATGTTGTGGCTCATTACAAGGCCAAGGCAGCAGCAAGTCGTGTTCATTAACTTAGCGGGGTCACTAAGAGGCCTTCAGCGTGTTCTCCAGACTATTTAGCAGTATTACAGTACATATCAAGAAACAATGCGCAACAATATAAAGGATCTTACATTTTGGTGAATATTTTGATGATGTTATAACTAGGGTTGTTCCGATCATGTTTTTTTGTTCCCGATCCGATCCCGATCATTTTAGTATGAGTATCTGCCGATCCCGATATTTCCCGATCCGATTGCTTTTTTTTTTTTTTTTGCTCCCGATTCAATTCCAATCATTCCCGATAATTTTTCACGATCATATACATTTTGGCAATGCATTAAGAAAAAAATGAATAAAACTCGGACGAATATATACATTCAACATACAGTACACAAGTACTGTATTTGTTTATTATGACAATAAATCCTCAAGATGGCATTTACATTATTAACATTCTTTCTGTGAGAGGGATCCACGGATAGAAAGACTTGTAATTCTTAAAGGATAAATTTGACTTTGTATATTGTGACTACATATTGCCATCAAGTGTATTTGTTGAGCTTTCGGTAAATGATACTGTAGCCATGCCCAAATGCATGATGGGAAGTGGAACCATGACTGTCCGTAGTGCAACAAATTTATATATCTTCTCTGCGATGGGAAATAACATGGGGTGTTAAGAAAAAGATCAATTACTACCTTGCTTCCCCACATTGCTTCTCACGATATTTCTAATTGTAGGCAGAGGGATTGTGAGGCTTAAGCTAATTTAAAAAATGCTCCATAGGCTTCCAAATTTCACTCTACTCATTTTACGCTGCCTTTTAGCTCTCTATATAGGTAAAACGGCGCCATTACACATTGAGCGTGACAATGCGTGAGTGGGTCGTGCAGCGCATGCATTAATTGCGTTAAATATTTTAACGTGATACATTTTTTAAAAAATTAATTACCGCCATTATCGGGATAAATTTGATAACCCTACCTTAAGCCAAAACTAAAGACTCTGGATGAGTGTAACATATTATGTCTGTAACGTTAAATACAATTAGAAAACGTTTTAATTAAAAAATATGTACAGTATATATTAAAAAAAAAAAAAAAAAAAAAGGCATGTCCGATATTGTTTTGCCGATTCCGATACTTTGAAAATGACTTGATCGGACCCGATCGATCGATCGATCAGGACATCTCTAGTTATAACTGAAGAAGAAAAAAATTGATTTTCTCTTTTTACAGGTTCTTTTATTTTCTTAATGAACAGGAAATGACGACACACAATTCAGGAACAAAAAGAAAGCAACAATCACCTAAGATAAATACATTTATTAAAGGGATTCACGGATGGAAAGGCTTGTAGTTCTTAAAAGGTAAACGTTATTATGAGTTAAAATCATTTCAATCAATCAATCAATCAACAGGAAAGACGGGCGGAGACGAGACAAGACTTGGAAAAAAAAGGTGTTCTGCCAAAATGTGCTACACCGGCGAAACGTCTACAAGAGGCGAATTTGACACCCAAAGTACTATCGTGCGCTTTCAGCTATTTTTGTTCAGATGCATACAGACAGAACATACTAAAGATGCCCTAAGAAAATACTTAAACATAGTAATATAAAATAAGAGTGGTTTAAATATACTACGTCACTAATGTGGTTAACAGATCAACAATCTGCTTTAAAAGACAAGAAAAGACAATGCTTAAAAGTATGAGAGGGAAACACATGCAAAAAGAATTTTGAGGCAATGAAAAGGTAATAAAAGACTCAATAAAAACACAAATAGTAAGTAATCGGTACTTTTAACCGATGTGCGCTTGTGTTTGATGTCTCGCCGCGTAGAAGGAATTGGAGTATTTTGGTAGTGTTTGTTTAGTGAAAGTGACAATCTACGTCATCACCCCGAGCCTCCATTGCGCACAAAAAACATGGCGCCCTCAGTCAAAACATGTACTAAATATAATAGATTTTTAAATCAATGGCAATATTTTATGTGTTTCTAATACCATATTTTTGTAAAAGAGAACAATTGTGGCTTATTACAGCCTATAAGTCTTTAAGTCTGAGGTTCCCTTGCGAATAGGCAGGCTCCCATGTTAACCCATAAGGTGGCTCACAGGAAAGTGGAATTGTACTAGACAGCTGTGTTATCTTTTTATGACCTTGCTTCAGTGAAGTAGCTGAGAGCTGCAATCGTTATCCTATTAAGACCAAGTGATATGAAATTAATGTACCAAGTAACAAATACCAAATACAATGAACAAACATGGGAACAAATATATCTACATTACTTCTCAACACTGGCATTAACTTATCGGCTGCCCCCTCCTAGTCAAAATTGATTGGACGCCCATCGCTGCCAATGGCAAAGAATGAGTGGAGCGTAATGAGCTGCTCAAAGGTGGTAGCAACATGACTCATTAGGCGATCAATGGTGAAATCGCACAACCTGAAACAACGCATAACGGGTCACGTCACATGGTAGAACCGAACAGCGTGGTGCTCTTCCCACATTCCGACTCCGAGGGGGGTCGAATCGACCCTGAGAAAGAAGTCAGAAATAGAAATCTGCCATCTTGGACACTTTGGACTGCGTTGAGTCAGTAACGAGTCACCGTGACACGAATAATGGTGATGCTCAGTTAATAAGGAGTCACTTTTAGGAGCAGTCACAACACACAAGTTGGATTGGACAAGCTCTCGGTGGGACATGTGATTCATTTCAAAACGTCAGAAAGATGACTGCACCTCTGTATTAGATGGGACAAACATGGAAAATTCATTTATTCAGAGTGTCCATATAGACAAACACCATCACACTTGTATTCATTCCCAAGGACAATTTAAAGGAAGGCAACGTGTATGTTTTCTGAATGCAGGAGGAAGCAGGAATACTCAGAGAGTCCACAGAGGTATCAGGCTACCATGCTAAGCCAGGACGATATTTAAACAACCAAATTTTAGAACTGTGGTATTGTTAAGGTAAAAAAAAATGTTAAAAAAGTCAAAAATGAAAAATAACAGATGCAAAAAAAAATTTTTGAGTAAGGCAAATTAAAATTTAAAAAATAAATATTTAATACTAAAGTAAGTAGCTCATCATATTGTAATAGAATTTGGAGTATTTTTTTTAATAATTGAAAAAGACAAAAATGCAGAACAAAAGAGAACAATTCAGAACATATTCTCAGCTATCTATGTATAGGTGGATATACCGTATTTTCCGGACTATCAGTGGCACCTGAGTTTAAATTGCATTTTTGGGGGAAATATATTTAATAAAATCCAAAACCAAGAACAATCATGTCATCTCGAAAGGGAATTTAAAATAAAAATAGAATAGAGAACAACAGGCTGCCTATGTGTACTGTATGCTAACGTTACATGACACATCGACAATGAACTGAGAACGTGCCCAGTATGTTAGCATAACATACAGTAGCTATTAAGATTTAGTCAGATAACTATAGCACTGTGGTGCTTAACCTTGCTAAAGGTACCGAACCCCACAAGTTTCACATGAGTTCAGCGAACTCTTCGGAATTAGATAATAAAGCAATTTTTTTTTTTTTTTTCAAAATTCATTCAAAACTGACGTATGTAAGCTAATAATTTAGCAAATTCCCGTTCAAAATTCTTCTCATTTTGACATCATGTTTTATAAACAGGTCAAAATTTGAGACCACGCTGCCCATTAGTCTGTTGTATTCCCTCATACCGACTGCGAATCAACCTTCCACTGAGCAAACCAGTTCTATCAGATCAAGGACTAGAAGAAATGGATTGAGCCTATAAATTGGGAGCAAACCTGTCCAAAACCTGTTCTAAAAAAGCCACTTTGCCTATATTCAATCAGCGTAAAAAACAGGGCTCTACGTTTTTTTTTATCTTCACCGAATCCCTTAGACTTACTCACCGAACCCCTGGGGTTCAATCGAACCCAGGTTAATAACCGCTGTTATAGCATAAAGAACATGCTAGCAAATTTACCAAACCATCAGTCTCACTCCTAACCACTAAATCCAAAGAAATCTTCATCCTTGGTTTAGTGTGAAAATAACACGTGAAATGATACAATAATGTGTTAATAATTTCACACATACGTAAGTCGCAACCCCGGCTGAAAGAATCTGACCTTCTAGCCAGATTGCCAGAATCACACCAGCCGAACCGCCGGAACCGCGCTAGCACAATTCCAATGACCCGGGCCGGCGGAAATCCGACAACCCTGCCAAAAGGCCAAACTCCGCGCGTTCAGTTTAGTCTTAATCCCTTGTACTGACTCCATATTAAAAGCTGGGAAAAGGCTTCGAAACACAAGTTGACAATTTATTCCAAGTCGAGAGCAATCATACAGTACAGAGAAACCCAGGCGAGGAGGCAAACTGGTTCCAGGGTCACCATATCACAAGTCAACAAAAGATTACTGAGAAAAATGACAACGATTAGTTAAACATTCAGTCTTTTAAAGGCTCTGGTGAGGTAGGCTGTGGTCCGGAAGAAGGGCGTGTTTGGGTGTTTTTCAGGATTACTGTCCTTTGGACAGGAGAATTCGGGCGTTACTGATGTCAGGGCAACTAGAGTTGAGGGTTTTGCCATCCTCAACGCCACGTGAGTGCTGAGTGTTCACTTCTCGGTCGCGGGGTCTTCCGAATCAGATGTTTCTTGTGGCAAGACAAGATGTCCAGCCATTTGTTCTGGACTGTCCAGAAAAGCATATCGCAGTATTTGGTGGTGCAAACGTGGGCTTGTAGATGTCTTGCCTATCATCTGCTTGTCAGCGTCAATCTTGCTCAGTCAGCTGCATGACTCGCGCTGGGCTTCCGTGGTCAGAAGACGTCCTGTCTCTCTTCTGCCCTGATTTGTCTGTTGTCTTGGTGCTGCAAATTCTAATCACTTCAAGTCCAGTTTATAATATCAAATATATTCTACTTGTTTTTCTTTATCAATGATATAAAGAAAAGATACTATTCCCTGATTGGTTATATCAAGTGAGTTAGAGTAATACAAACAGTCAAACAGTAAATACGAGAAAAGATACTGTTCGCTTCACCGTCTAAACTATTAAAAAAACCTGCAAGTTATAATCCGAAAAATACGGTATGTGGGTTAGACTTGGACTTTTTTGTTATAAGAACATGAACACAATTATCTTCTAACGGAAGCAAACAAAAACAAAAAAACAACTAACACAGGCATGCTTTTGCTATTTCAAAAAACGTCATTTCATACAATTTATAAACTAGCGACTAAATGTTCATTTTTCGACTAAATACCTATTTTTTTGCTCAACATCCCACTAACTTGTCGGAAAACTGAGCACCAACACAATATAAAATAAGCTTAACAAACATTAGTGACTTTTTTCATCCTTTTCTCCTCAGTCGCCATTTTTCCCATTGCATTGAAACGCAGTGGCAAAGAGGTTTTACGCAGAAAGCCGTGGTGTCTGCGAGAGATATGCCGGTGGAGTCTAGGCTCACAGTAATCCTTTGTCACATACAATGTGCAAATATAATAACACTCACACGGCTCAAGCGTACAGTGTAATCAGCCCGAGCGTTGCGTCACGTCAGAAACACGATACTAGATAAGACTCTATAAGCTTGATATGCGTTCAATCCATTTAAAGCATTTCCAACGACAGCTCAACTCGCTGTTACGACAAACTTCCTTTGGCCAACCGCATTGGTGGAGGGGTAAACAAAACCAAAGTTTTTCATCTTTTTGACGTGTTTACCTCCTCTATCCCAGCTGATAAAAGCGACAATTTGAATTGTAAAAAGCCAAAAGACAGGGAAAACATACGAGTACTTCGGTTTCACTATGCGGCTTTTATGTCTCGCTCGCATTAGTTACATAATGTACTAAATATGTATGCCGGGCCGTCAGTTTGGAAAAATATGGCGACGTTCTGTCCGGATTTCGGAACGCGTCACGATAAATATTCATGCGGGAGGTATGAATGAGATGTGTGCGAGTGGAGACCCGTGGTTTTACCTCACATATTTGCTCATTTTAATCATTTTAGGAAGCACTGCGGCAGATCTCAAATCTTCATCGACATTAAGTGCATGTTCCAGTAAAGGAGACGGAGCTTTTATAGTCCTCCTACTTGACCTCTTCTCTGCGCACACACACCAATCTACTTCATCTCCAAGCACACTCCAAATCACTGTCTAGGCCAATTTCCCATCCCGCAGTGACATGACAGCTCGGCCTGGCAGACATTTTTGACTCAGCTTGGGATCTTAAGGAGATGATCACGCTGGTTGATGCCACTTTATCACCACAGTCTTCAATTTATAGTAACCACAACAGAGGGAGGACGCTGCCACCTGGCTACACGGATTAACAGACACACACATCCGCGCACACTCTCTCCCAAGGCCATAAACACTCATTATAATGTGCTATGTCATCTGCTGTGGGTTTGGCCTGGGAATTACACAGCCCGGAGTGTTTTCCCTGACTTGGCACACATGTAAGTATGTGTTAGTATCAAAGCAGCTTTCTGGGATACAACGAGATTATTGAGTGTGAAGACGTCGAGCTGACATCTTACTTGATAAGATACGATCTATTATATTCAGTAGGCTAGTAAGTCCAACGTAGCTGTTCTCTCTGCTAGGCACAAAGCGGAAGATGGGCGATATCCTATTTGTCCTGCTTTCATCCATTGAATAGAGTACAATAGTCGTTATATGAAAACCAGGAAAATCCACAGTAAATTGTCTGCCATTGACGGCGATGGAACTGCAATCCATTTGAAATGGGATGGGCTGAGTCTGTGACAGTACACTGTAAAAACTGTGATCAGGGTTTGGTAATATTTGCAAAATAAATAAGAGTAGACTATACTTAATAAAAACGACTGTGTGCAATTTACAATCACACTGAGCTGAATTCACCAAATTTTAATAATTTATCAACTGCATTTTGATTAGGTTTTTTTTGTGTGTGTGTATAAAATCATCTGAAAACCAGTGAGTAGAATTTACTTACGGTATGTTTATCAAGAAAGTCAAAACTGCAGAAAATTGATAAATTTTACTCATTGGAATTTGGAAGGTCTTATTTTCCCGCCCAAGGCATTTTTCATGACACGACAACAAGTCTGCCACACATTTCACAGACTACCGTTTGCTTAAAGGTAAGACCTGTTTAATTGTTCTTAGTTAAACAACTCAGGTGTCTGTAGCAGTTAAACATTGCTTTTTGTTACTGCAAATTACTAAACATGGCAACTTTACTGCACTTTCAGTCAAAATTAAGTTTCAGTGTTAGTGACTGAAGTCAGTCTGCGTTATCTTTGATTCGACTAAAAGCATTGCAATGATTGAAAAAGTAGTCTCAATATGACTGGATGTAGAGTACAAGCTAATCTTTTTTATTAAATTTTTGTGTCCTAACACCCCCCCCCCCAAAGTCTTACGTAACATTTTTACTCAAGTAGCGTGTTAAAAGCAGAATTCTTGTCGCATTTTCACTGTATGTGTTTTGAGCACAACAGCTGGTGTTTTGCGACATATACAGTATTTTACTACTAAGGTTGTTCCGATCATGTTTTTTTGCTCCCGATCCGATCCCGATCGTTTAAGTTTGAGTATCTGCCGATCCCAATATTTCCCGATCCGATTGCTTTTTTTTTTTGCTCCCGATTCAATTCCAATCACTCCCGATAATTTTTCCCAATCATATACATTTTGGCAATGCATTGAGAAAAAAATGAATAAAACTCGGACGAATATATACATTCAACATACAGTACATAAGTACTGTATTTGTTTATTATGACAATAAATCCTCAAGATGGCAATTACATTATTAACATTCTTTCTGTGAGAAGGATCCACGGATAGTAAGACTTTGTATATTGTGACTAAATATTGCCATCTAGTGTATTTGTTGAGCTTTCAGTAAATGATACTGTAGCCATTTAACTGTTCTGCCCAAATGCATGATGGGAAGTGCAACCATGACTGTGCGTAGTGGCACCAATTGATATATCTTCTCTGCACTGGGAAGTAACATAGGGTGTTAAGGAAAAGATCAACCACTCCCTTTCTTCCCAACATTGCTTCCCACGATATTTCTAATTGTTGAGAGAGGGATTTTAAGGCTTTAGTCAATTAAAAAAAGGCTCCAAAGACTGACAAAATTCTATCTACTCATTTTACGCTGCCTTTTAGCTCTATATATAGGTAAAACGGTGCCATTATAGATTGAACGCAGCAATGCGTGAGTGGGTCGTGCAGCACATGCATTAATTGCATTAAATATTTTAACATGATTAATTTTTAAAAAATTAATTACCGCCGTTGACGCGATAAATTTGATAGCCCTACTTTAAACCAAAACTAAAGACATTTTGTCTTTAACGTTAAATACAATTAGAAAACGATTTAATTAAAAAATATATATATATATTAAAAAAAGGCATGTCCGATATTTTTTTTGCCGATTCCGATACTTTCTACTGTAACTCTGTTCAGCCCTTGATCGTGTGATTAAATTGTTTTGATTTGTAGTGAACTGTTTGGATCATTTACAATTTACCTGGTGTGAAAATATTGTAGCGATTCTCATATGTTCTGCCGAATTGCAATATGGGAGTTAGGGCAACCACGACTGTAAGTGGTGGTTGCCAATGTTATTACATCTGTATTGTGTTCTATAAAGAGCGCTGTCTCTTGGTGTTGTCCTATGTCGTAATGTGGCCTGTTACATGGCTTTACATCTTGACACATCTTGCACAAATAAATGTTTTTCAGCTGCTGTTTTATGCACTGAAATATGTTGATGTTTCTTGATGCTGCAGTTTACTTAACTCATTTACTACCAAAAACGTATAAATACGTTCTATTTGTAATTGTTTCAGTGACATCTCTGGGTTCTGATTCAATTTAGCTCCAAAGCAAAAAGCTGAAAATCCATTTATAGCAATAAAACTGGCCACTGGAGGGCAGCAGCGCATTTGGTAAGACCCGCAACCTGATTCAATGGCAACGAACGGGCAAGCCGCACGGCTGGGGCGCCGGCGAAGGAGGACCGAATGGATGCCAGGGGGTGGACGACCAAGCAGCACAACCGGTAGGACGCCCGGTGTAGGTTCACTATCCTCTTCCCCTCACTATCCACTCGCTCTCACTATATAATTGGCCGAAGAGTCGAAATGCTCTCCCGTGAAATGCCTGTTTAAAAATGTTCCCGTTGTTACTTCTTGCGTTCGCTTAAAAGTGCCCATTTAAAAAGGAAAAGCGATGGATGATACCACACACAGAGCGTATTATTAACCAAAGTTAAAGTTGTATAATCATATAGCGAGAATAAGGAACGTCACTGACAAGCGCAGGTGAGGGGAATAGGATAGTGCGCCTACACCGGGATGCCAGGCGCTGGACGACGGAGCAGAACGACAGGGACCACTAGTGCAGCGGACGATGCCTTTGAGTCTGTGCTGCTTACGAGCAGAGCCCGCAGGGACTCAAAAAAAATCATCTTAATGAGACAGGCAACAATGAGGGATAAGTTTAACAAGCTGTCGCGGTCAGATCAGCGTCATCTTTCAGTTAGTTATGTGTAAATAAATTGTTACTTTGCTATCAAAAGCTCAATTTATCTTGTTGTTTATCTTATTTTGTAAAAGGAAAACATTATTCAGATGTTTGGGATGTAACTAAAGCAAAAAATAGCTGTGTTAAAAAAGTTATATTTGATATGTATGCGTTCACAAAAAGCTCAATGTCTCCGTTTTTTCATCAGAAATTGGAAAATTGCTCAAACTAAGCTATTTTCTAATGCTGATTTCTAAAGAATGGAAAAAGATATGAATTAACTTTTTTCTGCTGAAAGAAGAGAGTCTAATCTTTCTTTTGGTGGGTTCCATGGTCATATAGAACAGAATTTTCTGGGCCTTGCAAAATCAGTCAAAATCCAGTAAAACGGCCGGGATCCAAGGGCCTTGCGCCGGTGAAAATGGCTGGGAGTGAATGAGTTAATTTTGGTCAGGATATTGGGTGAACAAGACCCAGAAAAAATATGGCAACAAAGAAACACTCAATATTATTGAGTAGATTAAAATCCTGTCATAAACAAATTATAATTTAAAATTAAAAAAAATATTTTAGGTACAAAAAAATAACCAAAGTGTAAATGTGTTGAATTAAGCAACAATGTGAATGAATATGAGTTGATATAACTTATATTTAATTCATCCAAATCAATTTCATGCATATACAGTATTTAGTAAATGTAAATCAATTTCACCCAACCTTTAACAAAGATAACTCAATTTCACTAGATTATCAGTAAATGTGAATCAGTTTCCTCCAGATATTTAGTTAATGTAAATCAGCTTTCCTTGTGAAATTGAGTAGGATATACTAAAAAAAATTTAGTGACATAACTCATCATTTGTTGTCTGTTACTACATCCAACACATTTCAGCTGTTGCTTTTATTAACATATACTTATTTTTTTGGGTTTAAATTAAGTTAATGCATTCAATACATTTTAATCTAAATTGGAGCACTTAAAATCTATTTGATTATATTAAGTGTCACTTTGTTGCCACAATTTTTTTGTGTAGCCATTGGTCATTTTTTTTTAGAGTGTATATATGCATATTTAATTGAACAACAAAATTGACCTGAATTGAATTGAGATAATTGCCAAAGACATGAATATTCAGAGTTTGGCCAGTGGCCTGCCTGGTGCTTCATGTAATGTAACCACATAGAGCATTGATGCAAGTGTCCTATTGAGGAAATCCATTTTAAAGTCGTTTTTTTCCCTCCTCATTACAAATGTGGTCAATAAAGCCTTCCTAGAATAATTTTCTGTCCACTATTTCCCCTGACAGCAAGTGCCTCTTTCTTTTCAGCCAATGAAGAAAATACAAACCATCCATCCATTCTCAGAAAAATAGGTGAGTCATGGTTGCCGTGGCAATGACAAAGATGCTATTTCCCTTGTTATTAGATGGTGTTCTGTCACAATGATCCATTTTATTTTAATGGGTAAAGTTATTAAAACTGTGCATAGACTTCATAATTATATTGACGGGTCAGAGTCCATCTTCACTGCGCCACACCTTCAAGTAGGGGGCGATCCCACAATTCGCTTCAGTTATTCACAGTCGGTCGCAGCGAAACATGCAGCAATCCAACGCCGGATTTAGGTTGAAAAAGTATAAAAGGTGTACCACATACAAACAGGAAGAATTGTCTCAGCGGTGATTTGTTCGAGGATTCAAGGTAATTATTACATTTTTTCATACAATGCATGCGTTTTGAAACGTGAAAAAAATCAATGGGAGAAATTAGCCGCCGCAGCATTGGCATTAACTTCGCAATATTTACTTAAAATAACCGCAAAAGCACTTCCTTTAAAACTTACAATTAAAAAGTCAGAGATCTGAGTCAATATTCAAAGAAACAACCAGAAAATTCATTGACTGTTCAGTTTTATCTACAACTATGCAAAATGGAAAAATGAATAATAAAATTGATTGCACTGTAAACAGAAGCTTAACAAGCTCCAAAACTCCAAAAAATAGCTTAATGGCGGATTGCAAGCAACTATCAGGTGCATACCGCCACCTACTGTACAAGAGTGTAGAGTTTTTTATTGGTCAAAATATTGCTCACCTGCGTAATCTTGCTTTTACCCGTGTTGCTGCCTCTAGTGCTCAGTTACGGTACAGTTGCACGGGCTTATCAATTGTGCCGACGGCATGTAAACAACACTGTCAATTCATAATGAGAAAAAATGAAAAGAAACAAAAGTAACGTGTGACGCAGGGGACAATTTGAAAAGTAGTGGAGTAAAAAGACAGATACCTGCTGTAAAATATAGTCAAGCAAAAGTAAAAAGTACCACTTCATATTTGTACTGAGGTAAAGTACAGAAAAACAAAAATGTACGTAAGTACAGTAACGAAGTACTTTTACTTCAATACATTCCACCACTGATTAAGGGGTACATCTTGATACATTTTTTCACATAGCATGCGCCATGTGTTTCGCATAAATATATTATGTGCCTGGGCTGTCATGGGACTCGCTTGACTTAATCTACCTCTTAATACTATAGATATTACAGAGCAATTGTAAAAACCATCACTATTATAGAAAACGCATACATCATCTGGAGCAGTTCAAAATCAATATTCATCTCATAACATGACAAAAACATAATGAAGAAAGTAAATCATACTCACCAGTATTGAAGTCGGCTGTACCAAGTTTTTGCTCTGACTGTCCAATCAGAAAATGCACTCATCCAAATTTGAAGACGAATTGACATTTTGACCGGTTTAAAGAGGCCCAAGTGACTCTCACATGACCAGAGCACAAAAACACTGAATAGATTAGTTTCGACAAAAAAAAAAAAAATCAATTTTATGGAATATTGGCTGCCATTGAGAGTGATAGATGTCCAGTCGATTTGGACTGGGAGGGCTGATATGAAATTATTACTGTCAAAATTGGACTGGACGTCTATTGCCAACAATGGCACTAAAGGATTTTTATTTTAAATATTGTAAATACAGTATATGTCAGTGCTATACTGTTTCCTGTACCTGATTGCTTATTAGTGTTTTATTAGTATTGTAATTTTTTGGCTCCCAATACCAATCCTATCACCTGGCTGTGTGGTGTTAGTGAATGCGGATATTGTACAGATACCACATATTCTTGATGAAATATAAATACAGTATGTATATTTAAATGTGTATTTTGAAATTAATTGCTGAGTACTCGCTGAAATTTCAAGTTGTTGCTTTCATGGCTTGGTCAGACAGGGCTGTTTTTGACATTAATACGAATGTTTATTAGTTTGTTCACTGACATCCTGCCACTTCAAATGGATTGTTCGTGTGGTGGTCCTTTCCCAGACTCCTCTTTACTTTTACCGTATTGGCCCGAATATAAGATGGCCCTGATTATAAGACGACCCCCTCTTTTTCAAGACTCAAGTTTGAAAAAAAGACTTTTTGAAGACCAAATTAATTTTTATACAGAAAATAATTACAGTACATCCGAAACAAATGATTATAACAATATATTTGAGAGAAAAAGCATGTTATTTTGACTCATTCAAATCTTAGTATGAAAACATTTAAATATGTAAACTAAAGTGCAATCACATTTGTAAATTAATGGCTACTGGTTTTTGAAATGTAAATAAACCTAAATCTATTGTGATAAAACAACAAAATTGCAAGAACTGCATTAACCATCCAAGTGAAGTCTAACTGTAACTGTAGTCTTGAAACAAATCTGAATAAGGAAAAACATTGCAATAAAATAATGCAAACTGATTAAACTAAAAACAGTAGCTGAGATCTGTCATGACAGAACATCACTTCAATGATATCTGGCGCCATCTAGTGTCGTGAATGTGTATAAAGTCTAGACCGCTAATATAAGACGACACTGTCTTTTTCAGTGTTATTTCAATGCAAAAAACACCGTCTTATATTCGGGCCAATACGGTACTTTGGTAACACTTCCTGTTTTGACTTGTGCCCTTAGTTCAACCTTGGCAGGCTGGGTGGTGTGTGGTGTACCTGGGAGTGGGCCTGCAGCTTGTCACTAATCATCACTGCTTTTAAGGAGCGGCCTGGGCAGCTAGCAGGTGCCAGATGATTCTGCCAGTCACCATTGGTACATCGCCCAACAAAGGGGCAGTTTATATGCTGTCGCTGCAACACAAAGACGCAACAATTGTGTTGCAGAATGGCCTCGCCTTTTTATGGTAACAGTGAAAACGGAAGGCGAAGACGCAAACTTTTGATTCCGGGCTCCAAAGTGGAAGGATTCGATTGCGGAGCTTGCTCTGCAACCATACAAATCGAAAGGTCTCGAGCCTTGCATACGTCACTTTGGGGGTGCGCAGCGTTGTTATTATACATTGAAAACAGCAAACAAGGCGGAACGTATGCTTGAATTGACTGTTTTTATAATTTTAAAAAATTATGTTTAATGTTTGCATTTTTGTGCCTTTTGGAGCGAAAAAATAATGCCATTGCTTGAGTGGGCAGGTACAGTGCCTTGCAAAAGTATTCGGCCCCCTTGAATCTTGCAACCTTTCGCCACATTTCAGGCTTCAAACATAAAGATATGAAATTTAATTTTTTTGTCAAGAATCAACAACAAGTGGGACACAATCGTGAAGTGGAACAACATTTATTGGATAACTTAAACTTTTTTAACAAATAAAAAACTGATAAGTGGGGTGTGCAATATTATTCGGCCCCTTTACTTTCAGTGCAGCAAACTCACTCCAGAAGTTCAGTGAGGATCTCTGAATGATCCAGTGTTGTCCTAAATGACCGATGATGATAAATAGAATCCACCTGTGTGTAATCAAGTCTCCGTATAAATGCACCTGCTCTGTGATAGTCTCAGGGTTCTGTTTAAAGTGCAGAGAGCATTATGAAAACCAAGGAACACACCAGGCAGGTCCGAGATACTGTTGTGGCGAAGTTTAAAGCCCAATTTGGATACAAAAAGATTTCCCAAGCTTTAAACATCTCAAGGAGCACTGTGCAAGCCATCATACTGAAATGGAAGGAGTATCAGACCACTGCAAATCTACCAAGACCCGGCCGTCCTTCCAAACTTTCTTCTCAAACAAGGAGAAAACTGATCAGAGATGCAGCCAAGAGGCCCATGATCACTCTGGATGAACTGCAGAGATCTACAGCTGAGGTGGGAGAGTCTGTCCATAGGACAACAATCAGTCGTACACTGCACAAATCTGGCCTTTATGGAAGAGTGGCAAGAAGAAAGCCATTTCTCAAAGATATCCATAAAAAGTCTCGTTTAAAGTTTGCCACAAGCCACCTGGGAGACACACCAAACATGTGGAAGAAGGTGCTCTGGTCAGATGAAACCAAAATTGAACTTTTTGGCCATAATGCAAAACGCTATGTTTGGCGTAAAAGCAACACAGCTCATCACCCTGAACACACCATCCCCACTGTCAAACATGGTGGTGGCAGCATCATGGTTTGGGCCTGCTTTTCTTCAGCAGGGACAGGGAAGATGGTTAAAATTGACGGGAAGATGGATGTAGCCAAATACAGGAACATTCTGGAAGAAAACCTGTTGGTATCTGCACAAGACCTGAGACTGGGACGGAGATTTATCTTCCAACAGGACAATGATCCAAAACATAAAGCCAAATCTACAATGGAATGGTTGAAAAATAAACGTATCCAGGTGTTAGAATGGCCAAGTCAAAGTCCAGACCTGAATCCAATCAAGAATCTGTGGAAAGAGCTGAAGACTGCTGTTCACAAACACTCTCCATCCAACCTCACTGAGCTGGAGCTGTTTTGCAAGGAAGAATGGGCAAGAATGTCAGTCTCTCGATGTGCAAAACTGATAGAAACATACCCCAAGCGACTTGCAGCTATAATTGGAGCAAAAGGTGGCGCTACAAAGTATTAACGCAAGGGGGCCGAATAATATTGCACGCCCCACTTTTCAGTTTTTTATTTGTTAAAAAAGTTTAAATTATCCAATAAATTTTGTTCCACTTCACGATTGTGTCCCACTTGTTGTTGATTCTTGACAAAAAAATAAAATTTTATATCTTTATGTTTGAAGCCTGAAATGTGGCGAAAGGTTGCAAGGTTCAAGGGGGCCAAATACTTTTGCAAAGCACTGTATGTTGTCTTCTGGGCAGAGGAGGTTATTGGTGTTAAGGAAGTGCATCGTTGGCTGTTGCCTTGTAAATCTGCACTGCCCCTTAGGGCCTGACATGAATACTATGCATTTTCACGTGGAACAGCGTAATGCACCAATGCTATTTTTAGACCGTGACTTCGTCATCGTAATGCGGAAGTGGGACATTATAGACACGCCCTCGCATACAATCAATGTTATTTCTGTTTGTTTTCTCCGGTAATCTTTCAAAAAAGAACCTGCCGATCAAACACTTCTGCTACTGAACTTGTAGAAACGACTCTAAACATTACAACATATGAAGGATGTTTTCTTTATAAGTTTCCTGAAACCAAAAACTCAGAGGAAAAAATGTGAAGAATGGATCAACTTGCGCGGACATCCAAAAGACCAGTTTAACGCCAGCAAGGTGAAGCCATTCACATTTCATATGCAGTAAACATTTTGTTGGGGGCCATGGTACTACAGAAGACGAAGAGGTAAGCCATTTTGATATTTTTACTTATTTTTTAGCGTGCCGTTTGACTGCCACTGTTACCTTTTCTTTTGTAAAAAAAAAAAAAAAAACAAAAAAAACAACAACTTTAGTAAGGGGGAAGTGTCAAAAACTACAGAATTAAGATTTGTTATTAATGAAAAAATTAAAAGTGTTCGTTGGCTGTCACTGAGTAGCATTTGCGATCGCTACACAAATATAGCAATGTAAATTGCCCCCAAGAACGGTCAGAGACGAAAGACAACCAGAGGATATAATATATAAGAAAGACAGGGCATATGGTGGTATAGGATAGATTGTTGAAACAGGAGAATGTCATTGTCAGTGGCGTAAGGCAATGCACACAAGAAAAAGGTGTCGATAAAAAAGCTAACTCTTGAACAGGTTGGTTCTTGTTCCCGTCTTTTTCAGCCCTCGACACTCAAGCCATCTCTTTAACTGAACATTTGTATGTTCTTCCACATCTTTACCAATGAATTTGGCATCAGGGACATCATTTTCGGAGAGAATTGGTAGGTTTAGTTCAGTAAACAATCTCGTTCGTACACTATTTCCATTCATTTACCATTAGAAACAAACAGGAGGTTGACCCACCTAGCAACAGCTGCTAACGTCATAAATATTAATGAGCAAAATTGACGTGTTGCTTGCAGCACATCATTGCAACATCGTTCGAATGGAGACGGAACCATATAAATGCAAACATGAAATTTGTCATACTCTCGGAGCATCACCATGTAAATTTTGGTTTTGACTCTCATTTTTTAACTTTTGACGAATTCTGTTTTTGTCTTCAGGACACCCACCCAGTTAAAGCCACCTGCTTTGAAGAAGCCACCTGCCACAGCCATCTACCGACATATCACCCCCGCCAGCCACCAACAACCTTGTCTTTGTTCAATAAAAGTCCCTTCAGCGTCCATCTGCTTCCTGGATGCTCTTTTTTCCGCATTAGCTTCGCCTATCCTGCCGTAACAGTACGTCTACTAGTTATAAACTCCTTTAAAATTCACAGCAGAAGGATGATTGAACGCCACACGATTGGGTGTCTAATATCATCTTGGGAAGGAGTACGTGCGTAGCTGACAGCCGTCTTGGGTGGGACAAAAGTAGCTATTACTATTACTAAAACTATTTCTCAGTACGACCCAATGACGTCATTTTAGTGCCGTATCAGTGCAACAAAACTACTCTCCACTACTTTACATAGAGCTTGATCTCAAAGAGAGAAGCAGAATCAAAGCAGCATAACCATATGTGGCTTGCACCCACACACGCACTCACGCATATACACACAGTATGTAGCGATGGCATTTGATACCCAGCAGTTCACTGAAGGGTCACTTACAACACTCCAGCTGCCGCCTTGTCTTTCTGTCACTCAAAAAAAAAAAAAAAAAAAAACAGACATAAACACACATACACTCCCATCTAAGTGGGCTCTAGTGTTTTTGCCATTGTTATGAATTATAGCCACAGATTTCAAGTGCGTCGCCTTGGCAACCACAGGTTTGATGCATGTCGACAGAACGTGTTGCGCAGTAGAGATAAGAGATGAGCGGAGTTACGATAGCAGGATGGAAATGCAGTTTGAGGGAGTTACATGAGCTTTGGAGTCGATAAGATGAATGTATATGAGGTGCGTGAGCCTGGGACGTCTCATGCTGATGGAAGGAGGCCCTAAGATCTGGGATGAACCATTATCGGCACACGCCGAGCAGAGAGAGAGAGAGAGAGAGAGGCAGGAGAGTGTGGTGCTATTTTCGTCTGGACGTTGTCATGGAAACTGCAGCCTCACTACAAATGGAGACGTCCAGAACACATGTATCGTCAGACAAATGGTGTGTCGGGCCCAGCGTGATACTCGGACGTGGCCGCACACAGCCCCTAGTCCCAACCCTGAATAAAAAATGGAATAAGAAAGATTTGTGGAGAGAAAGAGGGGATTTTTTTTGCGTTTTGGTAACTTTTCAGTAATATCGACGATGATAGACGTCCAATCATGGCCCTTCTACCTACGGCTTCAAAGCCTGATGTGTTTTTTTTGTCCTTCTGCTATGCTTTTTTTTTTTTTAATTGTCAACAGATGTGTCAAACTAATGTTTGCCACAGCCCAGATTGTTGTTACATTTTCCTTCTAAGGCCATTCGTCTGTCGATTCATATAAATGTAATGAAAGCTTTATATTATCACAAATTCACAACAAATTGAATGAAAGCACTGGAGTTCCTAACCCGAAATTTTAGGGGGCCTAAAATTTAGGCCCGCACAATTTTACCCCTGAAGAATTTTGTTCACATTTCAGCCAACATTGCTAATAGGGGAGCAGAGGTTTCTGTGTAATAACAACAACAAAATCAAGAAAAATACTAATTTTTTAAAGGAATCAAATCGACAAAATGATTGGTCTCAAAGACGTAAGTGTATCAGAGCAGTCTGTAGCCCAGTCTTCAACTATTCAATTTAATTTAAAAAAAAAAACAACATCGCAATGTTGTTTTTAAAAAATGACAGTCTGAAATTTTGCCCAGAGACATGAACTCAATGCACAGAATCTGCTTTTGTGGCTGTTGGAAACGGCAGCAGCCAAACGAAATGGTGCTCCGCTGCTTACCGCCTCCGTGCGCCAACCGGGAAGGCGGAAATTCCGCGCGTTCACCTCTTGCGTTAACCCTTTGTACTGACTCCATGTTCCAAAAGTTTGAAGAAGGCTCACCGAAAACAGGTTGACAATTTATTCGTCGCCAATGGTCAAAAAACAAGGCAAAAAAAGACGACGGAGGAACCATGCTGAATCCAAAACAAGGCTACATAGAAAAGTTTCCGAGCAGCGAATCTGTGTTATCTCAGTGTCCAGTGTTTTTTAAGTCCGTGTTGGAGTAGGCTGGGCCGAAGGTGTGGCTGAGTGTTGTTTCGGGACAATCCTTCTGTGGCCGGTTTTGGGCAGTTAGGTTCGTCCTTGGATGGGACGTGGTTGCCACAGCGACCGACGGTGGTCTTGACGTCCCTAGCGCCCGATATCAACTTTGTTATCCGGTCTACTTGTTTTAGGACAAAGCGCACTGCTCTTTGTCCTTGTTGGTGGTCGGGAGAACTGATTGCAAGGGTTGGTGCATCAATCTTGCTTGTGACGCACACATTGGGCTTCTGTGATAAGATGGCGTTGTGTATCTATTCTGCTTCTTTTCATTAAACTATGGTGTGCTATTTATTTTATATTAGGTGTGTTAAAATAGTACAGTCCTACAGTAAATATGAGAAATAATACTATTCCCTGATTAATTATATTACGTGTGTTAGAGTAAAGCAAACAGTTAGACAGTGCCTACAAGAAACGGTACCATTTTTCCATTTCCCCCTCATGAGCCCTGATAAGGTGATCCACTTTACTGTGTCCATGTGCATGGAGTGAAGTCTGCCTAAACTATAGTTAGATGAATGTGTTAGACTAATGCAAACAATTATATGGCATGTGCGAGAACGGTACCTATTCCCTTCACGGCCCACACAAATAACATGGCAGGCCAGATCTGGCCCGTGTGCCTTGGGTTTGACACCTGTATTTTGACACAATAACAGCACTTTCCCAGCACATCCTTGTCTGCCGACTTCCTTTCTGTCTGCTCCTTCCTTCCATCTCCCGCACTCTGAAGGACGGAGGTATTCCCACATTTCTCTGTTGCTATAGCAACACCGCAGCGAGAACGGGAAGGAGAGGACGCAGGGGGGAGGAGTTGTTGAGGGGAGTGCAGAAAGCGGCCTAAAGATGAGCGGATGTGTGAACAATGCTAATTCTAACGTGCTGGTGAACTCCCCTCTCTAGTCGCATCGCACAATGCGCAGCATCCTCATTTGCATAATAGCCTGTGGGAATATATTTGCTCAAATAATGCGCTGGAACTTTTTCCCCTATTTTTTTCCTCTAAAATGTCCTCACATACAAGTGCAAACCCGGGCACATGTGGTTCAGTTTCAAAGGTTCAATCATCACAAAGCAATGTCAAAGCAACCATAAGACATGAAAATGCATCTCTGTGGAACCCATATCGCAGTCAGGGGAAGGCCAAAGCTATTTCACATCAATGTCATCATCCTATTCGATCAGGATGGAACGCATTTGATTTATCTCTTCATATACGCGCACCCACATGCATACAAGGCCTTAGAAGAAAACCGTGTTGCATCATTTGAAGATGCAACACTGCGACGCAGAGGGGACCGGCACCTTCTTCTGTCAGCGTACACGTGTCGGAGCGAAACTCGATAGATGCGCATCATGTCTAATATTCTGTCATTAGAGCCCGACGCTTTTATGCTGTTTGTTACATGGAGCAGTCTGCTGCATGTCAACTGTCTCGCTTGTCCTCTCGCAGCGATCAATAACTCATCTCTCCACGTCAATATTCCTCTGCCCCACGGGACTTAAATGTCCTTCTTTAGGACAGAAGGAGAATTGGCAAGATGGCAGCGACAGAACGGGAAGCGCGCAAAGTGGACTTTCTTCCGCTTTCTAGTCTTTTTTGCTGCGTTGAATCATCAAGCTTAGGTCGGTGGGTGGATGTATATTTAATGAAGAACATGTCTTTACCAGACGGGCGTTTAGTTGCATGACATGATACATTTTGTGTCGATCAAAAATTCATTTGAGAATAAAGTCAAAGTGCTTGTGGCTGGAAAAAAATAGATTTTAGAGGATGTTTGAACTGGGAGGACTAGCAGTGAATGAGGATGTTTCAGTTCCCAAGACGGTGGTCTTAGATCAGTGTGTGTTAACCAGTGTGCCGTGATAGATCATCAGGTATGCCACGAGAAATTATCCAATATAGACAAGTTTCCTGAACGAAATATGGGCGGCGCCATCTTGGAAAATGTTTGCTCCAAACTTCAGAACACCATGAATTGTGGTTGAAGTTAGCAGTATGTTGACAAAGTTAAAACTGCTAAATTAAGCCAGAGGAACCCGCAGAATCTCCAAAAATTCAGCACAACGTAGATGAGATTGTATGATTGTTCTTATCACTTCGTCGATCATTCCTGGACAAAATTATAACAACCTTTCAGCCTGTGTTGACGTGAGGTATAGATTGATACGCTGGCCACTTGAGTGACCAAAATCAGGTGAAATTACAAATTACCGTAGTGGCCCGGTGTTTTTTGCATTGAAATAAGACTGAAAAAATGGGGGTCGTCTTATGTTCGTGGTCTAAACATTATACCCATTCACGACACTAGATGGCGCCAGATATCATCGAAGCGATGTTCTGTCATGACAGATCTCAGCTTCTCTCAGGTTTAACCAGTTTGCATTATTTAATTGTAATGTTTTTCCTTATTCAGATTTGTTTCAAGACTACAGTTACAGTTAGACTTCACTTTGATGGTTAATGCAGTTATTCCAATTTTGTTGTTTTATCACAATAGATTGGTCTATTTACATTTCAAAAATCAGAAGCCATACATTTACGAATGTGATTGCACTTTAGTTTACATATTTAAATGTTCAGATATTAAGATTTGAATGAGGCAAAATAACATGCTTTTTCTCTCAAATATATTGTTAGAATCATGTGTTTCAGATGTACTGTAATTATTTTCTGTATAAAAATCAATTTGGTGTTCAAAAAGTCTTTTTTCAAACTTGAGTCTTGAAAAAGAGGGGGTCGTCTTATAATCAGGGCCGTCTTATATTCGGGCCAATACGGTATATTACATTTGTCGAATAAATACTATTAAAGATCGCCATAATTACAATCATCATCGTGATAACAATATCAAAGGCAACAAGTCGTTTCATGCGCAAGATTTTAACTTTAGTATTTTTTAGCACCAGACACATGAAAATGCAGGGATAGGTAGAACATACCTTCCATAACACAGCGGCAACATGGCTACAAAAACACCCGGCCTTTGTGGTGGCACGAGCTTGGTTCCACATCTGCCTTCATGAACGTATTGTCCTCCCCTGTTGTGTTGACGGCAGATGGATGCGGTATTTCCAAATTGTCTTTTTTAAAGGATTTTGAGGAGTGGAGTAACGTTACTCTAGCTCCACTGTTGTTTTGGATGGAGAAATTCTAAAATAGAAGTTGCTAGCACACATGCGGAGGTAAAGCGGAAGTACCTTGGAAACTTGTCTATAGCATTTTTTTTATGTCGTCGGGCAGAGTTGCAGTAGGAAGGAAAGAGTAGGTAGAAGGTTTCGGTTGTGTGCAGATGAGCGAAATATTGCGCGTGTCGCATTCAAGAATGCTCGAATTCCTAACCATCAGCCACATTGCTCTCTGTGACAAAGTGGACTCCAGCAAGTCTACTGTACGTCATTGATTAGACTCGTCAAGTGTCGATATACACGAAAGTAAGGACACTTTCGTGTATATCGACACTTGTCAAGTGAAATCAAATTTTTCCATTTCATTTTATCCATATGTGACGACCGTCAACCCTCCCTCCGTGTTTTATTCCAACACAATGTCGAGGACAGCCAGGTGGCTGATGGCTAGAAATCCGAGCAGTTCTTGAACACCACACGAGCAGCTTTCCAACAGCGCCATGGTGCCAAGCAAGCTTAAACATCATCTGCAAACAAAACGCCCGTCGCTTCAAAACAAGTCGATGGATTATTTTGTTCATATTCGTGAAAACAAACGTGCCGTGACTCAGAAAAGGTTGAAAAACACTGTCTTAAATGTAGGGGTTGGGCATCGAAAATCGAGCATCGATGGGAATCGTTTCTAACACGCCGATGCTCCCGGAATCGTTCGAATTTTTATATTTCAATTCCTTGTTTCGATGCCCTGACCGCCGAGCGGGAAAAAAAATTGCTCGAGTTCAAAGAATAATATTTATATACAAGTTAAAATTAGCCTTGTAAGAAGTTCATTTAATTTAAAAAACTGTCGAGAAGTTGACTTTAATATAAACTATGCCATTTTTTTTTTTTGACTCTGCATTTTTTTTTTTACCCTGCCTCTTGAAAGAATCGGAATCGAGAATCGTTTGGAACCAGAATCGAAACGTGAAGTCGGAATCGGAACCGGAATCGCTAAATTTCAAACGATGCCCAACCCTACTTAGATGACTAGATTACAATATGACTAGATTACAATATACAATACATCAAACAAAGGTGTTTGTTCTATTACCAAATGACTAGCGTAAACCTAAGTCAAAATATTAAAAATGACGTATTACACGTCACAAAAGAACATGCATTTTGTTGTTGACTTGGACTGAAGGATGAAGCTACTGCTAATGCTAAGCTAATTGCTCTTCAGACTGACCTGAGAAACATGAGAGGGCTTTTAAATTTCTCATTTAATTAGCGGCAAAGCAAACAAATTACCCCAAATGCCAAGCTCTTATAAGCCGTGTAAAATCCTAGCGTACTCCCGGGGCCCGACTGGGCTGAGTAAATGTTCCGACATAATGTGCGGCGCTGATAAAAGCCAAAAGCATCGGGGGTCTACAGAGTAAAGACATGGCCTCCATCAGATGTTATGGTAAATCAATAATCAAGTAAGTATAATCTAATAACGGCATCCGCACCGAGCCCGAGTGTGTATTTGGGTGCGTGGGCGCGTATCCGCTGGGGAGCATTTTGCTACACACTGTACATTCCTGCAGTAATTACTCCGAGGTGTCTGCTCGCCGTGTTTGCCGCAAACTAAATATTCATAGGACAGTAATCGCTGTCACTTCATCACGTAGACTACAGAGGATAAAGGCATTAGAGGACAAGTGCTACTCCACATATAGACTGAAAGTATATACTACCCTGGAAAAATCCACACTCGCCTTCATTGGTCGATACAATAAAACCTTGGCGTGAAAGGATGCTGTGACTACCGCTTTAAATCACCGATTTTATTGATTCTTTGGACAATCATACGATATTTGCCCATATGACAAAGTGTCCTACTATTAAATTTGATTCAAGGGCCTTCGATGGATTTAATACTATACAGACTGTACACATTTAACAAAATTAGTTAAGTATCACTTAAAGCGATAAAAAAATTTAAAATGCGAAGCAATTTTGACATTTTTTTGACAAATTTGTTACTCAAACATCTCAGCTATTTGAATGAAAACCATTCATTTTAAAGGGAGCCTCGCACTTAAAGACTTGTAGGCTCTATAAGCCACAATTGTTCGGTTTTGCTCAAATATGTTATTAGAAACACTTAAAACATTGCCATTGATTTAAAAATTTATAATATTTAGTACATGTTTTGACCTACGGAGGGCCCTGTGTTTTATGGACGCTCGGGGTGATGACGTAGATTATCACTGTCACTCGATGAATACTACCGGGTTCCTGAGACGTCGAGCACATACACTCATCGGTTAATAGCGGCATGTACTTACTATTTGTGTTTATATTTAGTCTTTTATTACCTTTTCTTTGCCTCAAAATACTTTTTGCATGTGTTTCCCTCCAATACTTTTAGGCATATTGTTTTCTTGTGGTAGCTTTAGAGCAGATTGTTGATCTGTTGACCACATTAGTCACTATGCATATTTAAACCACCCTTATTTGATATTACTACATTTAAGTATTTTCTTAAGGCATCTTTAGTATGTTCTGTCTGCACGTATCTAAACAAAACAAGCTGAAAGCGCACGGTAGTACTTTGGGTGTCAAATTCGCCAGTGTAGCACATTGTGGCAGAACACTCGTCACGTCTCATCCCGTCTTTCCTGTTCATTTTGCTTTTGCTGCTCGTTTTGTAAAAAAAAAAAATGGCCAATGCTGTCATGCTAATTAATGTTCCTCTAGGTTCAAATTGAAAGGGTTGAACAGTTGACATGTTTATGTCGCTAGAGTGTTTTGTCAAATTTTGCACCCCATCAGAAATTTCAACTTTGCTGTTCTGCGCTTGCGCATAATGTTAAAAATGGCCGCAAATGCAGCGGTTCCAAAGTAAACACTACAAAATTTCTTTAAAGAAAGGAATATTTACTTAAGTTTGATCATGGATGGATATGCAGAAAAGTTTTCCTCTGACACATCCTGCCATGTTAGCTGCACACAACAACTGCACGCTGCTTTCTCACTGTTAACATCTTCGCTTTGTCGTTCAGCATTCATTTACGCCATATTCGTGTTGCACATGAATGTTTATGATGTAACTTGTTTTTTTAGCACCTTTGGATAACACTGAGAGTCCATCTGAATGTAAAAGAGGGCTTATTCACCGCCACAACAGCTTTGGGAACAAAATATTAATATAGGACAAAAATTTGATGGGACACCGGCAGCGTAACCATGTGACGTCCCCGCCATGCAAGGTCAACAACCTACTAGTTAAACTAATTTTACAAATTGTATAAAAACGAACTCATCAAGAGGGGTTTTAATACCAGACTATTTTAACTCATAGTAACTAGAGCTGGGAATCTTTGGGCACCTAACGATTCGATTACGATTCCAAGGCTCCGATTCGATTATAAAACGATTCTTGATGCACCCCCCCCTTTGTTTTTTTTTTAAATGTCTTTTACATTAGTTCCAAAACTGTTCAAAAATTCTCTCAGGCTAAACCAAACTACTATTTCAATATCAGGTTAACATATAACAGTAAACAAATATACAAAAATAACAGTAAATAAAAAACTCCCGTCCCCATTCTGTATGAGCAGCTTTAAACTACATTCAATTAATTTAATGTTGTGAATCACTGTTACAGTTGTTAAAATTGCTCCCGTTATCCCACTATTTCCTTTCTGTCTACTTTTGTCAAAGTTTTAAAACGTTTTCATCATTTAAAGATAGATTCAAGACAAGATTCTGCCGATTTAGGAGTATTTTAGATAAAAAGTTAATTAGGTTCGCTACAACAGAGCCTTCTAGAGAGGTCTACTGCTTTAAGATGGCAGCTGTTTACTTACGCCGGAAAGTCTGTCATTTCGCATCTCTGTTCAATAATACATGTTCTAACACCGACGTTGTCTGTTTTTTTGTATCTAGTTCTACATATATATGATATCTACTGTAGCTGTATGTTTGTAGCAACTAGCAACTGGACGTTGTTTGTAGCGGCTGTCAGCCGCAGTCAGGTATGATTGTTTTTTTATCTAGCGGCATGAGTTGAACATGATATTTACTCTCGGTCCATTCCTCATTGCGTCCCAAAGACCGCGACTGTGTTTTACTTCCGCTTTACTTGGTATAATTCAATAATCAGAATTTGGATATTTGTGAATCGTTATCGAATCTTCCACTGGCGAATGGCGAATAATCTAAGAATCGGAAATTTCGCACGCCTCTAATAGTAACGTTTATCTTTTAAGAACTACAAGTCTTTCTATCATTGGAAGCCTTTAACAAAACGGCATATCTAAAAGATGACCATATCTTATCATACATTTTGCATTTTGATTGCTCTATATCTATGTATCTTACTACTCCTATCTGTGCCTAAACAAATCATTTGCAACTTTTTACACAGATATCGATTCATTTACCAAACAGTCCAACTACATTTTGTTGCAAGCTAATAAGAAAATCCTGTTTCTGAAACTAATTGTCTGTGAACAGGGTCATCAATGAACCAAATCTCCACTGTATGAGTAACAGATATTCACACAGATTTTTAGAGGGCTGTAAAAGTCACATGGCCAAAGTCAAACAATCATCATGCATGTGTAACCTTTACACGTACATCAGCCACTTCAGCAACATTTGTGTGCTTGCACAAACAATCAGCTTTTTTCTCTCTCTCTCTCTTTCGCGCTCTCGAGGTTACATGCCTTGTTGGTCAGGCTGATTGTTTTATCCCCGGAGGTGGCGAGAAACTCTGCAGGCTTGTGAAATCTTGTGACACATACTGGATAGATAGTGACGCATGTCCACTCGAGCAGCATGGCCACTGGACACTTCTCTGCATTCGCCCAAATATATCACAAAGACACTCAAATGGAATACTCAAAATTAATATAGATGTCAATGCTTTCATCCCATGAATTTTGGGCCACATCCTGTTGATTTGGGGGAATTTCTGAGTTAGTTCAAGTTTATACTGGGTCAGTTCTTTGTTACTTCATGTTGATTTCAGCTCATTTCTGGGTAATGCCCTGTTGGTTTCGGGTAACGTACTTACCGTAATTTTCGGACTATAAGCCACTACTTTTTTCCTTCATTTTTAATCCTGCGGTTTATAGTCCAGTGCAGTTTATTTGTTGATTTATTTGGGTTAATAGGTAATATTTTATTTGACAGCGGTGTCATAAGACTGTCATGATTAAGACATGACACTATTATGGGCATTATTGAATGCTTAAGACAGATGTCATTAAATGTCATGTGGCAATTTATATCACTAACTCCATTTATGTCCAGCTTGGATCTTTTCAAAAGTGAGATAATTTTCCGGATAACACTAAGTGACATGTTGTAAGCATTCTTTAATGCTCATAACAGTGTCGTATCATAATTATGATTGTCTAATGACAGTCTTATGGCGTCACTGTCAAATAAAGTGTTACCAAATACCATAACTACCAATTAATGAAACAACCTGAACAGTAACTGAAGAAATAATTAGTACAGAAATATGAATTTTGGTTGTTGTTTACATCTGCAGCGCTGCAATGCATGCTAGGAGGCATGTTGGACAACAACAGCGTTGACAGCAAGTGGAAGCAGAGGTTGACTGTCTCTGCTAAGGGAGCAGTGATGGCCAAATGACACTTTTTGAAGCAATGAAGCTTTGCAGCCAATTGGTTCAAACCTTATTGGTGGTTCATTTGGTCATATGACAGTCATATGAAGCTGCTGTCAAATAAAGTGTTCCCGGTTAATATCATTTGGTGCAAATATCCCATAATAAAGTGAGGACAGCTGCAGCTTATAGCCCGTTGTGGCTTTTAGTCCGAAAATTACGGTACTATCTCAATTTTTGGTCAAGAAACAATGACCACAAATTGAAATTTTTTGGGGGTGGGTCGGAGATTCAATAAGAGGCAATGGGTACTGATTTTGTATGTAGTGTACGGTCATGGGCATCAGAGGGGAGTTTCGGGGGGTTGGAAATGCAGCCAATTGGGAGTCTTTGTAGCTCCTATACTGTAATGTTGACTATATAGAGTCAAATTACGCTAATAGGTCCACTGCATGAATATTTTGGTAGAATTTGCCAGACATTTTTATTTTCAAGAGGATCGAGTAAAACAGTTTGTAGTCGAAACTGTTAAAATCAGAAAAAAAAAAGTGTTTTTTTTTTTTCTGGGTTTTCCTATGTCTCAGTGGGATTTAATGCTTAATGTGGCCGCCCCACACTCCGCTTTATTTATTAGAAGTCAGTCACATGCAGTGATCTAACGCCTGATTTAGGTTGAAAAAGTACGAAAGCTATACTGCATACAGACAGGAAGGATTGTCTCAGGAGTGATTTGTTCGAGGACTCAAGGTAAGTATTACATTTTTTCGTACCATGCATGCATTTTGAAACGTGAAAAAAATCAGCGGAGGAAATTAGCCGCTACAGCATTGGCATTATAATTCGCAATTTTTACGTAAAATAACCACTAGTTTTTTGCTTTTAACCAAGAATCGAGACTGTTTTACATCCATATCTGTAAAGAAATCAAGGATTTAAGCATTTATTCACAAGAATTTTTTAACGGAAAAAGATCTTTGTTTACATATGGCGGCCGCTAATTTGCTTACTGACTAGCATTATAGTTTGCAATATTTACGTAAAATAAATGCTTAATGCACGGTTTTTTGCTTTTAACAAAGAATCGAGACTATCTCACGCCCATATCTATAAAGGATTCAGGGATTTAAGCATTTATTCACAAGAATTCTCAACGGAAATAGCTCTTTGTTTACATATGGTGGCCGCTAAATTGCTTACTGACTAGCATCAAAGTTAGCAATATTTACATAAAATAAATGCTAACTACACTTTTTTTTTTTTTTTTAACCAAGAATCGAGACTTAGTTTTGCGTCCATATCTATCAAGAATACTGGGACTTAAGCATTTATTCACAAGAATTTTCAACGGAAAAAGCTCTTTGTCTGTGTTTCCTGTCGTTCAGCTTTGATGGCGATAGGCCCCCTATGAATCAGCCCCGCGCCCCGTCAATACATTATGAAGTCTACGAGACAAACATAGCAACTAATTTAGCCAGCCAGTATCAATTAAACATTTGCTGTCTATTCCTTCAAATGTATTGACATCTATCTCGGTCGATGGCAGCCAAAGAGTTAAATTGTTGTCTTTCATCCATCTTCTTAATCAAGACAGACCTAAAAGTGCTCCATCCTCCCATAAATAGGCACAGGATTATTATTATTTTATTTGATGTTTTGCTCTTGCTGCAGCCCACGCAGCCACATCAAATATGTCCGCCCTGCGCTTATTTATCTGCTTGTGAAGTGTGAAGCAGCGAGAGGCTTTGGCATTTTTCACGGCTCCCGACGCGGCCCACAGACTGACACCTCAGCTTCGCAGCAGAGTTGACGTTGTGTCAGGTTCCCCATAGACCGTGCAGCTTGTCGACGGGCCACGGGGGCCGAGGGATTCCCTCGAGAAGAACACAGCTGGGACGTTAGTTATTGAATTTGAAGGGGAATAGACAGGGTTGGAGCAATGAGATTTATGCAATACATGTTTCACTGCAGTGGAAATTCAACATTACGCTTTTCAAAAATCAACAAAAACAAACTGCTCCTCATACATCCTGTGAGATGTGATTGTGTAAACTCCACATCATCAATTTATTAAAATGCCTCTTCATCGTATTGAATTTATTTTTAATAACCTCATCCAAAAATTAGCCAATTAATTTATAATTAAGATTTTAATTAGTCAAGACTAAGATCAGTGGAAAGGGCTATGTTTTCCAAGAAGCTACTAAAACATACTGTTTGTGTGCCTCAATAAAGCCGTCATTAAGATAACTGTTTTTTTTGTTGTTGAACAGTCAGTCAAATCTGTTTACAGTTTCTGTTTAGTAGCCAGCTGGCACAACTGTCTAAAAAGATTTGCTATTTTTTAAAAAAAAATAAAACTACTTTTCTATAATTTGCCCAAAAGTAGCACTTGCAATATATTAGAGGTGAGTCATATTTCCAGAAGGAGTAAAACTGTTTTTTTGATTGTTGTTGTTGCTGTAATAATTGATCTTTAATAACATCTGTTCTTTTGCTTATTGTCAAAGGCATTGGAGGAGTTCAATGACTTTCCTTAAGTACTTACAGCAGAGTTGTGATATGAGTGGCTTAACTCAAGTGTTTTGTTAGACGCATACTGTCATGTGGGACAATTTTTCATTTTTTGCTTTGTTTTGCATGTACAGACTTGGTGCGGTAGAAGTGAAGTTAACTCATTTTACATTAAAACCCTTTAATGCCAGCAATATGAAGCAATCATCAGAGAATCCCAAAATTTGAAAAATAAGGTCCTAATGAAACCTTGTTTTCAAATTTGTAAAAAGAAAAGTCAAAATAAATATGTGTAATAAGCGTTCAGATATCAATAACCCTTGCTAAATCCTGTTTGTTTTTTTCATGGAACCTGCAGATGCATGTGTTGACTTGCATCCATCATTTTTTTTTTTTTTTTTCAAAAAGAAATGTCAGAATTCTGAATTAGTCTCAAAATCATGAAATTGTAGGTGTATCAAATGTGATACATTTGGCAATATAGGGTTAAGCAGCACTTTGGCAAAAAAAATAAATAAATAAATAAATAACTAAATAAATATATATATATATATATATATATATATATATATATATATATATATATATATATATATATATATATATATATATATATTAGGGCTGTCAAACGATTAAAATTTTTAATCGAGTAAATTACAGCTTAAAAATTAATTAATCGTAATTAATTGCAATTCAAACCATTTATAAAATATGCCATATTTTTCTGTAAAATATATATATATTCTGTAAAATAATTTGTTGGAATGGAAAGATAAGACACAAGATGGATATATACATTCAACATACGGTACATAAGGACTGTAGTGGGCATTTCACTCTACTGTCATTTAAATCTGTCTATGCTGTCCTCACTCCGAAGCGTCTACTTTTTCCAAAGCTAGACAGCTAGTGAACGACGCCTTAATAATCAGACTTCTTCCTTTTTCATCTGATTTATTAATAAAATGGCCTCAAACCACTGTCCACTTTAGACCGTAGTGAAACTACAAAAAAACAGTACACAAGCATTGCATTAGCAATAACGTTAGCTTAGCACGCTATACAGGTTCACTAAACATAAACAAAAAGCGTCTCATACAAAAAATATAACATTTCACTTAGTAACATAATATGTACATTCTTTACAACAACCATACTTACGGACAAATCTTGTCCAAGGATCATATAAGCACAACATAAGCAGCCATAATGAACTGGCAAGAAAGCAATAAACCATGTCGCAAAGCGACCACAAGAGTTCGCTGTTAGACAGCACAAAAAAACCTTGCTGTAAAACTTACCAAAAGGCAGAATACTGTCTGAGCGGGACATGTGCGTTAATTGCGTCAAATATTTTAACGTGATTAATTAAAAAAATTAATTCCCGCGCGTTAACACGATAATTTTGACAGCCCTAATATACATATATATACAGTTAAGGTTTACTGTCAAATTAAGCATAAAATAAAAGGATTTAGGCATTGTGTATTTTTTCTTTTTTTGAAGTTTTTTAGTCCAATAGTCCACTTTTTCCCTTCATTTTCAATCATGTGGTTTATAGTCCAGTGTGGCTTATTTGTTGATTTATTTTGGTTAATAGGTAACACCTTATTTGACGGTGGCATCATAAGACTGTCATAAGACCGTCATAACTATGACATGACACTAACATGGGCATTACCGAATAATTATGACAGATGTCATTAAGTGTCATCCGGAAAATTATGTCACTAACTCCATTTATGTTTAGCTCGGATCTTTTACATTCATTCAAAAGTGAGATAATTTACCGGAAAACACTAAATGACATCTGTTTTAAGCATTCAGCAATGCTCAGAACAGTGTCATGTCATAATCATGATTGTCTAATGACAGTCTTATGGTGCTATTGTCAAATAAAGTGTTACCAAATACCATAAAATAGCTTAACTAACATAACGAAACAACTTGAACAGCAACTGAAGAAATAATTAGTACAGAACATGAATTTTGGTTGTTGTTGACATCTGCGGCGCTGCAATGCATGTTAGGAGGCATGTTGGACAACAACAGCGTTGACAGCAAGTGGCAGCAGAGGTTGACTGTCTCTCCTAAAGGGAGCAGTGATGGCCCAATGAAGCTTTTTAAAGCAATGAAACTTTGCAGCCAATTGGTTCAAAGCTTCTTGGTGGTTCATTTGGTCTTATGACAGTCATATGAAGCTGCTGTCAAATAAAGTGTTACCATTTAATATCATTTGGTGCAAATATCCTATAATAAAGTGAGGACAGCTGCGGCTTATAGCCTGTTGCGGCTTATAGTCCGAAAATTACGGTACTATCTCAATGTTTAGTCAGGAAACAATGACCACAAATCGAGATTTTTTGGGGGGTGGGTCGGAGATTCAGTAGGAGGCAATGGGGACTGATTGCGTATGTAGTGTAAGTAGAGACCATGACTTTTGATTGTTATTTACATCTGGAGCGCTGCAATGCATGCTAGGAGGCATTTTGGACAATAACGGTGTTGACAGCAGGTGGCAGCAGAGGTTGACTGTCTCCCTTAAGGGAGTTGTGATGGCCAAATGAAGCTTCTTGAAGTAATGAATGGTGGTTCATTTGGTCTTATAACAGTCATATGAAGCTGCTGTCAAATAAAGTGTTCCCGGTTAATATCATTTGGTGCAAATATCCCATAATAAAGTGAGGACAGCTGCGGCTTATAGCCCGTTGTGGCTTACAGTCTGAAAATTACGGTACTATCTCAATTTTTGGTCAAGAAAGAATGACCACAAATCGAGATTTTTGGGAGGGTGGGTTGGAGATTCAATTGGAGGCAATGGGGACTGATTGTGTATGTAGTGTAAGTAGAGACCATGACTTTTGATTGTTATTTACATCTGGAGCGCTGCAATGCATGCTAAGAGGCATTTTGGACAACAACAGTGTTGACAGCAGGTGGCAGCAGATTCAGATTCAGAGTTTATTTGTCATTGTCAAGATAACAACGAAATTCAGATTGGAGTTCCAACAATACTATGGGTTAGGTTCCATTAAAGTGCTTGGTGCAGAGCAATATAAAGGTAAAGTGTCCCCAGTGCCCCCACAATCCCACCAGGCAGAGGTTGACTGTCCCCCTAAAGGGAGTTGTGATGGCCAAATGAAGCTTCTTGAAGTAATGAATGGTGGTTCATTTGGTTGTATGACAGTCGTATGATGCCGCTGTCAAATAAAATGTTACCATTTAATATCTTTTGGTGTAAATATCGAATAATCCAGGGAGGACACCTGCGGCTCATAGTTCAGTGCGGCATATCTTTGAACAAATGCCGTTTTCGTGTCAAATTTGGTGGGTGGCAGCTTATAGTCTGGTGCGCCTTATAGTCGGAAAATTACGGTAATAGCAAATCCACCATCAGTGCAGTGTTTTAACACTAAACACTATATCACTTGTGAAGACCGACTGATATTAAATATTTTTTTGTTTGTTTTTAGGGAGGCTGGAATTCATTAATGCCATTTCTATTTCTTTTGATGAGAGACTTGATATATGAGGGCAGTCGTGAACCAAATTAAATTCGCATCTCAAATGACCAGAGTATATTAATGAATTTAGTAGTACGGGTGATTGCTCATTGCAGTCGGAGATGACTTTTAGTTCTGTTCTTTTATTTATTAATTCATGCCTATGCTCGTTCAGTACAGTAAACTATATTTAAGTTCATTTTGAGAAACCTTGAGATAAACTAAACTGAACACACAGGAAAAACAGATAGTTATGAGTGATATTTCTCATGTTATGAAAGAGTGTAGCTTACCTTGCAGGGAGCAAAAAGGTCAGTCCATTTCCTCTATCCATTATTCCAGCAGTCAACAACAGTCCATGTCATTAAGGATGCCTTGGTGTAATCCAGACATTTCTGCAGGTAATGGATTGTAAGCATAGAGAGGAGCCAAAATATACAGTGAAGTACAATTTTCTGAAATACCACTCTCACCTCTGTTTGTTCATTCAAAGTGGGTCACACAATTGTACTTCTAATAAGCTTATACAATCAAATTCCTAAACTTTTTCTCACCGGCAAACGTTATCATGTCAATGTATTCATTTCATATGAATGAAAGTCGGGAATCAGGCTAAGCGCCCTGTTCTCTAACATTCTGTCTGAAACGTCGACTCCATGGCAACCACGCGGCGACCGCACGCTCACACATGAGACGTTATCTAGTATGCTCTTTGAAATCTGACGACAGGGACCCCAAATGGATCACATCAAGGGAGCGGCCATATGTTAAGTCTTTAGCCCTCATTTATATTCTGAGAATGTCCATCCCTCTTTGCTAGATGCGTCTGTAGGGGCCACGCTCACGTTTACTGCGATATACATCAACGTTTTAATGGGATGCACAGCCAAAAACAGCCAGTCTTGAGAATAAGCCTGGCCGCATTTGAGACAACCTGATTCACTTGATCGATTGCTCTACTTGTGAGATTATACTGCGGGGCGAAGCGTAACAGATTCTGTGTTAAGCATCGAACACATTAAGGTGGTGTTTGTTGACATGGGAGACGTTCCTTTAATAACAGACAATAGAGTCTCACGAGTTTTTTGGGGAGATGCCCATCTCATATTATTACCCAGACGATGACAAGTTGTCAATGTTGTATAATCGATCCGCAACTGTGAGTTAAAAAAAAAAAAAAAAAAAAAAAAAAAAACATTAAATAGCTCGAGCGAACAAGAAAGATGGCTTTAGTGTTGACAGGGGAAAAAAATACCCCACAAAATGATATACAGTGGTATGAAAAAGTACCTGAACCTTTTGGAATTTCTCACATTTCTGCAAAAAAATCCACATAAAATGTGATCTGATCTTTTTTAAAATCACACAGATATAAAAACAGTGTCTGCTTTAATGAAAACCACCCAAAAATTTATAGGTTTTCATATTTTAATGAGAATAGCATGCAAACAATGACAGAAGGGGACAAATAAGTAAGGGAACCCTAAGCCTAAGGAAAATTCAAGAGCAATTGAAACCAATTTTTACAAACAATTTAAGTCAGGTGTGTGCCCTGATGAATGTTTTAAAGCTGCCCTGCCCACTATAAAACACACACCTGGTAAGAATTGTCTTGATGAGAAGCATTGTCTGATGTGCATCATGGCTCGGTCAAAAGAGCTGTCTGAAGGCCTGCGATCAAGGACTTATGATTTGTATAAAGCTGACACAAAAGATACAAAACCATCTCTAAAAGTCTGGATGTTCATCAATCGACAGTCAAAGAAGCTGTCTACAAATGGAGAAATTTTGGCGCTGTTGCTTCTCTCCCAAGGAGTGGCCGTCCACCAAAGATGATGCCAAGAGTTCAGCGCAAAATACTTAGAGAGTTAAAAAAGAACCCTATATAGTCCGCTAAAGACTTACAGAAATCACTGGCACAATCAAATATCTCTTTGCACACATGATCAACCATATGTAAAACTAGGACCAAGAATGGTGTTCATGGGAGGACTCAACGGAGGAAGCCACTGTTGTCTAAAAAAAAAAAAAACATTGTTCCTGGTTTAATGTCCGCAAAAAGGCTATTGGACACTCCACAGAAGTTTTGGCGAAATATTTGTAGACTGATGAAACCAAAGTTGAATTGCTTGGGAGTAACACACAACGTCATGTGTGGAGGAAAAATGGAGCAGCTCACCAACATCAATACCTCATTCCCACTGTGAAGCATGATGGAGGGAGCATCATAATTTGGGGCTGTTTTGCTATTTCAGGGCCTGGACGACTTGCAATCATTAATGGAAGAATGAATTCAAAAATTCATTCTTCCGGCCTCAGGATGTTTTGCAGGAAAACCTGAGGCCGTCTGTCAGACAGCTGAAGCTAAAAAGAAGATGGATGCTGCAACAAGACAATGATCCAAAACACAGAAGTAAATCAACTTCAGAATGGTTTCAGAAGAACAAAATACACGTTCTGGAGTGGCCAAAGTCCAGACTTAAACCCCATCGAGATGCCGTGGCATGACCTAAAGACAGCGATTCATGCCAGGAATCCCAGGAATCTGACTGAACTACAGCAGTATTTTAGAGAAGAATGGGCCAAGATTAGTCCTGATCGATGTGCCAGACTGATCTGCAGCTACAGGAAGGCCTCGTGTTAAAGTTATTGCTGCCAAAGGAGGGAATGGGGTGTCAGGGGGGTGTCACAAAATATTAAATGTGATAGTTCACTTACTTATTTTCCCCCCTTCTGTCATTGTTTGCATGATATCCTCATTAAAATATGAAAGCCTACAAATGTTTGGGTGTTTTTAGTTAAAGCAGACACTGTTTTTTCATCTGTGTGATTTTGACAAAGATTAGATCACATTTGAAGGTGATTTTGTGCAGAAATGTGAGAAATTCCAAAAGGTTTCATATACTTTTTTATACCACTGTAAATTGTTGTATTATCGTCGTAAACCCACTAACGGTGTTTGTACATCGTAAGTATCATCAGGTATACTAAAAACGGGACACTGGAGAGTTACATTATTTTTTTTTTAGGATACATTTTAAGCTTGGGTTCAAATGTAAACAAATAGGAAAATTGAGTGCACTGAGAGCTCAATATAAAGCCTGACATTCACTCCTTTAAAAAGTATCTTTGGGACCAGGGTATGAGCTAGCTGTGAATGATTATATTTCACGGCCACTGAGTTAACCAGAATCCCTCGCCATACCATGTCCAAAGGTAGGTTTGTATATTTTGAGCCTTAAATCTATCATAACCCGGTCGAGGAATACTGTAGAAAGCCCCGGTACAACTCCCACTCGTGGGAATACATTCCAGCCACCAGAGATTTTAAGCAGACATATTTTCACCAGGCAAAAAATGTAAGGAGCTAGAGGACTGCGAAACACCGTAGGCGTAGCTGGAGTTGATTGACATTTGTCAGCTGTGCATTGTTTCTGCCAGCACACCCAAAGTGTTTGACAAGCGTATTTTTTCCGGTTTTTGAAGCTTCGTTTTAAGTTAACGACAACTGCGGTGTTTCAAATTTACAAGACATTTATTTTCACTTAATAAAGTCTTACATGTAAATCAGAACAGGTCCTAAATCTTGAATTGAGTACTTTGACCTGCAATGTATATTAAGCCACTTCGTGACCAGATTGTTCCCCGATCGTGTTTCAATCCATGAAATGATGGTCCTGCTGCGTGAGCGATAGAAAGATGAACACAGGATACTACTAGTATCCATTTGTGCTCAATTGCAACAAACATTTTACATTTAAAATATCTTCCTATAATACCAAAGGCTTCTAAAATTAATCTAGTTTACACGAAAACACTCTTTTTGTAGTGTCTGTTGGACATATATAGGCGAGTGACTAATAGCCTGTCTGAACATGTTAATAGAGCAGATGACACCTTTCATTAGCACAGTGACTAATGACGGAACCACAACCCATACTTTCACTCTCCAGGTTTCGTACAGAATATCTTACGTTTTCCAAACGCGTTTGCCGTATAGACCTGCCACAATCCAATATATGATTCATTTATTTCACACATAATGATACATGGCTAGACAACTGTACACATTATATCAAACTAACAAAAATAAAGAAATACATAGTTGAAACGCGAGAAGCGCAAATGGCATCGAACATATGAAAGTTACACTGTAAAAATGCAGTTCTTACAATTGTCATACAACCAGACATTGTTATTATTGATATACTGTACATTTCCATTCATTCTAATCATCCGAGGTCGGATGTCGGATCCCTTCTCAAGCACAGCTGCAGAAAGATGTCGAAACGTCATTGCGACGGCGTTTATGGCATGATTATAGTCACCATGAGCAAGGAGGTCATATCAAATTCCTGGCTAAGGATCTGCTTGAAATAACACACATAAGTCAACACTTTATTTTAGCCGTACAGGTCTTTGCATGGGAATATCGCTCCCTGTTTGTGAAACATTAGTTCGAACATTATGGCATTGTCAGAATTGATACGATTCAAATACCAAGTAGCTGGCTGTTACAAAATACATAACACACCCTCGGAACACAAAAATTTGTAATGATTACTACTGAAGCAACAGACAGAAGTTTGTCAAACAGAGATCGGCGTTTACTGTACTACAACCTAAATAGACTTGAAGCCAATTCAAAGATTCACAATGAGTGTTGCAATTGAGCCCTTATGTTCTCTGAGAAGTAGCCAAACTGAAAACATGTATCATAACCAACCTCCCCGATCTCCGCCCCCTCAATATTCACATAGAAACAAACTCTCCCCGAGTACACATCCACCCCAAAATATCTCTGCGTCGGAGTTTGCAATGATACATATTTAAATGAAAATATATTTATATAATTTGTGGGTTTTTCACAGTAGTTTGTACTGCACTGTACCTTTTGTCCATCTATTTATGCCTACATTATTGTCACCTCTGGGGAGTCTATTGAGTCAGTTCAGAGCGAGTGTGGCTTCTTTTTGTCAAGAAAAATGTCTCTCGGATTTCATTTCTTCATAATCTCTGCCATCTTCAACGTGGTAAGTACTAGTGTGCATGTCTTCCGTCTCTCCAGGCCAACAATGATTTAGCGGCCGATTACTCCCAAAGACTTATTGTTTTCTTCTCCCATTGACAACAGTTTGGAGAAAATGCAAAAAACATTTGCTTTGGCACAGATTTACATTGTCACAATGTCCATTCTTTGATTTCCTAGGCCGTAAGCGGTACTACAAACACAAATGGCCCACTGTGGTAATCCTTGGCTCAGTAAACCATCACGGACGAGTCTTTGCGTTTGTGTGTCTCACCATGTGTTGTCTATCCTGTCTCCTGGTGTAAAGTCAATGCACTCTAGTGTCTCATCAATCCGAGCATAAACCCAACATGAATCCCCTTTCTGTCCCCTGGTTGTTTTAGATCTGAGTCTCCTGGACATTTTCCTTTGAGTTCCCCTTGAAGAGAAGAGGCTCCATTTGGGGGTTCTGGTTCTGGCCCATGAAACCTTTAATAGATCCATGTAGGCCCATGGTAGGCATCGGGAGAGACATTGGCAGAGGAGGCGACATTGAACTCGGGTTGGTGTTGGTGCCGTTTCCCGAAGAGACGAGCAGATTGGATGTCGAGATGGGAACGGGGGTACAAGATATGGGGATTTCCTGGCCTGGCTGGGTCTTGTGCATACCTCCTGATCCCATTCCGTCCGGTCCAATATTAAGACCCATTACATTGTTGTTGAAATGATGGGTCTTGTAGTAGTGGTTCAAAGTGTCAGAACGGCCAATGTTGGGAAGGTTAACTATTTCGGGATGATGTATCCTTAAAGTTCCTTCTCCGCCACCGCTGGTATTTATGGTGGAGCCGCCTGAGATACCACTCCCTGCACCGGCTCCGATCTCGTCTTCCACGTTGACGATTTCAATGGCTCTGGCCGGGCCGTGGTGCTTGTGCAGCTGGTGTTGTTTGCGGAGCTTGTAAAAGACCACCAACATTACGGCTGCCATAAAAGTAATAGCCACAAAGCAACCAATGATAATCTTAGTTGTTTTCATGACATCATCTAGGCCTGGAATGTTAGTTACATCGATGATGGATACAGTCACTGCATTCTCTGTGGCTCTGTTCGCTCGTGGGGACAGTGAGGAAAGAGAAGAGAGAGAAGGTGACATAGTGATGCCATCTTTTTCAACAGTAGGATTGGGGAACTCTATTAAGGTCTCATTGATGTACTGTCTTGCTGAGTTCTTATCGTCCCCTCCTCCCACCGTTTCGACCGTCTCCACAGTGACGGTGGTGAAATAGCTGTAGCTGTTACTGGGGTCTGAAGCTGATACATTGAGCACAGCAGTGGCGGTGGTGTTACCGGCAGAGTTTGTCACCATGCAAGTATACTGCCCGGTGTCCTGCACGGTCACGTTGGTGAAGTTGAGCGTTCCGTCATGGAGCACTGAGATCCTGACGCGATAAGATCCGTGGGTCATAAGAGTGCCGTTCGGAGTGAACCAGTTCACTGAGGTCATGGACGTTCCCGTGCGGCATTTGAGCTCAGCAGCCATGCCCTCTGTGACGTTGAGATCGGTAGGTGGCTCCACGATGACGGGGGCATAACAGGTGAAATGGCTCTGATCCAGTTCGCCGATGTACTTGCCCTTCAGACCCGGCGGCGCATGGCATCTGGCGCAGCATGTGGTGTTGCTAGGAACTGTTTCTTTAAGCCACCAACTGAGCCACAGAACATCACAGTTGCACACCCATGGGTTGTGGTTAAGATGCACCCTTTCCAACTGATGCAAAGGGGTAAAGAGGTCATGAGGCAGTGAATGAAGTGAATTGTGTGAAAGGTTGAGCTCCTCCAAGTTTTTTAGGTCATCAAAAGCATTGCGTTCAATGACCGACACCTTGGAGTGCATGAGCCACAGCTTCCGGAGAGACACGAGGCCCTGGAATGACCCGGGCCGGACTATTCCCAACTGGTTCCCCGACAACTCCAACTCCTCTAGTCGTACGAGCGCAGTGAGGTTGGGGATGTCCTTCAATCCGCACATGCCGAGATTCAAGAAGCGCAAGTTGACCAGACCCTCGAAGGCGGCCTCTGAGATGAAATCCAGTTTCCTGAGTTCCCCGAGATCGAGACGGCGTAAAGAGGGAACGCGGTGAAAGGCGAACGCCGGCAGCGTCTCGATAGGGTTGTTTCGTAGCCATAGTTCCCTTAGCTTGCTGAGGTACTCAAAGGCCTGCGACGGTACCACGGTGAGACGGTTGTCAAACAGCTCCAGCGTGTTGAGGTTCGGCAGCCCATTGAACGCTCCCACCTCGATCTGCCGGATGTGGTTCTTGGAGAGCTGGAGGATTTCCAGATGCCGCAAGTGCTTAAAGGTGTCAGACTTGATCACCTGGTGTGGAGAGAGAAACAAGGAGGCATGTTTGTAGCACCTCCTGTCAAAACATATGAACTGAACACCAAAGAGATGTCACCCTCACCTGAATTGTGTTCTCTTGTAGATTGAGGTATCTTGTGTTTTCTGAAATACTTTCTGGGACTTGATCTAGAGTCTTCCTCGTGCAAATGACACGGCTCGCCTGATTGGAGCAGCTACAGGGGACAGGGCAGGGGGGTGCTGCTTCTGTCAGCTGAGGTCCATGGTTGTGGAACCACAACAAAAGGTGGACCAACCAGAGGAGGGGGGAAGGGGCACAGGGGCTGGTCACCATGACAACACGCATGGCAACTGAGTCATGACCCACCCCTACTGCCGTATGATGTTATAAATCACCTTCTAACAGGGGAATTTAAGTGCTTAGTTTGATGTTCATATTTTATGTACTTATGCAGTTTTTCTCCTTCAAGTAGACTGCTTAATAATTTACTAAGACGGGTGTAATGTTATATTAACGACTCTATCATTAATAGATTCTTATTTTACTTTGCTCATGCTTCTTTGACTACCAAACACCTTGTTCTTCCTTACATGTCATTTTAAGAAAGCATGTCCTTTTTTGTTCCCATGACAATTATTAGTATAAAATTATATTTGGGAGGGATTTTGCTCCGGAAAGCTCTTCTCTGCGGAGGTTGTTTGTTTCTTCTCACTGTGGAAGGAGGGGCTGAGGGTGGAAGAAGAGAGAAAAGGGAAAAAAAGAAAGAAAGGAGGTCAAGTCATGCACAGTGCAGTAGCTTTGAGATATTAGCCTAACACATTCATGCAAGGATGGCCAGGATGGAATTTAATTATGAAAATATGACAATGTCCTGTTGCTGAAGACAAGCAAGGTCAGGCGTTGAGTTGTGAAGAAATTGTTTCAAATTTTGACCTGAAGTACAACTCATCAGTAAGCTGCCATTTTCTTGATGCTGAACTTAATGTCTAGGTCATCATCTAAAATAGCCAAGCGAAAAAAAAAGCGATACGAAGGTGGTCCCTCAACATAAACTCAAGACGTACTGTATTTTTAGTCTAGAGAAAGAAATTATGAAGGCCCCCTGGTTTAATCTTAGCTTAAAGTCACTGCAGAGCCTGATGGGATCCATCATAATGCAACAACACTACCAACGAGTTAACAAATGATACCCTCATGCAGTACTGGCAATTATGTTATAATTGTTATTGACCGCATGTGTTGTGTGCAATAAGCCAACACACAATTAGGCCCCGTGCGGAAGCTGATGAACCGAACAAGACATTGCGAACAAGACCCACGCTGATATGCATCCGTAGCAAAACTGTGTCCTTGGTTAAGAGGGTGTCGCACACTTTTTTGGAAACAGAAATGCCTGCAAGCATCAGCAGACTCACTAAATTTAGAAATGCTCGGGCTATTTCCCTTGCTATGATAAGCTACAAAGCTCCTGGTTGTTTTTGAGACATTAAGACTCCCGAGATCTCAGTCCTCTTGTAAGTTCGTCATGCCGACTATACATTACGGATGCACATATTTTACTCTCTAACAAGCGGTGGTTTTCGCATGCTCCAATGACGGCGTTTGGCGTCTCCTCTCCTATGCAGCGGCCATGCATGGGCTCCTAGAAACACGGTTGCTGTGGCAACCTGCTCACTCACCATCTTGTGTTTTTACTGTCCACTGCCCCATTCCACATTATTATATTTAGCGGCGCTTGATGAACGTTTGCTGCTCGAACCAGATAACAAGCACCACTGCACTTAAATGTCATATATAATCAATGCGTTTATTCAGAAGTAAAGTTTGCATTTGTGTGGGAAAACTGCACAAATCCACGTAGAAGACCAAAAAAAGGAGGGGTAAGAATGATGATACCTACAAGGTCAACATCAGTCTTTGTGGGGGGAAAAACATAGCTGCAAACTCTTACAGCAGCTATTAAGAAAATTCATGAGGGAGTATGTTTGCTAAAAATACTTTTCAGATGCTCTGCACATCCCACAGACTTTCTCACACTCTCACACATCCCCTCATACAGGCACACATTGTATAGAAACGCCAACTGTCAACAACAACATAACTGTGACACAAATAGAGAGGAAATTGGCCTTTTGGCTGCTTGCTTGTGCATTTGCGATGACATATGGCTTAACGTGTTGAGCTAAAATGGAGGCTTGAGGCTAATCATGAGCTGAGCAAAGCTTTTTTTCCTTATTTTTTTTTTTAATACTTGTTATTCATGAGGTTTTTTATTTGTTTATTTATTTTGTGAAACTTAAACACAATATAAAAATCAATTTATGACGCAATCTTCCCTTAAACCATGCAAAACAAGTCTAATATTTCTTCTTTCAATGCACAACAACACACTAGGGATATTTAAGCAGCTATGGTAGGTGTGTGGTTTCTTTCCACACCCTTGGGGGAGCAGAAACACATTATTCACATGTTAAAGACCACACAAGGTAACAAACCTTTCACTGTGTGGAGAGGGGGAGAGAGAGGAAGAGGGAGGAGAGAGAGAGCGAGAGAGAGAGAGAGAGAACTTGACACTGAAAGCCTGTTGCCTTGACATGCCATCCTTAATCTCCAGCATATGAGGCGAGTTATATCTCATGATGCTCTTCAGGTAATAGAATATTACACTGACTCATTTTGGGGGCTGACGGTTGAATCATGACATTGCTGACACGCCTGCATTTTATTTATCCTCCACATCACTGGTTCCCACTGGAGCAAATTCTCAAAGGTGTATTTCTCTCCCTTTTTTAATCTTTGTTGCTCTTTGGTGTCGAGAGCAGATTGCAACAATGTCAGTATTGATTATTCGATCAGGCCTGAGAGAGCGCTCAGTCGTGAAAAGACAAATTAGCTGCAAGCTGCTGACCAATTGCTACAAACCAATCACGGTGTGATTGTATCAAGCCTTTCCACAACACAGTCGTTAAGGTTTATGAAGAGGCCAAAAATGGCCCCAGTTGTTTTCGAGAAGGGTTCAAAAAAGAAAGGGTCGCTTTACCGGTGGGGTGTTCGGTCCACGCCAGGCCCGATGAGATGATGGTGTGCATAAAAACAAAGCGACACAGGTGCAGCAGGGCCAACTTCATCTACTGTAACTATGACAACACTAGATTGATTCAGGACGTGGGAATCAGGGTAGCCACGCAAAAATGATGCTTCACGCCAAACGTTCTCATCTAATCACCGGGAAATAATATATTATTCATTCATAAATATATTGAATGGACTAATGTCCAGCAGTCGCCCTGCATTTTCGCCTGCTTCCTTGCATGATATGCACCACAATCCAACAGAATGGCCTTATTCATCTATGCAGCTGCAGCGGACTATACGGCGCACCTTCCTCCAGAACGCAATTGAAATTCTGAATAGGCCTAATTCTGCACATGCTGCATTACAAAATGGCTTGCACCCGTTCGCGCTTAATGACAACTGCACCCACAACCCCCACCTCGCCCCCCCACCCCCTCCGCCGTTTCTCCAAAGGCAACGAAATGTACTTACATAATACATTTGCTTTTTCCTCAATCCCGTTTTAACATGACTGTTTCCTCTTTGTGCGTGTTAATTATTCATTCCGCTTAAATTGTCATGCATCTTGGCACAATCTTCATCGGGATCAAATGTAATCAACGCGCCGGCCATTTCATCCTCCTCTTCATATGTACACACCTGCACCGACATGCACTTACCTAAGCGTTGCGGCGTCTAACGTCGATGTTTTCCTTCGACATCCCCATCAGCGGTCGCTTGTCTGTCTTCCCCCCCACCCCCCTTTTCACCAAAATGGATTGGCTTGTCTCCCGGGCTGAGAGCTGCCCTCTTCTTGTTCGTCTTGTCGGCTATTCCGCAGCGCCAATGCAACGCGGGGGTCTGCACGGTGGAGGTGGTGGTGATGAGAAACACAATCCACACCGACGGGCACGCTGTCGCGGCTCGACCGAAAAAAAAATGAAGGAAGCTTGAAAGGGAGAGAGGAAAATCAGTTGAAAGGCCACTGGGAGACAATGATGTTAGTATGATCACATTGAATTGAAGGGGACGAGGATGCATGCGCGCGTCTGGTCATCCTTGGAGAAGGCGCGCGTGCAGGCTGCGCACAAGTTTTTTTTCCCGTCTTTACGCACATTCCGCATGTCGCCTTCTCTGAATCCCACTAAGAGCAGCTAAGACGGGACTCTCGTGGCTACACCTGCAGTCATGGAACGATTGGAGCACTTCATCCGCATGAGTTGTCTTGTAAAAGAGCATGATGCTGACACAGATTTCAGTCATGCTACAGTATAGGACACATGGGGACAAGTTCAAGCTTTGTAAAAAAAAAAAAATCAAATAGACTGACTTATGACTTGCTTAACCCAACTAATGGCTTTTTTAGTGACTATACACTCACTTGTGACATGCTTGAAACTTAAAAAAATACATAAAGAATATATCATTGGCACATTCAGTCCCGTAATTTTCGGACTACAAGACACTACTTTTTTCCTTCTCTTTTAATCCTGCGACTTATAGTCTAGTGCAGTTTATTTGTTGATTCATTTGGGTTAATAGGTAACACTTTATTTGATAGCGGTGTCTTAAGACTAGTATGGGCATTACTGAATGCTTATGACAGATGTCTTTAAGTGTCATCCGGCAAATGATGTCACTAACTCCCCTTATGTCCATCTTAAGCCTGTCGCAATATGCAATAATTCCATTTATCGCGCGATAAATAAAAATGAAGGCGGTAATTTTTTCGCCGCGATTTATCGCCTCGCGTGCACGTGTGTGCGCACGTGCGGCAGACGTGCTGTTAAAAGTTCGGATTCCTCGTTACCAACTGCTCAAAATGCATCTTCGTTCCAGGTCCGGCAAAAGCTAGCGCCGGAGCCAATCATTCCTATTATATCCTATTGTTCAACGTATACCGGCCGCGTCAGTGCTTCGGAGTGACTGTGGACCATCTATGGCGTGCCGGTGTTGTTGACGTGTGGGCGCTCCCGTCAGGAGTGACATTTCACGCGGGGTGGCTATTTTTCAGCTCAACGCCGGATATTTACAACGAACTCCGCCAAAACATTGTTACCGACTTGGCTGCTACGAACAACCTCGCTTTGACAACGAACAGCTGAATGAAATTAAGAGCGCTGTGCTTCAAACTCGTCCTGTTTATGAAAGTCGATTGTCATATGCTGGTGTTGTGTAGTAATGAGCAGACGTGACTTCAGCGGCGCTTGCTAACTTTTTTAATGCGCGCACACACTAGATATCATGAAACGGCAAACTAGATGTGCTACGTCCCATGCCATTGGCTACGTGAGGCCAGAGTGATCATGGGACACGTAGTCCATATACTACATCGATGAATTCTAAACTGTCATGACTGAATGGAAGTTCAGAAGGCCAAATCAATCCATACCAGTGACTATAGATAATGTTGCAAATATTGTTAGTTCAGTACGTGACACAGATAGATTTGGACCACAAATAGGATGTCTTGCTCATGTAGTAAACCTAGCTGCTAAGAGAGCTGTAGCAATCAACAGTGTGCCCTGCCTCACTTTACAAACAGTAAAGATTGTTCTCAGCACTTTTATACCATTTTTTTCAGATCAGAAAGAAGTAAGCACATAAATATTATACACTAAAATGCATGTTTATATGATGGCAATTAAATTTTTGCTTGTTAGCAAAAAAAAAAACAAAAAAACAACAACAAAAAAATGAAACAAAACAAACAATGTAATTGTTATTGTTTTTAAAAAGCATTAAATGTATTGAATCGGATCGAAAATCGTGTCCCCCATATCAAAAATCGTACCGAACCGTGACTTAACTGTATAGTTGCATCCCTATGGAACATTGCAGAAGCTATGACGGGAAAAATTTGCATTTGCCTAAATGCTTAAGTTAAGTGCATTTTTTTTTTAACACATTTTATTTATTCTGTGTTTCTGTGCGGTATCAATATTGTTGTTTTTTACTTACGAGGCATGGTCTATTGTTTTTAGTTGCGATTTCTTAAAAAGTATTTTTGAATTTAAGAGTAAATATTTATCGCGTTTAAACGGGTGTACTTGATCTATTAGTATATACTGTATTCTCACTGTGTTATTGTAAATTGGTTAAAAAAAAATGGGGAGAGGCGCAACAATATCGCATATCGCAATAATTTATGAGAATAATTATCGCACACTAAAATTTGTTATCGCGACAGGCCTAGTACAGCTCGGATATTTTACATCCATTCAAAAGTGAGATAATTTGTCAGATGACAAAAAATGACATCTGTCATAAACATTAATTAATGCTCATGGCAGTGTCATATCATAATTATGATTAGTCTTATATCGCCACTGGCAAATGAAGTGTTACCAAATACCATAACTAGCAATTCATGTTACAACTGGAACAGTAACTGAAGAAAATAATTAGCACAGAACATAAATTTTGATGGTTATTTACAGTGTATCACAAAAGTGAGTACAGCCCTCGCATTTCTTCAGATAATTAAATATATCTTTTCATGGGACAACACTGACAAAATGACACTTTGACACAATGAAAAGTAGTCTGTGTGCATCTTATAAAATAGAGTTAATTTATTTTCACCTCAAATAACTTAAAATATAGCCAATAATATCTGAATGCCTGGCAAAAGTGAGTACAAGCCTTTGAAAAAACGTACATCCCTACATGTCCAAATTGAGTACTGCTTGTCATTTTCCCTCTAAAATGTCACGTGACTCGTTACAGGAGTGCTGTCAGCATTCATGCAGATATTGAAGAGGTGGGGGGGTCCGCCTGTTAGTGCTCAGACCATACGCTGCACTCTACATCAAATTGGTGTGCATGGCTGTCACCCCAGGAGGAAGCCTCTTTTGAAGACGGTACACAAGAAAGCCCGCAAAAGGTTTGCTGAAGACATGTTGACAAAGCACATGGATTACTGGAACCATGTATGGTCTGATGAGACGGTGTCATGGTGTCAAGACGTCATTTTGTCAGTGTTGTCCCATTAAAAGATATACTTAAATATCTGCAGAAATGCAAGGGGTGTACTCACTTTTGTGATACACCGTACATCTGTAGCGCTGCAATCCATGCTAGGAGGCATGTTGAAAAACAACATTGTTGACAGCAGGTGGCAGCAAAGGTTGACTGTCTCCCCCAAGGGAGCAGTGACAGCCAAATGAAGCTTCTTGAAGCAATTGGGTTCGCTTGGTCTTGTGATGCAGCTGCCAAATAAAGTGTTACCGGTTAATATCTTTTGGTGTAAATATCCCATAATACAGTGAGAACAGCTACGGCTTATTGTCCAGTGCGGCTTATCTATGAATAAATTTTGTTTTCGTGTCAAATTTGGTGAGCGAGGGCTTATTGTCAGGTGAGCCTTAGAGAGCGAAAATTACGGTATCTGACTTATTCCAACTGATATTCAATGACTGAGCATGAGTGAACTGCCTCATTTTTTAATCACTTCCCTTAATTGTGCCAAAAAGACGACACACAAAGGCAGGCTACAACGTGGGTTATTTTGACCCAAATAGTTGAATAACCTAATTTGGGGTTTCAGATTAAACCTAGCCGGTGTTCTGCCAAAATGTCTACATGAAGCGAATTTAACACCCAAAGTACTAACGTACGCTCTCAACTTGTTTTGTTAAGATGCATACAGCCAGAACATACAAAAAAATCCTTATGAAAATACTTAAATGTAGTTACTAGTATATCAAATAAGGACAGTTTAAATCCGTTACATGACTAATGTGGTCAACAGATCAACACTCTGCTTTAAAGCTACTACAAAACAACACAATGGTTAAAAGTATGACAGGGAAATACATGCAAAAAGTATTTTTGAGGCAATGAAAAGGTCATAAAAAACTCAATAAACTAAAGGAATCTGACCTTCTAGACCAGGGGTGGGCAAACCCCTGGTCCTCGAGGGCCGCAGTGGGTCCTGGTCTTTGTTCCAACTGATTCAGCACAGACAGTTTAACCAATGAGGTTTCAGTGGAAACAAGAAGCACCTGACTGCAATCAACTGAACTGAACCAGATTGGTGAAAGGCTGTCCTCATGATGGGTATGAACAAAAACTTGCCCCCACTGTGGCCCTTTGTGCAATAGTTTGCCAACCCCTGTTCTAGTCAGATTGACGGAATCATGCCAGCCAAACCGCCGGACCCGTGCTGGCGCAGTAACAACAACCCGGCCAAAAGGCCAAACTCCGCGCGTTCACCTCAGTCTTAACCCCTTGTACTGACTCCATTTTGAAAGCTGGAAAAAGACTTCGATACACAAGTTCACAATTTATTCAAGTCGACAGCGATCAAACGACAAGGCAAAACAGCAACAGACCCAGGCGAGAAGGCAGACTCGTTCCAGGGTCACCATATCACAAGTCAACAAAATGTTTCCAAGAAAAATGACAACTATTAGTTAAACAGTCAGTCTTTTTGAAGGCTCTCGTGGGGCAGGCCGTGCGCAGGAAGAATGGTGTATTTGGGTCGTCTTCTGTTGCAGATTTGTTCGGTCAGGTTCTTGTGTCACCGTTGCTGGGTAATGGTTAATGAGGTAACTGAGGTGGGAGGTTCGGCGCACCTCAACTTCTGAGAAGGGCTGAGCTATCAAACTTGGAGTTCTTTTTGTTATTGCGTGTTGTGTTAGTACAGGACGTGCCGCCATTTGTTCTGGACTGTCCTGAAGAGCTGATTGCAGAATTTGGTGTTGCAGACGTGAGCTTGTAGATGCCTTGCCTATCACCCGGTAGTCAGCGTCAATCTTGCTCAGTCAGTTGCATGACGCACATGTGGGCTTCCGTAGTCAGAAGGCGTCCTTATCTGCAGGTTGTCTAGGCGCTGCATCGGCAAAACGTCTACAACAGGCGAATTTGAAACCCAAAGTACAACCGTGCACTTTCAACTTGCTTTGTTTGGATGCATACAGGCAGAACGTATTAAAAAATGCCTTAGAAAAATAATAATAATAATTAAATGTAGTTATATCATATAAGGACGGTTTAAATACGTTATGTGACTAATGTGGTCAACAGATCAACATTGCTTTAAAGCTACCAAAAGAAAACACAGTGGTTAAAAGTATGACAGGGAAATACATGCAAAAAGTATTTTTGAAAAGGTAAAAAAAAACTCAATAAAAACAAAAATAGTGAGTATTCGCCGCTTTTAACCGATGTGTGCATGCATGCGGATGTTTGCACAAGCGCACTGAACATTGTGTAGTACATTTCACCGCGAGGATTAACAGAACACCGGTAGTGTTCAACTAGTGAGTGACGAACTACTATTATCACCCCAAGCATGCATTGTGCGCCTAAAACATAGCGCCTTCCGAAGGTCAAAACACGTACTAAATATTTTAAGATTTTAAAATCTGATTTGTGTACACTCTACCCATCCCAATTGCAAGCTTATAGACTTCCCCACCTCCCTCCCCTTCTTTCCCGGGTCAACAGGCCCCCTAGATGGTGTCAGTCGGAAATACATCAAGCTGAGGATAGCACCAACATATTAATAGTTAGTGTAGGCCAGGGGTCCCCAAACTACGGCCCGCGGGCCGGACACGGCCCGCAGCCACATTTGGTCCGGCCCCCTGAACAAAAAAAAAAAAAAAAAATTGTTAAAAAAAAAAATATATATATATATATATTTTTTTTTTTTTTTCAATAGAGTTATTTATTTCCTGGCTTTTTTCTGTGAAGAACCGAGCAATGGTTATTTGGTTATTATCTATTTAATTAATACAGTATTATTATATTATATTATATTACATGATATTATATTATATTATATTATATTATATTCAGGGGTGCACATAAGTGGTCCGCACATGCGTACTGGACGTAGACAAACGCGCTGGCCCTCAACGGCTTCCATACGCTTTTGCGTACCGATGGCTGACCACTCTATTTGCGGCGGACACGAGAAAATAACTTCTCAAAATGTCGAAGAGGCAGGCCACACTGAGTAATTACTTCCGTGTTCCCCCACCCCCGTCAAAAGACAGACAGACGACAGAGAAATTGATAGTTGACTGAATACTATTTAAAAGACAACAATTTTATACAAGTCTATGGTATGTCTATTGTGCTGCATCTTAGTTGTTAAAAGCAAATACATTTATTCTAAGACTGATTCCTGTGATATTTGAATTTCCATGCCTCTGTATAATGTTTTTATTTATTCAAAGTTCATACGCTATTCAACCAATAAATTGCAGACACTGAAGTAATTATTTAGAGGAGCGTTTGCTTTACTTTGGAGTCACTTTTCTAAAGTAACAGCACTCATGAGGGCAACGCAACGTGTGCACAACTTTTAATTTTAACACGTTTAACAGTGACCTGCTAGGACGAATATAATGCCACGTTAATAGTCACATGGACTAAGTATAGTACTTATCGTACTGGTTTGAAACCAGTGTTGTTTTTGACAGCCCTTTTAATTTTCGTCTTAGTCTTAGTTAGAGATGTGCCGATCGATCGGGTCCGATCACGTAATTTTCAAAGTATCGGAATCGGCAAAAAAATATCGGCCATGCCTTTTTTTAATATATATATATTTTTTAATTAAATCGTTTTCTAATTGTATTTAACGTTACAGACATAATATGTTACACCCATCCAGAGTCTTTAGTTTAGGCTTAAGGTAGGGTTATCAAATTTATCCCGATGACGGCGGTAATTAATTTTTAATATATTTATAATAATTAATTTTAATATTAATATAAGACAACTCCCACTTTTTCAGTCTTATTTCAATGCAAAAAAAACACCGTCTTATATTCAGGCCAATACGGTAAATGTCACACATTGTAAATATGTGACGGAAACTATTGTGCATTTTCGTCTTGTTCTTGTTAGACGAAAACTGGCATTCATCTCGTGATGTTTTATTCTCCCAAAACACGTTTTTAGCTTGTTATAGTCTCGTCATCATCATGAATAAAGTGTTCGTTGATGAAATATTTTCGTTATCGTCATCGTTGACGAAAACAACACTGTTTGAAACTTAAGGGTTATACATACTTGCACATCCCAACCTCTGGTCTTAGCCAAGGGTTGAAAAAAGTCAATAATATCCTCCAGCATGTAATATTTTCTTTTGTGAAGTCGTTGTATCGAGCAAGAACAGCCACCTACTGAGTCTGGAAATGGGGTACAGTAGGGGTCTATTTGTTTCCCTCAAGGTAAAATCTACATTAATGTCATCTGCAAGGCTAATTATTGGTGCAGGTATATATCATTGTACATTGCATGTATTTACCCCCAACAATAGTGTCATGATGACGGAATAATTTTGAAATGTTTCCAACACCAAATAAAGGTCAGCTTTTCTAGTTTTCTTTTTTTGATATACTGTATTCCTAGTCACATCTTACAGCACGAGTGATGTTCCACAGAGAGCTTCAGAGCATCGCTGGGATCTCCTTGTTCAAAGGAATCAGTTCATAGAAGGAAACCAAAAGAATTTCCAAGGCATTGAACATACCAAGTAACACAGTGAAGACACTGCTTCTCAAGTAGAGAAAATATGGCACAATGGTAACATTATCAAGGACTGAATGTCCATTCCCAAACTGATGAAAAGGCGAGAAGAAAACTGGTCAGGGAGCCTGCCAAGAGAGTGACAGCAATATTGAAGAAGCTGCAAGTATTTCTGGCAAGAAGTGACTGCTTAGTGACAACAATCTCCCATTGCTTCATATGTCTGAGCTATGGGCAAGGGTGGCAAAATGGAATCTTTCCAATCGAAAACACACTCAAAGTCCCATACGTATGGAGGGGATTTTGTTCCGATAAAAAACAACTTTTTGGCTGGTCTACAGCACGTTGGTAGACAGCATGTACTCAATGGCAATTGTAGCATAATGTGTCATGGCTGTAACTAATGAACGGAATTATGAACAGTTTGGAAGTGGCAGTCAGGATTAACAAGAAAAAAAAAAAAGGAAAATCCTGCTAGAACACTTGAACTTTTTCATTTTTGTCGCAGGCCTTAAATCATAGTTATGGTTTTGCTTCGAGAGTCATTATGGCTGTGAGCCCATATAAAGTAAATGTATAATCGCCATATAATATTGAATACACAACAAATGGAAATCAGGAGCCAGTAAAACCTTTCAAAATTCAAAAAATTTATAGACAAGTTTCCGAGGAACTTCTGCTTTGCTTCCACATTTCTGCTCGCGACTTCCGTTTTACACTTTCTCTTTCCAAAACAACAGTGGAGCTCGAGTGGTATCACTTATCAAAATCCCTCAAATAAGACAATTTGGAAATATTGCATCCATCTGACGTCATCACAACATGAGAGGGCAACATGTTCATGAAGGCAGATGTGTAACCAAGCCCGTGCCACCACGAAGACCGGTTGTTTATGTAGCCATGTTGACGCTGGTGTTATGGAAGGCATGTTCTTCCTATCCCTGCATTTAATGTGTCAGGTGCTCAAAAATTACTAAAGCTAAAATCTTGTGCATGAAACGACCTGTTGACTTTGATATTGTTATTACGATGATGATTTTAATTATGATGATGTTTAATAATAATGTACTGCTGTGGCTGCAACACATGCTATCTGCTGCTAGCCTGTTGCTAGTCAGTACGTGTATGATGGCACAATTATGTAAACGCATAAATGCAAGTATTACAAGTTTTTTGTTCAGTTGTTTACAAGTGAAAACACTGTTAGGCAAGGGAAGACAACTTGATGTATGTCCTTATGTTGATGGACATACGTGCATTCTACTTTGATGGTGGAAGGCTCGACTCATGCTCAACCTTCGTTAATATTTCTATAATAATTTTATAAATTGTGATTTGTTGACCTGTTTTGCACATGCACCAATCATTTTAAATAAAACAAGAAATGGAATCATGTTGTCCAAATGTTTTATCGCGATCAATATCTGCAATAAAAAAGAATTACATGCTATACATACTTTGTAGTATTTCACACAACAAAATCCGTCTCAGCCCTTCTGTATTCGGCAACTGTAATATTTGTAATTTCACCTCATTTTGGTCAATCAAGTGGCCGGTGTATCAGTCCACACTTCACGTTAACACAGGTTGTTATGATTGTGTCCACGAATGATCAACGAAGTGATAAGAACAAACATACTATCTTTTAGGTAGATCCTGGGGTTTAAACTGCTTTCTTATTAAGGCATGAGGCGAGTTAGATTCACACTGGCGCATTGTAGCTACTAGCTGGTCGCTTATCAAAATGTTTCACTTCCAACCATATATACTGTAAATGCTTCCCGGAGTTCACGCACAGCACAGAAAGTCTTGGAGTCTCATCTACGTCGTGCTGAATCCATTTTTGGAGATTCCATGGGTTCCTCTGGTTTGATTTTGCAGTTTTAACTTTGTCAACACACTGCACACTTCATGTTGTTCTGTCTAAACCGCAAGTTCGGAGCAGAAATTATCAAAGATGGCGCCGCCCGTGTTTCGCTCAGGGAACCATTGATTATTTTTTTTAAACAGTGTATTTTAGCAAAAATAACAAAACAAAAAAACACTAGGTCGATATACTGTATATGATTTACATTCCCATGCTGGATGCAATTGGTTACTTCGCTCGCTTCATGCCAGCATCTCCCAGTCAAAATGGATTGGACGTCCATCGCTGTCAAATGAGATATAAGAGTGTGCTGACAATTGCAAAGAGCTTTGCACAAATATTCCAATTGAACAGGTTGTTTGGCACATTAATGGTAGAAGTTATCTCATGAAGAAGCTAGCATTTGATCTGGGGTGTGTAGACATTTTAGAGCCACTATATTGTATTTGATAGAGGAGCCTTTTAAACGAAACGCACTTCAATAAAATGCCTATTCTGCAGACGTCGCCTATGCAAGTCTTGGCGAGCACATCAAATCTCCGTCACAAAGCATTGTGCGTGTGCATCGGCACGCACGTGTGTGCATGCGCGTGTGCTGATTTGGCCCCTGCACATTTGAAGTGTCCCCTCTTATCAGATTTTGTCTTTTGACTGCCCTCTTCACTGTCAGCTCCAAGTTAGCGCATCTTCGCTCTGTCCCAGCCCGCACTAAAAGGTCAAAGGACGCAGAAGGCCGGTTATGCTTCTGAAAGACCCCCAAGATATGCCCCCCATCCCTTTTTGCACTTCCCCTCTCTGTGAATGCCGTAGTGAGCATTGTTCACGAGCGCTGGCTTTTTGCTGAAAGCCGCACAGCAATGAGGTCTCTGTGCCTTTTTGCCTCTTCCCCCCCACCTCGTCTACCCATCCCCCCCTTCGCTCTCTCTCTCTATTAAATTTCCAGTCACACAGCGGTGCAGAGGATATTCCTCCTTTCCCTTGTTCCCTCTCTTCCCTCTTCTTTTTTCCTTCTCTGCTGAAATCTCAGCTCACAATCCAGTCTGCGTCCCAACCTGGCCGCCTTTCAGCGCCCACTCTCCTCTCTGTACATCTTTTTGCCTTCCAAACCCCCCATCCCCTGCCCACCACGCCATTTAAAATGCCTCCACGCTGCCCATGCCAAGTCCCTAGTCCTCCACGCCTCCTCTCCCCCCCGCTTTCCACTCCGTGTCCTCACTGTGTCATTGCACATTGAATCTGATATCCCCCCTTATGCATGTACGGCTCGTGTATTTTCAGGCACCCTTGAGCATCTGTGTGAGGAGAGGACATGCATTTGTGCCATATAAACAAACATCATGACTGTATTGCTCGTGTCATCGGTACACGGATTGCACAGAGGAGGGAATTGTCATCCCTCCATGCAGAGGACAAGGCACAAACCCCATCAACTCTTAATGCCGTGTCGGGAGCCACAGGAGAGGAACGGGAGAGGGAGGGCGACGAGGATTTGGCAGAGACATGCCAGCGCGCCGAGACATATGTGGCATGCTGATAGCACCACAGAGGTGCGGCTCACACTGTGAAGCAGTTTTGGCAGGGAGGAGGGGGCCCGTACACACGTCCGTCACTTCAAACCCCCTCATCACCGTGAGAAAAAAAAAGTATACATTTTTTGGGCGCCAGTATATGGGAAGCTGAGAGAAAACAGTGAGGAAAAACCCTGGTGTCACAGTATCTTAGCAACTGCCTCCATCTCCTTGGAGACGAAGGGCTGACATCATTTCCTGTCTGTTAGAGAACTCACTTTAAGTGTGTGTGTGTATATACGTGTGTGTATTCGGGGTTAAACTGTAAGTTGACTACATGTTACATCCATGATAAGGCATGTAGTTACTGCATTTATGAGACAAAATCGTTTACCATGGAACCATTCAAAAACAAAAATATAAACTACAACAATGAACAACAGTAGACTCATAATGATCCCAACTGTATATAATTTAATCACAAAATTGTAATATGCATACAATGTCTATTACAAAAAGTTATCTATACTGTCCCAATGTTTAAAAAAATCAAAAGTGTTGAATGCTTTGCAAACTGTCTTTTCACTATTGTTATCTTTCACTGTCCTCTTGTGGAAATAAATGGTACCTGCAGTCAGTCTCAACCCACTACTACAGTGATCCCTCGCTACTTCGCGCTTTGAATTTCACTGTTTCAGTCTATCGCGGATTTTTTTTTCAGTCAAAAAAAATATATATACATGCATAGAAAAATATGCATAAAAAATAGAATAAATAAATAAATAAAATAAAAAATAATGGCGAAAATATGGTGTAAAATCTGCCCGTTCCCTAACTGAAGGCAAGGAGAGCCCAGGGCCGGCCCAGCCTATACGCAGACTATGCAGATGCTTAGGGCCCCTGACCACTAGGGGGCCCCCAATCTGGCAATTGTTTAATTTATATTCTATTTTGTTTACCACAGTTCGCTTTATTTGACTTTTGTGAGTTTTGATACTTGATTACAAGCTTAAAAAAATATAAGTTCTTCCTTAACTTCTTTCTTTTCCTCTTTTAGAAAAACGTTTGGCGCTATCTACTGTAAGTACTGACAATCATTTGGGGTGAGAAGTTTGAAGTATGCAGTGCAACACAATCTGATTAATATACAAAATATGGAAGTATGGCTTGGATTGCATGTATGGGTTTCACAGTACACTGTGACGAAATGGTGGGCCAAAAATATGGGCCCCTTTGCATTATTTTGCCTAGGGCCGCCAAATGGCCTGGGCCGGCCCTGGGAGAGCCCACCCAACTTATATTCCACCGCTCTGATTCGCTGGCCAGCATCACTCGGTAATATCGCAAGCTGATTGGCAGAGATGTTTAACCTTGCTGCTATCGAAGGAAAATGGCTCCAAAGCGTCGTCCGCCCGCTCAATCCTCTAGCGAACCCAAGAAGAAAAGAAAAATGATGACGGTGCACGAGAAAGTTCAATTACCGGACATGCTTAAAATTGGCCACAGCTATGTGTCTGTTGCACGCCATTACGGACTACACGAATCAACAGTTCGTTACATAAAAAAAGACGAGGCGAAAATCTGAAAGACCGCCTCAATGTCGCTTTCCAGGGACATTAAGTGAGTCGTGACTCCTCGCAACAAGACGTTTGTAAAAATGGAAAATGGACTAACAGTGTGGATATCGGACTGTCGGGAAAAGAAGGTGAGTCTCGACACAAACATGAAAAGCCAAAGCGCTGTATGATAGCCTCATTCCTGAAGGAGAGTTGAATGAAGGTGGCGGTGATGCCGACTACGACGAAGATGAACCACAGAAAATTGTGGGGTTTTTGCCAGCAAGGGCTGGTTCGAAAAATTCAAAAAGAGGTTTGGACTTGGCAGCCTCACGTTGCATGGGGAGGCCTCCTCGACGGACCATGACACAGCTGTTCGTTACGTTGAGGACCAATTTCCCAAATTAATTGAAGAGGGTGGCTATCACCTGGACCAGGTGTTTAACATGGATGAGACTGGCCTTTTTTGGAAGATGATGCCATCCAGGAAATTCCTTTTCAAGGAAGAAGTGAAGAGGCGAGGCTTTAAGTCCTACAAAGATCGCGTGACTCTCAAGCTTCTCAATAAATCATCTTTACCTTTATATCCATTGTTCGGAGTTTTTTCTTCATTAATCAAGATCATCAGTGTGGTGAGTACATTTTATTCATCTTATGCATGTTATTGTATATTAATATTGCATTTACTTCTCTAACTAGTGTACTGTATACACAAAAATATATATAAAGAATGTAATATACGTACATCAAATAAAAATCTCCTGTATCCAAGCAGCTGTACAGGACAGGTTTAAAAAAAAAAATTTTTTGTGTGTGTGTGTGTATTGGGGGGGGGGTCGCTACTTCATGGTTTTTCACTTATCGCGGTGGGTTCTGGTCCCCATTAACCGCGAAAAACGGATCACTGTATTGTATTTCTATGTATACTTTTAGTCAGAAAGTTTACAATTCAAATGTATTTTCCGTGACTTAAAAGCAATCATATAAGGGTGGAAATATAATTAACTCGTTGGCTGCCATTGACAGTGATAGAAAAACTGATTTTCTCTACAAATGTACTGACCACATAGTAACTTTGGCATTTACTAATTACCAAACTGAAACTAAGGAAACAGATGAACAACTTACTGTTGCAACTGCTTTAATGCTTTTTCCAAAATTAACTCATTGTTTTTCCACTGACGGCAAAAGACGCCCAAGCCATTCTGACCTGGAGGGCTTGGAGCGATCAATTGATTGCTGTCGGCCCCTTCCAGTTAAGTCTATCACCATCAATGGCACTGGAAAAATGATAATTCATTGACATCCATCACTGCCAATGGCAACATAGCAACAATTCTAACTTCTAACAATGAAAAGTGCATTGGTGGCAGATGGCACATTTAAGGCGTCCTCATAATAATATTATGAAATGATCTACGACCATACAAAGAGGCATCTGGTGAAAATTGTTGCATAGTAAAGGTCACGCCACAATGATAACCGAATGTGTTCGTCTCCCAAAGGAATTCTGAAGGCCTGACACAAATCTCCAGAGTCAGCAGAACGCAGTTTGAGCATTATACACGCATTATAGAGCTCAGCATATGATTTATAACATCCCACAGGAGCTGGATGTGTTTCTTAGATAAGACTGGAGCAGAATATGATTAAAGAAAATAAAATCCGTGCACCGAAGCGCCTTCAGTAAGAGAAAAATCCTAAGTGATGTTAGGATTTTCCTTCAATGCTATCTCTTCATGTTCTCTTGCTATGATGTAATTTCCCCCTTTATAAATAGTTTTCTTTCCAATATTGATAAAAGCGCTTGAGTTTAAACATCAACTCATGTAATCTATTTAATTAATCAATTATTTGACTCCTGTCAACAAATGAAAAGTTTAAAATTATGTTTCTATTTAATGTCTGACCCACAGCTGTGATCACAAACAGGTAAAATTGGATTAAAAGCAAATAATGGATTTATAAATTAAATGGAAAATACATGTGCTTAAATGTTGAGTGATTAATCAAGTTATGGCAAGTTATCTCCCTGTTTGCATGCCCAGGAAATGAAAATTGTCAGCACTTTTCACTTAAAGAATTGCAGATTTTAAAAAACATATATACCATTTAATAAGTGTGTCAACAAATATTCTAAATTGAAGAAATAAACATTAAAATTATGGTATCAATTTGTATTGCCTCTCTGAATAGCAATACTTCTTAGTAATATAAATGAAATTGTTGATTCAAAATTAATTCTGAATTTTTTATCGTAGGAAAAGATTTGGGCAGCTTCATATATATATATATATATATATATATATATATATATTAAGGCTGTCAAACGATTAAAATTTTTTAATCGAGTTAATTACAGCTTAAAAATTAATTAATCGTAATTAATCGCAATTCAAACCATCTATAAAATATGCCATATTTTTCAGTAAATTATATATATATTCTGTAAAATAAATTGTCGAAATGGAAAGGCAAGGCAAGGCAAGGCAAATTAATTTATATAGCACAATTCAACACAAGGCAATTCAAAGTGCTTTACATCACATGAAGATCATAAAAATCACATTTAAATCAACACAACGTAGAAACGAAGACAAAAGATCGCATTTAATCACAGAATAAAAATAAATAAATAAAATAAAAATAAAACAAAAACTACTACTACTAATAATAATTGAAATCAGCAATGGAGATAAAAACAAGAGGAATAGAAAGCAGGTAGATTGAAATATATAGACAGTTATAGATATGCAGTGCTAAACAAAAGCGTTTTTAGCCCTGATTTAAAAGAGCTAACAATTTGAGCATACTTCAGACGTTCGGGTAACTTGTTCCAGAGGTGAGGAGCATAATAACTAAATGCTGCCTCACCCTGCTTGGTTCTTGTTCTTGGAACATGCAGAAGACCGGTTCCAGACGACCTCAGGGGTCTAGATGTCTCATAGGACTCTAACAAGTCAAGCATGTATTTTGGTCCAAGGCCATTAAGTGTTTTGTAGACGAGCAGTAGTATTTTATAGTCTATCCTTTGACTTACTGGAAGCCAGTGTAGCGATTTCAAAACTGGTGTAATGTGGTCCAGCTTTCTTGTATTTGTGAGGACTCTGGCTGCAGCATTCTGTACCAGCTGCAACTTCCTGACTGATTTTTTATCAAGACCTGTAAATATACCGTTGCAATAGTCCAATCTGCTGAAAATGAATGCATGCATAAGTTTTTCCATGTCTTGTTGAAAGATAAGATAAGAAAGAAAAGACACAAGATGGATATATACATTCAACATACGGTACATAAGGACTGTAGTGGGCATTTCACTCTACTTGTCATTTAAATCTGTCTATGCTGTCCTCACTCCGAAGCGTCTACTTTTTCCAAAGCTAGACAGCTAGTGAACGACGCCTTAATAATCAAACTTCTTCCTTTTTCATCTGAGTTATTAATAAAATGGCCTCAAACCATTGTCCTCTTTAGACCGTCGTAAAACTACTAAATAAAAGTACACAAGCATTGCATTAGCAATAACGTTAGCTTAGCACGCTATACAGGTTCACTAAACATAAAAAAAAGCTTCTCATAAAAAAAATATAACATTTCGCTTACTAACATATATGTACATTCTTTACAACAACCATATTTACGGACAAATCTTGTCCAAGGATCATATAAGCACAACATTACAACGTAGGCGTCAGCCCGAGATGACGTGCAGCCATAATGAACTGGCAAGAAAACAATAAACCATGTCGCAAAGCGACCACAAGAGTTCGCTGTTAGACAGCACAAAAAGCCTTGCTGTAAAACTTACCAAAAGGCAGAATACTGTCTGAGCGGGACATGTGCGTTAAATGCGTCAAATATTTTAACGTGATTAATTTAAAAAATTAATTACCGCGCGTTAACGCGATAATTTTGACAGCCCTAGTTTATATATATATATATATATATATATATATATATATATGTACAAATACCGTATATCCAGTCTTGACACTGGATGAGACATGCTACACATAGATTTGGGATCGAAAGAAGGTGATAATATCACGTTAAAATCATGGTGTCTTTAATTATGCTGTCATGCTCTCACCTCCAGTTAGGGGTTCGCTGTTTAATTTTTTTTCTTTTTCTTTTAATGTCCTAAAAGTCCTAAATTATATACAGTGGGGAGAACAAGTATTTGATACACTGCAATGGGAAAACCCATTGCAGTGTATCAAATACTTGTTCGCCCCACTGTATATATATATATATATATACAGTATATATATATATATACATATATAAACAAATACCAGAGGTGAGCCTCAAACGTTTTTTTAACAATGCTCTTAACAAATGGTTCAAGCACATGTTCCCACAAAAAAATGGCTAAATATACCTATTAACTAAATTACGAATGCATTAAAAAAAAAAAAAAAAACATTAGCTCAAACAACAACCTAGCATATGGTGGTCTTAACAGGGAGCAGCTGGATTCAGCCATGTGAAATGCGTTATGTCATATTCGCTGTTGCCACTAAATGGCAGTGTATCCACCAAATCAATAAAACTAAATGCAAACACTTTTAAAACAAACCATTACAACGCTACTTTATTTTATTAAACGATTACTCAAAGCAGCAACATTTAATTTGAATCTTTTTTCTAATCAAATTACTTGAGTTAATCCATTAATCGTTGCAATACTAATATATACATATTTTCAATTACTGTAAAAGCTGCCATTCATTTGTCATGACTGAGCATTTCTAGCTTCGAGAAGACAACATATTGAACAATTTATTGACTGGAAGCGTACCTAATCTGGATGAGTGAATACATTCACCATTAAGGTCAACGTGATCTAGAGGTGGAGGTCTTTTCATGTCCCTTTGTGTTCAAGAGGAAATCAATCTCAAATCACGCCACAAAAAATTGTGTTATCCCAGTTTCACCAGTAGATTGCGCTATTACTGCAGCTTTGGACCACTCGAGCGGAAGGGTCTCAGTTTTTATGGTGCAAAGACCCTAGACATGGGAGACTATTTTAAAGAGACTTTTATTGTCCACAACAACACCAATCAAACATAATGGTTTTACTCCTAAATGCCAGAAGAGATTGAGAGATGCCTATTTTAGAGGTCATATACTGTATTATTAGCAATTATACAGTATTATGTGGCGGAAAACACTCAGCTGACTTGAAATTCCGCTCTGAGACCCCCAATTTGGCCAAATTTCAAAATTGTCCGATATGCATGTGTGATACATCATTGGAAAGCTTAAAATCTCAATTTTCTGGAGGAAGAAAAATTTTGGACAGGAGGGCATTTAAAAATAAAAAAGTTTTTTAAACAGCAAAACCCTATATGGAGGTGAGAGCACGTGAGAGCAGAATTACAGACGCCACGACTTGAACGAGATATTATTGCATACTTACCTTGTTTCGATCCAAAAACTCCATGTCGCATGTATCACTGAGTGTGAAGACACAACTGTGAATGGCCACAGCTGGATTTTGGGGGGATTTTATGGGTGAAACATGGTAATATAACAAGGGTCGTGATGCAGAAATTGCAGACATCAAGGAGTGGTCGAGATTTTCTTTTTCATAAATTTACCCTTTTGAACTTTTTTTTTTTTTTTTTTTTTCAATTTCTCTTTATTTGGATCGATTATGCGACAGTAACAAAAAACTACAATTTAGCTATAGTTATGAGGTAGATATCCGTGACTTTTTTACAGACACAATTTTTTTCACTGTGACGTAATTTGTTTAAAGGTTTAAAATATTCGAGTGAATAATTTTTAAAGTCGTTTTTTAGAAATATTATAGACAAAAAATATTAGACATCAATTAATGATTCTAAGCTAAAAATGACTGACATTTTGAATAATAAATATAATTACTTACCTTGATTTCATGGCTGGGTTGAAAAAAAAAAACGGTTGCGCGACGTTTGTAAACGGGGGTTTCCAGAGTAAAATGGGCAAATTAAAAATAGTTGGGGGGCTTAATGCGCCAAGAATCTGCGATGGCAGCATGTAGACATATTGTTCTATTAAACACAACAGTTCTTTTGGCTTAAAATACGGCAGTTTCTTTAAAAGAGGAGTGCAAGAGCAGAAACTGCTTTTTCAGTCTTGTCTGTGTTTTCCGCCAAGTACAGTGTCTGTCACAATAGGTATTTACAAATGTCTCTATTATAAACTGTGTTTCACTAGTGAGATGATTGCATCGACAGCTAATAAATGCACTTTACGCAGCGTGGTAGTCCCGTTGGGTGTGTTTATGAGCTGAAGAGCGGCACTCAATAAAAGCACTTGGAGGGTGTTCGCTTTACGAAGTGGGCGTCAATTGTTTCTGCAAAGAAGCCATCCCTCATCCATCTGCGAGGTGAAGATGTGCGCATCATCTGTATCTGAGCGGTGACACCAACCCCCCAATCGGCAATCTCCCCCCGCCTTGGGCCTCACTTACTGCTGACAAACGAGCTGAGCCGCTGGCACAGCGGACAGTGAGAAAAAGCGGACTCTTGGAATTCTCCACTAGACAAATGAGCAGTATCTAAGAAAAACACACATCATTTTTTGTCTCACTAGATTGTATGCAATTATCACTCCTTGAACCAAGGGCGTAGGTTTGGTATCAACATTGGTAGGGACACTACAACAGCATAACCTGCATTTGCACTTTTTGCTGGGCACAGTACATTAATAAGACCAAACAGATTGGATGAACGGGGCTCAGGGCTACATTTCTCACAAATATGCTGATAAGTTGCCTACGTAAAATGAAAAAAGTTAAAAATTGTTATTTTCAAGGGAGAAAATGGGGGAAATCCACCTTTCTTCATATAAAGGAAATTTACAGTGGTTGTGTTTTTGTGGGGGGGGGTTAAAGAAATGTCTGCATAGTCTGCAAATAAAATTATTTTCTAAATGAATGAGGGAGAAAATAAATAAATTTTAATAAATAAACAAATGCACAGTTGAATTAACGTTAACAGTAGAAAACACATACAGTACAGGAGAACACTTATTAAGCTGCTTCCAACAGTTTTGCAGGTTAGCAAGTTCACACAGTTTAATGTTATGCTAACTCTGATGCAGGTCGGACTTTCAGTAGAAAATTAGTGGTGTGTTCCCCACTTCTACAACACTGACATCTAATTACAGTGCCTGCTGCGGCTGGCTGAAAAGAAAAATGTAGTATCCCTTGTCTTTGAAGGAGGTGGAGGAGGCGGCATATTGACATGCATTTCTGTCTGGTTGTGTCAGGCAAATTTTCAGTAGCAAAATTTTTGGTGTGTTTCCCACCTTTGCAACATTGATGTCTTTTCACATTACTTATGGTGGCTGCTGCTGGCCCCCCAAAAAAACAAAACCTTCCAATATCCCTCCTATTCGAAGGAGGCGGCATGTTGTCGACATGTTGTTTTTCTGTCAGGGCTGCTAGTGCGTATGTGTGTGTGTGGGGTGGGGAGGGGGTGTTGTGAAGTCATCAGCCCATCAAAACTGTGTTTCAATTCAATTCAATTCAATTCAATTTTATTTCTATAGCCCTAAATCACAACAAGGTTTTCTCAAAGGGCTTTGCAGAGGCAATATGATGTTTGAGGGGGAAGAAAATGGACTGGCACACTCAGTAGTGAAAAGTGGTAATTGTAAGTCTGACTCTAATTCACTTAATAATGGTAATATCAATTCTATCCTTACAACATATGGGGAGACAATCTAAATGACCTATATAACTGAAGTCATTGTATCATGCAAATAAGGTTGGTTAAAAATTGGTGGGGACAATTTGAGCATCCTGAAAAGTTGGTAGTCTTATGTCCCTACCGTCCCTATGCAAACATACGCCCTTGCCTTGAACCTCTTTTGGAAGGGAACAGATACGGTATTACAAGTAAATACTTTTATACTACCACAATTTAGAATGTTTTACTGATCACGGCCAAAACCTTGTGAAATTATGTTATACGTATAAATTTGGAATTCTGTACAAAAGACATAATCTGACATTTTGAATTGCATTGGCGAGTTTATTTTGGATTTTGCCGTTCAGTCATTAAAATTACAATTACCGTATTTTCCGCACTATATGGTGCATCGGAGTATAAGGCGCACCTTGAATGAATGGCCTATTTTATAACTTTTCATATAGAGGGCGCACCGCATTATAAGGCGCAGAAATAGTAGTAGTGGTTGGGGTTGCGTTACACATCTAATAGATGGTGCTGCGCTAAAGGGAATGTCCATACGCTGAGATTAAGGGGGTGGGGGCTTGGCGCATAGCCCCCTCTGGTGGCCTAAAATGCCATTGCATATAATTGACTTTCCAAAACAGTGGTACCTCGACATCCGATCGCTTCGACACACGATCTTTACAACATCTGACGTAAAATTTGACTCGCCATTTGTTTCTACATCCGACAACATGCTCTAAATACAACAATCTATGACAGCACCGCAGTTTCAGGTGGACGCATGGCAGATTTTCTTGTGAGAGAAATCAACATGGGTTCCAACAATGTTAGTGCAGGTGGTAAAAAAAGGGGGAAAATGGTGATGCTTACCGTTACCTTTGACATGAAGATAGATACGATGGAAAAATATGAGTGTGGGGTGCGCATCCGTGATATGGCTCGGTCAACAATACAGCCATAGATGGTCTATGACGGTCCTCCTCCGTTCGCCAATCTTTAAAAGTTAAGGTGGCAATTATTTTTGTGGTAACATCACCAAAGAACTCACCAGCTTCGTCAGGTTTTTAAATAATTCATTTTGGAACTTGTTCTACACAACACGCCTAGTGACCCCCGCAGTAAGTAAACAAAGTGAAACTAAAAAGCTCACTGTCAGCCACGTGATGCGTTCAGGTACACCACGCAAACACATTCGCCACAATAGAACCCGGTTTGTTACATTATTACAGGTATTATTATGACTATTGCTATTGTTATATTATTATTCCAATTTTTATTAATAATTTATTTGTTTTGCTCTATGTAATTGATATTTGCAATAGTAACATCATTATTTATTGAGGATTTAGTGTAGGTTTTCAGGCAGTGGAACAAATTAATGGAATTATAATGTATTCTTATGGGAAAATCGTCTTAACAAATGGTTCAGACACATTCCCACAAAAAACTAAAATATAACTAACTAAATGTACCTATAAACTAAATTATGAATGCATTAAAAAACATTATCTCAAACAAAAAATTAGCTTACGTTGGTCTTAACAAGGGGCAGTTGGATTCAGCCATGTGAAAAGAGGCAGACCAGAGGGCCGTGTATCCACCGTAATCAATAAAACTAAATGAAAACACTTTCAAAATAAACCATTACTACACCACGTTAATAAAACGAATACTCAAAGCAGCAAATTTTAATTTGAATATTTTTTTCTAATCGAATACTCGAGTTGATCGATTCATCCTTACAGCACTACTTAAGATAGTAGACTTTAAGGTAAAGTTAGGTAGTTATTTAATCAAAACACGCATATTTGTGACATGTTGTTATGTTCCATTACTAAAGTCTTATAACTACCTCTACAATATTGCAACATGATACAACATTATAACATCTTTTTTGTTGTACTTCTTTATAGGAGTCAGAATATAGGAATAGTGCAGGTATGTAGTCTACTTGAAGGGCTGTTGCCCTGGCCATTTTTTCATATAACAGCGCCTCTGGGACTGCAATCGGTGATAGCTGAAAATAAGACAAACAGTGTATGCCCGGCAAACTGAACTCAAACTAAAATGATTTAAGGCATCAATGTCCCTGATAAAAATAAAAAGGAAAAGAAAAAGGCGAAAACACAAGCTGCACACTCAGCAGAGGTGATTATACCATTTAATCACAGACTTCCATCGCCACGGTGCGCAGACTTACTCGCTTCGAGGTTTGATTTACCCGCCCTCTTGTGAGGAAAAAATCTCATTCAGTAGACGGATTGCTGAGGGGGGGCCTCGGACTGGCCCCTATAAATCATTCTTTAATCAGAGGCCTCCGAGATTGGGCGCAAACACCCTCGGGAGCAACACGGTGACACCTCGACTCCTCCTTGCATGCCCATGCAGTGCTGCGAGTTTTTATCTTCCGCATTTCGCCCCTGCGGGACTGTCAGTCCGCTCGTCAGGAAACGAAGAGGGATGACCCGACCCGTGCCTTTGCCCAAAAGCAAACCACTGTCACAGAATTAGTGTCTGTCAAAGGAACTCTGCTGTTTTATTCAACAGTTTGGGCCCACCGAGTTTCGTTGAATATTAGCCGACTTCAGCAGCAGCTCAAAATAGTAGCGCTTAATGTTGCTGTGACTCTGTTGTGCACCATGAAGGCCTTCAAACCCTGCATTTTTCACTGATAGGGCTGATGAGTGATCACGTTTCTGTACCATTGACGGTGACAGACATTCAATTCATTTGAATTGAAATCATTGACAAATGATTTCAAGTGACTTGAACGTCTATTTGCTGTTGAGGGCATTCAATTAGTTAATGAAAATGTATTGATTTATTTACATCATCAATAAATTTAACATTGTTTTGTAATTGTACTTTCACTGTATCTTGACTGCCCAGTTTCTTCACATATTTTTGTCCAATTAGATTTTATCTGATGTGTTGCTATGTACATGTAAACTTCCGATAGCCCTCAGAATTGCTTGCTGGTTTCGTATCCAATAATTAAATAAGGTTTTCTTTTTCCAAGAACAACAATCATCAGAATTTTGCGTCGCAACTTTCCTCTCATCAGTTGGTCTGATGTTAAATGGTCTTTAGTTGGTTGAGCGATTTCATGCAGGGTCCCCCCAGGATTGATGAATCTAAATTCAAGACTTTTAAGACCTTTTTTAATGCCATTTCAACTGAAAATTAATACTTTTCTCGCACCCATTATTTAGATAATATTGAATCATATGAAAAAAATAAAGCACTGAACATCAAATGTGACCTCAATTACTAAGTATGTTTGACAAAAGAATGCACATTTACTGAAGATACAATTAAAACGCATTTAAATATAAGGTCTTTCAGATTTTTTTTCCCCCCAGGATAAAATGGATTTTACACTATTTTTGTAAAGCAACTTCAGAAATTACATTTGCAATACAACAGGTTTCCCTTTTAGGAGGACCTAGTCAAGGTGGTAGGTTGGTGATTGTCAAGTTGGTCACCTTAACTGTAAAGTGCTTGGGAAAATCTTGCAATTGGCAGTGAAAGTTTAAAAAACAGCCACTAAATGGCAGTAGTTTACCATTAATTACCACAAAATAAAAATGCTACACATGACCATTTCCCTTGGTAATTGTTTTTTTCTAATCACATTACAAGAAGTATACAAAACACATGTTAATCCTTTGTTAGATATTGAAGACATTTCTTTTAATCAGATAGAGAAAATCCATACTCTTATTCAATCAAGAAAAACATTTAAATATACCAGGAGGTGTTTTAGTTTTACTATCACCTACATTATAATTTGCCTATCACCATGCCATGTTATTCAGATCAACGCTACCCCGCACTCGTTCCAATAATAGTGTCAACCGTGTTGTGTATCTGAGGTTGATGGTGGATCTACGACTCCGGTTTATCCATGCTAAGGCTAGTGCACCTGCCAATACCCCATTGAACATGGCTAACTCTTGAGTTAAAACTCCGAAATTCACATTCATTCGAAAGGCAAACCGTGCAGAAATACATTATTGCATCCAACACATTTTAATTGGAGAAATTGGCAACTTACTTTCAAATGTTTAGCAGGTCCACTGCCTTTGCATGACCCATAAACTGCGATCCAAAGTAGTATCTTGTATACTGATGCGACTTGGTCGCCGATCCAATACCTCACATGCTGGTCCAACAGTTTGGACTTGGTTGTCTTGTTGAGGCTTTCGTCGAACATAACAACTAAGGCATCTGAGCAGTTCCTTACGTTAGCACACAGTACTGTGCGATTGCCTGCTGTTGTGATGTTGATGCTAATTATGCTAACAGCGCGCATGCACGAGGTGCGTTATGATTTGTAGTGCAGTGCATCTTAAAAATTCGACGCGTCATCTTCGTTATGGATTTAAAAAAAAAAAAACTTCGTCACGGATATTAATTTAGGTTGCACTGAGATGTTCTTCAAAATTAAAACCACGGTGAAAAAATTCCAGACTTACGACAGCTAATTTAATACTTTTAATACCTTTAATAATGGAAAACTAAATTCAATGCTTTTTTTAATACTTTTAATAACCCGCGCGTACCCTGTCATGGGAAGGACAAGTTCAACTGCTGCCCAGTGGCGTGGTTAGGCCTTTTTTAGGGGACTTTAGCCCCCTAAAATATTCTTAAGCCCCCCTAAATCATTTGGTGTTGTTTTATTTAAAAAATATATACATACAGTATATACAAATACAAAAAAAGAAGGTAGAGAGCCCCTTCAGTGCGTCGCTATCCAATCCATTTCACTTGTTCATATAAAGAACGCCCACATCTCTGAAAATCTAATCCGCATTTTCCCTGTGACTTTTTTTTTTTTTCACAGTCGGTTTTTGCGCATGTCTTACCGTTGTTTTCTTGCAGTCAAAAGTTACATCCCAGCTCTAAAATAACACTGCTACTTAGCTGCTGCTAACTAGTTAGTCTGAAATGCATTGTGAAGGTCCTAGTAGAGTAAGTGTGCAATCTTGTTCCCACTATCATTGGGGTGACGTCCTTCTGGAGCATCAGCTGTGTTTCTCACTTTACGCACAGATGAGTACAGGAGCTGAGCTCATTCACGTATGATTATCATCAGTGGATAGTCATAATAATACACAAATAATAATCACTCAAGCACCTTTATTGACCTGTAGGAGTCAGCGCAGAGGAGCAACGAGGGTGACTTAAAAGGTGAGTAGGGGAGTAATGATTAGAGAGTGGAAAAAGCCAAAAAGGTGATTATATATAGCATACATACTGTACACCGCCCCCCACATACACACCCTTACACACACAATATATAAAGTACAAGCCAAAAGTTAGGACACACCTTGTCATTCGTGCGTTTTACATGTGTGGGATTATGTAGGTGAAATAACTAAAAATGTATAATATTCTAGGATCTTCAAAGTAGCCAAGTAGTTTGCTCTGATTAGGTTTTTGCACACTCTTGCCATTCTCTTGATGATACTGATGCAAATTAGTCTGACCCAGATATTACTTTAATTCAAGTAATAAGTATTATTTTTCAGGGTTTGAAATTACAGCCATTTTTGTTACATATGTGCTCAACGTCATCTGTGCGATTTACAAATATTTGGGAACTAACAATTACTGTGTTATGAACGAAAGTCATGGTATTAGCCTCTATGATTAAATACATATAGCGGAAAACACTCATGTGACTTGAAGTTCCGCTATGAGACCCCCAATTTGGCCAAATTTCAAAATTGTCCGATATGCATGTGTGATACATCATTGGAAAGCTTAAAATCTCAATTTTCTGGGGAAAGAAAAAAAATGAACAGGAGGGCATTTTTTTTTTAAAATGTTTTTTTAAACAGCAAAACCCTAACTGGAGGTGAGAGCACGCGAGAGCAGAATTACAAGCGCCATGACTTTAACGAGATATTATCGCGTACTTATCTTGTTTCGATCCAAAAACTCAATGTAGCATCAGGGCCAGCCCAGCCTATACGCAGACTATGCAGCTGCTTAGGGCCCCCGACCACTAGGGGGCCCCCAATCTGGCAATTGTTTCGTTTATATTCTATTTTGTTTACTACAGTTTGCTTTATTTGACTTTTGTGAGTTTTGATACTTGATTACAAACTTTAAAAAAATAAAAGTTCTTCTTTATCTTCTTTCTTTCCTCTTTTAGAAAAAGGTTTGGCGCTATCTGCTGTAAGTAATGACAATCATTTAGGGTGAGAAGTTTGAAGTATGCAGTGCAACAAAATCTGATTAATATACAAAATATGGACGTATGGCTTGGATTGCATGTATGGGTTTCACAGTACATTGTGACGAAATGGTGGGCCAAAAATATGGGCCCCTTTGCATTATTTTGCTTAGGGCCCCCAAATGGCCTGGGCCGGCCCTGTGTAGCATGTATCTCTGAGTGTCAAGACAAAGCTGTGAATGGCCACAGCTGGATTTTTGGGGGTTTTATGTGTGAAACAAGGTAAAATAACATGGGTCGCGATGCAGAAATCGCAGACATCAATGAGTGGTCGAGATTTTGTTTTTCATATATTTACCCTTTTAAACGTATTTTTCATTTATTTTTTATTATATTTTTTTCAGTTTTTCTTTGTTTGGATCGATTATTTATCACCTAACATATCGGAGAAGATGTGACAGTAACAAAAAAAATGCAATTGAGCGATCGTTATGAGGTAGATATCCGTGACTTTTTTCAAATTAATGATTCTAAGCTAAAAATGACAGACATTTTGAATAAGAAGTATCATTAATTACTTTTCTTTTATGGCTGGGTTGAAACAAAAGCGATTGCGCGACATCTGTAGTTTGGGGGCTTAACGCGCCATGAATCTGCTATGGCAGCATATAGACATATCTCAAACACAACAGTTGTTTTGGCTTAAAATACAGCAGTTTCTTTTAAAGAGGAGTGCAAGAGCAGAAACTGCTTTTTCAGTCCTGTTTTCCGACATATATATATATATATATATGAATTATCAGTCTTTGTTAGCTGTTTGTGAAGTTTTACATCGTGTGTAAATCCTGGGGGCTAAGACCTCCCCTCCCCCGTTCTCAAAACCTGTGACGCCCCTGCTGCTGCCGCTTTTATCTCATAAAAAAGCAAAAATACATAAAATAGAATAAACCAGATGACATTTTTTCAGTCAACTCACACGAATCTTTTTTTTTTTGAAGAAGAAGAAGAAACGCTCTCAAGATTGTTTAGGTGTAATTGTGGTTCACATCCACTAGTAGTCGTGGTATAAAAGATTTGCAATGATATGCTGTCATTCATTTACAAGGTATTGTTCTTCATGTGTTGGAATCTCCAACTCTCCTGTATTCTGAGCGCAGTTTGAAGAGCAGTGAGTCAGTCAAGTCTGAGTGCGAGTCCAGCATAACGAAAATATGTTGTGACGTCACCAACTTGCTTTTTGCAGCGCTGGTGTGTGAGCCTAGAGTCAGTGGAAGTTGTCAGACTGCACGCGTCTTAACCATGACCAAGAGCAGGACTCTCGGAGTAAGCCGTTTTTCCCCACATGGGAACTTGGGACACGCACCACAGAAGATGGAACACCATTTTTTTCGCGCTTTGGACAAATCATAGGCGAGACGAGATTAGTTCAAAAAGGAAAAAGATGCACTGTTGGTATCCATGGAGTGATGGCATGCGCGCTCCTTTTCAGTCGCCGGTTTACCAAAACATCGGTGTGCTTGTTGTCCCTGTTCCTTTCCTACGTGGGCTACTGCACTTTATTCCACGGGGACCCCTTCTTGCTCCCGGCTTCCGGGGATCCGGCGCAGAGCTGCGGTCGGCGGCTGCCGACCGACGGAGCCTGCGCGTCTCCTGCACCGCCAGCTGTGGAGGCAGCCCGGGTGAAGGCTGCCGAGGGGCCGCCGTCAGCCGCGCTCCACGCCAGGAGCCACACACCCGGCCCGCCGATGGGGCATCCGAAGTTCGGGAATAAAAAGTTGCCCAATGCTGTCATAGTTGGAGTGAAGAAGGGAGGAACTAGGGCGGTTCTGGAGTTCATTCGGATCCACCCGGACGTGAGAGCCGCTGGTACCGAGACGCACTTCTTTGACAGGCACTATGACCGAGGGCTCGAGTGGTACAGGTGAGGAGGTGACGGCGGGATAGACACACTCTCTCACTATATGCAGTGCGGTTTGCAATCTATATGAAGAAAATTAGTTTGAAGCGTCACTGACTGGGTCAACGGAAGAGTATTCATGCGTAAAAGCATATTCGTTGTGTTGGATTTATTTACACATATAAATATAGAGTATTTGGGTGTTGCAGCCATTATTGAGACAAGAGACATAATTTACATGTTAGGAAAAAAAAAAAACTCCTTGCATACCACCAAACATTATAAACTCCACAAATTGTGATTTTAAGATATTTATACTGTCCTTTTCGAATTTAGAAATCATTAAGAATTGGTGAATTACATTTTTCTCCTTTAAATTGGAGGAAATTCAAGATAATAAAATATAAGAACATTGCCAAAGAAGCAGTTTGCCTTTTAATATTTCTAAGCAACCATCCTTTAATTTTGAGACTCATTCTGAGCATTTATAGAAAATTACCACCACAATCCTACTGCCCAGTGTTGGGTGTTTAGCAGCTACCTACAATATGATGAAACTGAAATTGAATGAAAAACAAAACAAAACAAAAAAACAAGAAACTGCTGTTTTGTTTGTTTTTAAGTTTTCGCAATGCTTACAATTAGTCAACTTTGAAAAACACTCTCAAACACAACATTAGGATGAATACTGATGTGAAAGTTTCTGAGGTGAGAGTTTAATCATAAATCATATCTCAATACACTGGTATCTCGAGATACAATCCCTTCGACACACGATCTTTTCGACATCGGGCGTAAAATTTTTGACTCGCCATTTGTTTTTACATCCGACGAAATTATGACGATTTAAGACAGCGTCATTGTTTTCTCGCAAGACGGACGCACGGCGGATTTTCTTGTTAGAGAACTCAACATGGGCTCCAAGAATGTTAAAGTAGGTGGTGAAAAAAAGAAAAAAAGGTGACCCTTATCATTGAAATAAAGATGGAAATGATAGAAAAATATGAGTGCTCGTCCATGAACTGCTTGACAATACTCCTAGTCTTTAGAAGTTATAAAGACAATTATTATTTTGGTACCATCGCCAAAGAGATTATCAGCTTCGGTTTTTTAATCATTTATTTCAGAACTTGCGCAACACAACACACCAACTGTCTGCAGCAGTTAACGTCAGTAACAACAGGACGTTACAAAAGAAAGTAATATCTCAACTGCACTCTCTCTGACTCTGGCAAGTCAGCCGCGCGGTGCGTTCAGGTACACCACGCAAAATACATCCGCCACATTAGAACCCGATTTGTTACATTATCCATACATCCATTATCTGCCAATTGATCCGGGGTCGAGTATTACAAGTATTATTATTATTATTACTCCTATTATACTATTATTACGATTTTTATTCATAATTTATTTGTTTTGCTCTTTGGAATTGCTATTTGCAATAGTTACAGCAGTATTTACAGTGTATCACAAAAGTGAATACACCCCTATGCTTTCTGCAGATATTGAAGACTATCTTTTCATGGGACAACACTGACAAAATGACACTTTGACACAATGAAAAGTAGTCTGTGTGCAGCTTATATAAGAGAGTTAATTTATTTTCCCGTCAAAATAACTCAAAATATAGCCATTAATATCTAAAGTAAACCCCTGGCAACAAAAGTGAGTACACCACATAGAAACTACGTACAGTGCCTTGCAAAAGTATTCGGCCCCCTTGAATCTTGCAACCTTTCGCCACATTTCAGGCTTCAAACATAAAGATATGAAATTAAATTTTTTTTGTCAAGAATCAACAACAAGTGGGACACAATCGTGAAGTGGAACAACATTTATTGGATAATTTAAACTTTTTTTAACAAATAAAAAACTGAAAAGTGGGGCGTGCAATATTATTCGGCCCCTTTACTTTCAGTGCAGCAAACTCACTCCAGAAGTTCAGTGAGGATCTCTGAATGATCCAATGTTGTCCTAAATGACCGATGATGATAAATAGAATCCACCTGTGTGTAATCAAGTCTCCGTATAAATGCACCTGCTCTGTGATAGTCTCAGGGTTCTGTTTAAAGTGCAGAGAGCATTATGAAAACCAAGGAACACACCAGGCAGGTCCGAGATACTGTTGTGGAGAAGTTTAAAGCCGGATTTGGATACAAAAAGATTTCCCAAGCTTTAAACAACTCAAGGAGCACTGTGCAAGCCATCATATTGAAATGGAAGGAGCATCAAACCACTGCAAATCTACCAAGACCCGGCAGTCCTTCCAAACTTTCTTCTCAAACAAGGAGAAAACTGATCAGAGATGCAGCCAAGAGGCCCATGATCACTCTGGATGAACTGCAGAGATCTACAGCTGAGGTGGGAGAGTCTGTCCATAGGACAACAATCAGTCGTACACTGCACAAATCTGGCCTTTATGGAAGAGTGGCAAGAAGAAAGCCATTTCTCAAAGATATCCATAAAAAGTCTTGTTTAAAGTTTACCACAAGCCACCTGGGAGACACACCAAACATGTGGAAGAAGGTGCTCTGGTCAGATGAAACCAAAATTGAACTTTTTGGCCACAATGCAAAACGATATGTTTGGCGTAAAAGCAACACAGCTCATCACCCTGAACACACCATCCCCACTGTCAAACATGGTGGTGGCAGCATCATGGTTTGGGCCTGCTTTTCTTCAGCAGGGACAGGGAAGATGGTTAAAATTGACGGGAAGATGGATGCAGCCAAATACAGGAACATTCTGGAAGAAAACCTGTTGGTATCTGCACAAGACCTGAGACTGGGACGGAGATTTATCTTCCAACAGGACAATGATCCAAAACATAAAGCCAAATCTACAATGGAATGGTTCAAAAATAAATGTATCCAGGTGTTAGAATGGCCAAGTCAAAGTCCAGACCTGAATCCAATCGAGAATCTGGGGAAAGAGCAGAAGACTGCTGTTCACAAACACTCTCCATCCAACCTCACTGAGCTCGAGCTGTTTTGCAAGGAAGAATGGGCAAGAATGTCAGTGTCTCGATGTGCAAAACTGATAGAAACATACCCCAAGCGACTTGCAGCTGTAATTGGAGCAAAAGGTGGCGCAACAAAGTATTAACGCAAGGGGGCCGAATAATATTGCACGCCCCACTTTTCAGTTTTTTATTTGTTAAAAAAGTTTAAATTATCCAATAAATTTTGTTCCACTTCACGATTGTGTCCCACTTGTTGTTGATTCTTGACAAAAAATTAATATTTTATATCTTTATGTTTGAAGCCTGAAATGTGGCGAAAGGTTGCAAGGTTCAAGGGGGCCGAATACATTTGCAAGGCACTGTACATACCTGAATGTTCAAATTAAGTACTGCTTGTCATTTCCCCTCCAAAATGTCATGTGACTCCTTACAGGAGTGCTGTCGGAATTGCTGCAGAGATTGAAGAGGTGGTGGTGGGGGGGGGGGGGGGGGCAGCCTGTTATTGCTCAGACTATACGCCGCACTCTAACCCTAACCCCAGGAGGAAGCCTCTTCTGAAGACAAACATTTTGCTGAAGACATCTCAACAAAGCACATGGATTACTTGAACCATGTCCTATGGTCTAATGAGACGGGCGGGCTTTCTTGTGTACAAGAAGAGGCTTCCTCCTGGGGTGACAGCCATGCACACTAATTTGATGTAGAGTGTGGCGTATGGTCTGAGCACTAACAGGCTGACCCCCCACCTCTTCAATCTTTGCAGCAATGCTGACAGCACTCCTGTAATGAGTCACATGACATTTTGGAGGGAAAATGAAGAGCAGTACTCAATTTGGACATTTAGCGATGTACTGTATGTAGTTTCTATGCGGTGTACTCACTTTTGTTGCCAGGGGTTTAGATATTAATGTCTATATTTTGAGTTATTTTGAGGGGAAAATAAATTAACTCTCTTATATAAGCTGCACACAGACTACTTTTCATTGTGTCAAAGTGTCATTTTGTCAGCGTTGTCCAGTGAAAAGATATACTTAAATATCTGGAGAAATGCGAGGGGTTTACACACTTTTGTGATACACTGTATTAAGGATTTAGTGTAGGGTTTTGGGCTGTGGAACAAATTAATGGAATTACAATGTATTCTTATGGGAAAATCCTGCTCAACATACGACCTTTTCAACTTACAAACAAGGTCCTGGAACGAATTAACTTCGTATGTAGAGGTACCGCTGTATATCCCAAACATTTCGAGGGCGCTACGTCTCATTTTAACACTGTGCGAGAAGTGTCTGGTTTTCATGGAATGCCTCAGAATTATTTACCTTCCATTTAGCGGAAGCACATTTAATTTTTGTGCCTGTCAAATCAAGTCGCTGGCATAAATGGTAAATGGTGTTACACTTACATAGCGCTTTTCCACCTTTCAAGGCGCTCAAAGCGCTTTACACTATCTCACCAAACAGCTCAACAAAGATATATAATCTGCAATAAATAAGTATTTTTGTACCAATTAAAATTGATTGTTTCCAAAGGCACCCTGGTTTTGAATTTGTAATGCGAGCAACATAAGATATACAGAAAATTTCACTTCCAGGATAAAAAATGTTTTAGATAAAACAAATGTGAAATGGCTTTTCCAACCAGTTGTAGAGCTACTTTGAGTATTAGAATGTAGTCCTATTTTTAAGGCGAAGCTAAGACCTATTTCTATGTCTTGCCATCATTTCAGTTAATTAAACCACTTGCCAGCTATCGTCAACAAACTTGTACTTTTCCATTCCTCTGCAAAGAAGTTGGAATGCGTTAGTTATTGATCCAAAACTGCGACACGGAGAGCCTTTAACAAAGTGTGGCCTCATTAAACGGCCGCGTTTGTCGAAAGCCTGTCAGACACTTCATTAGGCATACCCTCACAATCCATAGTAAGAGCCAGTACAAGAGTTATCTTACTTGTAAAGGCAGGAATCTCGAATTGTGTCACGGAAGAATGCAGGTGTAATATTGCAATAAATCTAACATTCATACTTTCCAATCATTTTGAGATTTAAGTCATATTCGTTCTTGCTAATGATTTGCTGTCAAGCAGTGGAATTGACATGATATAATTGCAGAAGAAAGCCTCCTTGCTTCGCTAATTGGTATCCGGGCAGTTTGATTGTCAGCCGCCATAAAAGGTCAAATGCCCAGACGCAGACTTGAGAGTTTTGTGGGCCTTCATAATGTAAGTTTGCTTCTGATGAAGAAAGGTCAAGCTGTGGAGCCAGACAGCCATTTATTGACCATTGGAGCTTTGGGTAACTGTTCTCTCAAACAAGCAAAAAGGTGAAAGATCCCTAAAAGTTTACAAATAATAACAACACTCAGGGGGCTGCAGTGCAAGAATAAGAATTCACTGAAAATTTCTGCCACGAAAAAATAGAAAACAGCGACAATGACCGCGTGATTATCAAGTAATATTTTTAAGTAGTATATTTAAAACAAAACCTTTTTGTCTAGTGTATCCAATTGATGTTGTGACAGTTGATTAAAGGGATCCACGAATTGAAAGGCTTCTAGTTCCTAGTTCCGAAGATAAACGTTATTATGAGTTAAAATAATTTGATATGAAAACCCCTCTTGATGTTTTCATCTTAATACAATTTGTAAAATTAGTTTAACTTGTAGGTCGCATTGTTGTTGACGTCGCGGAGCGCTGACGTCACATGGTTACGCAGCCGGGCTTCCAGAGTATGACTCTAGCGACATAAACATGTCATCTGTTCAACCCTTTCAATTTGAACCCAAGAGGAACATTAATGAGCATGAAAGCGCTGTCGATATTTCACAAAAGGAGCAGCAAAAGCAAAATGAACAGGAAAGACGGGATGAGATGAGACGAGAGTAAGAAAAAAGAAAACGAAAATGTGGTACACAAGCGAAATGTCCTACAAGAGGCGAATTTGACTCCCAAAGTACCACTGTGCACTTTCAGCTTGTTTTGTTTAGATGCATTCAGATAGAACATACTTAAAGATGCCTTAAGAAAGTACTTAAATGCAGTAATATAAAGTAAGGGTGGTTTAAATATGCTAAAGTGGTCAACAAATCAACAATCTGCTTTGAGGCTACCACAGGAAAACACAATGCTTAAAGTATGAGAGGCAAACACATGCAAAAAGTATCTTGAGGCAATGAAAAGGTAATAATAGACTCAATAAAAACTCAAATAGTAAGTACCGTCTCGCCGCGTAAAAGGAATTGGAGTAACCCGAGCCTCAATTGCGCGCTTTAAACATGGCACCCTACGTAGGTTGAAACATGTACTAAACATAGATTTTTAAATCAATGGCAATATTTTATGTGTTTCTATGAACATATTTTAGTAAAAGAGAACAATTGTTGCTTATTAGAGCCTATATAAGTCTTTAAATCCGAGGTTCCCTTTAAAAATGACTCAAGCAATTATGCTATTAGTTTAATAAATATGTGGCCCTCAAGCACAAACAACGACCCTGTACTCAGATTCATAAGTTTTCTGGAGTGAAGACGACGTGCTCACTCACTGTATATGCTTCATTAGATTAGAGCTGTCCCGACTAGTCGACGTTGTCGACGTCATCGATGACGTAAATGCGTCGGCGGGCAAAACATACCGTCGACGGGTAATGACGGGTTTAAAAAAAAATGACATGCGGATAAAGTTTAGAATGGCGGGTGCTCGCAATGCAAGCGGTAAAAGCGGCATAAAGCCAGAAAAGCGGACCATAATGGCCAGAGCCTGGAATAATTTCAAGGAAAATGGAGGGTGCCACTGTGTGTACTCTTTGCCAAGCTGAGCTTGCATACCACTGTAGCACGTCGGCTATGAACGAACACTTGAAGCGCCGTCACCCAGGTGTAATTTTGGAAGACAACAAGAAACAACAAGCTAGCGGATGGATTGTAAATCCATACAACTTTCTAACATTTTTTTTTAATTGCAGTTGCATTTATGTGCGTCTTATCAACGTGAATCATAAGTTTTTTCCTCACGTACTTCACGTTTTTAATCTACTCTGCTCCTGCTCCCGAAAGCTGTAGATCTCGACATCTCTGTGCACGGCATGTAGATTGTATTTATTAGGATCACGGAAGCTCCCACTTGGGCAAAAAAAATATATATATATATATATATATACATATATGTATACAGTGGGGAGAACAAGTATTTGATACACTGCCTATGGGAAAACCCATTGGCAGTGTATCAAATACTTGTTCTCCCCACTGTGTATATGTATACATACATACATACATACATATGGAAACACAGCACTGGTCTGCTTACTATAATACTTGACTGCGCTAATGTTAGTTACTTTATATTATAAAGTATTATTGTGTATATACAGTGGGGAGAACAAGTATTTGATACACTGCCAATGCCCATTGGCAGTGTATCAAATACTTGTTCTCCCCACTGTACATATAGTAGGATACTATAAAATTAATACTATATATTTAATTTTTGTTACTAGGACTATGTGTCCCTCCCATTCAAAATAATTATAAATATTTCAGTGTGCTCTCTGCTTTATCTATTTTCAGATTAAAACAAAAGTTGAACAGTTTTACCCCTCCCCAAAAAATGCGGAATGCACACCAGAAAGAGCATCTGAACTCACATAAAGTATTCTGAAAACGATTGTCCGGGACATGAGGCCTATTGCAATTCATTTTAACATTTAAACAATATAGACATACCACAAAAAGAGTAAGAATTGTTTTGACTCCTTTTAAAAAGGTGAAGTCACAGTGTTTCCGTTTACTTTTTTTTTTTTTTTTTTGCACTAGTTAATGCCAGCAGCATTTGACCTCATTGTTTGTTATTTATTATTGGTATTTATGTTATTTATTTACTCGTTAATAAAGAATATAGGTGTTTCAATTTTTTTTTTTTTTTTTTTGGTGAATTAATAAGCGTCAACAAAAACGTCATTATTAAATTAGTTTAAAAAAAAAAAAAGATAATAATCGTAAAAATAGTTGGCTGACTAATCGGGAGGAAATTAGTCGTTTGAGACAGCCCTGCATTAGATACAACTGAACAAACTATTGAGAACCAATATTAGAGCTATACTAAAAATACAACCCCTAGCAAAAAGTATGGAATCACTAGTCTCGGACGAGCACTCACTCAGACATTTTATCATGTAGAACAAACTCAGATAAAAAGCTTGAAAAAAATAATTAGTTTGAAAGTGCAACTGCTTGGCATTCAGAAACACTTAAAGAAATGAATAAAAAACATTGTGGTCGTCGACTCGTCAGTAAATGTTACTTTTATAGAGCAAGTGCAGGGAAATAAAAATAGAATCCATCCCTCCTGAAGAAAAAAAATATGGACTCACTCCAGTTTGAGTCGAAAATACAGACACAACCGGTCAATTTTCTTACCTTAATTGAGCCCCTGCCTCAGATTAGATCTGCTCGTTAGTCAGCAGTTAAAAACAGTACAGCAGTACAGTTATCACACCTTGGAGGGCTGCTTGACCAAGTGGATTCACAAGAATCATGGCTTCAACAAGAGAGATGCCTCTTTAGACCAAGGAGAGGATTATCAAACTTCTTGTAGAAGGTAACGCTACACGTATGGTTGGCAAAGATGTGGGCTGTTCACAGTCAGCTGTATCAAAAATCTGGACCAAGTACAAACAGCATGGCATGATTGTTAAAGTTAAGCGTACTGGTAGACCGACGTCATGACAAACAACAAAAGGCCATATGTCTTCAAAACAGAAGATGTACAACAAGACAATGAAGAAGAAATGAGAGGAAGCTGGAGTCAAGGTATGTGACAGAAAAGTGCAAAATCGCCCAAAGGAAATGGATTTTCGTACAGGAAAGCTAAAAGGAAACCATCTTTGACACTTAAACAGAAAAGAACTAGACTGCAATGGGCTAAGGAGAGGCAATGATGGACTGTGAATGACTGGATGAAGGTTATTTTCAGTGATGAATCAAGAATCTGCATTGGACAAGGTGATGATGCTGGAACTTTTGTTTAGTGCCGTTCCAGTGAGATTTACAAAGATGACTGCCTGATGAAAACATCAAGATTCCCTCAGTCCTTGATGATATGGGGCTGCATGTCAGGCAAAGGCACTGGGGAGAGGGCTGTGGTTAAATCTTCAATAAATGCACAAGTTTACGTTGAAATTTTAGACAGCTTTCTTATCCCTTCATTTGAAAATATGTTTGGGGGATAATGAAATCATTTTCCAAGATGACAATGTATCATGCCACAGAGCTAAAACTGTTAAAGCATTCCGCAGAGAAAGACTCATCCAGTCAATGTCATGGCCTGCAAATAGCCCAGATCTCAACCCTATTGAAAATCTGTGGTGGAAATGGGAAAAAAAAAAAAAACGGTCCACAGCAAGGCTCCTATCTGCAAGGATGATCTGGCAACTGCAATCAAAGAGAGTTGGCGCCAAACTGATGAAGAATACTGTTTGTCACTCATCAAGTCCATGCCTCAGAGACTGCAAGCTGTCATAAAAGCCAGAGGTGGTGGAACTAAATACTAGATATGTGTTTTGATTGTTATTTCTTTGTTTGTTTCTCATAATTCCATATATTTTCCTCAGAATGGAGTGATTCTATATTGATTTCCCTGCACTTGCTCTATAAAAGTAACATTTAATGACCACCACAATTTTTTTTATTCATTTCTTTTAGTGTTTCTGAATGTTAAAGAGTTGCACTTTTGAACTAATTTATTATTTTTTCAAGCTTTTATCTGAGTTTTTTCTACATCATAACATGTCTGAGTGAGTGCTCGTCCGAGACTGTCGATTCCATATTTTTTTGCTAAGGGTTGTATATACCATAGATACAAAGAGATACTAGTTTAAAACTACGCCTTGGTTTTAATATGCAGCACTTCACTGATTTAAGATCATTATTTTTTGTAATTCACCGAACACACAAAGGTTTTAATTGACATAAAAGTTTTAGGTCATGTTACAACTAGTGTCCCACTTCATAGACTTGTAAGTAAGTGAACATCGTCACTTGCTGCTGTTTGTATTGCGCACAGCGTCACAGTGATTTATTGCTCTTGAAGCTTGCTACACGATAGAGCTGTGCGCGACAATTCTCTCGTGACAAGTTGCTGCACTCAAGTTGTGCTTCAACATCTTCATTTGCATCAAGAAACTGGGTTTTCAGCGGCCCTGATTTGGGGTCGTGTCCAGAGGTGTAAAAGTTTCTCACGTTCTTGTTTTGCATAAGTAGAAGGCAGAGGTGGGTAGAGTCACCAAAATTTTTTCTCATGTCAGAGTAGCCTTACTTCAAAATAATATTACTCAAGTAAAAGTTGTCATCCAAAAAATGTACTCAAGTACAAGTATCCAGAGAAAAGAATACTTAAGTAACATTGTGAGTAACTGCTTATTATTGTTTGATTGTTATTTATTTATTTATGTTTTAGACAATGGTATTTTTTTCCTCTCAGCACAAACGTATCGATATTTACTGTTGTTATAATGATACTGGAAAATAACCCATTACATAACCACATTAAGCTAAAGAAATACAAGAAAAAAAAAATCATTGAAATCCAGCGAGAGAAAAAAGAAAAAGAAATGAAGCATTCTTCGTCTAAAGAGCATGAGTGCCCTCTAGTGGAGAAAATAGTACCTAGTTTGAATAGTGAATGCTGTAGTTTCTTTGTATTTATTATTATGAAATTAAAAGGCTCATATCTCTGGTTTTCTGTGGTCAATCGGTGCCAAAAAAAAAACTGGGAGAGAGGTTAAAATCTTTTCGAGTCATGTTGGGGGCAGCGCTCTATGTCAAATACTTCATTTTTTACGGTGCTTTAACGATGCCACGTGATTGAAGAGGCTGGGATGATCATAAAACGATCATTGCTTGTGTGCTTCACATCGCACACAGAGCTCGACCAATTCATTCCACAAGCGTTCGGAATAAATTAATTGCAACACCGAACAGGCGCGGTTCTTAATGGCGTATTGAACCGTACAGGGCGAACCGTACGGTTTGGCTTTGAACGGCAAACCGTTGCACTCCTAGTTACTACCCACCTCTGGTAGGTAGAAGGATGGATTCTTGTGTAAAGACTGATTCAGATCCTTTATTTTAGTTTACAGAAAAAACTAAAGAATTAAAATAGAAAAATCTTAGTTTTTTTTTTTTTTAGACAGGTTTCAGAAAAAAAGATTTTTTATTTTTGTAGGATCCGAAATTGCAACTTGAGTAACATCAAACAATTTGGTGATAGCCAAATGAATGGTTAAAGTCTCAAAACATATGACTGTGGATGTATACTCCATCATATATGGATTTTTTTCCATATTAGATGGAGAATTTTTAAACAAAATGAGGCCAAGGTTGGAAAATATATTCTACGTATCCCAATCAATACAGACCTCAATTGCAGTGTTTTATCACATGGTGAGACTGAAAAAGTAAAGTGCCTATTCAGATAGCTAAAAATTGTTTTTTTTCCATATTAGATGGAGAATTTTTGAACAAAATGAGGCCAAGGTTGGAAAATATATTCTACATATCCCAATCATTACAGACCTCAATTGCAGTGTTTTATCACATGGTGAGACTGAAAAAGTAAAGTGCCTATTCAGATAGCTAAAAAAAAAAATCTGCCCAAGCACAATAATGAACTATTACTTTCCAAAAAGGGTCTTTTCACCACTTACATCTCTCTGAAAAGCAACATCTAATATTCCCATTTTCCTTTATGCAAAGGACATTGTGTCCTCTGTCGCTTAGCTTGTGCAGCATTTCAAAAGCACTCCACCACCCCAAGAAAGCATAAAATAAATCATCTAAGTGGATGTAAACAAGAAGTCTTCTCTTTGCGTTTCTATTTCCTTCAGAAGTTTGATGCCAAGGACTCTTGAAGGCCAAATCACCATGGAGAAGACTCCCAGCTACTTTGTGACTAAAGAGACGCCGCACCGGATCGCCGCCATGTCACGTGACACCAAACTCATCGTGGTGGTGCGGGATCCCGTCACCCGGGCAATATCGGATTACACCCAGACTTTATCCAAAGCTCCCGACTTGCCGAGCTTCCAGGAACTAGCCTTCCGGAACCAGAGCACGGGTTTGGTGGATGCATCCTGGAACGCCATCCGCATCGGCCTATACGCACTTCACCTGGAGAACTGGCTCCGCTACTTCCCTCTAGCTCAGATCCACTTTGTCAGCGGCGAGCGCCTCATCACGGACCCGGCGGGCGAGCTGGCCCGGGTGCAGGACTTCCTGGGGCTCAAGCGCATCGTCACGGACAAGCACTTTTACTTCAACCGCACCAAAGGCTTTCCATGCCTCAAGAAACCAGAGAGTAGCGGCTCACCTCGATGCCTGGGAAAATCCAAGGGCAGGACTCACGTGCAAATCGACCGGGATGCCATCGAGCAGCTGCGAGATTTCTACAGACCCTTTAATGTCAAGTTTTATGAGATGGTGGGTCATGATTTCAAGTGGGAGTAGAGCTGTAGGATTCACTGTATATTAAAAAAATGGAAGAATTACATAGTTTAAAGACGAAAATCCAGTATGATCTAATCAAGAGCGTAGGTTTGGTTTGAAGACTGGTACTGACAATATAACAGCATAGCCTGCATGTACACTTTTTGCTAGGGACGGGACATTAATAAGACCAAACAGATTATTGAACGGGGGTCAGGGCTATATTTCTCGTGAATACGAACCTAATTAATTGATAGGCTAAATGATCAATGCAAAATAAATCTGTATTGACTTACATTATTAAACTTTCACATGTTTTGGTTCAGGTGATACAACGTTTGATTCAAACATTTGTTTTCAAAAACTAATGAATGAAAAAAATTTTTAAATTTTTTATTGTCATCATCATCGGTATCATTGACAGTCACTGACAATTACAAAATGTGATATGATTTAGCCCGAAGGAACTGAAGAAGAAGACAAAGGCGGACGGGATAAAGCATATGCTTATCAGGTCAAAAACTAAAGAAACATTTTGAAGTGCAAGTCCCTTTATTAGTTATCCAAGAATGGGTTCACTGGAACACCCCTAGACTCAAACGATGGTATTGTAATATAAAACTTATTTAGGAAAAAAATTATGAAAAAAAAATCTGAGATATCCAAAAGGCAATCTATATCTAAGGCATACATTCATAGACTACCCCAAGACTCAGACCAAAGTACAGTGGTACCTCGACGTACGATCGCTTCGAGACACGATCTTTTCGGCAACCGACGTAAGATTTGACTCACCATTTGTTTCTACATCAGACGACATGCTCGAAATACGACGATTGATGACACGCCGCAGTTACTTTGTTTTCCTGGAAGACTGACAAACAGCGAGAGAAATCAACATGGGTTCCAAGAATGTTAGTGCAGGTGGTGAATAAAGGAAAATGTGAGGCTTACCATTGAAATGCAGATGGGAATGATACAAAAATATGGGCATGGTGGGCGCATAATACGGCCGTAGAATGTCTAGAATCTCCACAGTCCTCCTCCGACGTCCGTTCGCCAGTCTTTATACTGTAAGTTAAAATGACAATTTCTATTGTGGTAACATCACCAAAAAATCTCCAACTTCGTCAGATTTTTAATCATTTAATTCAGAACTTGTGCAACGCAACATGCCTATTGTCCACCCCAGCTGAACAAAGTGAAAGTAAAAGGTTCTCCGTCCCTCACTCTGTCAAGTCAGCCGCGCGGTGCGTTCAGGTACACCACGCAAAACACATTTGAACCCCATGAGTTACATTATGACAGTTATTATTATTATTATTATTACTTTTATTATATTATTATTCCGATTTTTATTCATAATTTATTTGTTTTGCTCTGTGTAATTGCTATTTGCAATCATACCAGCAGCATTTGTCAAGGATTTAGTGCAGGTTTTCAGGCTATGGAACGAATTAATGAGATTATAATGTATTCTTATGGGAAAATCCTGCTCGATTTACGACCATTTCGACTTACAAACAAGGTCCTGGAACGAATTAACTTCGTATGTACAGATATCACTGTACTCTTATGAAATTCTGATGTGTGATTTCATCTCACAGATTTTTTTTTTCACGTCAGATCATGTTCATTTCAGGGTCCCCCTGAAGTGGACCCATTCTTGGATAGCTCCCAGTTTGTTTGTTTTTTAATAAAGGGACAATGATCCAAATGAGGGACAGTTAGCTTGACTTCGTTGTTGTTTGTGGAGGCTGGCCTATGGCAATAGTTTTGCAGGTAAGAAAGGTCATGCAGTTTAATGTTATGCTAACTTTCCTCCACATCCACAACATTTATGTCTTTTCACATTACTTAAAGCCTGAGTTATGCTTCTGCATTGCGGAGACGGTGTAACGACGACGTCGTCAATGAGCATTCGATTGTTCTGCAGCAAGGGAACGCGTTGCTCTGTAATTCATCGCCAAGCCACTAGAGGGGTGTGGCATTGTGTTTGCACGGTTTTGGGGGACTCTAGTCGACTTTCTATAGTTTTCATCCGGTCACACAAAGAATGCCAACGGAGATGGAACACTTGAATGTGGATCTTCAGTTCATCAACATTGAACAACAAACTTCCAACTTCAACTTCTATTTTTTATGCAGTCGTTGACCTCCAACCCCATATTTTCAGCAATCTCCTACTACGAATTGTTTGCCATTTGGCAATCTTTATAATTTCTTGACGAGACATTCAGTGGCGCCACCAAGGGGTGGCCACGGCCCCCTCTATAAATTTGTTGGCCACCCCACTGGCCTCCCCACTTGCAAGTATATCGTTTGATTGTCATAGCATCATTTATACATTTCATCCCAAATGGGATGACAATACACTCTATGCTTAATATGTACATAACACAATACAACAGAATTATTGTGGAACTTAAAATGTTGACTTTACGGTTATGGGCTATGCACATAAAATCATTAGTAACATTAAATATAACACAATACAACAAAGTAAATAAGTAGGCGTGTCTTTCTGATAGTTTTCTTTTGGCCTTTTTACTGCAACAACATCATAAAAACATTAAATTATGGCTTTTAGTTTTGGTGTGCCACTATAAGATTTTAAGTGGCCCCATCTGGCCACCGCTGTGAAAAATTTCTGGAGGCGCCACTGGAGACATTGCAGAGGTTGTCGTACTTGCGGACTTCTTCGATGATGCTCTCGACGGCTTGGTCCATTTTTGCGTGTAGCACAACAATGTTTTAAAATGGCGGTGATTTCGCGCTGAACCGGAAACAACAGTCTGAGCGGACCAATCACAATCACGTCTCCATGCGTTGACGTGACGCGAAATCAGAAAATTGTGGAGATGCACGTCAGGCTACAGTGAAGGGTCGTAAATTGGGTCTGCCTTAGCGGCGGCGGTCTGCCGCAGAAGCATAACTCAGCCGTTACAGTGGCTGCTGCTGGCCTGAAAAAAACTTCTGATATCCCTTCGAAGGGGGCAGAGGAGACGGCATGGTGTCGGCATGAATCTGTCGGGGCTGTGTGAGTGTGCGTGTGTGTCTGTGTGGCGGGAGGGGCTGGTCAAGTCATCAGCGAATCAAACATTCATTTGAGGAAAAAAATGGACCGGCACGCTTAGCAGGTGAAAAGGGATAAATGTTAGTCTGAACATAATGAAAATAATTCACCTAACAATGGTAGGGTCTGTTCAATCCTTACAACATATGGGAAGACAATCTAAATTACCTATATAAGTTTGCTTAAAAGTTGGTGGGGACAATTTGAGCATCCTGAAAAATTGGTAGTGTTATGTCCTTACTCTCCCTATGCAAACCTACGCCCTTGGATCTAATGGAATTAAGCTAATGAACTACACGATGAGTGTTGTGAATGACGAATACACAATGAGCAGGCATCACCTCAACGTCACCATTTATCTCACTTTTCATTCATGCTGACTGGTTTGATCGAAAAGCAAAGCAAAATAATATCCCAGGATAAAAGACTGAAAACTCTGAAGTGAGAGTTGGACTCCTAGGAACAGTACTTTAAAAACTAAAAGCACTTTATCATATTTTCCTGTGTTTTCAGCATTCAGATGCAATGTAAAAGGGACGAGAAATAATAATTTGTTTGCTCCAGCCAGCAAATGTGCTGTTGATTTAAATTGGAATATTTTGCTAAAAGAAGACATTGTTAACTCTTTCAGTGCCATTGATGATAGATTTCCAACTATGTGGCTCTTTTCATGCGTCTGTTGTGTATTTAAAATTGTGATGAGTGGACATCCAGTCTATTTGGAACAAGGAGGACTGAACGTTTGCACAGTTCAAAAGGATTGGACGTCTATCACCATCAATGGTAGCCAATGATTTAAGAGAGTGATTCACCCATCTCCAATTTAAAGCACTCCAACGCTACCATTTGAGGGCCTGTGTTTGTCATTACAGTTGTTTACACAAGCTGGACAAGACGATTGTTGACTATATATGTCAGTCAAAGTAAACAATTCCCTTTGAAGACTGTAAATGACCACAGCATTGGAAAAGATTAATATAATTTTGAGTTGTAAATAAATCAATAAATAAAATAAATAGTGATAGAAGCACCTGAAGACCAATGATGTTCCATTGATCCATTGTAACACAAAAACAAATCACAACGTGTCATGCTACAGCCTGTATATGTCAACCAGTACGAATGATCTCTTTACTGTCATGTTTCTGTCAAGGGGGGAATGGTTCAAAATTGGTACATTGTACTAAAGAAAAGCAATAAAAATGTTTACAGAAATGAACTAAAGTAACCTGTTAGACAGCATATAGCCTACCTATTTATAGGTGTGGGAACCTCAAGGCACCTCACGATACGATACGATATGTGATACAAGGCTCACGATAACAATTATCTCACAATATCACGATACAGCAAATATCGATATATTGGTCAGAAATTTGATACGTGATATTCTACGATACAACTGTTGAAACGAAAAAATATATATATTTCAAAATAGAAAAAATACTGTTTAAGTCATTTATTAAACAGTGACACCTTTTCAGTGCAACATTGCTGTAAAATATAAATCTACTGATAATTGTGTACCTGCACATATAGAGGAAACAAACCACAACCACACCACTGATATTTCCTGGAGAAATCATGATGAATGGCACCCTTAATTTCTTAAGTTTTAATTCTTTGGAAAATTTTTAACAGTGCTGTAAGTGTCAGTCAGCAGTTGAGCTTGGAGCGGGGCAATGATAAAATTGGTGGGTCTTTTCTTTGTATATGACCTTTGTTGTCAAAAGCATTGGTGTGAGCACTTCCACCATCTGCTTCAGCATTTGAGATGTCAGACTCAGTCAGTTACAATCTTCCTCACCTTAAAAACAACAAAATAAATAAAAAATATTAGCTACTCAATAGCTTTTGAGTTGAAATCCTGATTTTTTTGTGTGTGTTGGAAGTATTGAGTGAATTTAAAAAATATGAATTGAATGTATAGAAATTAAAAATGCAACAATTACCTAATTTTAATATGTAGGCTACATTAATTATCATGTACGTCACCTTATATATCTTGGAAGCTGTTCATACCGTTTTTATAGCTTATTGTATCAAAGCGGCAGTCATAACAGTTTGTGTAGTAAACTAGATGGAAAGTGGTTCTCAAATAATATCAAATAAATCAGTAAATTCATGTAGGCTTGTTCGCTATTCATTTTCATCCAGTTTAGGGTCCTGGTTGATTTTGTGTCATTCAACACCAAATGTCATCAAAAAATTACATTTAAATTAAAAAATCAATTACTCGTACATTGCAAAACTTTCTTACCTCAAGTGATGCTCCATAGAAATCCGGTGTCCAATTAGTCACCAGCTGCCAGTGAACCTTATTTTATTAGACAATTCTTGCATACAGCAAAGTCCTTGTTCACCTTACTTCCTTTATTGTTAGTGTAAAATCCAAAGTGTGTCCACATGTGTGATTTTCAGCAATATTTTTCTCCGTTCTCACGAAGCTTTTTTATTTTTTTCAACCCACTTTGGGCCGCTCTTCTTCTCTAGGCGACTTGTGCGCACTTTACCTTCACCGCCACTGTTGAGCGCTCCTAGTGGACCGCCAAGGAGTTGCTCAACAAACATTGAGCAGTTTACAGCATCCATACTCCATTGTATGGCCACTATGTCAAATAAAAGTATCGATACTTGGCGGGAGCATATCGATAACCGATCGGGTTGTAAAATATCACGATATATCGCTGTATCGAGATATTGTCACACTCTTACCTATTTACCATGATGAGGATATACCATCATTTTCGCACTATATGTTGCACTTGACTATAATCCGCCACCCACCAAATTTGGCCCGAAAACAGCATTTGTTCAGATAAAGCGCAATGGACTGCAAGCCGCAGCTGTCCTCACTGTATTATGGGATATTTACACCAAAAGATATTAATCGGTAACACTTTATTTGATAGTGGCATCTTACGACTGTCATAAGACCAAATGAACCACCATGAAGTTTTGAACCAATTGGCTGCAAAGCTTCATTGCTTCACGCTTCATTTGGCCATCACTTCTCCCTTGGGGGAGACAGTCAACCTCTGCTGCCACCTGCTGTCAACACTGTTGTTGTCCAACATGCCTCCTAGCATGCATTGCAGCACTACAGAAGTAAATAACAATCAAAATTCATATTCTGTGCTATTTATTTCTTCAGTTACTGTTCCAGTTGTTTCATAAATTGCTAGTTATGGTATTTGGTAACACTTTATTTGACAGTGGTGCCATAAGACTGTCATAAGAGCATCATAATTCAATTCAATTTGATTTATTCACACACACATTCATATTTACCAAGTGTACACCATATAGTGCAGAGCCAAGATTATGTGTGAGTCAGGTCTCCTTAAGAAGCTACTAAAAGCTTATAGTCAGGAGCCTGTGTGCATCAGGACAATCATTTAAAAAATTATCAGATGAGTAGAAAGGGTGAGTTGTAGTACAGTAATCTCATATACTAACATACTAAAGAACAATAAAAAACACTAAATACATATACACACACAAAAATAAATAATAATAATAATAATACTTCCCTAGAATAGGAGAATTTATAACTTGGGTATGTTGGAATTGCGCAATGCGTTTTAGCATCGTTTTAAAGGTGGAGATGGATTTTAACACTTTTAAATTTTCGTCGAGCTCATTCCAAATTTGAGGGCCTCTCGTAATGATGCTCAGGCTGGTGCTAACACGTCTTTTTTTTTTCCAGTGATGAGGTCTTTGTTCCTGGTGTTATGAGTATGGAGAGGAGTCCAGACTGGAATGAGCTCAGATAATCTGCTATTCATATTATTTACGATTTGGAACATTATGCATGCATTATGAAATGTGTTCAACTCGGTGAGTCGGAGAAGGCGTAAACTATAAAAAAGGGAGTAGGTGGGGGCATCAAAACTAGCCCAGGACATGGCCCGTACCATCTTCTTTTGTAGGGTTTCTAATTTCTTTAGGTGTGCGTGTTACACCATATGATGTTGCAATAGTTGATGTGGGGCTCAAACAAGGTTTTGTACAAGGTAAGTGCGGTTAAAGGGAGACTGTGTCTTATTTTGAAGAATAGACCAAGATATTTGGATAATGTTGATATCAGGTGCTCTATATGGTGTTTGGAATTTGAGAAAGACTTTGTGGAATGGACTTCTAATAAATTCTCATTGTTTACTTTCAGACAAATCCTTTTTGTATAAATTGCTTTCTTGTTTGATCTTAAAATTATGTAATTGGTTTTGTTGATGTTGATGGAAAGTTTGTTGCACTGAGCCAGCTATCTATTTTTATTCACTCTACATTTAAAATGTGCTGTAAGTCTAATAGGTTTTTATATGAAAGAAACAAGTTGGTATCATCAGCAAACAAAATCATGTGTAGTATGTCAGAAGACTTAACAAGGTCATTAATGTAGATGGGAAAAAGCAGTGGGACCAAAATTGAACCCTGGCGGACCCCATATCTTATTTCCTTTTTTTGTGAAATATGATTATTAATATTAACTTATTGTTGTTGTATTTCACTTTTGAATGACTGTAAAATATCCAAACTGGACAGAAATGGAGTTAGTGACATAATTTGCCAGATGACACTTAATGATATCTGTCATACGCATTCATTGATACCCTTGATAGTCTCATGTCATACTTTTGACGGTCTTATGACACTTATGATGCCACTGTCAAATAAAGTGTTACCTATTAACCCAAATAAATTAACAAGTAAGCCGCACTGGACTATAAGTCGCTTGCCTGGTACACCAGACTCACTGCTGTTCCAGCTATTGAGTCTGGCCACCATTCAGCGGATACAATTTCCAGGGCGGAGCAAGCCACAGCAAACAGACAGCGGAGTGGACCAATCAGCGACGGGCAGACGTGACGTTAGTAAAACGACGAGGGCAGGACGAGGGACTTGCGCGCCAAAGGAAACATACGAGAAGAGCTGAGTTTATTCAACATGGCTAGCGCGAGACAGACTGTTGTCAATGACTCGTGTCGATGTGTTTTTGGTCATCTAAAACTGATTTTACCGTGGATTGGAACATATTCTCGGCTCTCCTGTTCACCATCTGTGTTGTTGTGGAGACGACTTCCGACGCGCAAGAAAGAGTGATGTTGCTCGTTAAGAACACGTCACGCAAATAAACGAATCTGATTTGTCGATTGATTTTGTACCTGCTCGAGAGGCCGTTAATGGGCTGGGTCCCAGACTTTTCTCTCAGTGTTTGAAAAATACAGGGAGAACAGTCTGGCCGTGCCAGGCAAATAAGTCGCAGGATTCAAATTGAAGGAAAAAAGTAGCAGCTTATAGTCCGAAAATGACGGTAGTATTATTGACTGTCTAAGATTACTTGCAAACACTAATAATAATCATATGGTCACTTTTACTTCATTTATAGAATGCTAAAATGAGAATTCAATGGACAGTACAAAAAACACAATAATGTCACACTGAAGCTTTATTGCAAAATCCATATTTGTTTTAAATGTTTTGATGCTTCTCTTTAAATGCTTGTACAATTAATTTCATTAACACAGGTACAAGAATTCTAACTATTCCTGTCTTTGTCTTTAACACTAGAAGTCTCAGAGAATTCTGGTACTCCTACTAGTCCCAAACAAAGACCGATATGGCCTTTCCCCCGGAAAACCCAGAGGTGGCAAAAATGACCCAAGTGCTTTTGAATTGGCAAGTCGTTGTCGGACAGACAACAGCCGTTCATATGGAAATGCAACCACTAGACATACATTAACTTCAGACACAATGACCACAATCCATACTCCATGCCCCTGATTCAGTCCTTCTACATTATAGACACAATTCCTGCTTTACACTCAAATTGCAGTTCTAAAACAATGTACACATTTGGGCCATTCCTTCTGTCGTCATGTGTGGAGTATAGGAGAAGTAAATTAAAAAATGTGTAAAAAGCGTCAAACTTCATTAATAAATGTAACTGAATAAATGTAGCTTGACTTGAACTGACACAAACTATCACAAGAGTCACGGAGGAGAGGCCAAATCGGCCATTACTAGGGAATATTAGGAGTGTTTGTCTTGGGAAAGGCCAAGTTGGCCTCTGCTGGGTTTTCTAGTGTTAATTACTGTAAAAGAAAGTTTAAAGTGGTGATAATGTATTAAAAATGTAACGTCCAAAATGTGATCAATGCTCAAATTTGGTGTCAGTTAAAATATACCCGATTGGATTCTTGGCATATTCCATAAACAGAGTATCCTTGGCGAGGTGTTGTCAGCAAAGCTTTGCTGTGGGTAGCGGCGATACCACCGGCGGACGAGTGGGTATAAAGAATTTCAATCACCGTGCAAAGACAAAGGAGGGAGCACCTCACTGTGGCAGGTTATCAAATAGACTGGGAGACTATAGGTCACATGATTGCTCGGGAAAGTTTGGATTTGGTCTACTGTGCTGCATACTAAAGCATGACAGTGAGAGAACGGGTGATCTGTTACCACGAAAGCAACATTATCACTGTATTCCTTATCATTTTTTGTAGTGGAGTGCATTGAAGCATTGCAGCCCAGACTATTCTCGTAAGAGTCTATTACTCTATGTGTTATGTCTTTGTTGAACAGTTAAAGGAGAAGTTTTAAAATAAGTATCTTTTTTTCAGCTGTGTTTTTGAGTTACATTATGATATTGTGGTTTAATGACTTTGCAAATTTGTTGATGAGAGTAAAACTGGGTTAGATGTACAAAGAATTGGTCCACCATGCTGTTGGGACCCATGTTTTACAAATTTATTGTGAGTCAATCCAACCAAATAATAGAAGTGTGTCCAATGTATGCTGAAGAAGGTATCCTTTCATTTTCTGTAGCATTTTTCCTGTTCAGGGAGACCTTCAGGCGAAAGACAGACAACACACTGGACCAGGCACCAGTTAGTCAAGGAGCAGGTATAGAGACAGACAACAATTCTCACTGTCACAGAGTGGGAACTCAACTTGCGCCACCTGCACAGAGGTCAGGCGATTGATCTTCGACACCATCTGATTACAGAAAATGGAAAACCATGAATAGACAGGCCCAAACGTCACTTTAGCCACAACTGTTCTTATCTGTTCCAGGACTACCATTGTTAATAAAAATATAACAAAAAGCATATGACTACATAAAATTTAAAGCAACACCAGGTAACTTTTCAACCTTTATGAAACCTTTTCATAACATTTGTCATGATATGTAATTTGCGGGCATTTGCGTGTTGTTTTCAGCACCATCTTCTGCATATGATCCGGGACCTATGCCTGTCTCATTATCCCTGCGCTTTTATATGTGCCATGTGCATTCCGGCACCTTATGATTTACAATTTAAGCACTGCCCATTTTCTGTTCTTTTTGTTAACTTCCCTTCTGTTCCTTGTCCTTCCCTTTAATTTGAAACCTGACGATTCGTTTTACTGCATTCTGACAAATTAAATTTAAAGTTTTTCGTAAGAACAACAATTTTAAAAATGTAATAACAATAGTAATATACTGAGCCCTCAGTACATGAAAAATAAATAATTTTAAAAAGCTGAATTTAAACCAATAAAATTACATGAAATAATTAATAGAACTATAGTCTGCAATATTGCAAATTTCCCTTATTTTCTCTCTCAGTGACCCGGAACAGGAAAAGCAATAAAGAAAATTCCATTTTAAAAATTTCCTCTCTCATAGACATGTCAAAGTATGTTTAAAAATTGTCCATATTTGAACCCGTTCCATCTGCAGACTTTATAAAATGTCCTCAAATACAGTGGGACAAATAAGTATTTAGTCAACCACTAATTGTGCAAGTTCTCCCACTTGAAAATATTAGAGAGGCCTGTAATTGTCAACATGGGTAAACCTCAACCATGAGAGACAGAATGTGGAAAAAAAAACAGAAAATCACATTGTTTGATTTTTAAAGAATTTATTTGCAAATCATGGTGGAAAATAAGTATTTGGTCAATACCAAAAGTTCATCTGAATACTTTGTTAAGTACCCTTTGTTGGCAATAACGGAAGCCAAACGTTTTTTGTAACTCTTCCCAAGCTTTTCACACACAGTTGCTGGTATTTTGGCCCATTCCTCCAGGCAGATCTCCTCTAGAGCAGTGATGTTTTGGGGCCGTCGTTGGGCAACACGGACGTTCAACTCCCTCAACAATTTTCTATGGAGTTGAGATCTGGAAACTGGCTAGGCCACTCCAGGACCTTGAAATGCTTCTTACGAAGCCACTTTGTTGCCCTGGCTGTGTGTTTGGGATCATTGTCATGCTGAAAGACCCAGCCACGTCTCATCTTCAATTCCCTTGCTGATGGAAGGAGAATTTCACTCAATATCTCTCGATACATGGCCCCATTCATTCCTTACTTTACACAGATCAGTTGTCCTGGTCCCTTTGCAGAAAAACAGCCCCAAAGCATGATGTTTCCACCCCCATGCTTCACAGTGGGTATGGTGTTCTTCGGATGCAATTCAGTATTCTTTCTCCTCCAAACACGAAAACCTGTGTTTCTACCAAAAAGTTCTATTTTGGTTTCATCTGACCATAACACATTCCCCCAGTCCTCCTCTGGATCATCCAAATGCTCTTTAGCGAAATGCAGACGGGCCTGGACGTGTACTGGCTTCAGCGGGGGGACACGTCTAGCATTGCAGGATTTGAGTCCCTGGCAGCGCATTGTGTTACTGATAGTAGCCTTTGTTACTGCGGTCCCAGCTCTCTGTAGGTCAATCACTAGGTCCCCCCGTGTGGTTCTGGGATTTTTGCTCACCGTTCTTGTTATCATTTTGACGCCACGGGGTGAGATCTTGCACGGAGCCCCAGATCGAGGGAGATTATCAGTGGCCTTGTATGTCTTCCATATTCTAGTAATTGTTCTCACAGTTAATTTCTTTACACCAAGTGTTTTACCTATTGCAGATTCAGTCTTCCCAGCCTGGTGCAGGTCTACAATTTTGTCTCTGGTGTTCTTCGACAGCTCTTTGGTCTTGGCCAAAGTGAAGATTGGAGTGTGACTGACTGAGGTTGTGGACAGGTGTCTTTTATACCGATAATGAGTTAAAACAGATGCCATTAATACAGGTAACGAGTGGAGCCTTGTTAGACCTCGTTAGAAGAAGTTAGACCTCTTTGGCAGCCAGAAATCTTGCTTGTTTGTAGATGACCAAATACTTATTTTCCACTCTAATTTGGAAATAAATTCTTTAAAAATCAAACAACGTGATTTTCAGTTTTTTTTCCACATTCTGTCCCTCATGGTTGAGGTTTACACATGTTGACAACTATAGGCCTCTATAATCTTTTCAAGTAGGAGAACTTGCACAGTTGGTAGTTGACTAAATACTTATTTGCCCCACTGTATACCTTTGTCAGATCATTTGATAATTCCTGCACAGAATGTTCTCACTTTTTCACTTCTTCCTCCTTCAAGCTATCACAATCACAAGGACAGCAAAAAAAGAAAAGAGAAAAAAAACTAACATAAAAGATGCTCTTCTGGCTCTGAACTCTCAAACCTCCACTATCAGCTTTTTTTTTTTGTCTCCATCCTAACATTCATTATACTCCTGTGACCTCCAGATGGGGGCGTCGGTTGTATGGCTCCTCTACCTCTGATACCTCCGCCCGTCACCGTCATTCCTTGCACACCAGCGGCTCATTTCCGGTGCTTCACACACACATACACACCCCCACGCACGCAGGTGAGTGCCAGAAGTTACTGCGAGCGGTTGTGAGGATGGTGCACATGGGTCCTAATTAGGCCTGAGGGCCGGGACGGAGCAATCTCGAGGAACAAGCGGCATCCGGAGTCTGATTAGACTCTCCCAGCGCAAGGCCCTCTTGAGATTGCTTGCAGGTCAAATCTCTCTCACACATTCTCCCCCTCACATGCAGAAACTTTGCCTACTTTTCAAATCTAAACTCCCGCAGGAGGCAGCCTATGCAAATGGTGGAACTCTTTGCCTTGGTAGAGCACTGATGTGACCTATTTGCTCTATGGCTAATGAGGTACTTGTTTAGATTGATAAATATTCGGTCAAAATCGAAGTAGCAAAGCCGACTACCATATTTTTCGGACTATAAGTCGCAGTTTTTTTCATAGTTTGGCTGGGGGTGCGACTTATACTCAGGAGCGACTTATGTGTGAAATTATTAACACATTTTTATATCAATTCATATGTTATTTTGGTGTTTTGGAGTGACACTAGTAGTTTGCTAAACTTGCTAGCATGTTATTTATGCTATAGTTATCGGAATAACTCTTAATAGCTATGTTACATTAAACTACTGGCCAAGTTCGCATTTTGTTGTTCATGCATCATGTAACATTATCACTAGAGATGTCCCGATCGATCGGCATCCCAATCGATCGGGTCCGATCACGTCATTTTCAAAGTATCGGAATCGGCAAAAAAATATCGGCCATGCCTTTTTTTAATATATATATATATATATTTTAATTAAATCGTTTTCTAATTGTATTTAATGTTACAGAAATAGTATGTTACACTCATCCAGAGTCTTTAGGCTTAAGGTAGGGTTATCAAATTTATCCCGATAACGGCGGTAATTAATTTTTTAAAAAATGTATCACGTTAAAATACTTAACGCAATTAATGCATGCGCTGCACGACCCACTCACGCATTGTTGTTACAGATTGTTGTTGCGCTCAATCTGTAATGGTGCCGTTTTACCTATATGGAGAGGTAAAAGGCAGCGTAAAATGAGTAGAGTGAATTTTGGCAGCCTTTGGAGCTTTTTTTTAATTGGCTAAAGCCTTACAATCCCTCTCCCTACGATTAGAAATATCATGGGAAGCAATGTGGGGAAGTAAGGTAGCATTTGATCTTTTTCTTAACACCTTACATTATTTCCCAACGCAGAGAAGATATATCAATTGGTAGCACTTCGCACAGTCATGGTTCCACTTCCCATCATGCATTTGGGCATGGCTACAGTATCATTTACTGAAAGCTCGCAAATATACTAGATTGCAATATTTAGTCACACTATACAAAGTCACAAGTCTTTCTATCCGTGGATCCCTCTCACAGAAAGAATGTTAATAATGTAAATGCCATCTTGAGGATTTATTGTCATAATAAAGAAATGCAGTACTTATGTACTGTATCTTGAATGTATATATTCGTCCGAGTTTTATTCATTTTTTTCTTAATGCATTGCCAAAATGTATATGATCGGGAAAAATTATCGGGAATGATTGGAACTGAATCGGAAGCAAAAAAAAAAAAAAAAACAATCGGATCAGGAAATATCGGGATCGGCAGATACTCAAACTAAAACGATTGTGATCGGATCGGGAGCAAAAAAAAAACATGATCGGAACAACCCTAATTATCATACTGTACACTTATTCAGCATGTTGTTCTATATTGTATTTTTAAATTTAAATTGCCTTTCAAGATGAAATATCTGTCCAATGTGCCGGATTTTATCTACTAAATTTCCCCAAAAAATGCGACTTATACTCCAGTGCGACTTATAAATGTTTTTTTCCTCTTCATTGGGCATTTTATGGATGGTGCGACTTATACTCGGGTGCCACTTATAGTCCGAAAAATACGGTAGTTTAATGGTTATAACAATTTTTGTGTGTTGTTTTTTTAGTTTTGTTTTTTAATCAACATTTGCATGAGTGTCACACAATCCCCAGCTCATGTTTCTAGTAATTAGCTGAAGGTAGCAACCGATTATTTTAAGCGCTTTTGATGCGACGTTGCAGAAGTAAACAATATCATCAAAAGCTGACAAATATACTGCATATTTTTACATCTTTTGAATGCCGTCTGCAAAGAACCGTCAAACAATGATGCGGCAAAATACCACAAAAAGCAAATGAATTCATTGATAGTCTGAAGACAAAGTTGGGAATGTTTAAAAGTCACAGAAATGTCACCCAGATGTAGTTCATCGAAGCCTAATAGCCAGCTTCAGCTACTCACTGACTTTTAATGAGCTTCTCCATAAGAAATGGAATTTCACCACCAGTCCCGAGCTGTTCTAAGGTTTGTTAGTAATTCTATAACAAGTGTTAGAAGAGCCCTGCAGCTGAATGCATTGCACATGCATGCTCCATTTAAGGTGCACTACCTTTTTTTTTCCCCTTCCACATTGCACTCTGCATGCTTTATTCAGTATGTTCACACAAGGAAGAAAAACGAGGTTCCTCGGGTTTTCAAGCAAGTGACACTCACCACTGAACCCTGCTCGGTCCTCGCACTTTTGAATAGTTCTATACGCCGACAGGATGTCCCAGAGGTCTAAATCGCTGGTGGCTTTGGAGCCAAATTAAAACCAAGTGCTGACAACTGTACAGCGCAGTCACAAGTACATAATGATACATGTTCTTACAACTATTTGCAGAGCACTGTTAGAAGCGTAGTCTGCGGGGAAGAAACGTAATAGGTGTGCCGAGGTGATGTGCTCTAATGAGCTTATAGGGAGAAAGTAGGGAGCAAAAGAAATGAGGGAGGCGTCAGAGAGTTAAAGCCAGGTCATCTTGTCTTTTTGTCAGATGAAGCAGCAAAACTACTACACTATCAATATGCTGAAACGTCGACTTCAAATGAAATGAACGGCGTGAACATGATTGGTAATGATAGAGCAATGTGATGAGATATTTTTAATAAGTATTAACGCTTTCGTTTGTTCGCTGCCAGACAACATTTTTGTGTTGACAATATCAATTCATCCATCTTCTTTTTTCTTTTTTCCACCAGCCCTGTTCAGCTGCTTAGACACAGAGAATAAGAATCTGAGTGTCCTTATGGTCCGAACAGTTTTAATGTATCACATGGGAGTTTGATATTCTCCCGTTGCGGTTGTTCATTATGTTTTATTCATCAGCATAATTCACCCAACACGAAAGTTTCCGAGGTACTTTCGCTCTACTTCCGCATGTCTGCTCGCAACGTCCGTTTTAGAATTTCTCCATCCAAAACAACAGTGGTGTTAGGTTTTGTGTTGGTTCCCTCCTAGTGTGTCCCTGTGATTGCCCATTGATTTCACAGTTTGCCTGCTCCTTGTGTATCCTCCAACCTGCACCCTCCTGTGTCACCCATCTGTTCCTCGTTGTCTCTTTACCCTTTGTCTCTGTGTGTATATAAATTCCAAGTTTCTGTCCATCACCCAAGGCCGGCCCAGCCTATACGCAGACTATGCAGCTGCTTAGGGCCCCTGACCACTAGGGGGCCCCCAATCTGGCAACTTCATTTTATAAGTTGTTAATAAAGCATCGTGAATATTGTGGCGCGCATTGCTGTTTATCTATACAAACATATGTTTACTACAGTTTGCTATATTTGACTTTTTTGAGTTTTGATACTTGATTACAAGCTTAAAAAATAAAGTTCTTCCTTAACTTCTTTCTTTTCCTCTTTTAGAAAAAGGTTTGGCGCCATCTTCTGTAAGTACTGACAATCATTTGGGGTGAGAAGTTTGAAGTATGCAGTGCAACAAAATCTGATTAATATACAAAATATGGATGTATGGGTTGGTTTGCATGTATAGGTTTTTCATTACACTGTGATGAAATGGTGGGCCAAAAATATGGGCCCCTTGGCATTATTTTGCTTAGGGCCCCCAAATGGCCTGGGCCGGCCCTGCCACCACCACTCCTTGTTGCGTCATTGTCAATGTCAATGTCAAGTCCTGTCCAAGCCCTTGTGTACTACTCCCTCGGATTAAGTTTTATTTGAACATTGTCTTTTTGATCCCCAGTCCTTTTGGTTGTAGTTTGTGGTTTTGTTAGTTATTATTATTTGGTTTCCCTGCGTTAGGGTCCACACCACCTGCCTGCCCGCAAACCGTGACAGAATGGTTGTTGTGTCATTCTGGTGCCACATGTCATTTAAAATGCCTGTGATTATCCTCAAATAAAGTATAGCTATTTTGAACAGTTCATAATTCCTCCCACCATTTTCTTGGTATCCTTTTTTTTTTTTTAATTTAAAAAAAAATGAAATAAAATAAAAAAATGGGCATTTGAACCCAAGTGTGTAGTATTTGTGATTATGTGATGATCATCCAAGATCTTCAAACAGGAAAGTGTTGTCCGCCCATGTGTCCATCGGACCACCGGGCGCTGCCTTTTCTTACTGAGGCGGGCTGGCAAAGCTGATGAGATCGGAGTCGCATAGACAGAGCACTCGCCAGGAGATGCGTGCTAATTAGGATGCGCGCCTGGCATCTCGCTGAGGAGGATAACAAGGCTCATCTCAAGGCTGCCTCAGGATGAAATCAAAACACGTCTGACGTGTCAGCAGCCCCCTGGACTGCAGACCTTCCACACCTGAGCTGACACTCAAAGGTTGGAAGTAAGATTTTGAAGGGGGCTTTCAACACTGTATCAGTGAAGAAAGACAAATTACAGTACATTATATATATACACATAAAAAACTATCATGAGACAAAGGTCATTCATTCAATCATTAGGTGAGAATTTCACTGTAGGTTGTCTAATCTGATGGTTTATTCTGAGGGTGAGCAAATTATTGGTTAATAAATTTAAAATTACATTTATGAATAAAATAGAGCCTCGATATATTGCAGTTCAGATTTTGCAGTTCTGCTATTTTGTGTGTGTATAAGTATTAATACAGCTCATATTCATGTTTTCATTTTTTTTCTTACAATATTTTGTGGTATGCATAGTTCTCTTTCAATAGTTGATGTGTTGGAAATTTGTTTTAAAACCAAATTAATTCCCCAAAAATTAATTCAAGGCCTAAGGTGTAGCTCGATAGAGTATTTCAAATTAGTAGATTTGCACTTACCGCGAAGGTCTTGAATGGAACCTTGCGATAACTGTAATATAATAAAAATGAACATGAATTATAATTTGTTGGACTAGGTCATAAAATATCTAGTAATATTTTTTTGCATAAGCGTAGCTGTATTTTGCCTAAATTTAATGAAGCGAGATGAATTTTTTAAATGAGTTTTTTAGTATTTTTATCATTCTACAGATCAATGATTTAATATCACCTAAGTTAAAATAATTTCTCTCATACACATATAAACATTTTAAAATTTGAATAATTCATTGGTCGATAGATTTTGTATTATGTAACTCCCCCAAACTTTCTAGAGTTGGGTTACAGGTGTGCTGGAGCCCAATGCAGCAGATTTTGGGGAGAGAAGATACACCTCACACGTATGGACAATTTTTGGCTCTTGAGCATTAATGTTAAAATATAAGAACATTAGAGAGTGTATTAAAAGCCTAACCACAGATACTATTTTTGAGCAAGAACTGGACTCTAAAACTGGATAATCCATCACAGCATATCATAGCAATCATTGGATACTATGCAAATACGCCATGGTCCAGACATATGCGTAATCTCATGAATAAAAATACACTGATATACTTTGGCACTGGTGGAAACGTCAAAAATACAATTCATCAATGTTGTATTTTATATGCATGATAACATTGGGAATTATTAATAGAGTTATTTTATTTATTTATTTTTAGATAAGAGCCTTTGTTTGTCTGATCTTTTTTTTTTTTTTTTTTTTAAACCTGTCCTGTTTAATGGCTTAGACACCGAGAATGGGAATCTGGGTGTCCTTATTTTCGGAACAGTTTTAAGGTGCCACATAGGAATGAATGTGTTTGGAAAGTTCATTTTCCATATGAAATAGTTGAAATTGTAGTTCACAAATTTTAAAATGAACTGTTCAGTCCATAGTCCATAATTGTAAATCTTGAACTAAAGTTGTCATAGTTAAAAAAAAAAAATCTTTGGAAACACTTTACAATAAGGGTCCCTTAATTAAAATTAGTTAATGCATTTTTAGACAACAACTAATGTTTAAGTAACAGTACAACTAGGGCTGTCAAAATTATCGCGTTAACGCGCGGTAATTAATTTTTTTAATTAATCATGTTAAAATATTTGACGCAATTAACGCACATGTCCCGCTCAGACAGTATTCTGCCTTTTGGTAAGTTTTACAGCGAGGCTTTTTGTGCTGTCTAACAGCGAACTCTTGTGGTCGCTTTGCGACATGGTTTGTTTTCTTGCCAGTTTAACATGGCTGCACGACGTCTCGGGCTGACGCCTACGTTGTAATGTTGTGCTTATATGATCCTTGGACAAGATTTGTCCGTTAGTATGGTTGTTGTAAAGAATGTACATATTATGTTAGTAAGCGAAATGTTATATTTTTTGTATGAGACGGTTTTTGTTTATGTTTAGTGAAGCTGTATAGCGTGCTAAGCTAACGTTGTTGCTAATGCAATGCTTGTGTACTTTTTTTTATGTAGTTTTACGACGGTCTAAAGAGGACAATGGTTTGAGGCCATTTTATTAATAAATCAGATGAAAAAGGAAGAAGTCTGACTATTAAGGCGTCGTTCACTAGCTGTCTAGCTTTGGAAAAAGTAGACGCTTCGGAGTGAGGAGAGGACAGCATAGACAGATTTAAATGACAGTAGAGTGAAATCCCCACTACAGTCCTTATGTACCGTATGTTGAATGTATATATCCATCTTGTGTCTTATCTTTCCATTCCAACAATTTATTTTACAGAATATATATATAATTCACAGAAAAATAGGGCATATTTTATGGATGGTTTGAATTGCGATTAATTGCGATTAATTACGATTAATTAATTTCTAAGCTGTAATTAACTTGATTTAAAATTTTAATCGTTTTACAGCCCTAAGTACAACATTACAATTCTTCAGCTGGGGGACATGTCTGGCAGTGCAGGATTTGAGTCCCTGGCGGCGCATTGTGTTACTGATAGTAGCCTTTGTTACTGTGGTCCCAGGTCTATATTACCCCTTTCCCACTGGCCAAAAAACCCGTGTCAACCCACTAACGATCGGCTTTTGGTGGCAGTGGGAAAGGTGCAGCGATCCGCCTCGACCCAGGTCAATCAACCCGCCAAGCGACCCGCGTTAAAATCACCTTGGCACTGATCATCATGCAGTGTGAAAGCAAAACCCCGGGTCAACAGTCAACACCCTAATCTACGTGTTGACGTAGGCTCTTACGTGATGCGTCATAACAACATGCCAGTCGCCTCCCATTTAACACGCCCTACAACCGTAGTTACGTCGATGCTAACAACAAAGCTAGTAGAAGAAGAATTCACGTCACCTACGTTACCTCAGCACAAGCAGAGTGTTGATCCTTTGCCGCATTTCGACCATTTTGAGGGCAGTAAAAAGCATGAAAACAGAGATCACAAACGGAAAGGAGGCTGCCATAGTGCTCTGCATTGTTTACTTCCTTGAACTGAATGAATTCGGTCGCACTTGTCGACGTTGATCTTAGCATGGTGACGTCACGTAACCTTACGCACGGTTGAGGAGGGGTGGAGGGTTAGACGGGTGAAAAAAAAAAAAAAAGAGCGCTTTTTTTGTCAAAGGTGCCAAAAGCCAATTGCTAGTGGTTTGCATCAGCTTGGAAAAAACGCGCGTTGACCCACTAGTTTCAGTGGGAAAGGGGCATATAGGTCATTCACTTGGTCTCCCCGTGTGGTTCTGGGATTTTTGCTCCCCGTTCTTGTTATCATTTTGATGCCACGGGGTGAGGAGGGAGTTGAACAGCGGTGTTGCCCAAAGACAGCCCCAAAACATCACTTCTCTAAAGGAGATCTGCATGGAGGAATGGGCCAAAATACCAGCAACAGTGTGTGAAAAGCTTGTGAAGAGTTACAGAAAACGTTTGGCCTCCGTTATTGCCAACAAAGGGTACATAATGAAGTATTGAGATGAACTTTTGGTATTGACCAAATACTTATTATCCACCATGATTTGCAAATAATTTTTTAAAAAATCAAACAGTGATTTTCTGTTATTTTTTTCCACATTCTGTCTCTCATGGTTGAGGTTTACCCATGTTGACGATTACAGGCCTCGCTAATCTTTTCAAGTGGGAGAACTTGCACAATTAGTGGTTGACTAAATACTTATTTGCCCCACTGTATATTTTGGTATCTGGGAAGCTTTCTCACGGAAGAAATAAAACCCTTATTTCAAGGTAACAATGTATTATCAAACTACACTAACCGGCTACTTTATTAGGTACACCATGCTAGTAACGGGTTGGACCCCCTTTTGCCTTCAGAACTGCCTCAATTCTTCGTGGTATAGATTCATCAAAGTGCTGGAAGCATTCCTCAGAGAGTTTGGTCCATATTGACATGATGGCATCACACTGTTGGTGCAGATTTGTCGGCTGCACATCCATGATGCGAATCTCCTGTTCCACCACATCCCAAAGATGCTCTATTGGATTGCGATCTGGGGACTGTGGAGGCCATTTGTGTACAGTAAACTCATTGTCATGCTCAAGAAACCGGTCTGAGATGATTCCAGCTTTATGACATGGCGCATTATCCTGCTGAAAGTAGCCATCGGAAGTTGGGTACATTGTGGTCATAAAGGGATGGACATGGTCCGCAACAATGCTCAGGTAGGCTGTGGCATTCCAACGATGCTCAATTTGTACCAAGATGCCAAGAAAATATTCCCCACACCATTACACCACCACCACCACCAGCCTGAACCGTTGATACAAGGCAGGATGGATCCATGCTTTCATGTTGTTGACGCCAAATTCTGACCCTACCGTCCAAATGTCGCAGCAGAAATCGAGACTCATCAGACCAGGCAACGTTTTTCAAATCTTCTATTGTCCAATTTCGATGAGCTTGTGCGAATTGTAGCCTCAGTTTCCTGTTCTTAGCTGAAAGGAGTGGCACCCAGCATGGTCTTCTGCTGCTGTAGCCCAATTCCCTCAAAGTTCGACGTACTGTGCGTTCAGAGATACTCTTCTGCCTACCTTGGTTGTAACTGGTGGTTATTTGAGTCACTGTTGCCTTTCTATCAGCTCGAACCAGTCTGGCCATTCTCCTCTGACCTCTGGCATCAACAAGGCATTTCCGCCCACAGAACTGCCGCTCACTGAATATTCTTTCTTTTTCGGACCATTCTCTGTAAACCCTAAAGATGGTTGTGCGTGAAAATCCCAGTAGATCAGCAGTTTCTGAAATACTCAGACCAGACCACCAACAACCATGCCACGTTCAAAGTCACTCAAATCACCTTTCTTCCCCATACTGAAGCTCGGTTTGAACTGCAGGAGATTGTCTTAAACCATGTCTACATGCCTAAATGCACTGAGTTGCCGCCATGTGATTGGCTGATTAGAAATTAAGTGTGAACGAGCAGTTGGACAGGTGTACCTAATAAAGTGGCCGGTGAGTATATATAATAATACGAAGTTTGACTTTTATATGACAATATGTTTGAAGTGGAAAGTTTGGGAATGAATATAAAGAGTAAATTTGCCGTAGTTTGTTCCCATGAGCGTCCTCATGTGCACCCAAACAAATACAAAATGGAGGATGGTCCAGGCACCCGAGGCACCTTCTCTCAGATTGCACGTCAGACAGCTGCGCTCATCACAGCTTTTATGAATTCATTACACGTTTTATGTTTCTCCAAACACTCATTTATCTTCCTAAGAAAATCAAACAGGACAGGCATTGACTCGTCTTCTTTTCTGAAGACGGCAGAACTTTTGGTTAAAAAGTGTGACACGTACGTGCCAAAATTCAGGGCGGTGTCGTGTCCCGTTTCTGACAGGATGCGCGTGCAAAAGCATGTTCGGAGGGTGTACGTCGGAGTGAAGGCGGCTTGGGAAGAAAAAAATCAAAGTGTGTTATTTTCCTCCCTGAAAGCTCACGACATCAAAGTGTTCGCCTTCCTCTCCCGTGCTGCTTGCATCTCAGCAATACTGCAAAGCCTCTAATGATAGAACATATAAGGAGGTGCCACGGCTGCCAGCCAAAAGGAGGGAGAGGAAAAAGATGCATCGGAGGTGATGATTGACACTGGAATTTTTTTTGAATATTCCTATGATGTCGGTCCAGAAGTGCGAATGCCAAAGAAGCGGCCTCGCATTTTGGCTGACGTGGCGGTCTGCCCGCTAACCACCTGCTTGGTTGCGAGAAACAACACATAGCTCTCTTTCAGTCAATCACTACAAATATTTAAAAAATACTCTACCAACTTATATCTTTAACTTGGCCGCCATTGATGGGGCTAGACGTCTAATCCATTTGACTAGGAGGCAGACACCAACTCTGCCTGAAGGGGCACAAAAAAAAAATCAAGTTTGTAAAAAATCCTAAAAAAATTGTAATATATAGTATTTAAAATAAAACTCATAACTGATAAATGCAAGTAATACAAATATAAGTAACATAGGCTCATTATTTACACACAAAAATAATCTCCTGTGCGGCCCTCTTTGCCTGGTACACCAGACTCACCGCTGTTCCAGCTATTGAGTCTGGCCACCATTCAGTGGATACAATTTCCAGGGCGGAGCAAGCCACAGCAAACAGACAGCGGAGTGGACCAATCAGCGACGGGCAGACGTGACGTTAGTAAAACGACGAGGGCAGGACGAAGGACTTGCGCGCGAAAGGAATCATACGAGGAGAGCGGAGTTTATTCAACATGGCTAGCGCGAGACATACTATTGTCAGTGACTCGTGTCTCAGTGTTTGAAAAATACAGGGAGAACAGTCTGGCCGTGCCAGGCAACGGCCCTCTCGTCAGTCTATCTTTGGTGCCCCCCCCACGCCCCCCAATTCCCTAGTGGTTTGCTCCATTATACTTCAGTCGCAAATTTGGCAGAAGTTTATTCTTGAAAGGAAAGGTCATTGAAAAGACAACAAGAGTCGGGGGCGGGAAAAAGGAAGAGGACAAAGGAGCGAGATGATGCCCGCGCATCACTTGCAGGTAAGAATGTTGTTGTTGTTGTTTTTTTAAACAATTGTTTATTTATTATCAGCAGAGGTTGCGCTAGACTTTTTCGTTGTCTGTCATTTTGACTGACAGGGTCATAAAATTCTGGTCATAATCTATTTTTACCCGTCACTTAAATTTTTAAAATGATGATAATGACATATTCACTAGTATTTAGTTTTCATTCATTTTTAATTAATATTCTGTCCGAACAAGCTTAACAGAGAATCCACACCGTGCCATCACACATCAAGCAGATGAATATGTAACTTTTTCTCCGCAGTGACAAAAACAGCTGACTGTGGCCCCAGTAGCTAGGCTACGAGCCGACCTAAGCATAGCTTTAGCTTTTTTATCGACGCGACTGACAATGACATTCTCCTGTTTCAACAAGCTATCCTTTACCATCAGCCCTGTCTTTCTTATATATCCTCTGGTTGTCCTACGTCTCTTACCGTTCTTGGGGGTAATTTAGTTAGCTTTGTGTAGCGATCGCAAATGCTACTCAGTGACAGCCAACGAACACTTGTAATTTTTTCATTGATAACATATCTTAATCCTATAATTTATTTACACTTCCCCCTTACTAAAGTTGTTTTTTATATATATATATATATATATATATATATAACAAACGGTAACAGTGGCAGTCAAATACCATTGTAATTCTTTTCAGGTCATTCATTGTCAGACAGAAGCAGTACGGCACAATGTTACGCTAAAAAAATAAGTTAAAAATATAAAAATGGCTTACCTCTTTGTCCTCTGAAAGACCATGCCAACCCAACATAATGTTTACTGCATATGAAACGTGAATAGATTCGCCAAGCTGGTGTTAAAGTCCGCGCAAGTTGATTCGGTCTTCACATTTTTTCCTCCCTAGTTTTTGGTTCCGGAAACATATGAAGAAAACATCCTTCATGTGTCATAATGTCTAGAGTCGTTTCTACAAGTTCCAAAAAAGCAATGCGTGATCGGCATGTTCGTTTTTGAAAGATTACCGGAGAAAAGTACGTTCGGTCTATGTGAGGGTGGGTCTATAATGTCCCACTTCGGCTTTACTTCCGCTTTACGATGCGACGTCACGGTCTAAAAATAGCCTGCGTGCGGTACGCCATTGCGTGCCCGCTTGTGCATAATCAAATGTCTCAAGTGGGATTGCTGCAGAGGCTGTCGTACATCCTCCACTGCATCAGTCCCTCTTTTTTCACCTCTTTTATCAACACCATCGTCGTTTTGGGGCTTTTTGAAGAAACTTCGGACACTCAGTTGCCTTGACATTTTTCCGAGTAAGGCCAACGACGTCATGCATCAAGAGAGACAATAGCTAATTAATATGCTCACTCGCCGCCCTGTGGTCTGGGGTGTGAATTACAACCTGTCAAAATGACGGATGGACTTCATTTTTTTCCGTCACCGTTTTAAAAAACCGGTCAACGACGGAAAATGTTCGGTTAACGCGACCCCTGATTATCAGCTATGTTTACATGACTACAATAATCTGATAACTGGGAATAACCAGGTAATGACAATAATGAGATTTGACGCATTTACGTGCACTTCAGTGATGTGATAATCAGGAAAAACCTGGTTTACATGTTAAGTCAATAGTTCGATTTCTTTCCAAGTACATGACTTAAAACTCTTGGTCTCAGCATAGGCCTTCCTCCATGTCTACCAAAAACCCATTCTTGCTTGAAGTTGTCCCACTGAACCTCTTCAAATGCGAGTGTGGCTATTGCGTTACACAAGCTCGCTAACTGCAGAGTAGGCCCATAGGCTGAAAGCGAATCAGTTTGGCGTCCCTAAGGCCTCACTAGCGACATCCGTTTTTCCATTTGTACACATGCTCAGAGATGTAAAATAGCGGTGTTTATCAGATAAAGGATAGCGGATCATGCTCTTTACATGACCACTTGAATAATCTGGTAACTCGAGAAATCGGGTTATGATCGGTTTATTAGTGTGCACAACTGAAAAAAAACACTCCAAAACACTGTGGTGGAAATGATGTGACTTGCAAATTCATTGCACAATGAAAATTAAATGGAATGTTACGAGACATACCGGTAGTGGTTTTATGCAACGACTATGTTGATACCGAAATTTTTCCATTAGTAAGAAGCCGTAGTCATTTTCGAGAGGTTCAGAGGCCAAGAGCGACATCTACTGGTGAAACTAATTAGAAAAAAAAAAAAAAAACAATCTTAAAGCTATGTAGATTTCCCCTTTCATATTCATTGTTTCCACATTACGTCCAGAATGTTTATATATTGTCCTATCAGTCCATGTCTATAAAGGTATAATATCAAAGTTTTCATGTATTTGTGTTTTAAATATGGGCCTGCATAATACTATAATTAATTTATGTACCATGGTTCAAAACAATATTTCACCATATAACCCCTGAATGTTTTGTCTTGTATTGGTGGATGGGGAGGGCACCAAAGTCTTTATGCCTAGGGCACCAAAATAGCTAGCGCCGGCCCTGCTAGGAGGGGCGAATGAAAATTCAAACAGTCAAAATGGATTGGACAGCTAGCGCTGTAAATGGCTCTGAAAAATGATCATTCACGGCCAGTCCTCAAGTAAGAAAGTAGAAGTACTTAATTACTTATTACCACTGTCAATCACGCAAACATTGGCGGAGGAGGAGTGTCAGACACTCAGTGTCATACTTCACACTTTTAGCCACGTTGGCGAAAGCCTCGGGATTCCAGCAAACACGCAAGTGTGCATAATAGACGAGATATTAATGGGCAGCAAATTGAGGGAGCCTGGCTACTGCACATGGGGGGGGGGGAAATCAAAGGTAGGACTTAGAGTATAGGCCACTGACTTTGAGCCCATAGAACATGCTTTTTTTTTTTTTTTTTTTTTTTTTTGTGAGGTGCTTAGTGTCACGAACAGTGAAGTGGTTGCGTGAAAGAGCGAGGAGTGGACCCAACATCACAGAAGTAGAGAAGCAAGGCAGGGTTCCAAGTGGAAGCTATAAATGTTTATTCAACAATTGACGTCGTCATGGTCATGATTTCATCTGATTTAGAATTCAGCCCATTGAAGGAGAAGATTCAGAACGAGGAATATACGATAGAGAGATCGTTGCAATCTCTCTACTCCAATATTTTTACAGGATATTCTTTTTATCTAAGTATTTTTCCCCAATTGCTTAATAAATGGTATGGTCATGACAAATAAGTCTTGTGCTAAATGAAATATGAAATATTAAAAATGCATTTAGTAAGTACGACATGGCAAAATTACTGCACAATGGTCAAAAGTGCTTCTTCCTCTCCGGAACGGTATTTTATGCCACTGAAGTTAGTCCGGCTTTTGTCATTTCCCTGCCCCGGCTTTGGAGACGGAGTAATGAGAATAAACAAGACAGGAGGCGTGACAGCTAGCCGACATGCTAACCCAAACCAATCAGATTTTCCAAGTCTTATTCTCGCCTTTCGAAAATAAAAAATCACACAAAACTACTCCGACTCAAGTCACACACGGCAGCGGAGTTGATTGTCTTCACCGATTGGCCAGCCCCTGGCGGCGAGCAAGTTAGGACTTGTCATTCTGCTGTGGCCACGACGGGCTGGCAACGCTCATCGCCGGGAATGAACGCCGAAAATAGCCCATTCTCGGTGGACAACCGGCTGACGTCAGAGCAGGGGGCTGCTCGTGGCCAAGCAGAGGAAAGCGCATTCTCAGCGGGCACGCGAATAGGACCGAGCAGGCTGGATCGGCCAGCCAAACCGGACTACGTCAGAGTGGGGGGCTGCTCATGGCCAAGCCAAGGAAAGCGCATTCTCGGCGGGCACACAAATGGGACCGAGGGGGTGGACGTGACCATGGTGTGTGACAAGCCTTCTCGGTGGACAAGGAACATTGTCAGCCACAAAATGCAAGCCACCTCCTTATTAAAACGTGTGCCATGATCCCAGAATTTGACATAATATACAGTGCCCTTCATAATTATTGGCACTCCTGGTTAAGATGTGTTTTTTAGCTTCTAATATTTTTTTTTATTCAAATAATATGGGACCTTAATGGAAAAAAAGAGAAAAATCCAACCTTCAATACAAGTGCATTTTTTCAGTGGGGAAAATATCCCACATAAAGAAAAAAATATTTGACATCAAATAATGTGTGTCACAATTATTAGCACCCCTGGTGTTAATAAAATGTACAACCTCCTTTTGCCAACAAAACAAGGTCTGGGGACTGAGATGGCCATGGGAGGAGCTTGATTTTGTGTCTGGTGAACCATTTCTGTGTAGATTTGGCCATATGTTGCTTCCCAGTTGAAGCCTGGGACCGTGTGCTTTGGTCAGATGAGACCAAGATTGAGCTTTTTGGCAACAAACACTCTAAGTGGGTCTGGCGTGCCACGAAAGATGTGCATGCTGAAAAGCACCTCATACCCACTGTGAAGTATGGGAGTAGGTCAGTGATGCTGTGGGGCTGTTTCGCTTCCAAAGGCCCTGGAAACCTTATTAGGGTGCATGGCATCATGAATGCTTTGAAATACCAGGACATTTTAAACCAAAATCTGTTGCCCTCTGCCTGAAAGCTGAAGATGGGTCGTCACTGGGTCTTTCAGCAAGACAATGACCCTAAACATATTGTCAAATCTACACAGAAATGGTTCACCAGTCACAAAATCAAGCTCCTCCCATGGCCGTCTCAGTCCCCAGACCTTGTTTCGTTGGCAAAAGTGGGTTGTACATTTGATGTCAAATAATTATTTCTTTACGTGGGATTTTTTCCCCACTGAATAAATGCACTTGTATTGAAGGTTGGTTTTTTCTCTTTTTTTCCATTAAGGTCCCATATTATTTGAATAAAAAATATATATATATATTAGAAACTAAAAAAACACATCTTAACCAGGGGTGCCAATAATTATGGAGGGCACTGTAAAACACGTGTTGTAGTTTACTCACTTCTTAGTCATTCCAATGGTCCCACAGTTGTCGGACTTGTTTTGGCCATTATTCGCGGTGAACGGGAACTTTTTGAAAACCAAAAAGGCTCACACGCCTCTCCCTGGTGCAGCAACCGAAGCCTGCAGCACATTGGGCTGGTGTGATGTGAAAAATAACCAAAACAATCCGCAAAATCAGCTGAATTCTTCAGACTGTAGTATTGGCTGAATACTGAAAATTTTTAGCCCGCTGATGTCACATTCGCATTGTTCGTCAATCCAGGAAGTCACTCATTTTCATGGCGGGCGATTCAAAAAATTGAATAATAATATATCGATCGCTTCCACACACATCCAAGCAGTACATTTCATTCAGGAGCATAAACTACAGCGTGAAATATGAAATAAACCTGTTTTTTTGCTGTGAGTATTCCCTTTACAGTGATCCCTTAATTATTGCTGTTAAAGGGGAACAGAATCGACTGTGTAAAGTGAAAACTCGCGAAGTAGTGTAAACCCCCTCCATCAATTGTTACCATTTTTTTATGTGTGTGTGTGTATTTACAATATCAATATGTGTATATAAAACCCTATAAACACATATATCATCATTAGAACATTAAAGAATAGTTTGAAACATGTAAATGAAATATTATAAATACATATACATAAAATAAGGTATATATAACATAAATAATATGTACTGTAGTAGTACATTCATCCTCTCATTTTGTCTTATCTGATATGTGTGTGGGGGGGTGCAAGTGTACATACATATGTTGATGTAAATAAAGTGTACATAAATGTGTTTTTAGAACTCTTTTATAAAATATACATTATATTTAAATCCGTGAAGCACTTAGGGCTCGAAAGTTGAGCCACAAAGTAGTGAGGGATCACTGTATTTCCATGTAAAAGATGATTTGAGATCTGACAATAGTTAAACAAATTTAACTAGATTCTCAGCTAGGCTCTTTAAAGATAATATATTAAGTAGTATCAGTTCTTCCATTCATTTTGTATGCTCCTTAGCCTATTCCAGTTGACTTTTGGTAAGCGCTAAGTACTCCCTGGACTCAATCACAGAAAATTATACAACCACACACACACATTTTACAACCAGGCCGGATCTATAAAATGTCCAAAAATCAACCCTTTGCAAGAAAAAAAAAGATTTTTGAAAGACTTATGCAAGTTACCTGTAGGTCTGAAGTGTGCTCAAACTGTTAGCTCCTTTAAATCAGGGCTAAAAACGCTACTGTTTACTAAGGGTGTCAACAATAATCGATGCGGCGATGCATCCCGATGCGGGGCATGGACGATTCGATTCGATGCGGGCAACAAGCCGAATCGATTCAGCGCATTTTAAAATATATAAGTACGTTCAAAAATCTTCCCTGCGCAATTCCGGTGATGCAATGGATTTGGTTCCCCCATTTGTATTATTTGTTGTATTATTTATTAAAAATAAATGCAGCATCAACAGGACACAAGCAACTGTCCTACTTGCGCCGGTCCCAAGCCCGGAGAAATGATGAGGGTAAAAAAAAGCCTGCTTTGGGGGTGCCCCCTCAAGATTTCTTAGTGCCCACTCTGGTTGGAAAACCTAGATCCGGGCCTGGCCTTGCCTTCGCTGACAACCCTCCCAGTACAAATGGACTGGACGCCTATCGCCGTCAAAGGCAGCTAATGAAGATCTAACTCTAGATTGACTGTACATTGCACACACAGGTGATTCTTGAAAGTCTGCTGCTGCTCCAGTTGTTTTTCCAAGGCGCTCTGTACATCTGCTCGGTTTTATGTAATTCAGTCGTGGCTGTCCCGCCTGACACGTCATGTATATTGCATAGACTAAAAAGCCGCTCTCTTGCCGCCTGCACTCAAGGCTTACTGGATTTTTCATCTCCAATTAAAAGGGAACTAAAGTATTGCACCGTTGGACTCGAGCAAGAGGGAGAAATAATTGACGTGCTCGCTCCCGAAACAAGTGAATTATTTAATCTGTTTTGGACTTTTACGGTGGTGGGGGAAAAAAAGCTTTTACATTGAAAATGCAATTATGTCTTGGGTTGGGATTGGGGAAAAAAAGGGGGAAATTTATAATGACACTTGATGACGATCATGAAGAGTTCAGGGTACTTTTAATAGTATATATACTGTATAGCATACAATATGGACTGATGGATAGATTTAATTTTCTGCTCTGTGATTGACTATGATAGGTTCTACCTTCCAATATAGAGGATGCCTGGATGAATAATTAACATTGATTCATATTGCAGAAGTTGGATGGATTTGTAGTTGTTTTACAGTTTTTCCTTGGAGCATCACGTAGACAGCATGTGCCTAAAAATATTAAAGATGAAGCCATCAAGTGAATAAATCAGCAATTTTTAACGTCACCAGATAATGAGCCCTATTTGTGCCAAACCCAACTTAGCACAATTGATTCCTTTGAGATCAGGCTGAACAAATACAAAGACCAATCAAACCACGCGCGAGGAAGGTGCTGTTCTGTGATGTATAAATACCAGAGTGTCTAACTTGAGAGGTTCTTCGACCCAATTCTTTTCCAACATGGTTCCATTTGTTTGCTCTCATTCGCACCTTCTCATGTGTTTACTGGAAAATCAATATGGAAATGAGACACTTAGGAGGGCTGGAAAATGTTCCAGTGTAGAATTTGGAGAATAAAATAATCCAGTGTCATCTGTCTAAGGCTATAAGTGACAATATATGTGTTTGGGGAAAAAAAAAATCCAAAATCGTTTTCACATTGTCATTTGCCTTTTTGTGTGTTTCTGAGATGTTGTTTTGGAGACAGTGTGTTGTCATGTGACAAAGTTGAAAGGTCATGTGATGTACATATTCCTTTAGTGTTTATTCTAACAAAATAATCAAGCAAAAGTCAAAAGCATGTTGTTTTGGAACTACTCTGATAAGAACAATTACTCTAAAATGTTACTTGCGCGAATGTAATGGAGTAAATGTAGCTTATTGGTTTACCTTAGGCTACACAACAACAAAATGTGGAAAAAGCGAAGCCCTCTGGATGCTTTAAAGTATTAATTTGGTAAAATGTTTTTTAAAACAAAAACAAACAAAAAACAGCATAGGGTTGGCAAATTAATACTAAAATCCGTAGTAACAAAAGTCGAGGCTAAGAAAAAAACAATTTCAGACCTTGAGCGCTCGGCTAAAAGAAACCCAGCTAGCTTAGGGTGACCATATTTTGATTTCTAAAAAAGAGAACACTCAGCCCGGCCTCAAGATACTTGAATTTTACTCGAAGTTCACTCAAAGATGCCTATATCACTTTAATATATTTAAAGTGTGCCCCCTCACTCTGGATGGAAAAATGCAGTTTGAAAAAAAATAAAAATAATAACTTTAAAAAAAAAAAAATATATATATATATATATATATATATATATATATATATATATATATATATATATGTATATATATATATATATGTATATATATATAATGCAGACCCATAGAAATGTAGTCCAGGCAATACACATACACACAGTAGGCTATGTGCCAACTAAACATTTTTATGAATTACTATCACAACAATTGTCCTTGACAAATTGTTATTCCCATTCAATTGATGTTCTCATTCAATGTTCTATTGCACACAAACAAAACCGAAATAAACTGACAAACTATTCAATCAGCATGTTTCCAAACGTAGCAGTTCGAAACTATGTTTCCCATAATGCCTAGCGCGGTTTAGCTTACTGATAGCTAGCTGAGGCAAAAATCAAACTTTGCTATGAAAGTTTACGATCATCGGCAGCGCGCCGATGCGACACCAAACGGGATTTTACAGTCAAAGCTCCGACAGAAGTCAACAGTTGCCATTATATACATATTTATCATTAAAAAAAAAAAAAAAAACAGGCATTGTGGCCAAATCGTCAACCCAGTAGATGGCGGTAATGCCTCATGATAGGGGTAAACTGCCAACAAAAACAAGAAGAACTACTACTTCCCTCCATTCTTGTAGGAGCCATGTCAACTGCTGCCACCCAGCGGCCGGAGGGATTCTCTTCAAATTGGTCCCGTGAAAAATCATAAAAACCGGACATTTTTATGAATTTATAAAACCCGCCCGGACCACGAGGACACAACGTGAAAGTAGGACTTGTCCGGGCAAAAGAGGACGTTTGGTCACCCTAAGCTAGCTAGCTTACGGGCTAGTGTGGCTAAGCTGTCGGAAACGGTGGAGGCAAAAAGTTAAATTAATCTCTAGATTTTTTTCCCATATTTGCTCAACGCACTGATGCACTTTCGAGGTGAAATAAGGACGAAGAAGATGAAAGAGACAACCAAATAAAGCAATGTATTACTCTCATGGTAAAGGAAAACAAAGGCTTGAATTGAACGGTGTATCACCTGAACCAATACACATGAAAGTATAAGTTAAGATCTAAAGATTTATTTTGCATTGATCATTTAGCCTATCAATTAATTAGGTTCATACGCGTGAGAAATGTAGCCCTAAAATCCGTTCACCCAATCTGTTTGGTCTTATTAATGTCCCGTCCCCAGCAAAAAGTGTACATGCAAGTTACACTTTTATATCGTCCCTACCAACGTTGAGACCAAACCTACGCTCTTGGTATCTTGTATATTAGAGTGATGACTCAAACATTTGGGTTCACAAAGCAGGGCAGGCCTTCCTCCTATGCCCACAAGTACTTAGTAACACCTGCAGCATTATTCAGTCTCAACAGAACAATCTCTTGTTTCCCCAAAAATAGAACGGTTGAGTCCAGTTTGTCCAATTGCAACATTCGATGTCATTTTATGCAAGCCAGAAACAATCCGACTCACTAGCATTAAAAGTCTGCACTGGTTGCCTTGCTAATAAAGGCCAAAAAGACCTTTCAGCTAAATGGGCTCCTGTAATCAAAAAAACAGCTAAAAAAAAAAAACTCAAGAGCTAAAGATCGTGGCCCTCATCTTCAATCTTGTGACAAAGTGTCCCAAAATGGAGCCTCGGAAACATCAATAGGGATCGAATTTGGCTGCCGGAGGTGCGGAGATTGCACTGATCAATACGACGAAATTGCATCGGGCGCATGTCTCGCGTAGCCAAATGCCAACCGACGTGTCAACTCATTCCACATGTTAGACGAGCCGCCTTTCGCAAGTCAACAAGGCCGATGTCACGCTTGAATTCCGATCAAACTTGAGAATTCTCCGATGAGGTCTCGCTAATGAGCCTCTCTTGGAAGTGATACAAAATGGAGATGATTATTGATGCGAGCAGAAGAGTCTGGCTGCTTTGCAGCACAGTCTCGTGCCAGGTTGGAGTCGTTGAGGTTTTTCTTTTTTTTTATGACATTCGCACATGCATTTTAATTTGAGCGACTTCTCCTTCGGTGGAAAAACGACACTCCGGATGTCGGAAGGGATGCCTCGTGTCACCGCGGGCCATTTTGAAAATTTGATCACTTCTCCGGGAACGGAGAGAAAAGGAGAAGGTAGGAAAGCAGTTGGTGAAATTGATGACATTTATAGAAAATTACAAGAGGGGAAAGACAAAAAGGTGGGGTTAGCACTCCGAGCCTTAGGCCAAACTAATAAAAGTACAATTGAATCACTGCTTAAATAAATGACACTGCTGTAGTTTAATAACGCTTCCCCTTCAGTGATGGCAGGATGTTCGACCCTGCGATTCATCTTAACAATGCACATAACCAGTTCAAATGAAAGCAGGTTTCTCAGGGACAAATTGAGTATCACAACAATTTCCTCAGCTGTTATTTTGGGGGATTTTCTGGCAAATGTGGAGCTCCACCAAGAGGAGACAAGGAGAAATGGACTGTAAATCTTTTTCTTTTCTTTTTTTCATCCAAAAAATGTAATGAAATAAATAAACTTATTGTGTTGCAGGGAAAACTAATGTATTTTTCTGTATTAGAAAATGTTTTAGAAAAAAACAATAAATATACAGTTGAAACTAGATTCTAGATAGTCAATTGAATGAAGGTTATGTTTCAATGTACGTTTAATAAAGGGCGTAGGTTTGGTCTCAACATTGGATGGGACATTAATAAGACCCAAAAAATATGGAACGGGGATCAGGGTTCCATTTTTCACGAATATGAACCTAATCAATCGATAGGCTAAATGATCAATGCAAAAATAAATCTGTATTGACTTATACTAACTTTCATGTGCATTGGTTCAGGTGATACAATGTTCGATTCAAACCTTTGTTTTCAAAAACTACTAAAGAAACATTTTGAAATGTCCCTTTATTTAAAAAACGGGGAGCTATCCAAGTGGGTAATGTGGGGGTAACTGGAGAATCAAACTAAAGTATTGTAATATAAAAGTGATTTAGGAAAAAAAAATACTTTGTTGTTCCTTTGGAGGCTGGACTGACCGCAGTAGTTTTGCAGGTTAGCGGGTTCACTCAGTTTAATGTTATGCTAACTCTGATGCAGGTCGAACTTTCAGTAGCAAAATTAGTGGTGTTTCCCCCACCTCCATTTACCGTAATTTCCCGAATATAACGCGCTTTTTTTTTTCTCACCAAAATCAACTTGTAAAATCATGGTGCGCATTATACATGGGTACAGGGATGGAGACAGATATATATATATATATATATATATATATATATATATATATATGTATATATATATATGTATGTATGTATACAGTATATAAAACCCGATTTTTTTTTTATTGACACGAATATGTTGTGTTGAAGAAACGTATGCGACCATTACGGTACGTGACGCCACCATTTTGTTTCAGTAATACTTCACTCTGATCGGTCGAATGATTTCATCTGTGTTGAAGTCTCCTTTTTTTCACTCTTCATAAAGCACAAAATTTAGTTTCTTGAACTCATTTGAGTCAACGTTTATTGCAGCTCCGCAACTCGGACCATAACAAACGTAACACATCACAGACTTCCTGTGTCCGTCAACTATAGCTGTCCCTCGGGAAACTCAAACCCAAATAACAATAATTCCTATTGTTACTGTCATGTCTACAGTGATGAACTCTCTCCGATTTCCGACTTACGTTCTCACTTTCATTTTACCGTATCAATCCATGGAGGAAGCATTTATTCATCATGAGGAAACGAGCAGGTTATACAGCAGCCTTTAACAGAAAAGTCACATGTTTTTTTTTCTCCTAGATTCTGGTAAGTTGAAGAAGTTATGATATCATATTATTACCGTACATATTGTCAGTTTACGGTAATGTTTTGAACTACCAATGTGCTATGCTTGTGCTGTGTTTCATCAGTCAGTAAAATGACATTTCTGCATCTGTACACGAGCTCTGTTTTCATGTATTCTTCTATTTATTGGTGCTAAAATTAGGGTGCGCGTTATACACGGGTGCGCCTTATATTCGGGAAATTACAGTACGTCTTTTTACATTACTTGCTGTGGCTGCTGCTGGCCGGAAAAAAAAAAAAAACTTCTAATATCCCTCTTCTTCGAAGGGGGCAGAGGATGGAGCATGTTGTCGACATTAATCTGTCGGGGCTGTGTGTGTGTGTGTCTGTATGGCGGGGATAATAGCCATCAGCCAATCAGACATGCGTTTAAGGGGGAAAAAATGGACCAGCACATTCAGCAAGTGAAAAGGGACTAATGTAAATCTGGACATAATCAAAATAATTCACTAAATAATGAGAGGGTCTATTCTATCCTTACAATTTGAGAAGATAATCTGAATTACCCATTTAAGTGAACTCATTATGTTCTACAAATAAGGTTGCTTAAAAAGTTGGTGGGGACGATTTGAATATCCTGAAAAGTTCATGTGTTATGTCCCTACCGTCCATATGCAAACCTACACCCATGGTTTAACATGATTTCATTGGGCTAATATTGGGAAACGAAGTTAGAACCCAAAAAAGTAAGAAAAACAGATAAGAAGTCAGTGTGTATGAAAATGATTTAAAGTATTTCGTGACAGTTACTAAAAAATACTGAGTCAGTAAATCAATACACTTAACATATTGACTATCATTGACAGCAACTGACTTCTAATCCATTTTAACAGGTTCAAATGGATTGGACGTTTATTTATTTATTTATATTTTTTTGCATATTGGAGATTGTACATATTTTTCAATCCATTCTATGTGTAAGTGTGTGCACTCTATAGGGCAGCTTTGAATCTCATGACACTTTGTGTAATGACAATAAGGGTGTTCTATTCTATTCTATTCTATTCTATTCTATTCTATTCTATTCTATTCTATTCTATTCTATTCTATTCTACAAAAAACACCACAACCTTTGTTTTTTCAAGTGAGTCGATTTACTTCTGAGAAGGTTAAATGAGCAGTTGGTAACATTCATACAAAATGTAGTTGTGCAAACAAAGCGTCAATAAAGAATGCCTTCACATGCTCACTGATGCTGGCATTTTTTGGAAAAATAGAACACTAAGAAATACTATGTACACATCCAAGAGCTGTACGTCAACATACTCAGCGGCGGCCATGAGCAAGAGGTTGCTTGCATAGTTGAGTGCATGCAGAAGCAAATCATCATGCAACAATTTTCACATGAACCGTGATTTGTGTGCAGAAAGCAGTGATTAGGAGTCGCCTCCAACACATACTGTACTGTACATGTACACTTAAAGGGCCACTTGCACAGTCTAATGAGATCCAGTGCAAATGTTTAAAATTAAAACATATACCGACATAGGACATTCTCCAACAATCTAGGTGGCTTGCCAACACGCAGTGTGATGGTTCTAGCATGTGCTAAAGTGTTGATACCCCTCTTTTAAATAAACATTGGTCACAGAAATGTTCACCACCCCCTACTGCAAAACATGGTGGAGGCCCTGTTATGTTCTGGGCAGTGTTGTTAATCTTACTTTTAAAAAGTAATTAATTACAGTTACAAATTACTTCTCCCAAAAAGTAATTGTGTTAGTAACTCAGTTACCTGAATGTAAGAGTAATTAGTTACTTGGCTAAGTAACTGGTGATAATTTTAAAAATAGGTCAAACAATGTGAAGTTTAAAGGGTTTTTTGGGACAATTGGCCCTAGGCCAATTCTTTACCCTAAACGTAACTAGACACAGGGGTATTGCGGATATTGCGATAAGCAGATGGTAACCTTTGCTATGTGTGCAAGTCATTTAATGTGAATCAACCGTTAAAGTTGTTAAAATTGCTCCCGTTATTGCATTAGTTCTCTTCTGTCTACTTTTGACATGTGTAAGTTTTAAAACTATTTCATCATTTAAAGATAGATTTAAGTCAAGATTTTGCCGATTTAGGAGCATTTTAGATAAAAAGTTACTTAGGTTCGCTGGGAAGGTTCTCTACAACAGAGCCTTCCTGAGAAGTCTACTGCTTTAAGATGGCGGCTGTTTACTAACGCATCTCGTTCTTTTTTTATACATGTTGCTAATGCAGCCGTGTCTGTCATTTAAATCTAGTTCTGTATATATGTGATATCTACCGAAGCATCACGTGGGCGTAGTTTGTAGGCTACAGTCAGGTATTATTGGAGCCACCTTGCATAGTAGCATCGCGTTTGCAACGGCGTCCCCCTCACTTGCCTCCTCCCTACTCCTGCTCTGCTCTCTCGTCTCCGAGAGTCCGTCTTTCTCAGACTTTTCTCACGTCAGTCAACCAACATCGTAACGCACGCCTTTCCTGCCTCAGTAACGGTAGCGGCGTTGCCAAGATGAGAAAAGTAATTAATTAGATTACTCACCACTGCCGTTAGCAACTCAGTTATATTCTAACGCCGTTATTAACAACACTGGTTCTGGGGCCACTTTGCTACAGCTGGAGTTTACCCAACCAAGTGACTAACTTTGCTAATGCGCTTGCGCTAACTTTTTGACAAGCCCCCGCGAAAACAGTCATGAGACTGAGCTAGAATAGCTCAGAACAGAGAGAAAACACCTAGGGTGAGGGTCGCACTAACACTAATTATTTATGTCTGGTAGCTGGCCTAAAATATTGTCCTGTGGACCTGAAATGGCCTCAAGGCCTTAAGTTTTAGACCTCTGGTTTAGCGGAATAGCAACACGTTTGGCACGGTCTGTATAGAATTATTTACTGTCATTAAAAGCCTTTTTCAGTCTTCTTTTTACCAACAAAATCATTGTTCTAGACTGTGCAAGTGGACCTGAATAGCTGGGGCAGATTTTCCGTGAATGTGTGTATATACTGTATGGCCTTTATACACCCTGTGTTCTTCTGAGAGGAATGTTCTGAGACAGTGTGGCAGTTGGAGAGCCCTGAGGCCACGGGTGGGCGCCGCGAGTAAATGTTGGCATCGGCCCCGGCGCCAGGTGAGAGGTTGCCTAAGGGCTTGATGTGTTATCACAGGTAAATAAACACATACATTTAAGAACCGTGATCTCAGACGAATGAAACCACTGACATGCTTATTTCCCTCGTCTCAAAAACACTCCTTGAAGGCTGTTGCACAATAACTACATCAAGTGTATGTAAACAGCAATTAAGGTTACATAGGTGCCTGTTATTTGAAATTACATATTCAGTGCTTAATAAATATTTAATTTTACTTATAAATTTACCAACACCTGCAGGTATACAATTTCGATTAAATACTATGATTATCTGAGGCACTGAAGTTGACACTTGGCTCTCCATAGTTAAGAAGAGATAAAGGTTTTGGGAAAATATTCAGAGGTTAAAAAACTGACAACGGAGTCGATTTTCAACTCTTTTCGAGTCGTTTTCACTCTTCCACCAATTGTCTGTCAATCAATCAAAAGACAGGTACGGTCAGCTTCGCCCTCCCTAAAAAAGGAACATTACTGCAACTGGCAGAGCAACAGCATATTGAAGTGGTCATTCGAGTACCCCCAATTAAGCTACGGACACAAGGCAATCATTCCAATAAATGAGCAACCCATGCTTATTTACAATACAGTATAGTATTTCCTGGAAATCATCACAATCCATACAAAGTGCTTTGGTAAAACCCATTCCTTATCAACTATAGACCAAAGTGGACGGGAAGTGTCCAATGTGGCAGCTGCAAACCAGTGAGCACTGAAAGACCAAAGGTGTCAATTCAGTGTTAGAAGCTGCGCTAGAAGGAGAGCGAGATGGTCGTCAGGCCCTCGCGTGGATCTCATTTGGACCTCTGGCTTGATTGTGTGGAGTTGATGGGGATTTTCCTGGACGGCATGATCTTTTTAACAGGTTCTTTCTTTGAGGGTTCTTTCGTAGAACCCTGGTTGGTTGTTTCTGAAAGTTTGGATTTGGTGGAGGGCATGATTGAATGTCTGGCTGCAGCAGAACCTTTGGTGGATTCTTTGTCCTTAGCTGCGGTAGGTTCTGCAGTTGAGTTCTGGAGTTTCTTGCTAGCGCCATCTTTCGCCGGATCTCCACTATCTTCTAGATTTCCCTTTGGATCTGTGGCTCCCGTTTTCCCGCCATCCGACTTGCGGGTGTCTTTGGGCCTCAAGGCAGTTTTGAAGAACGACAGCGCTTTGTCTTCAGTCTTACTGTTCCTTCGAGGGGCTTTTGACGACAGAGTGGCAGACGGAGGTAGCACGCTCGAAGATCGCAGGCTGGTCATGGAAGAGCTACTGCTTGAGCTTCGGGCAACAGTCCTGTTTTCCAGAGCTCGTCCTGCCCTGCCCTCCGCTCGACTACCGACACCTGACCTGGACGGAGGACCGCCATTGTTAACCTTCTTCTCCGATAACGCGTTGGTCCTTGACGAATCCCGACTCGCACTCCTTTCCGCCCCTTTAGTCCTTGCCGAAGCCGAGCTTTTATCACCGCCTCCTTTGAGCGTTGTCCTTCTCGGAGGGTGCAAACTTCCTGGGGAACCGCTCTTCCTCTGTTGGGCTGAGTCAGGATGTAACCCCTCCTGTGTTTGGGATGAGCCTTTTTTAGACGGTGTTGCCGTTCTTGAGGAACCAGCCCTACTGACTTTTGTCGGTCCATCACTCTTATCCTTTGAATTGGATGCGGCGCCCTTGGCCTGAACTCGAGCCGGTGACTTAGCAACAGCTGGGGACGCAGGAGACAAAGAGCTGGACGATGTGGAGGAGGCGGCGGGACGCTTTTTGGGGCTCCTTTCACTCTCAGCCCCGGTCTTTGAGGTCCGTTTGCCACCTGTACCATCTGTGGCCACATTTCTTTGCTTCTGCTCCTTTGGAGTCGCCCCATGTCTAGGACTGATTTGTTCAGCACCGCTGACTAGATTGTTGTTATCTCCAGCTTGCAACAAACTTCTCTGCTCGGCCTGTGACGATGCTTTGGGGTGTAGCTGCTCTATCAGTCGCTTACTGCCAGGATTATGATCCAAAGCTGCGAGGGCCGACTTACCTGCGATCCTTGGGGACCCATTGAAGCAGGACGTCGAGAGATTGGTATCAACCACCTCTCCAATCATTTCCAATGTTGGCGAAGAGGAGTGAGATTCCAAAGAAAAGCGTGAGGGAGAGTTAGAGCGGAGTTGCAGCTTGGCAGAGTGAGGCCAAGAAGGCTTCTGGCCGTTCTCGCTGAGAACTAGTGGACTAGCGATGGACGTTCTCGAGGAGAATGTCTGCCTTTGCATGCCTCTCACTACAGGTCGGCAGCCTGCACGTCAGAAAGATTCACTTCAGGTTGAAGCTCATACTCACATACATTGGGGCAAATAAGTATTTATTCAACCACCAATTGTGCAAGTTCTCCTACTTGAAAAGATTAGAGAGGCCTGTAATTGCCAACATGGGTAAACCTCAACCATGAGAGACAGAATGTGGAAAAAAAACAGAACATCACATTGTTTGATTTTTAAAGAATTTATTTCCAAATTAGAGTGGAAAATAAGTATTTGGTCACCTACAAACAAGCAAGATTTCTGGCTGTCAAAGAGGTCTAACTTCTTCTAACGAGGTCCAATGAGCTTCCACTCGTTACCTGTATTAATGGCACCTGTTTTAACTCATTATCGGTATAAAAGACACCTGTCCACAACCTCAGTCAGTCACACTCCAAACATACCACTGACCACTGATAATCTCCCTCGATCTGGGGCTCCATGCAAGATCTCACCCCGTGGCGTCAAAATGATAACAAGAACGGTGAACAAAAATCCCAAAACCACACGGGGGGACCTAGTGAATGACCTACAGAGAGCTGGGACTAGGATTGGGAACCTCAGGGCACCTCACGATACGATACGATTCGCGATACAAGGCTCACGATAACGATTATCTCACGATATCACGAGACAGCGATTATCGATATATTGGTCAGAAATTTGATACAGGATATTCTATGATACAACTGTTGAAATGAAAAAAAAGATGTTTCAAAATAGAAAAAATACTGTTTAAGTCATTTATTAAAGTGACACCTTTTCAGTGCAACATTGCTGTAAAATATAAATCTGCAAATTGTGTACCTGCACATATAGAGGAAACAAACCACAACCACTGATATTTCTTTGAGAGATCATGATGAATGGCACCCTTAATTTCTTTAAAGTTTTAAATCTTTTGAAAAATATTTAACAGTGCTGTAGGTGTCAGTCATCAGTTGAGCTTGGAGTGGGGGAATGATAAAATTGATGGGTCTTTTATTCGTTTATGACCTTTGTTGCCAAAAGCATTGGCTTCAGCATTTGAGATGTCGGACTGAGTCAGTCACATTCTTCCTCACCTTAAAAACAACAAAATAAATTTTAAAAAATATTAGCTACCTAATAGCTTTTGAGTTGAAATCCTGATTTTTTGTGTGTTGGAAGTATTGAGTGAATTAAAAAAATATGAAATGAATGTATAGAAATTAAAAATGCAATAATTACCTATTTTAAATATGTAGGCTACATTAATTATCATGCACATCCTTATACATCTTGAAAGCTATTCAAGCCATTTTTATGGCTTATTATATCAGAATGGCAGTAATAACTGTTTGTGTTGTAAACTAGATTGAAAGTGGTTCTCAAATAATATCAAATAAATCAGTAAATTCACGTAGGGTTGTTCGACATTCATTTTCATTCAGTTTTGGGTGGTGGTTTATTTTATATCATTCAACACCAAATGTCATCAAAATAATTTATGTAAATAAAGAAATCAATTACAAGTACATTGCAAAACTTTCTTACCTCAAGTGATGAAAGCAAAGTAGTGAAGAAATCCGTGTCCACTATGTCACCAGCTGACAGTGAACCTTATTTTTGTTAGACAATTCTTGCATACAGCAAAGTCCTTGTTCACCTTACTTCCTTTCTTGTTAGTGTAAAATGTAAAGTGTGTCCACATGTGTGATTTGTAGCAATATTTTTCTCACTTTTCCTCCACCGTTCTCACGAAGCTTTTTTTCAATCCACTTGGAGCTTCCTCTCTTCTTCTCTAGACGACTTGTGCGCACTTTACCTTCACCGCCATTCTCGAGCGCCCCTAGTGGACCGCCAAGGAATTCCTCAACAAACATTGAGCAGTTTACAGCATCCAATGGCCAATATGTAAAATAAAAGTATCGATACTTGGCGGGAGCATATCGATAACCGATCGGGTTGCAAAATATCGCGATATATCGCTGTATCAAGATATTGTCACACTCTTATTTGGGACCACTGTAACAAAGGCTACTATCAGTAACACAATGCGCTGCCAGGGACTCAAATCCTGCACTGCCAGACGTGTCCCCCTGCTGAAGAAAGTACACGTCCAGGTCCGTCTGCGGTTCGCTAGAGAGCATTTGGATGATCCAGAAGAGGACTGGGAGAATGTGTTATGGTCAGATGAAACCAAAATAGAACTTTTTGGTAGAAACACAGATTCTCCTGTTTGGAGGAGAAAGAATTGCATCCGAAGAACACCATACCCACTGTGAAGCATGGAGTGGAAACATCATGCTTTGGGGATGTTTTTCTGCTAAGGGACCAGGACAACTGATCTGTGAAAAGGAAAGAATGAATGGGATGAACGTATCGAGAGATTTTGAATGAAAAACTCCTTCCATCAGCAAGGGCATTGAAAATGAGACGTGGCTGGGTCTTTCAGCATGACAATGATCCCAAACACACAGCCAGGGCAACAATGGAGTGGCTTCGTAAGAAGCATTTCAAGGTCCTGGAGTGGCCTAGCCAGTCTCCAGATCTCAACCCCATAGAAAATCTGTGGAGGGAGTTGAAAGTCCGTGTTGCCCAACGACAGCTCCAAAACATCACTGCTCTAGAGGAGATCTGCATGGAGGAATGGGCCAAAATACCAGCAACAGTGTGTGAAAAGCTTGTGAAGAATTACAGAAAACGTTTGGCCTCCGTTATTGCCAACAAAGGGGACATAAAGTATTGAGATGAACTTTTGGTATTGACCAAATACTTATTTTCCACTCTAAGTTAGAAATAATTTTTTAAAAAATCAAACAATTTGATTTTCGGGGGGGGGGTTCACATTCTGTCTCTCATGGTTGAGGTTTACCCATGTTGAAAATTACAGGCCTCTAATATTTTCAAGTGTGAGAACTTGCACAATTAGTAGTTGACTAAATACTTATTTGCCCCACTGTATAAGGAGGAATTTTAAGCTTTACCGTCATCCTCGCTCCGTTCACCAGCAAATTCAGCTGACTCAGACAGCGACGCCAGCGATGTTCGTCTGGAGGAACCGGACGAGGCTTGACTCGGTGGACGGCTTCCCATCAAACGGCTGATCCAGTGCTCACACAGGGATGAACTCGTAGATCCTAGAGACCCCCAAGAAACAAACTCAGGTTGCGGAACTGTCTAAATGAGAATTGGTGTCAAGGAACCATACTCGAACGAAAAATGTGGGTTCATAATGGAAGCTAAAGTCTACATTTCTCCACATGCAGTATGTTACAGCATGTTACAGAAACACAATGACTTACCTCCCACAGAACTGTTTGCGGACCAAGATGGAATGGTGGCACGTCTCTGATAAAACAAAATGTAAGCAGTCTGCTTGCAGACGTCCTCTTCTGATATTGGATGAACGTCGCTGTCGTCAAAGCAATACCACTGCCCGTCAATTGAGTTCTTGCACTGAGCTAGGAGATAACAAACACCACAGCGTGAGCAAATGGATTCAATGTTCACTGAATGCGAAGGACATAGTGATACCTGTGTAATGTCCTCCCTGCATCGTCCCGTGATGGTTACACACGGCGTAAAGGTCGTAAAGGTAATCCTCAGGATCCCGACCTAACCCGTAAGGCCGTCTCCACGGCGACCAGTGCGAGGGTAGACTCCAGCTGCTTTGGCTCCTCTTCACCATGTGCGGCGCCATGTCCATGCCTGTCAGTGGGAATTTCACCATGTTTTGCATTTTCATGCGCCGATCCCCGTCCTTAAAAGAGCAAGAATCCCAATGTGAGTTTCATTCAAATATTTCTGATAACGTCTCCCCATCTTCGTACCTGTCGAAAACGTTTGAGGTGAAGGATGAGGATGTCAGGCAGTGTCCACAAGCTCAGTTTGATGCTGCCTTGCTGAAGCTGCTTACAGTGTGGACATCGCCAGGCGTCATCAGGAGCAAGCTGTGAAAAAAGATATTGGTATTTATATGAAAGAGCATCTTTTGTATCTTGGTTATGTTATGTTCTCAAGTGAAAAATCATCCTTTTTATCATTTCTATTTATGGAGGTTGTCCTCAGCATGCTATGCATAGGTAAGGAAGTGGATGGCAAAAGCTGAATAGACATTTGATTGATGCAGTTATCAATGATTAAAAGTTTTTTTTGCTCAATTTATTCTACATAGATGCTTGATTGATTCAGTCATTCTTTTTCATCTGGCGTTTTGATTTAAAAATTCATTTATTTATTCATTTATTCTTAATTAGATATTTGATTGAGGAGCGGTACAACAAATTGATGGTGTATTTAATTTTTATTTATTGTCAATAATTTTTTTTTGTAAATTGGGGCGGGGGACAATTTTACCTACAATTGGGATATTTAGTATTACATTGTATTTATATGTATAAATATATGTGGCGGAAAACACTCAGGTGACTTGAAGTTCAGCTCTGAGATCCCCATTTTGGCCAAATTTCATAATTGTCCTATATGCATGTGTGATACATCATTGAAAAGCGTAAAATCTCAATTTTCTGGGGGAAGAACATTTTTGAACAGGAGGGCATTTTAAAAAAAAAATTTTTTTTTAAGTATACCCCTAAACCCTAACTCGAGGTAAAAGCATGAGAGAGCATAATTAAAGACACCGTGATTTTAACAATATATTATCGCGTACTTATCTTATTTCAATCCAAAAACTCCGTATATTGTGTATCACCAAGTGTCAAGACACAGCTGTGAATGGCTAAAGCCAGACATTTGTGGGATCTTATGGGTGAAACATGGTAATACAACAAGGGCTGCAATGCAAAAATCGCAGACATCAAGGAGTGGTTGAGATTTTTTTCAAATATTTACCGTTTTAAGCGTTTTTTTTTTTCTTTTTTTCTTTTTTTTTTTTCTTTGTCTGAAACAATTATTAATGATCTAAAATACCAGGGAAAATTCAAAAGTAACAAAAAAAATACGATTAAGCGATTGTTATGAGGTAGATATCTGAGGCGCTATTACTTTCATTGAGACATAATTTGTTTAAAAGTTTAAAATATGCGCGTGAATAATTTTTTTGCTGGGTTGAAACAAAAGCAGTTGCGCGCTGTCTGTAAACGGGGGTCTACAGGGTAAAACAGACAAATTAGAAATAGTTTGGGGGATTAATGCGCAATGAAACTGCTATGGCAGCATATAGCCATATTGTTCTGTCAAAAACAACAGTTTGGCTTAAAATACAGAAGTATATTTTAAAGAGGGGTGCAAGAGCAAAAACTGCTTTTTCATTGCCTGGCACCGCCAGACTATTCTCCCTGTATTTTTCAAACACTGTGAGAAATAGTCTGGGACCCAGCCCATTAACGGCCTCTCGAAAAAGTACAAAATCAACCGTCTGATCAGATTCGTTTATTTGCTTGACGTGTTCTAAACGAGTAACGTCACTCTTGCGCGCCGAAAGTCGTCTCTACAACAACACAGATGGCAAACGGGAGAGCCGAGAACATGTTCCAATCCGCGGTAAAACCAGTTTTATATGACCAAAAACACATCGACACAAGTCATTGACAACAGTCAACATGGCTCGTGCTAGCCATGTTGAATAAACTTCTCCATTCTCCGCTTACGCTAATTACTTGTCGCTTTAACAACGTCACGTCTGCCCGTCGCTGATTGGTCCACTCTGCTGTCTGTTTGCTGTGGCTTGCTCCGCCCACGGAATTTGATACGCCGGACGGTCGCCAGACTCAATCGCTGGAACAGCGGTGAGTCTGGTATACCAGGCAAGCTTTTTCAGCCTTGTCTGTGTTTTCCGCCATATTTTTTATACTATAGTTGTATTATATTAAACAATAGAATGAGCAACAATTCTAAAATAAAATCTATTACAATTCCACAAAATACGTTAATCTTTTATGCTTGATTATTTTATTCATATTCCTCACCTGATAATCACCAAACTGTTTGATTGTGAATAATGAAATGACATTTAAAAAACAAAGATTTAACAATTACTCGCATATACTTAAAATTTGTTATTGAATTTCAGTTTTCTGTAAATTTAGATAACAGGCCAATTAAATGTAAATATCAATACATTTTAATCCATAATATATTGTTGGTAAAATAAATGATTAAACACGGCCACATTTTACCGTTTGTAAAATTTATAGAACGGCTCCCTCTAGTGGTTCAAATAAATGTAACAGGCACATCCAAAGCCAAATAGCTGAATGTTATTATTTTTTCTATATTGAAGAGCATCATTAATATTATAGGTACATATTTTTAATAAGGTCAAGTTTTGTTTTAGTTTACTTTAGTATAGAAATGTATTTTTCTTCTATTTCTGTTGCATTTAACTTATTTTTATTAAATGTATTTGTACTTAGCACAGTGCTTCTGCATTTTTTGGTTGTGCTTGGATACATGTGAAATGCGTTTTTGATGATCTCACAGCTTTTCGTAAGAGCCTGTAAAACAAAGAAATGCTATTGGTGGTGTGTGAAATGTTTGCAGCCACCTGTTCCTCTTTGGTGTAGAGCTGAAAGCACTGAGCGAGTGAGCAGGTCTGAGGCTGGAGGTGCTGCTCCTTCACTTGACGGACACTTTCAGCGTCAGGGATGTATTCGTCCTCAGTTCTTTTAAACAGACTGAAAGCAACACAACATACATTAGCAGGTGCATCACACTGTATGGCACAATCAATCAAATTTATGCATTATTATAAAATTCTGGCCGTGATCATTGAGTGTGCATATTTGGCATCCAAATCAACTTACTAATCTTTAGTCTCCTTGTCCCATTCCACAACAATTTTGACATGAGGTGGCCCACCAGGACCACAAGACTTGTATGCTCTGGAAGTAAACGAACACAACAACTTAGACACATCGATCTAAAAGTAAAATTAGAAATGTCAAGCCTTACCTCTCCACAGAAGGATGGCATAGCGGTTGTTCCTCTTGAGGGAGGAGATATGTGATCCCGACAACGCCGACCACACGTAACGTGAAGGGCCCCACCTATGGTAGAGATAAAAACAATGCAATAACATTTAACATGCAGTTTCTAATGATTATAGTTTGTACATACCTGTACTACGGCACCAGGACGTAAAAGATGACGCATCTTCTCCAGAATTTCCTTCTGGAGAACATCCCATGTGACTGTACGCTCCAGGTAAAGGATAAAAGGATTCCCAAATCTGTAGGATTCAAAACACATTTTTTTATGATGTCCTAAATTAAGTTGAGCCTCAATTCGCCCCTTCACACTCAACCCACCTGCGTCCTTGCTGGCCAGCACAAGCTCTGTTGCACACCAACAACACCACCTTCTCATCCTGCCCCGTGTTCTTATTGGGGCTTAGAGGTGGAGTTGCGGGCTCCTGGATTTGTGGGGATAACCGGTTGTTATCCGTGCTGTACTTTAAGTTGTTTTGGTTGAGATTGGCATGTGGACTCCCTGTTTTGACAAAAACAAGTTGATAAATGAGAATATTTTTTGTGTAAAATAATGAAAGCTTTCTTTCGATCATTAACTCATTCGCTACCATCATTTGCAATAGATGCTTAATCCATTTGAATTGAGAGGGATGGTAGTGAATGATCTTGTTTCAGTACTATTGACAGCTACGGAGCTCCAATGCAGTTTGTGTGATCCATTTTGTCAAAATGGATTGGACAGCCATAACAAACAAAAATTTAATTCGCATAATATAGCACAAAACTATATAACTGGGTATTTTCTCATTGATTTCATGTTATTATCATCGAAAACAAAAATGTTTATTAAGTGACCCAAAACAGTAATACAGTATATACAGTAGAGTTTAAAAAAGAAAGAAAAAGGAAAAACACTTCATGTTATTTGACTAATTCATAATGGGGGGAAAAAATCCTTTTTTGTCTGCAATTGGGAGCAATGGCTTAGGTTTGCACAGGGACGGTAGGGACATAACACTACCAACTTTCAAGATGCTCAAATTGTCCCCACCAACTTTTAAGCAACCTTATTTGCATTATATAATGAGTTCAGATTAGGGCTTTCAAACGATTAAAATTTTTAATCGAGTTAATCACAGCTTAAAAATTAATTAATCGTAATTTATCGCAATTCAAACCATCTATAAAATATGCAATATTTTTCTGTAATTATTGTTGGAAAGGAAAGATAAGACACAAGACGGATATATACATTCAACATACAGTACATAAGTACTGTATTTGTTTATTATCACAATAAATTAACAAGAATGGCATTAACATTATTAACATTCTGTTAAAGCGATCCATGGCTAGAAAGACTTGTAGTTCTTAAAAGATAAATGTTAGTACAAGTTATAGAAATTTTACATTAAAACCCCTCTTAATGTTTTTGTTTTAATAAATTTTTTAAAATTTTCAAACAAAAAATAAACTAGTAGCTCGACATTGTTGATGGCAATAATTACACAATGCTCATGGATGGTGCTGAAACCCATAAAATCAGTCGCACCCAAGCGCCAGCAGAGGGTGAAAAAACACCAAAAAACACAACAAATGGACATGACACTGTCATTTTAATCTGTTTGAGGGGGCATGTGCGTTAATTGCATCAAATATTTTAACGTGATTAATTTGAAAAATTAATTACCGCCCGTTAACGCGATAATTTTGACAGCCCTAGTTCAGATATATAGGTCATTATGAGTGGATAGAATTGACCCTACCACTATTAAGTGAATTACTTTCCTTATGTTCAAACTTACATTTATCCCTTTTCACTTGCTGAATCGACCAGTCAGTTTTTTTTTTTTAATCAAACTGACGTTTGATTGGCTGATAACTTGACCCACTTCCCTCCCACACACACACAACCTCAGCCCTGACACAGATATAACATGCCGGAGGAATATTAGTTTTATTTCCGTCAGCAGGAGCCACTGTAAGTAATGTAAAAAGATGTCAGTGTTGTGGAGGTGGGGAACACACCACTAATTTTGCTCCTGAAAATCTTAAAACAAATATTTATTTTTGGCATACCTGGGTAATTAAGAGATTATTAACAAGTTTGTATTTATTGTGCCTGTTAATATGATTTATGTTCAAATAATGCCATTTAAATTTGCTAATAAAATCCAGACATTTATTCTGGTTTTGAAAAAAAAAAAAGCTTGAATCAAACGGTGTATCACCTGAACCAATACGTATGCACTGCAAAAACATACCTTCTCAAAACTAGTTAAATTCCCTTGTTTTCAGTGTAAATCTACTAGAAATCAGTGAAAATATCTGCCAGTGCTTCAAGAAAATTTTACTCACTTAGATTTTTTGAAACTAGTCTTTAACACCCAAAACAAGATGGAGAAAATTATGAGACTAAGACATTATAAATTTGCAGTGTGAATGTGAGAATAATCCAGATTTATTTTGCATTGATCATTTAGCCTACGAATTAAAAATTCATATTCGTGATAACTGTAGCTTTGACCCCCGTTCACCCAATCTGTTTGGTTTTATTAATGTCCCGTCCCCAGCAAAAAGTGTACATGCAGGCTATGTTATTATATCGTCCCTACCAATATTGAGACCAAACCTACACCCTTGATTGGGAGCAAATTTTTCCACATTTAGCAGCCATTTTATTACGTACAGTAACCAAGCAATTCTTAAATGAACAATATAAAGTAGGCTACTACTTCCTATACACAGACACAGTTTGTTTTATCGAGTCTCATTAGAATTAGAATGAAATGAAAGAATGAATTGTCAAGCAAGCACTTAATCGGATTGGGCCTCCTACTTATCTAAACTAATGGGCAGGTTGTCTTACCGCCTCGCTTGGAGCGGATCTGATCGGGCCTGAAGAGCTCTGGAGTTTCAAAGGCAAAGATGGAGTCACTCTCCTGGATGATCTCCAGGTCGTCGTCATCATCGCAGAAGGAGCGATGGAAACCGTCGTAGTACATCTCGGTCAGGACAATCTGGACATGGACGGGAGAGCATGAACTTTTGAATGGCTCTTAACTCATTAGCTGCCCTTGACGCTGATAAACGTCCAATTCATTTTGAATGGGAAGGATGTCAGCCATCATTTCCTTTTAATTTAGAAAAAAAAAATGAGGATGAACTACCTGTTGAGAAGGGATTTTAGTCTCCTGCGCCACAGCTTGTCTAAGCCTTGATACGGTACCAGACAGAGGCACGGCCACCCCGACCCGCATGCAGTGTGAGCACTTGCCCTGGTACACGACTGTTACATACAAGGGCCTGCACACAAGAGAGAAAAATAATTTTAGCATTCATTCTTTTAGGATGGGTTTCAATGCCCAAAAACTTACCGGGTGTGAGGCACAGGGATTGGCAGTGAGATGCAGAGGAAAGGATCAAAAGTGTTACTCTGTTTCTGGCAGTGAGGACACGTCAGGGAGGATCTGCACAGAAATGTGAATAAACTGAAAGAAGGCAGTAAATTGTGTAGTTGACAATGAGTTACATGTTTAACAACTTTGGACGCTTTCATAAGAAAACAAAAATAAGACAGTGCTACAATTCTTTTTTCATGTTGATCAAATTATTTGATTTTTTTGTGTTTCGACAAATACGATTAATCGAAAAACTCAAATACAGTGGTATGAAAAATTATCTGAACCTTTTGGAATTTCTCACATTTCTGCATGAAATACCCATCAAATGTGATCAGATCTTTGTCAAAATCACACAGATGAAAAAACTGCTTTAACTAAAACCACCCAAACATTCATAGGTTTCCATATTTTAATGAGGACAGTATGCAAACAATGACAGAAGGGGGCATCACATTTAATATTTTGTGGCACCCCTTTGGCAGCAATACCTTCAACCAGACGCTTTCTGCAGCTGCAGATCAGTCTGGCACATCAGTCAGGACTAATCAAAACTGTTTTAGTTCAGTCAGATTCCTGGGACGTCTGGCATGTATCGCTGTCTTTAGGTCACGGGTTAGAACGTGTATTTTGTTCTTCTGAAACCATTCTGAAGTTGATTTACTTCTGTGTTTTGGATCATTGTCTTACTGCAGCACCCATCTTCTTTTTAGCTTCAACTTTCTGACAGATGGCATCAGGTTTTCCTGCAAAACATCCTAAAAACCTTTGAATTAATTGTTCCATTAATGACTGCAAGTTGTCCAGGCCCTGAGGCTGCAAAACAGCCCCATATCATGATGCTTCCTCCACCATGCTTCACGGTGGGGATGCAGTGTTGATGTTGGTGAGCCTTTCCATCTTTCTTCCACACATGATGTTGTGTGTTACTACCAAACAATTCAACTTTGGTTTCATTAGTCCACAAAATATTTTGCCAAATTTTCTGTTGAGTGTCTAAGTATCTTTTTGCGAACATTAAACAAGCAACAATGTTTTTTTAGACAGCAGTGGCTTCCTCTGTGGAGTCCTCCAATGAACACCATTATTGGCCATTGTTTTACATATAGTTGATGTGTGCACAGAGATATTGGACTGTGCCAGTGACTTCTTTAAGTCTTTAGCGGACACGCTAGGGTTCTTTTTTACCTCTCTGAATATTCTGCGCTGAACTCTTGCTGTCATCTTTGGTGGAAAGCCACTCCTTGGGAGAGAGGCAATAGTGCCAAATTCTCCATTTGTAGACAACTTCCCTGACTGTCGATTGATGAACATCCAGACTTTTCGAGATGGTTTTGTATCCTTTCCCAGCTTTATACAAATCAACAATCCTTGATCGCAGGCCTTCAGACAGCTGTTTTGACTGAGCCATGATAAACATCAGACAATGCTTTTCATCAACATTTTCTTACCCGGTGAGTGTTTTATAGTGGGCAGGGCAGCTTTAAACCACTCATCAGTGATTGGGCACATTTTCGCACACACCTGACTTAAATTGTTTGGTAAAACTGGGTTTCAATTGCTCTTTAAGTCTCTTTAGGAAAAGGGTTTACTGACTTATTTTTTCCCCCATCTGTCATTGTTTGCATGCTGTAACTTGTTGTCATCATTAATATATGATAACCTATATATGTCTGGGTGGTTTTAGTTAAAGCAGACAGTGTATTTTCATCTGTGTGATTTTGACAAAGATCAAATCGCATTTGATGGTGATTTTATGCAGAAATGTGAGAAATTCCACAAGGTTCCAATACTTTTTCATAACACTCTAAGTGAATTATGAAATAAAGTTGATTCAAATGTAGTTTTAATTCCTGATGCAGAAGCTACTCACCAAGCAGAGAATTTACATTTGAGGCACAAAATTATTACTTCTACCTAGTGGTCAGTAAGAGTGATGCTCTCGTGTTTGCGCACCAAAACATGAAGTCGCTATGGTCATATAAGACTGTGTTTAAAAAATAAGGTAAACAGAGATGAATGCAATGCAGACTTACAAAAAAAAAAAAACAGTCCCGTATGGTCCCGTTTATATGGTCAGTGTTTGTGTGTCAACAAAATGGAAGTAGAATTTTGTGCAGTTGTCAAATACGAAGGCAAACAGTAGCTGTGTGGATGTTTTACCTGTATTGTGCCTGGAAAAGCTCCTGCACAAAAGAGCCAGGCGCTGGGAGTGGAGATTCTCCAGGGGCGTTTTCGTTTTCCACTGGAGGCTGGTGTACAAAAAACAAAACACACATAAATGTAAAAATACTTCTGTGGTTTGTTACAAATATTGCCATTGTAGGTGGTAGATGTCCAGTATATTTGAACTAGGAGAGATCAAATAGATAGGACGCCAATCTTTGCCATTGGCATCTATTGAGTATGGTTTCTATTTACCGTCCTCGGGGGTCTGATGTCAGGATGGATGATGTTGTTGAGGTCTTCGTGAACTCGATCCAGCAGCCACAGGAGGAATTCCTGGGCGTCATGCTGGGAGTTGCCCTTGAACTGAAGGGCGCTCTTTGACACCACATTCTGAAATTGGAATAGACACATATTATGCAATTTTCTGAAGAATTACTAAAGCATTAGAGTATGTTTTTTTTTTTTTTTTTTTAATTGGATTTTGTCTCTTCTTGCCATTAAATCTGTATCTAACTATGTCACAAGCAGTGCATATTTTGGAGTGGTTGCTCTAACAAGAATACATCTAAACCTTGTCAAACATTTCATACACAGGCTGGCAACGAAGGTAGGAAAGAAGAAAAAAACATACCCCAAAATAGGCGCGCTTTTAAGAATTCAGCATCTCTTTTTATGTAATTTGAAAAGATGGAAATAGCTGAGCAGAAGATACAATGTTAAGAGCGCGTTTACAGCATTGAATTTTCAAGGCGACAAGATGAAAAGGTTAGTTACGAAAGCTGATAAGTGGGAGGCAGGCGAAATTAAAAAGCAATTAAGTTCATTTAAGCATCAACTCTGACCATATAACCTGACCCTTTTACGAAAGATATTATCTTAGCATGGATGCTTTAGTTTTTTGTCTATGAAAAAAGAACAAGGACAAATATTACATAAAATTAAAGTCACACATACTTCCTTCCAGTTAGCAAGAGGTGGCTTAACCGTGGCATTTATTGAGGAAAACAGTGAAAATGACTTGAACGTAATATTAGCCCTCTTCTCTACCGCTGTCGTTGGAAGATGTGAAGTGTTAATCAAAAGGAAGCGATTATGTTAGGTAAATTGCTTTGAAGTGAGAACACGAAACCTAATTTACATTTCAAAAGGGAAGTTGATATATATATATATATATATGGCGGAAAACACAGACAAGACTGAAAAAGCAGTTTCTGCTCTTGCAACCCTCTATAAAATAAACTGCTGTATTTTAAGCCAAAAGAACTGTTGTGTTTGATAGAACAATAGGTCTATATGCTGCCATAGCAGATTCATGGCGCATTAAGCCCCCAAACTATTTTTAATTTGCTCGTTTTACCCTGGAAACCCCCGTTTACAGACGTCATGCAACAGCTTTTGTTTCAACCTAGCCATAAAAAGAAGGTAAGTAATTATATTCATTATTCAAAATGTCTGTCATTTTTAGCTTAGAATCATTAATTGATGTCCAATATCTCGTTTGAAAAAAAAAAAACATTAAAAAAAATTATTCACTCACATATTTGAAACTTTTATACAAATTACGTCACAATGAAAAAAATGGTGTCTGTAAAAAAGTCACGGATATCTACCTCATAACTATCGCTTAATTGTATTTTTTTGTTAGTGTCGCATTTTCCCCGATATGTTAGGTGATAAATAATCGATCCAAACAAAGAAAAATTGGAAAAGAAAAAACATTTAAAAGGGTAAATATATATAAATGAAAATCTCGACCGCTCCTTGCTGTCTGCGATTTCTGCATCGCGACTCTTGTTATATTACTATGTTTCACCCATGAAATCCCCCCAAAATGCGGCTCTGGCCATTCACAGCTGTGTCTTGACACTCGGTGATACATGCTATATGGAGTTTTTGGATCGAAAATAGATAAGTACGCGATAACAGCTCTCTAAAATCGTGGCGTCTTTAATTCTGCTCTCGCATGCTCTCGCCTCCAGTTAGGGTTTTGCTGTTTAAAAAGTTGTTTTTTTCAAAATGTCCTCCTGTTCAAAATTTTTCTTCCCCCAGAAAACTGAGATTTTAAGCTTTCCAATTATGTATCACACATGCATATAGGACAATTTTAAAATTTGGCCAAATTGGTGGTCTCAGAGCGGAACTTCAAGTCACCTGAGTGTTTTCCGCCATATATATGTATTATATATACATATATATTTGTATAGTGGAAATTCAGATGGTTTTAATAATTCACCGACATGAATTTTCAGTTTCTCATATGTAGCAGTTTTGGTCATTCTGACAGATCTTTTAAGACCTGCAGAATATTGTGTTATTAACATATAATTACCTAACCTTGCCAAAACAAAGAGTAGAATGTTCTTTAACCAGGAAAAAATGCTTTCTAGCCTATTCCAATTTTTTTTTTTTTAGTACTCAGTGGTCAAACAATGTTTTCACCATAGATGTCCAGTTTTTAGGAGAAAGACTCATCGCATGCAAAACACTGGACTGTATTTTTGTTATCTGACATCTTGAACTGCATGAAAGAAACATAATTTAATTAGATATTATGAAATACTGACTAGCCACATTGCCGGTTACTAGGCATGTGCCGATTACCGGTTTCAAAGTAAACCGTGGTATGAAAACATGAAGGTTTCAAAACTGCAAAAATTTTCCGTTCTACCGTCCCCAAGGTATTAGCTATTTTTTATTTCCCAAAAATGCATAGAGAAATCCCTCGCTAGCAGCTGCAAGGCTCAACCATCGCCCACCGGTTTTTCCTAGTTTTACCTTAGTGTCAGTGAGTCAGCTTTGCTACACGATGGCTGGAGGAGGTGAAACTCATGAATTTTTTTCCCCCATCGAAGAAAACAAAATCGCTGGTATGGGGATACTTCGGCTACAGAAATGTTACAGACAGCCACGATTTAGAGGAGGGCCAACCGACATGTAAAACATGTTTGCGGAGGGTCGCTGCCGAGGAGGCAATTCCTCCAATATGATTTCGCATTTATACAAATTTAAAAGTTTGTAAACACTGTCATGAACGTTTCCCACCAGCTACGAGAGTTAACTCCAATGTGTTTAATATGTCTAGCAGTGGTCAAATGTGGTGTTTTTTTCTCTCTGGCAACTGTCTGTGTTGGGAAAGAGAGTGTGTATCTAATGTAAACAAGATACGAGTCATATTCACGTGCTTTTAAGGAAAATAATTCAATTCTTTTTTGTTCTGACCCAAATAATATTGAGCTGTAGCTGTGGATTTAGGCTCACCTAAAGCACTACATTTATTTTCATTTTATTTAGAATAACAGTATTTCGTTATTTTTTTAAATTATCTATTTGAAGTTAACATTATACTTACACTCTAATTTGCTAATATGTTTGAAAAATAAACATCCAGTTCAATGGAAAAAAGTTTTTTTGTTGTTTTTTTCTTAAACCCAGATATCTCAAAGTAACACATTTTACAGCTGTAATTGCAATACTGTGATACTGTGAAACCGTGATGTTTTGGCTTAAGGTTTTCATACCGTCAGAATATCATACCGGCACATGCCTACAGCGGTTGCGTTTCTGTATGCTGTTTTTCGTTTCTAATCGCAACATATTCTGTACCATATATTTAAACGCATAATCTGTATGAGCTGGCAAAACCCGGCCAAATTCCAGTATGTCAGCATTTCTCTCCGGGGTGATCGAAGTGAAAAGGCAAGATTCAACTTCTAATCTTTATATTGTACTCAAAACTGTCTGGGTTTCAAATCCAAAACAATGCAATCTGAAGTTCATAGCCAGTGTTGAAAAACCCCTCGCGGAAAAGTTACTTTATGAATATCGACAGCCAGGGAGTTATCGGTTGGATTTCATCTGATGGTTCTATGTTAACATGATACATACAACAGTCTACCTTGAAGTCTCTGCTGTGTTGAGGTGTGTACTCAAAGGTCCAGAGAGCTCGGACCAGACCGGAGAGCTGCTCTGTCACCTCTCCAGATTCCTCCTGCTGCTGCTGGCTGGACTTCTTCTGCACCACGACCCCATTGGACTTACTCGCCTTTGAATCAGCACCGCTTCCGGCCTCGGATCCTCCGCCTCCTTCTCCCCGGAACTGCTCTAAGGCCAGGTACTCAGCGAAGAGCTCTGTGTTGCTCAAGCACTGCAGGATGGCATTCATGAAGCAGGTGTTGCCGTGGTTCTTCAGCCCGGCAACGCCTGGCACCTTGTCACCAAAGGGGAACCCCCCACAGTCACTGTCATCAGACTGGAGTGACCCACCAGTGGTAGTGGGGATGGACGAGGCGTCATCCTTGTCATCGCGGGCGGCCTGCTCATCTGTACTAAAATGTGACAAAGTGGAGAGAGTCCGGAGAACTCTGTTCATAAAGCTGCCCACCGAGCGGACCGAGCTCCTCCGGAACAGCTTCTTGCTGAAGGATTTCTTCTCCTTGTTAGTGACCACTTTTGACATTTTGGCTGCTTTTTGGTGGCTGTTTAGAGAGAAGGCTGGATGAGTAGTTAGCAGGTTTGCCTCACAGTTCTGAGGTTTAGGGTTTGAATCTGGGCTGTGGCCTTCCTATGTGGAGGTTGCTTGTCCTCCTTGTAGTTGCCTGGGTTATCATCAGCTTTGTCCCACATTTCAAAAACATGATGATGGCATTAAAGACTAAATTGTCCACTAAATGCGAGTAAATAGTTGTCTATAAGCACCCTATATTTGGCTGGCGACCAGTCCTGGGTGAACGCCGCCTTTAGTTGAAAAACAATTGGGACAGATCCCTATAAATGGATAGACGACTGTCTTGTCATTATAATAGGCATCTTTGATTGTATTAGTGTTTTTTATGATAAAATTAATAATTATTATTATTTTAAAAAGTAAGATAAAAACATTGGTTTTCCCAAAGTCAACTGGGCTCTACGTTACCATGTAATAATGACAATAGAAAACGGATGCTGCCTGTTTTGAAAGCCGGTGTATAGAAAAAAACACTTTAAATCCTTTTTAGAGCACTTGGCTGCCACCCCCACGCGGCGTCACTCGCTCGTGTTGTTCACAAGGCCCGGGCATGTTCCACTTAAAGACCCGGTAGTTCAGAAAGGAGACAGAAGGCCCGTTTGCATAAACACAAACACCGTATGTTCGTGGTCGTGGTGGAGAACCGCCCTGACCGGGGCGCCTCTGTCAAGCACGCCCGAACATAACGTCTCATCAGCGGCTATAGCACACGACACGACGGCCCGTGACATGGAGATGGATCCTCAGACATAAACATCCACGGCTCCGGAGTGGAGGGGGGGGTCCCTCATCTTTTATTCAACGACGAGTGGCTCCACCCGGTCCAAAAGGTATCCCACCGCGTCTTGTCAACGCCGAATCCTCGAATGGTTTTCTATTATTTTGTTTTATTTTCCTTAATGCTCCCCCGCGTCGGTCTTCATTGTCGGTACCCCGCGAACGGAGCTCCACCGCCCGCCGCTCCCTCGCCGCTCGAGCATACCCTCGCACGGTTCCTCTTTTCAAATTGGGCCTCCTCTACCCTCCCCGAAGTTTTGCAAGGGAGGGGGTAGGGATGTCACTCCGGTTGGTATTCGGAACCCCTTAATTCCCGCTCGGGACAAGGGTCGACGGTAAGGCCGTGTACCGTGTCCATCCTCATCTGGAGGCAGCGACACTGCAGGCGGGCAGGGCGGGGACGGATGACGTCGCAGCCGAACACTGGTCCATGTTGGAGGGGAGCAGGTGGATGCTGGATGATGATGATGCCGGGTGATGCTATCCATCAGTCTCCACAAGCACCACCAATCACAAGGTGCTGCCACATGATGTCAAGCAATTCATAAAATCGGTCGTCATTTATCCGCAGACATCGTTTTAAATAATTTTTGAGAAGTGGGCCGAGAGTATGGTCTCACCGAACCTCAAAATACCATTATCATATTGCATTCATAAACCACGAAGGCAAAAAAACAAAATAACTTTGAGAGGTTCAGAATTAGTGCTGCAACGATTAATCGATTAACTCGAGTATTCGATTAGAAAAAAAAAAGATTCGAATTAAATTTTGCTGCTTCGAGTATTCGTTTAATTAAAGTGGTGTTGTAATGGTTTATTTTGAAAGTATTTTCATTTAGTTTTATTGATTTAGGTGGATTCACGGCCCTCTGCCTCATTTCACATGGCTGAATCCAGCTGCTCCATGTTAAGACCAACATAAGCCAAGTTTTTGTTTGAGCTAATGTTTTTTCTAATGCATTCGGAATTTATATTATTGGTATATTTAACTTTTTTGGGGGGAATATGTGTCTGAACCATTTGTTAAGAGCATTGTTAAAAAAAAAAAAAAAAAGCGTTAGCGTTTTGTAGCATTTAAGCTAGCGGACTTTTGCTATGTAAGTTGGCCATTGTTCTTTTGTTGTACATAGATCCTTATAAATTTTTTTATACCGTTTGAGGCCCAGCTCAGGTATTTTAATTTTTCATGCTCCTTATCCGATTACTTTATTATTCGAACTACTTCATCGATTGACTACAAAAATAATCGATAGCTGCAGCCCTAGTTTCAACAATTTACATCAAAAATGAAAATATTGACTGAAAATGGTTCAATATTAGATTAAATGCATCGTTTTCTCATGTATACTTATAATTGCTCTCTACATAAAAAAAATGTTTTATCCGATTACTCGATTAATCGTTAGAATTATCAGTCGAATACTCGATTACTAAAATATTCGATAGCTGCAGCCCTATTCAGAATTCATATTCATTTTACAACATGAGGGGAAATTTTTTTTTAAAAATACACGATTCTGATAATTCTTTTATTAAATCTACTTTGCAGATTACTATAATGCTGACATCCTGAAAAGGCAAACTCACGAGCCTAATGGGGGAAATTTTGAAATCAAACTGGTTATAAAAGCAGTCAAATTAAGTTACAAGGGCCGGTAGGCTACTACTGATTTGATAGACCCTTGGCAGATTAGAAATGCATGGCAACACCGAAACTCAAGTCTGATTGAACAAAAACTAAATTTCAAATGATGAATAAGAAGCAGTGCTGCCATAAGTAATGCAAATTGTGTATTCAAATTGAAATTAAAAAAGATTTTAAAATTTGGGCAGCAGTGAATGAGTGGTTAAAACATTCATTTGGTTAACTGAAAATTTGTGTGAATGCAAAAAAAAAAAAAAAATGTGGTCACCACTATTATACTGTTTTATATATATATATATATATATATATATATATATATATATATATATATATACGTATATATGGCGGAAAACACAGACAAGGCTGAAAAAGCGGTTTCTGCTCTTGCACCCCTCTTAAAAATAAAGTGCAGTATTTTAGGCCAGAAGAACTGTTGTGTTTGATAGAATGTCTATATGCTGCCATAGCAGTTTCATGGTGCATTAAGCCCACAAACTATTTTTAATTTGTCCGTTTTACCCAGGAGACCCCCGTTTACATACACCCCGCAACAGTTTTTGTTTCAACCCAGCCATAAAAAATTATATTATTCGAAATGTCTATTTTTAGCTTAGAATCATTAATTGATAGTTAAAAAACTATCAAATTATTCACTCACGTATTTTTAACTTTTAAACAAATTACATCACAATGAAAAAAATAGCGTCTGTAAATAGGTCGCAGATATCTACCTCATAACTATCGCTTAATTGTATTTTTTTTTTTTTGTTACAGTCGCATTTTCCCCGATATTTTAGATGATAATCAATCCAAACAAGAAAAAAAAAAAAAAGGCTAAAAGGGTAAATATTTGAAAAACAACATCTCAACCACTCCTTGATGTCTGCGATTTCTGCATTGCGACCCTTGTTATATTACCGTGTTTTACCCATAAAATTCCCAAAAATGCCGGTTGTGGCGATTCACTGTGTCTTGACACTCAGTGAGACATGCTACACGGAGTTTTTAGATCAAAACAAGGTAAGAACGCCATAATATCTTGTTAAAATCATGGTGTCTTTATTTATGCTCTGTCATGCTCTTACCTCGAGTTAGGGTTTTAAATTTTTTCTAAATGCCCTACTGTTTAAAAACATTCTTCCCCCAGAAAATTAAGATTTTAAGCTTTCCAATGATGTATCACATATGCATATTGGACAATTTTGAAATTTGGCCAAATTGGGGGTCTCAGAGCAGAGTTTTTTTCCACCACACATATACGGATATAAACTTCAAGTTAATCCTAATACAAAACTCTCAACAAGACATGGTAATGTGTAAATGTTTTATATACACATTTACAGTATACTTTAAAATATGCTTGAAAATCGCACAATGAAAAATAACGACTGCTCAGAATATGAAGCTCAGTAAACACAGTTGGTCACCTTAAATAAAATTAGCAACATAATATTACCGTTATAAGAAAATGATCAGATAAATTTTAAATGCTCTTTCGTATACCCTGATCACGTATAATGCAGTTTTGACATTCATCTTTCCTTTTGTAAAAGAAAAGACACTGATATACAAACCATCACCTCATTGGACATATAGGACTGTAAATGTGTGTAGGAGGGTTTCAAAAATCACTATTTTTTTTAGTAGTCAAGAGAACGGATAGCAGCGATGGTAGATGTGAGTCGGCGAGGCATCTGTTTGGCTGTTTGTCTGTAGTCTTCTGGTTTGGCCCTTAACAGAGTGACCACCTGCTGGAGAGTGCGAGACGGCTGCAAGCCCAGAGCATCCATCACATTGCTCAAATAGTCTGGGGAGCACAAAAAGTTTGAAAATGGAGTGATATAGACTTATCACTGTTTCATATTAAGCCAACTGTACACAGAGCAATGCACCTCAATAATCTAATGACTAAAAACAGAAATGAATGTGAATTGGTTCATGATTGGGTACAAGCTTGCTGCATGGTGTTGATGCTTTATCAAACTCTCCATACATTGCCTTGTATGTTGTCGCGATCTTATTTTTACCTATATCTGTGGCCAGCTGCTTGGTTGAACGCGCACTTAATTTAGGGATGAGCAGGATAGCATCACAGTACGTCTGCATAGTTGCCCGAGCGATGGAGCCCAGCCAGTAGTCAGCTGTGTTGTCCAACTCCGGAAGGTCATCGCCTGGAGACGTTTGGAGGCGTGTGTTTGAAAGTTGCCAATGAAATAGAACAAAATATAATATGGAGAACAGTTACCTTGCTCTGGAGGAAAAGGTAACTTCCCAGCATGCAAAGCCAACTCTAGCGCCGGATCTTCTTGTGTCACAAATGGTTCCAAGTGGAGCGGCAGTGACATCAAGTACTGACCTATCTGGAAGAGTATACCAAAATGTAGTTGACAGTTAGTTAAAACAATCATATAACTTTGCATTTGATAAAGAAAGTATCGTAAAGATCAAAACTAACATTTGTAATGTACTCTTGTGGCGATAGGCTGAATGACGGCAAGTCTTCAGCGTAGCTTTCTCCTAAACCTGGTGACTCTTGACTCTGTGCATAAACAGCGATGAGGAGAAACTCCATAACATTCAAATTCTCCCGCATATAAGAACAAGTTCCATAGAAGCTCACCTCCATTTTGGTGACGGGGGCCAGCTGGTGTTTAATCTGTAAAAAGACCGAATCAAAGGCCAGCTGATGGGCCTGCTGGTTGAGTCGGGTCAGCGCCGCTCTCGGCTCAGCTAGGAGGTTGGAATTACCGGCGCCCTTCTCCTGTGACACAAAGACAAACTTGCTTAACTTTTAGTTTAAATAGCTACAATCTCATTTAGAGGACATCACACCTTTAAAGAGTAGAGCAATTCCATGAGACCGTTGTATTCGGGCATGCTTCCCCTTTGAAGGTAGTTGTACTCCTGCCATGGATTTTTCTTCCTGTCTGCAGCGCTGGCCTCCTGGATGCCCGCTAGGGTGCGAGGGCTGTACGAGTCCGATAGGTACTTGCCTGCCGTGCCCATGATTCTACAGAAACGGTTGATTCATGAAAGTGAGTTCTCATGCGTGGAATATCTGGGAACTGGCCCAGATGATAGAATGACTTGAGATTTTATTCCTAGATTTAATATTGTAACATTATGCACAAGTTTAAACATTAACACTGTGCTTTCATTGATGAAAATACAAAAAAGTGTGCTCACACTGTATATATTAGAGGTGTGCTATCTAAGGCACCCCATGATTCGATTCGATTACGATTTAGAGTGCTACAATTCGACCATTGAACGATGATCATGATATTGGCGATGATCACGATTATCACGATCATCTATGCATCATACATTATTAATTAATAAAGTAGCCAAACAAATTTATGTCCATTATTAATTCAAAATATCCTAATGATTCAACAGGAACAATGGAAACATGCCAATACAACAAAAAGCTGCCCTTAAGCTGCTTTTTTTTTTTTTTAAAACAAGAAAGTGCAAAAACAACCAATTTTATCTAAAAGTCTCTAAAACTTATTTTGTCAACATGCCTATACAACACACAGCTGACCTTAAGCTGCTCTTATTCACAGGAATGTGCAAAAATGTTAGCTGTTTCAAAGGCAATACTTATTTCTCTCACCAATACAATAAAATTTACACTGGTGGAAAGAATTCCACATTTTCTGGAATCAAACAAAGTGCCTTTAGAAATAAGACTTCTTTTAACCAATATACTTTGTTTTCACAGATTTCTGTATTATTTCGCATATTTGTAGTGTTACCGCTGTACTTACTCCTGATTTTACACGTTCTGCATCTGGAGCAACTTTTGTAAACCACCAAACATCGCATAAATAAACATGGAAATACACGTCAGCGAATTCGCTAATTAGCATAGCGCTCGGCACTAACTAGTAACATCTCAAAAACAACAACAATCAAGGCTAAACATTACAATAGGGTTCATGTACACACCTATTATAGACGCACACGGGACTTAGCTACACACTGCGAACATTTTCCAATTAATATGACTTGAACCTACTGCTGGACAACTGAAAGGCAAGGAGCAACGAACTATCTCTCTTCCGCTCTCGCTCTAAAAAAATAATTTGCGCACAGAACAGGACCCAAAACGCGACCGCGTGGTCCCTGCCTGTCTCATCTACAAATTTATTTTCTAGTCTTTTGAACAGGAGTAAATCTCACGCTCAGTAACTTCCTCTGCAGCCATCTTAACCTTGTGCGTCCCTTAAGGTGTCGGGGCGGCAGACGTGTCTTGAATTTCGTTCCGCTAGCAGCGGCTGTCATTAAGTTATTAGAGGAAAATCATCGTTTTTGCACATTTATGAATTGTCATCGAATCGTCACGTGTCTAATCTCGATGAATCCAATAATTGATGTATTGGCACACCACTAGTACATATTATACACACAAATTGCTTATTATCTACATAAATGTTAAAAATAACTGAACAATACCTAATAGGTGTCCTGCACAAGATTAACTCATTGGTTGCAATTGACAGTGATCAACCTCCAATACATCAATTAGATGAAAATGACTGATTAATGGAAAATAATGACAAAGACCACTTCACTGACTTGTTTGACAGCTGCTGCTCAAAGGTGCCACATTGTCTCAGTAACTCCCCACAAGTGGCAATGATTCTGAAGAAAAAAAAAAGAAAAAAATGTCATTGGATCATTCAGTCTTTTCTACGCTAAGCACATTGAGGCAATTTAGCGTATTTTTTGTATTAGGTGTGAAGTGTGTTTTTCTCATTTTAAATATATACATCGGCCATGTTTGTAACGCATCAAGGGACATGCACGGTAGCATTATTAACATAGATTAGATAGATAGTTAGACTAAAGTAGTGGTTCATAACCTTGCTAAAGGTACCGAACCCCACAAGTTTCACATTTGGATTCACCGAATCCTTCGAAATTAGATAATATAGCAGTGCTTCTCAAATAGTGGGGAAGGCCCCCCCAGGGGGGTGCAGAGCGATGCTGGGACTGGCGCACGTGACCTTGGGGAACATACTTTTTTGTCGTATTAGAATGGAGTGTAATTGCACATCCACTTACGGTAGTAGGTGGCAATGCCACTCTCATTTTCAGCGGGTACGCAGTATTTTTGAACCAAACAAGAGCACACAGCAAAGAACACAGGAGATATGAAAAGCTAAGACAAGGAAATATGACGAAGCGTATGTAGCACTTAGCTTTTGGCTTTGACTTTTAGTACAGTGGGAGACGAGGAAAGAGCAGTCCGTCTACTTTGTCTAAAAATGTTCGTAGCGGACAGCAGGAATTATTTTTTTCAGCGAGTCCCAAATATTGCCAACAATCCTCCCGCTTTGTGAGTGTTACATCAGTAAATCAGCGAGCACTGTCAGCATCATATAAGGTGGCATACCAAGTTGCTCAGTGCAAAATAAACCCACACCATAGCAAAGGAGCTGATACTGATTTTTGTTTTTTCGGTCTAATTGTTTGACATATTGTCCTCATGAGTTAATGTTGCTAATCAATTTGAATTTATTATTATTTACTGATTTTATTAAATGTTATTTTTCAGTATCAAATGGTCAAAAAATGTATCTTGAGTATATTTTTACAGAATGGATGTGTTTTTTTTAAACACTTTATTGTAAGTTGATCTAGATTACTTTTTTCTTGAATATTAAAAAGAACACTATGTCATACAGAGTTATACTTATAATACGGTAATAAGAATTGTATATACAAATGATACTACGGTATATTTACAGTAGTGGCAGAGAGTTGGAGGGGCACGGAACGTTTACGTCTTCCTGTGGGGGGGCGTAACAGAAAATAATTGAGAAGCACTGTAATAAAGCATTTTTTTTTCAAATTCAAAACCAATATATCTAAGCTAGCAAGCTAATAATTTAGCAAACTCTTGTTTGAAATTCTTCTCATTTTGACAGCATGTTTTAGAAACAGGTCAAAATTTGAGACCACGCTGCCCATTGGTCTGTTGTATTCCCCCTATACCAAGTTTAAGTCAACCTTCCACCGAGAAAACCAGTTCCTCCTCAGATCGAGGATTAGCAGTTAAAAGAAATGGATTAAGCCTGTAAATTGGGTGCAAACCAGTCCAAAACCTGGTCTAACAAGCCACTTTCCCTAGATTTAATACGAAAATGGGGCTCTGCATTTTTTTACTTTCACCAAACCCCTTAGACATACTCACTGAACCCCTGCGGTTTGATCGAACCCAGGTTAAGAACCACTGGACTAAAGGGAAATAGTTGTGGTTTCAAGTCGATTATTCATCCCAAACCTGACTGAGTTCTGAAAAGCAGTCCAGTCCTCCTGGAAAACAGAAGAACTTGGCGTGTCCTCCAGTTTACACTTCTTTCTGATTGACTGCAATGTAGTTGAGAAGTCGGACACATACCTGAAGAGGGAAAAAAACGTCAACGGTAGCTGTTGGGTCAATTTAAAAACCCAAATAAGAAGTCCGGCAAACAGAGTCAACACTGTACACGAAAGTATATTTACTTGGTGAAGAGGGCTTTAAGTGCCTTGAGGAGGCCGCACACGCCCAGCCCGTCGGTCAGTTTTACACAGCGCTCCACGGCAGCATTCGCCAGGCCAAAAAGCTTCCCCACTGAGTGCTTCAGTTCTTCCACACAATCAATGACCTCTCCGTGCTCCTGAGGACCGACAAGAGATTGAAGGTCATTACACTCAATTTTAAAAAATCATTGTGCGCATGAGCTTTATCATACTGTATCTCACCAAGGGAACAGCACTGATCTGGATGAGGAGGTGATTTTCTTCCAATTCTCCATACTGTAACTGGTAAGTCTTATATGGGTCATATAACGCACACACGAACTCGTTCACCTTCAGAAGGTTATTTTCGCCTATAGAGACACGACAGAGGTTACAGCAGCTATTCTAGCTTGCATACATATTCATCTTCTTAATACATACAGATGTGTGGCATCATGGCAGCCTCTAAGTTGTGTCCCAAGGTGAGCGTGGTGTTGTTGAGCTCCAGCAAGGTGTCGAGGCGTTCCTCTTGGGCCACCCGATCCATACACGTGCTAAGGCACATGGGGATGGAGGGCACCATGGCGCCCAGAATTTGGATTAGTAACACTGTCACCACTTCATGAGGGTTCTTGAACACCTGATGGATGTTAAAGTCAATATTAATGACAAGACTCACATGTAATTTTAACTGTGTGATGTAAGTGTTTTACCTGACTGCACCACTGCAGCTGAGCGTGCCACGTGGACAACAAAGTGTCGTAGAATTCTGAAAGCTGTTGGTTCAGGTTAAGCTCGCTCTGAGATAGGTCCTGCCACATATTCACCATCTGTGCCTGGGAGGTGAGGATACATCACATCTGCTGATATGTATTTTTCGCACATACTTTCACAGTTTGTGTGTGTATGTGTGCCTGTTGCGGTCTGTTGTTCAGCTAAATATTAATATTTATATTTGATCAACAAGAATTTTTGACAATATCTACAAACAAATTATTCTTAAAACTATGACAGCCTTCTTCTATTTTATCACATCTGCATGTATTATACTGCCCCTATTGGCCAGGATGCTGATAACAGAACAAATACACAACACTCAGTCTTTGCAATATATTTAATCAAGTTATGACTAGGCCTGTCGCGATAACAAATTTTAGTATGCGATATATTGTCTCATAAATTATTGCCGACATGCGACATTATTGTCCGTTTTTTTTAACTAATTCAACCACTAATGTAGTCACAATACATCCTAATATATATCACCCATTAGAATGCAAAAATTGTTATTCTTAAATAAAACACAAACTATATAAAAAATAAGAGATATTGAAAAAAAAACTTGTTACATATATGTTGAACATGACATGCTATTATTCTGAAATGTTCACAAGAAGTACGTTCGTTAAGACGCTAACCGTAAGCTTTACATTCTGTAAAAAAAAAAAAAAAAAAAAAAAAAAAGTGCCCTTCTCTTTTCGTCAAGCATTAGGTGTCAGTAATGTTTTTTTCTTCATTTTTTTGTTAGCAAATGCTCCTAACCAGCAATTTTTCATTTCATTAATTTTTTTGAAGTGTCACATTTTAATAGCAAGTTTGCGTTTTGGAGAAGACTGCCAATGTTTTATAGCAGGCTAAAGTGGCTAGTACTTTGTCTTTTTTCCCCATTAGCCTCAATGTAGCGATGCTAACATTTTACAATGTTTAATATAGATGTGTTTCTTTATTTTGTATGTCTTAACTTAAATTCTACAGCGTGTTGATGACCAATAAACATCTGTGAAAGGAACTGGAGTCTCATAAGCCATCAACACGCACGTGCACATGCGCGCACAAATGTATGCCCGCACACGGCGATAAAACGCAGCCGTGAAAATTACCGCCCTAATTTTCATATACCGTGCAATAAATGGACTTATTACATATCGCGACAGGCTTGGTTAGGACTATACATATTCATGATTCATGAACTTATTGGTTTCTATTGACAGCAGTAGACGTCCAATCCATTTGTGACTTGGAGGGCAGGCAGCAATCATTCACTGCCAACCAGTGTTGTTAATCTTACTTAAAAAAAGTAAGTAATTACAGTTACAAATTACTTCTCCCAAAAAGTAATTTGAGTTAGTAACTGAGTTACCTGAATGTAATAGTAAATAGTTACTTGGCAAACTAATTGGTGTTACCTTTCATGTTTTTCCCGACCCACCCCCCAAAAAGCAAAAAAAAAAAACATAGTAACCTTTGCTATGTTTGGAAGCCATTTAATGTTGTGAATCAACTAATTCATTTAAAGATAGATTCAACTCAACATTTTGCCGATTTAGGAGTATTTTATATTTTTAAAAATTACTTAGGTTCGCTCGGAAGCTTCTTCATAACAGAGCCTTCCTGAGAGGTCTACTGCTTTAAGATGGCGGCCGTTTACTAATGCCGGTGAGTCAATCATTTCGCAACGAGTTCTCTATACATGTGCTAACGCAGCCGTGTCTGTCATTTCACATCTACCGGTAGTTATATATATACATATGATATCTACCTTAGCATCATGTGGGCGTAGTTTGTAGGCTATCAGCTACAGTCAGGTACTATTGGAGCCACCTAGCATCGCGTTTGCAATGGCATCACAACTCCCGTCCCTCCTCCCCACTCCCGCTTTGCTCTCTCGTCTCCGTGAGTCCGTGTCTCTTACACACTTTTCTCGCGTCATTCAACCAACGTAGTAACGCATAGTAAAGTACGCCTTTACAGTACGTCTTCAGTAACGGTAATGGCGTTGCCAAGATGAGAAAAGTAATGAATTAGATTACTCAGTACAGAAAAAAATAACGCTGTTATACTCTAACGCCGTTATTAACAACACTGCTGCCAACCCCTTCCAGTCAAAATGGACTGGCCATCTAAAGCCAGAAACATAATTATGCAATTGTTGCACCAGCAATATTTTTACACACCTTATGACACTTGTAGTAATACGCAAGGAGCTGTGGCATTCTGTCAATCTCCGAGAAGACTTTGACAAACAGTTTTGCTTGGTCTGCACAAGGAAAAGTAAGGGATTTTCACTTAATCTATGATTACAAATAGTTGGGTAAATGTGTTAAAATACAAAATTCTTGTTTTCTGAGGGACTTACCTACAGACATGGAATTAAATGCTGCCACTATTTGGGGGCTTGCTAGGGCCTCCAGCCTGTTTTTAAGCGCCTCTAGGTGGACACACTTTTCAGAGTAGTCTGGTGTGTCCACCAGCATGGCCAGACTATTCTGCATGCTGGTGAGCTTGAATGAGATGGCTGCGAGATCCTGAAAGAGACAAGTTTGATGTTTGCTGCTGTCCCTAAATAACACTTAAAAACAACTATTGATTTACTTTACTTGTGATTTGAAAATCTCCTCGATGTCTGCACTGAGTGTGCTCCATTTATCTGCCTCCTGTAGTGCCTCTGCTGCCAGCTGCATTCGACTCTTTACTTGATCGATCTCCACCAGGACCTGGAGGAAGCATTGGCACTAGATAATTAAGACACTTTCACAGTCCCTGTAAAAGCAGGATTTTGGACCACTTTGTTCAAAGTCATTTTATACCAGGGGTTCAGAACTTGCTTTCATCAAGAGCCATGTGGGGGCTATGGTTTCTTTCACCGAGGCAGAATTAGACATACTGCGGTGTTTTGAGATAAGAGTGCGTTGACTTGAAATTCATTCATTCAGTCATGTTCTGTGCCGCTTATCGTAAAAAGAGTTGTGAAGGTGTTGGAGCCTATCCTAGCTAACTATGGGCAGGAGGTGGGGTACACCTTGCCAACCAAAAGCGTACCGCACGAATGCTATTTTTAGACCATGACGTCGCCATCGTAACGCATAAGTGGGACATTACAGACACGCCCTCGCAGACAACCCATGTTATTTGTGCTTGTTTTCTCTGGTAATCTTTCAAAAAAGAACATGCCGATCAAACACTGCTGCTATGGGACATGTACGTAGAAAAGACTCTAGACATTACGACATATGAAGGATGTTTTCGTCATACGTTTCCCAAAACAAAAAACTCGGAGGAAAAAATGTGAAGAATGGATCAACTTGCACGGACGTCAAAAAGACCAGTTTAACGCCAGCAAGGTGAAGCCATTCACATTTCATATGCAGTAAACATTTTGTTGGGTGCCATGGCCCTACGGTGGAGGAAAAGGTAAGCCATTTTGATATTTCACTAATTTTTTAGCGTGGCGTTTTGCTCTACTGCATCTGTCTGACAATGAATGACCTGAAAAAATTTAAAATGGTATCGGTTACCTTTTCTTTTGTTAAAAAAAAGAAAAAAAAAAAAACTTTAGTAAGGGGGAAGTGTAAAAAATTATAGAATTAAGATTTGTTATTAATGAAAAAAAAAAAGTGTTTGTTGGCTGTTACTGAGTAGCATTTACGATCGCTACACAAAAATATCAACGTGAATTGCCCAAAAGAACGGTCAGAGACATAAGACAACCAGAGGATATAATAAATAAGAAAGACAGGGCATATAGAGGTAAAGGATAGATTGTTGAAACAAAAGAATATCACTGTCACTGGCTTAAGGCAATGCACACAAGAAAAAGGTGTTGATAAAGGAGCTAACTCTGGATCAGGTAAGCTCTTTTTCAGCCCTCGACACTCAAACCATCTCTAACTGAACATCTGTATGTTCTTCCACATCTTTACCAGTAAATTTGGCACCTGGGACATCATTTTGGGACAGAATTGGTAGGTTTAGCTCAGTACACATCTCGTTCATACATTATTTCCATTCATTTACTATTGGGGATAAACGGGAGGTTGACCCGCCTAGCAACAATTGCTAAAGTCATGAATATTAATGACAAAAAGTGACGTGTTGCTTGCGGTACACCATTGCAGGGCACATACAGAAAAGAAATCATGCACACACTCATAAACTAGGGACAATATGAAGTGGTCAATCAGCCTACCATGAATGTTTTGGGGATTTGGGAGGGAGCTGCAGTACATGGAGAAACCCATGCAGGCATGGGGAGAACATGCAAACTCTACACTGGAAGGTTTGAGGGTCTTGATCTCAGAAATATGAGATAGACCTGCTAACAACGAATGCTCTGTACAGTGTAAGTGACACTAGGGTGACTGTTGCTGTTAGATTTTGTATCTCAACACACCTGCATGGATTGCACTGTATCTTGTTCAAATTTCTTGATGTCCTCTTTAACCAGAACCATTTGCTCCTTAAGGAAAGACGCTTCCTGTTTCAGTGCCTCCACATCTCGCAATACTCTGGGCATGTTTTGCAGGGCCTGGTTGCTGGTCTCTGTTGAAATAAAATACAAGATTGTTCATTGAAAGACATATCGAAGAATAGGAGTGGGAACCTCTTGGTACCTCACGATACGATTTGCGATACAAAGCTCACGATAATGATGATCTGACGATATGGCTACACAACGATTATAGATACATTGGTCAGGAAATCATTATAGGATATTCTACAAACAACTAATAAGAAGAAAAACAAGCCTCTGCTGTGAATTGGAATGACTTTTATCACTAGTAGACGTCCAATCCATTTGAACTGGGGGGGTGGCAGCGAATGAACGAATATGCCATCCCACTTCAAACGGATTGAACGTCTATTGCTGTCAGTGGCAGCCAATGAGGTAATTTTGGGCTATTTAAGGTCATCTACCTGCTGATTTTCAGTTACTTCCTGTTGATTTTTGGGGTACTTTATGGGTCATTTCCTATTTATTTTGAGTTACAGAACATGAAGTAGCCTTGGAATCACCCAAATGAATAGGCAGCGACTCAAACTCAACAGGGAATGGCCTGTAAATGCCCTATAATGAACCGCAAGTGACCTGCAATTGCCCTGAAAATCAGACAGAATGACTGTGAATGCTCTGGCTTCGAATGAACAAACGTTTTTAGTCTAGATGGATTGGGCGTCGAGCACCATCAATGCAGCCTTAGAGCTAACTGAGACACTATTATGGTGGAAGATTTTGGTAGCAACTTGTTTGTTCCTTTTTATTTTTTTTAGACATCGGCACCTTTTTAAAACGATATCTCGATTCTTGGCAGGAGCATATCGATAACCTTTTGGGATACATAACATCACGATATATCATCATTTCGATTTTTTTGTCACACCCCTACAGAGGAGTAATGACAATTTGCAGAAAATGTTTGTCTTTAGAACGATAAAACACACACGACAAACAGCTGAGTGTATGCAATATACTGACCCTCAATTGCATTGTTGACTTCCTGGATGAAAAGCTGTAGCTTCATAACCAACGTCGCAGCATGTGTATCCACTTTCCCAGGTGCATCGTTCTGCACCACCTTAAAAGCGCCATTCACCCAGTCTTTCACGTCAAAATCATCGTCCAGAAATTTTGAGTAATCCATTTTCTGATTACGGATTGTTCAATCCCTCGACGTAAATTGAATGTCATCGAGCCATGGCTAACGCTGGTGAGCTAGTTTTTGCCCAACAACGGTTTCGACACGAATATAAAATATATAGCCCAGGAGAATGAGATAATCATTACAACCAGATATAGTTCCAGCAAGGCAATGGCCTCCTCCAGAGTTATTTTGATGTGTCAAAAAATATTAGAGAAAGGAAAGGCTCGAGACATTGCTCATTGTGCCACAAGAAGCTGTAGTGTAATGACAACAAATTCCGGTGTGTGCGCTTGTGTTTACCTTCCCTAAGAAACAAAAGCGGGATGACCAACTAATACTAATATTTCTAATGTTTCCACTTATCGAAGTTTAACAACAACAACATCATTCTATAAATAAATCAAAATATACTGCGTGTAGAGAGAGACAGTGAGAGAGAAGAAGAGGAGGAATAGATGCAAAATGCGCGCTAAAAGCCAACCAAGGCGGCCATTATCACTCGTGGGCCATGTTGTGTCAGTGCCTGTACTTCGAAATAACTATTTATTGCTCATTTTTTTAAACGAACTGGTTCTCTTAGACGTCAGCGGTGCAGTAAATTGATTGCATATTTAAAAATAATAATGTATTTTCAATATCCAGTCACAAAACAGTCACATTTGTTATAAACCAAACGGTTTGTAAAACCGTCAGGATTTTTGCTGAGTCAAGAGTATTTTGGAGGAGAAAAATCACCAGTGTTGGGCACGTTACTTTAAAAAAGTAATTAGTTACATTACTCACTACTTCTTCCAAAAAGCAACTGAGTTAGTAACTGAATTACTCTATAGTAAAAGTAACTAGTTACCACGGAAAGTAACTATTTCCGTTACTTTAAAAAGAACTTGTTGTATGTCAAAGAATTTGAAATTTTCTTAGCAGTATTCGAGTCAGTGGAATAGAGAAGAACAGACAGGTAGTTAACTTGTTAGGTGCTTCAGCAGATTTGAATTGCTTACCACAGATGTCGACAAAAGCTTAACGGGACATAAATTACCCATTACATGCTGGTTCTTTCCTTTAATTTCGACAACCTGAAGTAGTGTTTATATCTCCACCTCTTAAAGGACAATTTTTCTTCTGAATGCTGTGCCATCCGGACCCTGTGCATCTGTTTTGCGTGTGTGTTTGCCGCACGCGCTGTTCCCGTTTGCTTGTGAAATCACCGGCTCTGATTGGCTTACCACGACACATGACTCAAACCCTCAGCCAATCACAATCACTTCCATCGCATCTCTCGAGGGGCTGCATTCAGGTAGGCTCATTTCCCAACAATTCACGTCACCTTCAAAGCATCTGCTGTCCTCAAGATGGAAGCAGAATTATTACTGGCTGACAGTGGGAGATGGTAACGAGGCTAGAATCAGGTGTAGCAAACACAGAAACGTTACCAAACTTTGGAAAGCATTGTCTAATAGAATGAGCAGGGACAAACAGCTAGGAGTCAGAAGTACGTGCGCTATTCTGGAACCTGAACGCACCCCAAGTTTTGGATGACAAATCAACAGAGCAGAGAGTCGACTCGACACGGCTGGTAGTTTCTTCAATTTATTCAGAGTAAGTAACGCACCGCTTTTGACCGTCAGTAATGGTAACGGCGGAAAAAGTAATTAGTTAGATTACCCTGTTACTGAAAAAATAACGCAGTTACGTAACGGCGTTATTTATAACAGCGTTAGTGCCAACACTGCACACATCGTAGGTTCTCTTAGTCTGCCTGAGCTTACTGCTATAAGATGGCCGCCGGTTACTAACGTTGTCGACTCCGACTTTTTGCATCTAGCGCTCTTAAGTAAGTGATATCTACGCCAAGAACAATTGTGTCACATAGAAATAAGTCCGTCCAGAATCAGGCACCTGTTTTAATAATGTGTTCCGTGTTGGCAAGAAAGTCATTTTCGTATTTTATTATTACAGTATTATTAAATGTATACAATTAACTAAGTGCATATTTATACACAGGGAAGCATGATGAATTAATGGTTAGCAGGCCTTCCATACTATACTCAGATAAATTAGGAAATGGATCAACGGTTGTGAATTTCACTAATTGTGAAAGGTCATTATTTATTTTTAAAATAAGTCATGTTTTTTTTTATTTTTTAACCAAGGTTAGTCAAAGAAAGTCATTAATAATCATTGAATTTGAGTTAGTAGATAATGATGTACGGTAGTTCACTAATGTGCTTTACATGGAGGCCTCATCTGGTTCTTCAAACTCCACAATCTCTTTTAAACCTTGAAAACAAAAGTAATGTGAATTGCCGTAATCAGGTGGCTTGTTGGGACATGAGCCCACCACTTCTGGTTTGAGTGAAGCAAATGGGTTGGCACCACTTCCCTTCATGTTCATCTCCAACTCCAGCAGGATCTGCAGCGAGTAGGTCATCTCTGCCTCGCTGTGAATAAAGAGGCAAGAAGCTTGTTATGAAGAAATAGAGGTGGAGAGAACAACAATTCAAATGCTCACCTTAGCGCAGTGAAAAGAGAAGGGATTTCGTAGTCCCTTAGAAGTAGGAGTGTTGGAAGCCAACCTTGCTCCAAACCTTGACTGGCATCAAATCCTTGAGAATATATAAAAAGCTAGCTGAATGGTAGTGGCCAGGGTTTTGTAATAAATTATTTACTTGTTACTCTTTGGGTAAATTGTACTCATCACAGTAATTGGTAGAACTTGTTCTCACCAGGATGAAATCCAACCACCAGATCAGGCTTGGCTGCTTCCTCTTTTTCTACCACTTCCTCCCAGAACTGATGATATAGGCCCTCGTAGGCACTGATATAGACTCTCTGCCTTGGCCCAAAGGCTGTAAGTGGAGGCCTCATGATGGGCCCCTTCATCAACTCTGGTCCCACCATGACAATTTCTATCCCTTGGTGCCCCGGGAACATCTTATTTAGTTCGTCGTAATCTGTCAATTTTGCAGCAAGAGTCTCGCTTTGGCCAGCTCCCACCAGATGAATGGTGAGAGGTTTAGAATATGGACTCAGGCCAAACAGCCTCATTCCCCAGGCAATGGTGAGAGGTTTGGAGAAGAACTCACTGCAAACTCTCCAGATGGACTCGCTCAAGTCTTTATGCTCAGGTCGAGTCCTGCTTGCGTCGTTCCACAATTTCTCCATGTTTGCTCCTGTCAAAATGGGGTCGAGGCAAGCGGTAAGATCACCCTGCATGGCAAGCCAGTCGTCCCAGTTCTTGATTTCGGATTCGAGCTTTGACCATTTGCCCGTAGGGAATGGAAGATCTCCTGAAGGGTCATTTAAAAGAATCCAGTTGTCCAAAAAACAGAGTGTCACAAACGTCACAATACACTTCACACACTGCTCCTTAGTACAATTTATACTGTCCGTGGCAAGCTTCTTGAAACAGGATCAAATGTTCTGGACACCAGCACCTATCACAACTAAACATGTGCCGATTACTGCTTTCAAGGAATACTGGGTATAAAAAATGTCACTGTTTCAGAACCGCAAAAATGTTCTGTCATACCATCCCATCTGTATTAGCTATTTTTTATGTCCCAAAAATGCAGGGAGAAATCCTTCACTAGCAGCTGCACGGCTTAACCCTCCCCCACTGGTTGTTGCTCAATGTCAGTGAGTCAGCTGTGCTACACGATGGTTGGAGGAGGTGAAACTCCTGAACTTTTTCCCTCATCCAAGAAAACAAAATCGCTGGTATGGGAATACTTCGGCTACAGAAAAGTTACAGACAGCCGCGGCTTAGAAGAGTACTGACATGTACTGTAAAACATATTTGCGGAAGGTGGTTGCCAAGGAGGCAGTACCTCCAATATCATTTTGCATTTACACAAAATTAAAGGTTAGTCAACACTGTCATGAACGTTTCCCACCAGCTTCGTTAACTCCAGGATGTTTAGTGTGGCTAGCGGTGGTAAAACGTGCTGTTTTTTTTCGCTCTGGCAACTGTCTGTGTTTAGAAAGAATGTGTGTGTATAATGTAAACATCATACGAGTCATACACACGTGCTTTTTATGGAAAATAATTTAGTTATTTTTGTTCTGATGGTAATAATGTTGAGCTGTGGCTGTGGGTTTAGGCTCACCTAAAGGACTGCATTTATTTTATTTTATTTTTTTTTATTGTTTTTATTTAAGAATATTTTGTTTGGTTTAAGGTTATCATACCGTCAGACTCTCATCCCGGCACATGCCTAATCCACAACAAACCACATGAGCAAATGTTTTTACAAAGCCATGAATCAGGTGTGAAGTAGTTAATCTCCATCTAAAAGAACATATCAAAATTATGAAGTACATCTAGTCATGAAATATTCCTACTACTTGCATACCTTTGTACACGAGCCATTCCACTACTCTGTCCATGGCTGCGAGACGCAATTGTGGGCAGAACTTTTTGTGTTTAGGCCAGTTGACCTTTTGACACTCCTTGCAGCAGTAATAAACATTCAAACATCTGCAAGAAACCATAATCGAAATATGATTTTTGAGTGAAATAAAATTGATTACATATGTTAGATTTGATTTTTTATTACCTGGAACAGCGCTTCAGGCTTTGATGGTTTGCCAGCTGATTTGAGCTCTTCTCACAATGAGCACACACTTTGAAAGATTCCTCCATCTTTTCAAACATCTCCTTTTGGGAACGGAATGCCATGGATTGATCAGTCTGGGCGGGCACTCTGGAAAGGTATAGAATGTAAAATTCGTAAAAGTGTCAACCCCACAGAAGCTTTGCATGCCTTTTGGATTTCTGTTGGACCTTCCATGATGGTGCCATTTGATTTGAAAATGGCCAGAGCTATCTGCTGGTGGGATGAAATTGTGAATCCTGGACTAATCTGCTCTATTAGAAACTACAACAACATACATGTACTGCTTTTGCCATTTTTAGCAAAGGACGTGTGTTGTTGAGGTGAGCGGGGCGCGGGGAGGGGGTAAATACAACCACATAAAATTGTCATTCACATGTCTTACAAGGAGTGTCTGAATATTAATGTGACAACCCAAACAGTCCAATTAATTGATCTACGGATAGTAGAGCGAATTGCATAAACTATGTATTACTGAAATTTAAAACGATCAGTCAAACTGTCATTCAAGCATGGCTGGTTTGCACTCTGGCAGCGTGCGTGTAGCTTCACACAAGTGACTTTTTATTTAAGTCCACGTTAAATGGCCATAGAAGAAAAACGTACCTCTTTCTTTCTGCCATTTTTGGAGCTTTGCTAGTGAGTTAATTGTAGTCACCAGACTCTTCCTTCTTGATCTCTTTCGACAGCAAAGGGTAGAACTTTAAAACACCTGTTCGCGTCCATCTAAAGTGACATTAAGAAACACACGCTCTAAACACGCGACAAATATAGTTTATAGCGTGACACCATTTTCAAAAAGATTGTAAAAATAAAATCATTTACATTTACAACGGTAGGTTGATCTATATCCAAATACTGTACGTAAAAGAAACCATTTGAGGCACTGTACTGTAGTTTATGTTCGACTTAAAGACTAGGTACTGACATGTTGAAACCACCAGAGGTCAGTGTCGCAGCGAAGATAACCATTATGCCAACCGGCAAAAAAACGTCACGGAAACAACAAAGCTAATGGTAATAAATGTGTGACTTGAACAAAAGGGCCAAAGATAAAATTACTTATTATGTATTTCATCAATTATCCGACAGAAAAGAAAATATGTTTAGCAGAGGATGGTTTCGATCCATCGACCTCTGGGTTATGGGCCCAGCACGCTTCCGCTGCGCCACTCTGCTGATTACGGTTCTTTGAAATATTTTAAATAATATAAAAATCACAGCGCCATGATCTTGTACAAATGTTCATTAAATCTTCATTAAACCATCGGGCAGGCCAGAAGATTTATACCTTGGTGCCGTAAGTACATTTTCTTACTTTATTATTTACAATAACATTATCCAGTTTCAACAACAACATTGTGCTTAACATAAAGGAAAACATACAAACAAAAAAAAGGGTTAAATAATATTTAGACTAACATAGCATATAAAAGTTAACCAATACATTAACTTTGAAAAATCCTCTAAAAGATCAAATGCAAAGCCATTGTAGTAAAAAGCAACATACAATTGAAAAATGCTTAACCAATGTACTGAACTCAATTTATAAAATAGAAAAAGACATAAATATGTAAAACAGACAATTTGACTGATTCACACAAAATACCACGAGAGAGAAACTGTGTACCATATTTTAAGCATCTACTCTATGACTGCACTTCCTCTTGCAAGTTATATCAAATTAACTTGGATGTTTGAAATCCCACTTCATGTTTGGGCAGTCACCAAATTTTCAGTAATGAAAATGCATGCAGATAAAGTACTTTGTCCATCCTTTGTAAATTATCCTTTAGTTGATCTCCTCAAACTCTTGCCGTGGGTTCAGTCCCTGAAAGGCGATGTAGTGAGAGTTACAGTACACCGGTGGTTTGTTGGGGCAGGCCTGCACCTGCTCTGGCTTCTGCGACGTGAACGGATTGGCCCCGCTCTCCTTGATGTCCATTTCCAACTCTAAGAGGATCTGCAGAGAGTACTTGAGCTCCATGTCGCTGCCAAAAAAGAAAAAGTGCTTCAAAATATGAAATCGATCTAGAGCAATACATCGATTGACTAAGCAATGATCCAATTATATCGACTGAAACGCAAAGTGTTGATCAACATCTTTTAGCTATGTTGTTTTGTTCAAAAGTATGGTTTTCAGAATCAGAATCATTGTCTGCCATTGATGGCAATAGACATGCAATTCATTTGATCAGCTGAAACTGGCAGCAATTCAATTGGTCAACCACACTTAAAGATGTAAGTTAACTATAAACTGCTCACTGATATCGTTAAATAAATTAACTGACCAAGTACAGACCGACGATTGTGATAGAAATGTACTGATCCAGATGACTGACCTGTACACTGTGAAGTAGGTGGGGATGTTGTAGTCTCGGAGCAGCAGAAGAGTGGGGAGCCAACCCTCCACTAGACCTTGGTTGGCATGGAAACCTGCAAGGGATGACTAATTAGTACGTGAATAAGAAAGTACGAATAATGAATGTTGAAGGCTTCACAAATATTAGACTAGAATCCTGCACAATAGGTATATTCCCAAACAAAAACAATTTCACCCAGTAGAATTCAGATTGTAAAGGGGCCACTTTTTTTTTACCCCACTGGGTGCAAATCCACTGTGGCCTCCCGACACTCATGTTTTGACAAGTGATCTCCAGAATGTGGCCTCAACCTGCCAGATAATCCAACATCCTCACATTAGCCTCCAGTTGTCACTTCAGCCCTGACGCTGATTTATCGGTCGTATGAATAGCTTGCCCTTCACCCGAGCCCACGAGCTTCGATCCGTAGTAGAAATCAAACGCTTTAAATCCACCCCAGTTTATCTGTCCTCCAGCGGCCCCTCGGCCGATTGATGGAGTCTTATGTTATGGGTGGATAATAGCTGGGTGGCCAAAACTAAAGAAAATATGAGTGCAGCCGATTGAATAAATTAATTTAAGCTTCAGCTGTTCCACCATGCCCCAGGTTAGCGCTTCCCATCAAGATAAAACATTACGCAAGGATTTCATGTTTGCACCCTCCGGGGAGATGAAGCGCACTCTGGCTATTAATTGCAATAATTATGTAGCACTAATGAGAATTTGGCCTTTACGCAGGATAAAGATTTAGATTAGCCCTGAGGAATAGCTTTTAGAGATACCCCGATACAATTAGGACTAATTAAATGGGAGAGTTTAGTGAGGTTTGTACAGTGTACATTGTTTGTAGTGCATATTTCAGTTTCGTATGTCATATCTCACGTCGTGTTTGCGTGTGATAAGCCTTTTATTTTAGTCTGGAATGTTTTGTCTGGTTGATATTACATATAACGTAAAACCGAAGCAGTTCGTAGTGTAATCATGTCTTTTTCTACATTATATTAAGCACCACTACCCAAATGTAGTTATTAGTTAACCTCATCCCCCGTTTATACGATGATATCCATTAGAGTGATAAAAATGTAGATTGGATCTTATATGTGGATGCGCCCTGAGCTGTTTAATACTTTGGGTCATGACCACGCCTGTATCTTAAATAATCTTTTCCTATTGAAATGAATGATAATGCATTTAATTCATTCGAGCGCCTAAAACACAACCCAAGAATTCTTCTTGTAATGTTTTTTTTAAAATTTTTTAAATTAATTTTCTTTTTTTCTTTTTCTTTTTTTTTTTTAATCTTTCAGCCATTTGCTGCCGTTTATGGCAAAAGATGTCCAATCCATTTTGAGTAAGCGGGCTGATCGTCTATCGCCATCAGTAACAGTGAATGACTTAATATTGTACTTTACAGAAACACATTATAATCAAACACAATGTAAAAAAATTAAACAAGTTGTGCATCACGATTTATTACTTCTGTTGAAATAATTGCGACGGACGAATAATAATCACTAGTAGAAATTTGGGGGCGGAACGGGGCGGAATGATGCTTTGATCCCGAAAATATGACGGCAACTGTCAAATTTCCATGTTTGAAAAAAAAAGAATAAATTAATTTAAAAAAAAACAACTTCCAGGCTTCCACACACCCTTCTCCACGAAGAAAACAATTGATTCAGATTTATATGCACAAGTGTAACAACACGTCTAATAATGTGCTTGTGTAGCGTCATACGTTTCCACCGATATTTATTATTTATTTATTCCAAGGAGAGCACGGAGTTCTCCCAGCGTGTGTCTGACGAGTCGCGTCGATGACTTGATGTGTGTATGCGCTCAACTAACCACTCTCCCTGGCCTGGACTCCAGTTGTCCGTTCATTAGGTGACATACTGACATGTTATCAGCATGGATTGATAGCTCTGATTGGTTCAAATGCACGTTTTCTTTGACAACAAAAAAGAAAAAAAGAACATGCTTGTTTAATTAATGCAATAAAAAGGGCAATCTAAAGGAAAACTGATTAGATCTTTAAGAGAAAGGAAAGAGTTGGAGAGACTTATTTTCTCTGACAGGGAGAATGCCTGACCCCAGAAATAATGTTCAGAAAATTCAGATTTTTTTCAATTTGAAAGCTTTATGTGGTCCTTAAGGAGAATAAAACATTTTGAGTATACATATTTTTTGTACATATATGTTCGCTAATTTGTATCATAACTGATACCTTGTTATCATTGTTATCAATGTTAACATGATATATTGTTATCATGTTATACATAGTGAAACAAATATAACTAAAGTGAGATTAAACATTATAAGGTTTTAAACATTTTTATTTTTTTTTTTTACTGCAATGCGGTCCAGAAATGCTTGTCTCAGATGTGATACATGTGGCAATATAGTTAATGTTTGGACTTTTTTGTTGTTGTTGTTCATTTACCTATGTTAGGCTTCTTATTCATTTCCTCATTAATGGAAAAAAAAAAAAAAGTGAATGGTTGCGTTTTCTTCAAAATATATTCCATTTCACTGTGAATAATGTAAGTAATTTGTACTTTTTGTTAATGTATTTTACTTCTTTTTGCACATCATTGAAAAAAATACCATTTTGAATGAAAAACAGTTTCTCATGTACTAGTATGCCTTGCTACAGTAAGTATAATGCAGCAACCTAATGCACTGCATGCATGTAAAACCTGTTGTGTTTTATTTTGTATTATAGGTTATAGGTATTCTTTGCATTTCTGTGGTTTTAGGAGGTTTGACAAAAAAAAAAAAAAAAAAAATTCTGGCTCTGTAGCGATTTTTATGTCCGGGAGTTCCGGCATGAAATTCTGGCCACTTTCACCCCTGATTGCACCACTGTTAGAGTTCAGATATCTGTTGCCTCAAGGGTTAGACCACCATATCTATGGTCAATCTAATGCTATTCAATAGCATGTTTTTTAAAATTTATTTATTTATTTGTTAGTTTTTTTTTACTAATTTAGCAATGACATTTTTGTTGACACTTATAAATTCACAAAAACATTTTGGAACACGTTAATTCTTTATTAAAGTACAAATAATCATGTAAATAACAACAATTAATCACAAATAAACAATGAGGTCAAATGCTGATAGCATTTACTAGTGCAAAAAATGGCATAAACCGATTCAAAACATGACTTCGCCTTTCCAACATTGTTCAAAACAAATAAAAAAAAAAAAAAATCTAGCATTATTATTATAGTATAATACTATATCTAATAGTATTATAATAATTATTCCTTGCCAATCATATTTTCATAAAGGGTGGATTTTAAAGCTATTCTTAGTGTAGAATCTGAATTCCATAGTATTATTGTATTTACATATTATAGTATTAATTCTGAAGTATGTGGGATTAACTCCAGAAATCGTTATTCATATGACGAACATGACGTGCTTTTATTTTTTAAATGTTCACTGGAAATACCATATTGGCCCGAACATGACACGGCCCTGATTATAAGACAACCCCCTTTTCTTCAAGACTCAACTTTGAAAAAAGACTTTTTGAACACCAAATTAATTTTTATACAGAAAATAATTACAGTACATCTGAAACAAATGATTATAACAACATATTTGCGAGAAAAAGCATGTTATTTTGCCTCATTCAAATCTTAATATCTGAATATTTAAATATGTAAACTAAAGTGCAATCACATTCGTATATGAATGGCTTCTGGTTTTTGAAATATAAATAAACCAATCTATTGTGATAAAACAACAAAATTGCAATAAGTGCATTAACCATCACAGTGAAGTCTAACTGTAACTGTAGTCTTGAAACAAATCTGAATAAGGAAAAACATTGCAATAAAATAATGTAAACTGGTTAAACTTAGAGTAGCTGAGATCTGTCATATCAGACCATCATTTCAATGATATCTGGCGCCATCTAGCGTCGTGAATGGGTATAATGTCTAAACCGCGATTATAAGACGACCCCCACTTTTTCAGTCTTTTTTCAACGCAAAAAACACCGTTTTATATTCGGGCCAATACGGTACATTCGCTGAACTGCTAATCGTAAGCTTTACATTGCGCAAAAAAAGCACTTTTCGTCATCGCTTGTGGTGTCACTAATAGATTTTTTCTTCTTCATTTTTTCGTTTGCAAATGCTGTTAGCTAGCGACATTTCATGTTTGAAGTTTCACCTTTTAACCGCAAGTCTGCGTTTTGGGGAGACAGCAAATGTTTTATAGCAGGCTAAGCCCCATTAGTCTCAATGTAGTAATGCTAACGTTTACAGTGTTTAATATACTGTAGATGTGTTTCCTTATTTTGTTTGTCTGAACTGTGACTTGACGGCGTGTTGATGACCAATAAACATCTGTGAAAAGAACTGGAGTCTCATATGCCATCAACACGCACGTGTACACGCACGCACAAACGTATGCACGCACGCACTTGGTGACAAAACGCAGACGTGAAAATTACCGCCCTCATTTTTATTTACCTTGCGATAACAGACTTAGCAACTTCAATAAAACATGTTGTTAGTTTGTTAGATGGATTTACCATCTGCCAGAGTCTATTAATCTCAACTTTCCACGCATATTTTTTATAGCTTTTTTTTAACCCTTCATTAACCGCCGACGGGATGTTGTTAGCGAAGCAGCCAGAAGGATTTGCTGACTGTCCAAGTGTCACTTTTTTAAAGGGCCAATTTCTGAAGTGCTCAGTTTACGTACTAAGTTAATCACATGATAATAATAATTAAAAAAAATCTCCCGACCCCCCCACTAAAATGTTCTCCTCGGATCTACACAATTCACTCTTTTTGACTTCAAAACGGCAAATTTCGCCGAAAGTTGAGAGATTTTCATGCCTATTAGAATTCCAGAATTAAGATAGTACGGACGATTTTAATCCAAGCAGTTTAGTTCTTTGAAATACACAACTTGTAATTTTACAGTGTGAAGCCTCTTGTATTTATTTATTTATTTATTTATTTTTAAAGAACTGTTCATTGTAGGGACCATAGACACCATTATAATGATCCACCAATATGTGAACTAAATACAGTACTTGTGAAAATCCAAGACTAATAAATGCCACTGAGAAAAAGTTTATGAAAGCCGCCCTTAACTTCAACATCGTTCTTTGACTCCAATTCCTCCATGACCTGTCTTGCAGTTGTCTGTTTTGCACTTATAGCTGAATTTCCTACACTGTTTACACACTCATTCTCCTTCCCTGTAGGATTCTTTATCAGGTTTCCCATACGCACGTTTGCCCTCTCACTAGAGCTGTGTCAAAACGTCTTTTTGGACCAGTTGGTCCGCAGCCAGCCTCTCTTAGGCAGTTTACTCGCCGCATGATGGATTCTGACGGTATATTTAGCACGCGCCACGCAGAGATAAGTGAGCCGCCGGGAGGGAGGTTATGAGTGCGGCTGGGTCGGGCTTTATCTGCTGCTTGGTGGGTTAAAGGGTTGAACAACAGACTGGTGGTGCAATCTCATATAGGAGGTGTGAGCATATAGTGCCACTTTTATGAGCTGACACTGTGTGGGCGACCATTGCATTCTAGTTTTCTTGTCATTGTTAATCCAACTTGTGTGTAGGTTATGGTGGACACTGTCCTTTTCACACGTCAACACGGTGAACATGCACAGTTTGTCATGACTAATGTTTTCAACAGGTAGAATTGTTAATTTTTTTAAATAAAAGGGAAAGAACCGTTCGTGCTCATTTTTTTAGAACATTATTAACATGTTCATGAATTAATTTAATGTAATGTAACGAGTATTTTATTGTATTCTTTGTAAAATATTTCAATTTTACTACTAAGGAAATTACAATTATTTGATTATGTGTTTTTTTAGGGCTGTCAAACGATTAAAATTTTTAATCGAGTTAATTATATCTTAAAAATTAATTAATTGTAATTAATCGCAATTAATCGCAATTCAAACCATCTATAAAATATGCCATATTTTTCTGTAAATTATTGTTGGAATGAAAAGATAAGACACAAGATGGATATATACATTCAACATACGGTACATAGGGACTGTATTTAATTATTATAACAATAAATCAACAAGATGGCATTAACATTATTAACATTCTGTTAAAGCGATCCATGGATAGAAAAACTTGTAGTTCTTAAAAGATAAATGTTAATATAAGTTATAGAAATTTTATATTAAAACCCCTCTTAATGTTTTCGTTTTAATAAAATTTGTAAAAAATTTCAATCAAAAAATAAACTAGTAGGCCGCCATTGTTGATGTCAATAATTACTTACACAATGCTCATGGGTGCTGAAGCCTATAAAATCAGTCGCATCCAAGCGACAGCAGAGGGCGGCAAAACTCCATAAAACACAATTAACGTGGGCATTTCACTGTACTGTCATTTAAATCTGTCTGAGCGGGTCATGTGCGTTAATTGCGTCAAATATTTTAACGTGATTAATTTAAGAAATTAATTACCACCCGTTAACGCGATAATTTTGACAGCCCTAGTTTCTTTTTTTTTTTTTTTAAATAATGTATCATTAATAACATATCGAATATTGTAGGATTCATTACAAACGAATTGATACAATATACTTGATTGATTTTACTAACAGTTTTATCATATAAAAGAGAGATGAGACAAATGTACCTTTTGTTTAAACAACAACTGACAATCTCTATGTATTTTTTATAGGGGTATCAAAATTATCGCGTTAACGGGCGGGAATTAATTTTTTAAATTAATCACGTTAAAATATTTGATGCATTTAACGCACATGCCCCGCTCAGATTAAAATGACAGCACAGTGTAATGTCCACTTGTTACTTGTGGTTTTTTTGTGTTTTGTTGCCCTCTGCTGGCGCTTGGGTGCGACTGATTTTATGGGTTTCAGCACCATGAGCATTGTGTAATTATTGACATCAACAATGGTGAGCTACTAGTTTATTTTTTGATTGAAAATATTATAGATTTTATTAAAACGAAAACAAGAAGGGTTTTAATACAAAATTTCTATAACTTGTTCTAACATTTATCTTTTAAGAACTACAAGTCTTTCTATCCATGGATCGCTTTAACAGAATGTTAATAATGTTAATGCCATCTTGTTGATTTATTGTTATAATAAACAAATACAGTACAGTGATACCTCAGCTCACGAACATAATTGGTTCCCAGAAAGTGTGCGTGAGGCGAAAAGTTCGTCTTCCGAACATTTATTTCCCATAAGAAACCATTAAAATGAGAATAATCCGTTCCCAGGTCCCCATAAAACATAATTTTCTACTAAATAAGCCTTAAAACTACACAAAAATATACCTTATTTTATGTATAATAAGTGTGCTATTGTATTATAATTAAAGAAATAAACTGTACTGTATAATAAAGTTGTTTTATTTACCTTTGCGATGGTATGGGAGTGGGAGGAGTGGGAGGAGGAGGGAGGGAGTTACTGTTTGGAAGGAGAGTGTTACCGGCAAAGTGCGCAGTTAGCGTAGACTCCACTGCTGTGCCCCCCGCATGCTTTTGGTTGTTAATAAAAGTGCCCACAAAAAGCCATCCGACACCTCTGGGTGTTTGTATGCAAGCCGCCATCGGGCGCACCGAAGACAACCGACGACAACGAGCCAACGTGACTCGCCGGTCCACTTCTCACGACGGTGGGAAGCTGAAAGCACCGCCAATTACCAGTCGAGGGCGAATTGGTAACACGAGTCACCTTCCATAAGGACTGTATGTAACTCTTTTTCGGTCCCATAATAGCAAAAGTACACTCAATATGGTCCAAAATGTCTATCAAACACAAACCACGTCCGCACTCAACGAAAGGGAGGGGACGAACTGGGACGCCGTGAGCGTGCGTCAGCTTCTCGTGGCGCTGTCCGACCGCGTGGCTTGGTTCGTCCGCCGAAAACTAGTTCGCCAGCAGAGACTATATGCTCGCGAATTTAATGTTCTTGAGGCGAAAAGTTCGTGAGCTTAAGCGTTCGTGAGCCGAGGTATCACTGTACTTATGTACCGTATGTTGAATGTATATATCCGTCTTGTGTCTTATCTTTCCATTCCAACAATAATTTAGAGAAAAATATGGCATATTTTATAGATGGTTTGAATTGCGATTAATTACGATTAATTAATTTTTTAGCTGTAATTAACTCAATTCAAAATTTTAATTGTTTGACAGCCCTAATTTTTTATATCTATATGTGATGCCTTTATTTGTTTTTGAATATTATTTTCACTTAGTTTTCTACAATTTATTGTATAGTCTATGCATGTACTCCTGCGGTCAAAGGTTTTGAGACACTTTCTCATCCTTCTTAATGGTGAACTGCGTCAAAACATTTGACCACGGGTAGAAGTAAACATGTTTCGTAACTGTTCCTACGATAATAAACACATTAATGATGAATTACAAAGGATGAAGGTGAAAGTGTGTCTCTTGATGTTAAACCAAATGTGCACCTGTATGAATTAGGACTCAAAGTGCAGGGTGGGGAGAGCGTTAACACGTCCCACGCTTTCAAGAGGTCAGATAGCGGACGTAATATTGTGAGCCAGTAAAAGCGTACTCCCAGCTGTTCCCATTAATCACCGGAATCCCAATAAAAGCCAGGGGCTAATGAACAGAGCAGCTCGAGCAAGTTTAACATGTAATTTGCTCTATTCTCTGAAAAATGGGAGGATAATTGGAGAGAAGTTATTCTTTTTGACCTCTTCTAGTTATCGGCAAGGTGAATATTTTATGATTGTCTCAAACCATGCAAGTATAGTGGTGCCCTGGGCTGATTAAGGAGATATTAGCTGTCAATTGCTCGATATTTTTCACTTTCAAGTAGAAGGAACAGCAGAATGAATCAAATTATTAAATCTACAGTGGTGTGAAAAAGTATCTTAACCTTTTGGAATTTCTCACATTTCTGCATAAAATCACCATCAATACTAAAACCACCCAAACATTTACAGGTTTTTATATTTTAATGAGGATAGCATGCAAAAAATGACAGAAGGGGGAACAATAAGCAATTGAACCCTCTGCCTTAAAGAGCAATTGAAATTAATTTTTACCAAATAATTTAAGTCAGGTGTGTGCCCAATCACTGATGAGTGGTTTAAAGCTCCCTGCCCACTATAAAACACACACCTGGCAAGAACTGTCTTGATGAGAAGTCTGATGTGCATCATGGTTCGGTCAAAAGAGCCATATGAAGACCTGTGATCAAGGATTGTTGATTTGTACAAAGCTTGGAAAGGATACAAAACCATTTCTAAAAGTCTGAATGTTCATCAATCGACAGTCAGAAAAGTTGTCTACAAATGGAGAGAGTTTGGCACTGTTGCTTCTCTCCCAAGGATTGGCCGTCCACCAAAGATGACACCAAGAGTCCAGTGCAGAATACTCAGAGAGGAAAAAGGAACCTGTCTGCTAAAGACTTACAGAAATCACTGGCACAGTCCACTATCTCTGTGCGCACATCAACTATATCATGGTACCCGCGAGTTATTAAAAGTATTAAAAAAGCATTGAATTTAGTTTTTCAATATTAAAGGTGAAAAGTATCAAATTAGCTGTTGTAAGTCTGTATTTTTTACACCGTGGTCTTTCTGTATCTCTGTGCACGCATCAACTATATGTAAAACCAGTGGTGTTACCAGGATGGCAGGTGTGGGTGGGCATTAGTCTTACCTGGGCGGGTAAGACTAAAAAAATCAAAATATGCGTAAATGTTGCTAGCGCCCCCTAGGAACAAAACAAACATTTAATTTAAAAAAAAAAAAAAAAATTTAAGGTGAAAGAGGAGGCCACAACACAAAGGTTAAAACTTAGAACACATCAGTGCGATATGAATGGGATACCATACGCGGTCCCAAGACTGCCATTAGTACTACATCCAGTTTTCTCTGGGTGGGCAGAGCGTGTCCGTGGGTGGGCACTGACCCCCCCCCCACACACACACACAAACACCACCCCCCGGTAACGCCCCCGTGTAAAACTATGGCCAAGAATGGTGTTCATGGGAGGACTCCATGGAGTAAGCCACTGCTGTCTAAAAAAACATTATAGCTCGTTTAATGTTCGCAAAAAGGCACTTGTACACTCCACAGAAGTTTTGGCAAAATATTTTGTGGACTGATGAAACCAAAGTTGAATTATTTGGGAGTAACACACAATGTTATGTGTGGAGTAAAAATGGAACAGCTCGCCAACATCAACACCTCATCCCTACTGTGAAATATGGTGGATGGAGCATCATGATTTGGGGCTGTATGCTACTTCAGGGCCTGGACAACTTGCAATCATTAATGGAAGAATGGATTCAAACATTTATCAGGATGTTTTTCAGGAAAACCTGAGGCCATCTATCAGACAGTTCAAGCTAAAAATGAGGATGGATGCTGCTACAAGTTAATGACAAGTGGCCAAGTCAAAGTCCGGATTGGAACCCTATTGAAATGCTGTGGCATGACCTAAAGACAGCGATTCATGCTAGACATCCCAGGAATCTGACTGGACTACGGCAGTTCTGTAGAGAAGAATGGGCCAAGATTAGTCCTGATCGATGTGCCAGACTGATCTGCAGCTACAGGAAGCGTCCGGTTGAAGTTATTGCTGCCAAAGCGGGTTCACAAAATATTAAATGTGATGGTTCACTTACTTATTTTTCCCCCTTCTGTCATTGTTTGCATACTATCCTCATTAAAATATGAAAACCTATAAATGTTTGGGTGGTTTTAGTTAAAAAAGACACTGTTTTTTAATCAATGTGATTTTGACAAAGATCAGGTCACATTTGATCGTGATTTTATGCAGAAATGTGAGAAATTCCAAAAGGTTCAGATACTTTTTCATGCCACTGTATTTGTGAATTCCCATGTTAAAAGAAAAACTTGTGTTAACCCCTTATAGCTTAATGTATCACATTTGAAACACTTAGAATTTCATAATTTTGAGACTCAAATTTAGAATTTAGATTTTTTTTTTTTTTTTAAATGGTGAATGCAAGTCAACACATGCATCTGCAGGTTCCATGAGAAAAAAAAATCTGGATTTAGCTAGGATTTAGCTAGGATTATAGATTTTAGAGCGCTTATAACACATAATCATTTTGATTTTTCTTTTACAAATTTGAAAAAAAGTACCATTAGAACCTTATTTTTTAATTTTTGGGATTCTCTGACAATTGCTTCATGTTGCAGGCTTCAAAGGGTTAAAGCCCGGAAATTATTGTGAAAACATGAATTATATTAAACTTCACACTGAGCTCTTTTTTTCTCCTGTTGTGGCTTCTGTAAGCTTCCATTATCTTGATTGGACGTCTATCACCGTCAATGGAAGCCAATAAGTGAAAAATAAATACTGTATGAGTTCACATACCAGGATGGAATCCGACCACCAGGTCAGGTTTGGCTGCCTCCTCCTTCTCGACCACCTCCTCCCAGAATTGATGGTAGAGGCCCTTATAGGCACTGATATAGACCCTCTTCCTGGGCCCAAAGGCTCTGAGAGGGGGCCTCATGATGGGACCCGCCACCACCTCCGGTCCCACCATGACCACTTCAATACCCTGATGTCCTGGGAACATGTTGTTGAGCTCATCATAGTCAGTCAGCCTGGCCCCCATTGTCTCATTATGGGACGCCCCCGCAATGTGGATTGTGAGCGGTTTAGCATGCGGGTCCAGTTGATAGCGCCGCACAGCCAAGCCCACTGTCAGGACACGGGAGAGGAACTCGCTCTGAATGCGCCACACGGACTGACGCAGGTCACTGTCGTCCGGCCTAGGCCTGCTGGCGTTCTTCCACAGGGCCTGCATGTTTGAGCAGGTCAGGATGGTGGCCAGACGAGGGTTAAGGTTGTCCTCGTGCAGGCCGAGCCAGTCCTCCCATGTCTTCAGTTCAGCAGCAGGATTGGACCACTTCTCAGCAGGGAGTGGAAGGTCTCCTGCAGGGGTGAAGTTTATACGGACACATTCTAATACCATTGAATCTTTATTTCCCACACACACACTGTTAGAAAAACATTGTGTTAGAAAATAGAACTAAAGGTGGAGATTTTCCCCCCTTCCTCTTGGAACATCTTGGTACCTCACGATACGATACGATTTGCAATACAAAGCTCACAATAACGATGATCTGACGATACAACGATTATCGATACATTGGTCAGGAAATCATTCAATGATATTCTACAAACGACTAATTAACAGAAAAACAAGCTTCTGCTGTGAATTGGAATGAGTTTATCGCTAGTAGACGTCCAATACATTTGAAGTGGGAGGGTGGCAGCGAATGAACATTTGTTCATTCGCTGCCATCCCTCCCACTTCAAACGAATTGAACGTCTATGGCCGTCAGTGGTAGCCTATGCCAGGCAATGAGGCACAGTTGGGGTCAAAAGTTTACATACACTTGTGAAGAACATAATGTCATGGCTCTCTTGAGTTTCCAGTTATTTCTACAACTCAGATTTTTCTCCGATAGAGTGATTGGAACAGATACTTCTTTGTCACAAAAAACATTCATGAAGTTTGGTTCTTTTATGACTTTATTATGGGTTAACAGAAAAAGTGATCAAATCTGCTGGGTCAAAAATATCTGAGAAAAGATCTGAAAAAGCGAATCATTGACTTGAACAAGTCAGGAAAGTCACTTGGAGCCATTTCAAAGCAGCTGCAGGTCCCAAGAGCAACAGTGCAAACAATTGTTTGTAAGTATAACGTGCATGGCACTGTTTTGTCACTGCCACGATCAGGAAGAAAACGCAAGCTATCACCTGCTGCTGAGATAAAATTGGTCAGGAGGGTGAAGATTCAACCGAGAATCACCAAAAAGCAGATCTGCCAAGAATTAGAAGCTGCTGGAACACAGGTGTCAGTGTCCACAGTCAAGCGTGTTTTGCATCTCCATGGACTGAGAGGCTGCCGTGCAAGAAGGAAGCCCTTGCTCCAAAAGCGGCACCTTAAGGCTCGACTGAAGTTGGCTGCTGATCACATGGACAAAGATAAGACCTTCTGGAGGAAAGTTCTGTAGTCAGACGAAACAAAAATCGAAGTGTTTGGCCACAATGCCCAGCAATATGTTTGGAGGAGAAAAGGTGAGGCCTTTAACCCCAAGTACACCATGCCTACCGTCAAGCACGGTGGTGGTAGTATTACGCTGTGGGGCTGTTTTCTGCCAATGGAACTGGTGCTTTACAGAGAGTAAATGGGATAATGAAGGAGGAGGATTATCTTCAAATTCTTCAAGATAACCTAACGTCATCAGCCCGAAGATTGGGTCATGGGCGCAGTTGGGTGTTCCAACAGGACAATGACCCCAAACACACATCAAAAGTGGTAATGGAATGGCTAAATCAGGCTAGAATTAAGGTTTTCGAATGGCCTTCCCAAAGTCCTGACTTAAAACCCATTGAGAACTTGTGGACAATGCTGAAGAAACAAGTCCATGTCAGAAAGCCATCAAATTTAACTGAACTGCACCAATTCTGTCAAGAGGAGTGGTCAAAGATTCAACCAGAAGCTTGCCAGAAGCTTGTGGATGGCTACCAAAAGCGCCTAATTGAAGTGAAAATGGCCAAGGAACATGTTACCAAATATTAGCGCTGCTGTATGTATATTTTTGACCGAGCAGATTTGATCACTTTTTTCTGTTCACCCATAAAAAAGTCATAAAAGAACCAAACTTCATGAATGTTTTTTGTGACAAAGAAGTATCTGTTCCAATCACCCTATCAGAGAAAAATCAGAGTTGTAGAAATAACTGGAAACTCAAGAGAGCCATGACATTATGTTCTTCACAAGTGTATGTAAACTTTTGACCATAACTGTAATTTTGGGCCATTTAAGGCCATTTACCTGTTGATTTTCAGTTGCTTCCTGTTGATTTTGCGGTATTTTATGGGTCACTTCCTGTTTATTTTGAGTTACATAACAGGAAGTAACCCGGGAATCACCCAAATGAATAGGCAGTGACTCAAACTCAACAGGGCTGCTGTGTGTCCTGGTTTTTGTTCATACCAATCAAGCACAGACCTCTTTTAACTGATATAGTTTGTACTAAAACAAGCAGCACCTGACTGCAATCAACTGATTACACTTATAAAACACCAGATTGGTGAAAAGGTGTGGTCTTGTTTTGTTGGAGTGAAATCCTGCACCCACTGCAGCCCTATGTGGAATAGTTTGGAGACAACTGGTCTATATGATCTTTCCTGGAGAAAAAAAAACATGCAGTTGGGAGGAGAAACGACAACCACAGCAGTCCAGTTGCAATCAATTGAATGTCAGTGTACACAAAGTTCTTGCAGGATTTTAAGTCACTTTAGGAAAAGTCACCATAATTTAGAGTAAAAGAACATAATTTACTGTATTTTTAGTTCCTGTCAAATGTAGAAAAACAGTCATTTAGCAGTATGTAAGGATAAAATGGCATGGGACATTTTTTCTGTCCTACCCTATTCTTTCCTGTCATCCCTTTTCCTGTTTTATTACTTAAATGCTGTATTGTTTTTAAGCTTCTGAAAAAACAAAACAAAACAAAAAACATGTTTACCGTATTGGGCCGAATATAAGACGGCCCTGATATAAGACGACCCCCTCTTTTTCAAGACTCAACTTTGAAAAAAAACTTTTTGAACACCAAATTAATTTTTATACAGAAAATAATTACAGTACATCCGAAACAAATGATTATAACAATATATTTGAGGGGAAAATCATGTTATTTTGCCTCATTCAAATCTTAATATCTGAACATTTAAATATGTAAACTAAAGTGCAATCACATTCATAAATGAATGGCTTCTGGTTTTTGAAATGTAAATAAACCAATCTATTGTGATAAAACAACAAAATTGAAATAACTGCATTAACCATCAGTGAAGACTAACTGTAACTGTAGTCTTGAAACAAATCTAAATAAGGAAAAACATTGCAATAAAATAATGCAAACTGGTTAAACTTGAGAGTAGCTGAGATCTGTCATGACAGAACATCGCTTCAATGATATCTGGCGCCATCTAGTGTCGTGAATGGGTATAATGTCTAGACCGCGAATATAAGACGACCCCCTATTTTTCAGTCTTATTTCAATGCAAAAAACACTGTCTTATATTCGGGCCAATACGGTACTTTGAAACGCTAATTACACTAGTCATGTACATCCAACTATGAGTCTGTTGATTTATGTATCCATTTCAGCAGTAGAAGGCTTTCATATTTATCGTGATTTTCAGACTATAAGCCGCTACTTTTTTTCCCCTCATTTTGAATCATGCGGTTTGTAGTCCAGTGTGGCTTGTTTGTTGATTTATTTGGGTTAATATGTAACACTTTGACAGCGGTGTCATAAGACTGCCATAAGACCATCATAATTACCACATGACACTGTCATGGGCATTAATGAATGCTTAGGACGGCTGTCATTGAGTGTTATGCGGCAAATTATGTCACTAACTCCATTTATCTCTTTTACATCTATTCAAAAGTGAGATAATTTGACAGATGACACAAAATGACGTCAAATAAAGTGTAACCAAAAACCATAACTAGCAATTAATGAAACAACTAGAACAGTAACTGAAGGAATAATTAGCACAGAACATGAATTTTGATTGTAATTTACATCTGTAGCACTGCAATGCATGCTAGGAGAGATGTTGGACGACAACAGTGTTGACAGCAGGTGGCAACATAGGTTGACTGTCTCCTCCAAAGGAGCAGTGATGGCCAAATGAAGCTTTTTGAAGCAATGAAGCTTTGCAGACAATTGGTTTAAAGCTCAATGGGGTTCATTTGGTCTTATGATAGTCTCAGGATGCCGCTGTCCAATAAAGTGTTAGCGGATAATATATTTTGGTGTAAATGACCCATGATACAGTGGGGACAGCTGAGGCTTATAGTCCAGTGCAGCTTATTTATGAACAAATGCTGTTTTCGTGTCAAATTTGTTGGGTGGCAGCTTTTAGTCAGGTTTGCCTTATAGCCCAAAAATTATGGTACTGTTCTGCATGTCCTAGCAGCAAGTCATGACTCAAAAACAAAAACACAGTATGCTATAGTGATAATTTTTAATCGTCTTTATTTTGTCTTCAACTACATATAGCTCAGCATTTAAAAAAATGCTGCCTCATGAAGTTAATTTTTAATATGAAGTCACTCACCAGTGAACATCAGCCACTCTACCAGTCTGTCAATGGCCACCAGACGCAACATCTTGCAGAACTTTTTATGCTGAGGCCAGTTCTTTACTTGACAGTCCTTGGAGCAGTAGTACACATTTAGACATCTGTTAGGGTGAATTGGGAGCAAAAAATATAACTCTCAGTCAAATGCAGGGGCACTTCTGTGTATATCAGTGGGCATTACTGTAGGATCCCAATTTAGGATTAACTTGCGCACACTCACAATTGAAACACTCTCACTCTTTTAAAATGCTCTTAAAGACTCAGTTATTAGTATACAATTTTACCTTTAGTTTTTTTAAGACCTCACATATATACAGTGGGGAGAACAAGTATTTGATATACTGCCTATTTTGCTGGTTTTCCCACTTGCAAGCCATGTAGAGGTCTGTAATTTGTATCATAAGTTCTCTTCAACTGTGAGGGACGGAATCTAATACAAAAATCCAGAAAATCACATTGTCTAATTTTTAAATAATACATTTGTATTTAACTGCATGAAATAAGTATTTGATACATTACCAACTAGTAAATATTTCGGCTCTTAGTTCTTTTTTAAGAACCCCTCCTGTTCTCCACTCATTACCGGAAGTAACTGCACCTGTTTGAACTTGTTACCTGTATAAAAGACAGATGCTCAAACAAACAAACTCCAACCTCTCCACAATGGCCAAGACCAAAGAGCTGTGTAAGGACATCAGGGATAAAATAATAAACCTGCACAAGGCTGGGATGGGCTACAGGAAAATAAGCAAGCAGCTTGGTGAGAAGGTAACAACTGTTGGAGCGATTATTAGAAAATGGAAGAAGTACAAGTTGACGGTCAATCTGCCTCGTTCTGGGGCTCCATGCAAGATCTCACCTCGTGGGGCATCACTGATCATGAGGAAGGTAAGGGATCAGCCCAGAACTACACGGCAGGACCTGGTCAATGACCTGAAGAGAGCTGGAACCACAGTCTCAAAGAAAACAACCGGAAACACATTACGCCGTCATGGATTAAAATCCTACAGCGCACGCAAGGTCCTGCTGCTGAAGCCAGTGCATGTCCAGACACGTCTGAAGTTTGCCACTGACCATCTGGATGATCCAGAGGAGCAATGGGAGAAGGTCATGTGGTCGGATGAGACCAAAATTGAACTTTTTGGTCTAAACTCGGCTCGTCGTGTTTGGAGGAAAAAGAAGGATGAGTACAACCCCAAGAACACCATCCCAACCGTGAAACATGGAGGAGGAAACATCATTTTTTGGGGCTGCTTCTCTGCCAAGTGTACAGGACGACTGCACCGTATTGAGGGGAGGATGGATGGGGCTATGTATCGCCAGATCTTGGCTGACAACCTCCTTCCTTCAGTAAATGGTAAATGGTGTTATACTTATATAGCGTTTTTCCACCTTTCAAGGCGCTCAAAGCTTCAGTGAGAGCCCTGAAGATGGGTCGTGGCTGGGTCTTCCAGCATGACAACGACCCAAAGCACACAGCCAAGGCAGCTAAAGAGTGGCTCCGTAAGAAGCATCTTAAGGTCCTGGCGTGGCCTAGCCAGTCACCAGATCTGAACACGATAGAAAATCTATGGAGGGAGCTGAAAGTCCGTGTTGCCCGGCAGCAGCCCCGAAACCTGAAGGCTCTGGAGAAGATCTGCATGGAGGAGTGGGCCAAAATCCCTGCTGCAGTGTGTACAAACCTTGTGAAGGACTACATGAAACGTTTGGTATCTGTAATAGAAAAACAAAGGTTTCTGTACCAAATATTAAGTTTGATTTTTGTGATGTTTCAAATACTTATTTCATGCAATAAATTCAAATTTATTATTTAAAAATCATACAACGTGATTTTCAGTTTTTTTGTATTAGATTCCGTCCCTCACAGTTGAAGAGAACTTATGATACAAATTACAGACCTCTACATGCTTTGCAAGTGGGAAAACCAGCAAAATCGGCAGTGTATCAAATACTTGTTCTCCCCACTGTAGCATCTGGCCCTGGATGCTTTGAGTAAGACTTTTGCTCAAAATAAGTGCTAACAATACTCTGGTATCAGTTGACTGACAGAGCAGTGTAATAAAATCTTGCATGCCTCACATGACGTCCACAATATACAGAATAGTGTAAATAAAATAGGAGGCCAGCGCCTGGAGGTTTTGTTTGTGTCAGGAAATAAAAACTATTGTCCTTGACTCCACAGGAACCAGACAGTGATGTACTCTGTCGTTCTGACACGCGGTCTTTTATTGTTTACTTTTTACTACTTTGATCGTCACCCCTCTGCTTTTTTCTTGCCACACACGTAGAGCATCCTAGAGTCTCCAAAGGGCGCTTATCAATATGACTCAAAGAAAGTTTGAATCTACTTTTCTAACTCTATGGGAATAGAAATGAGATTGAAATAATATAGAGATTTAAAAGTCAGAAATGTTAATATGTTGTTGCACTGATGGACAAGGACGTTCTGTTGCATGTCAGCAAATCAGCATGAAACATCAGCTGCTACCAATAATTACCTTGGAGAGAGGCAGAAGCAGCTGAGAATTTTTAGTGAATCTGTGTGCGTGATAGTGGGGGACTCTTGGGAGGTTAGGCGTTAGTCTAAAGACCAATTCACTAGAGACATTTTTTGCAATTATCAACAGGCGTTGAATTTCCAATTGGGTAATAAATGATGTAAGGCTAAAAGAGAATAAGTGCTTGTACATTTATGTAACCTATATTGCAATGGCGTAGGTTTGCATAGGGACGGTAGGGACTTAACACTACCTACTTTTCAGTATGCTCAAATTGTCCCCACCAACTTTTAAAGAACCTTATATAATGAGTTCAGTTATACAAGTGACTCAGATTTTCTTCTCATTTGTTGTAAGGATAGAATCGATCCTACCATTATTAAGTGAATTATTTTCATTATGTTCATACTTACATTTATTCCTTTTCACATGCTGAATGTGCTGGTCCATTCCCCCCCCCCCCAAAACGCACATTTTTATTGCCCCCCCCCAAACACTCACATAACCCCGACAGAAATACATGTCAACATGCCGCCTCCTCCGCCCCCTTCGATGAGGAGGAATATTGGAAGTTTTTTGGGCCAGCAGCAGCCACTGTAAGCAGTGTTGTTAATAACGGCGTTACAATATAACGGCGTTACTAACGGCGTTATTTTTTTCAGTAGTGGGTAATCTAATTAATTACTTTTCTCATCTTGGCTACGCCGTTACCGTTACTGAGGACGGAAAGGCATGCGTTACTATGCGTTACTATATTGGTCGAAAAGTCTGAGGGAGACGGACTCACCGAGACGACAGAGCAGAGCAGGAGCGGGGAGGAGGCAAGAAAGTTATGACGCCAAGCAAACGCGATGCTAGGTAGCTCCAATAACACACGTTGTAGCCGATAGCCGACAAACTACGCCCGCTTGTTATGGTAGATATGGTATACATGGTAGATATCACATGTACTGTATATAGATATAACTAGATGCAAAATGACGGACATGGCTCTAAATGCGTTAGTAGACAGCCGCCATCTTAAAGCAGTAGGCTTTTTAGGACGGCTCTGTTGTAGAGAACCTTCCTAGCGAACCTAAGTAACTTTTTATCTAAAATACTTCTAAATCGGCAAAATCTTGACTTGAATCTATCTTTAAATGATGAAACAGTTTTAAAACTTTCATATGTTGAAAGTAGAGAGAAGGGAACTAATGCAATAATGGGAGCAATTTTAACAACTTTTAACAGGTGATTCAGGGTAAAGGGTAAATTAGGGTAAAGAATTGGGCTCGGGCCAATTGTACCAAAAACCTCCACAAAAAAACTTCACATAGTGTGGCCAGTGTTTTTTTTTTTTTTTTTTTTTTGGAGGAAAAATAAAAAAAAAGTAATTATCACCAATTACTTTGCCAAGTAACTAATTACTCTTACATTCAGGTAATTGAGTTACTAACGCAATTAGTTTTTGGGAGAAGTAATTTGTAACTATAATTAATTACTTTTTTTCAGTAAGATTAACAACACTGACTGTAAGTAATGTAAAAAAAAACGTCAATGTTGTGAAGATGGGGAACACGCCACTAATTCTGCTACTGAAAGTCCGACCTGCATCAGAGTAGCATAAAATTAAACTGTGTGAATTTGCTAACCAGCAAAACTCGAGTAGGAAGCTGCTTAGAGAGAAGTGTCCTCCTATAGGTTTTTTCTACTGTTAACGTTAATTAAACTGTGAGAAATATAGTGAACTCTGTTAGAAACTATAGAAACAGAAAAACATGAGGAAGAAGCTGCTTGGAGAGAGAGGTCCATAGTCTGTGGTTCACAGGACAAAGCTGACAGTTAAAAAACAAACAAAAAAAAACAACAAAAAAAAACACATGCTGCTGCTTTTCTTCTTGTAAACGACCTGGTTTAGAAGGAAAGAAGGCGAGAGCATGTTGTGACTTTACTCTTTTGAAACCAAATACCTGTTTAGTACATTTATCCATAATTAAAAAATATATATTTTCTACATTATTTATTTTAAAGAAATTTTATTTGCAACCTATGCAGACATTTTTTGAGATTGGGAGGAGAAGAAGAAGAAAGAGATAACCAATTAAGGCAATGTATTTCTCTTGTTGTGAAGGACAATGTACATTAGGCTAACATGTGGTTCCATGTATAGGTTAAGTGGTATTTCCCCGTATTTACGTAGGAAACACATCAGCATATTCATGAGAAATGTAGCCCGAACCCCCGTTCACCCAGTCTGTTTGGTATTATTAATGTCCTGTTGTTATAATGTATATATTGTCAACCCGTGTTATTTAAAAAATGTTACGCACGACTTCATGATGATAATGACGGGTCACAACCGTCATACACTGCGCCTCGCCTTTAAGTAGGGGGCCAGCCCACATCAAGAGAAGCTATTCTCATACACACGCACGCAGCAATCTAACGCCGGATTTAGGTTTAAAAAGTACGAAAGCTGTACCGCACATAAACAGGAAGGATCGTCCCAGCAATGATTTGTTCGAGGATTCAAGGTAATTATTATTTTTTTCGTACCATGCATGTATTTTGAAAGGTTGTGAATAGTGTTGTTAATAACGGCGTTAGAATATAACAGCGTTATTTTCTTCAGTAGTGAGCAATCTAATGAATTACTTTTCGTACTTTTCTCATCTTGGCTCATCTTTCTCTTACTGAGGCGGGAAAGGCGTGCGTTACTATGTTGGTTGACTGACACGAGAAAAGTCTGAGAAAGACGGACTCACGGAGACGAGAGAGCAGAGCAGGAGTGGGGAGGAGGCAAGGGAGTGTGACGCTGTTGCAAACGTGATGCTACTAAGCTAGGTGGCTCCAATAATACCTGACTGTAGCCGATAGCCTACAAACTACGCCCACATGATGCTACGGTAGATATCATATATATATACAGAACTAGATGCAAATGACAGACACGGCGGCATTAGCAACATGTATAATAAAGAATTAGATGCGTTAGTAAACAGCTGCCATCTTAAAGCAGTAGACTTTTCAGGTAGGCTCTGTTGTAGAGAACCTTCCTAGCAAACCTAAGTAACTTTTCATCTAAAATGCTCATAAATTGGCAAAACTTAAATCTATCTTTAAATGAGGAAACTTTTTTAAAACTTACACACGTCGAAAGTAGACAAAAGGGAACTAATGCAATAACGGGAGCAATTTTAACAACTTTAACGGTTGATTCACAACATTAAATGCACATAGCAAAGGTTACTATCTAGTTATCGCAATATCCGCAATACCCCTGTGTCTAGTTAAGTTAGACAGTGTAGTTAGTTTAGGGAAAAGAATTGGGCTGGGGCCAATTGTCCCAAAAACCCTTTAAACTTCACAATGTGTGACCTGGTTTTCTTTTCTTTTTTTTTTTGAGAAAAAAAACCCCATTGAAAATCATCACCAGTAACTTTGCCAAGTAACTAATTACTCTTATATTCAGGTAACTGAGTAACTAACGCAATTACTTTTGGGGACAGTAATTTGTAACTGTAATTAATTGCTTTTTAAAGTAAGATTAACAACACTGGTTGTGAATAAATCAATGGGAGAAATTAGCCGCTACAGCATTGGCGTCATAGTTCGCAATATTTACGTAAAATAACTGCTAACTGCCCGTTTTTTTGCTTTTAACCAAGAATCGAGACTGTTTTACGTCCATAGCTATAAAGAATTCAGGGATTTAAGCATTTATTCACAGGAATTTTAACGTAGAAAGCTCTTTGTGGTGACAAGGCGGCACCACAATGACTTAAAGACTAGCAGCACATTCAACATATTTATGTAAAATAAATGCTAACTGCCACTTCTTTTTTGCTTTTAACCAAGAATCGAGACTGTTTTACGTCCATATGTGTAAAAAATTTAGGGATTTAAGCATTCATTCACAAGAATTTCAACGTAAAAAGGTCTTTGTGGTGACAAGGTGGCGCCACAATGACTTAAAGACTAGCAGCACATTCGACATATTCACAGTTCGGAATATTTATGTAAAATAAATGCTACCTGCAGGATTTTTTTTCCTTTCAACCAAGGATCGAGACTGTTTTACATCCATATCTATAAAGAATTCAGGGATTTAAGCATTTATTCACAAGAATTTTCAACAGAAAAAGCTTTTTGTGGACATATGGCAGTCGCTAACTTCCTTACTGACTAGCCTTATAGTTCGCAATATTTACGTAAAATAAATGCTAATTGTCAGTTTTTTTTTTTTTTTTTTTTTTGTTGCTTTTAACCAAGAATCAAGACTGTTTTACGTGCATATCTATCAAGAATTCGGGGATTTAAGCATTTATTCAGAAGGATTTTCAACATAAAAAGCTCTTTGTCTATGTTTCCACTCTGTCAGCTTCGACGGAGATCGGCCCCCTATTAATCGGCCCCGTGGGCCGTTTCTTGCAATATCATTATCAAGTTTATGGGTATGCATTGACGCCACCATCTGATAGTGAAGTCTATGTGTTACGACTACCACAAACTATGATCCCAAGACACTTTAAAAATAAATGACTTGGCTGGTCCACTAATTTTACCGGACACCTAACTAGTTTATAAGGGATTAATTGCAATTTTTTAGTGTTTAAATGCAAAGTTAAGGTACTATGAGTAGCCCCCACCACTCTGAAAAGTATTCACACAAGCACGAGATGTACTGGCTGGTCCAAGAATAAAATAAGCTTATTCAGGTTATTAAGGTTTAATCAGATACTTACTATACATTGAAAGTTTGTATGAGTGTTCACACAGCACTAAAAATGTATGCTAGTGCTAACCTAATTTGAGACGTCCTGGCTGGCCCCTGAATATTTGTGATCAGAACTTTCTTACAGCATGACATCAACTGGCATACTAATCTATCATCACAATTAATTTGATGCTATCAGATTGTCGCATTTTGTTGCTGTAAATTAGTCATTAAAAGAAGGCCGCGAAGTATATTATGGGACATTATGATATTAGATACATCCCTAAGTGTGTTTTATGGGCTGCCGAGTTCCATGGAGATGATTCACAGTCAGAATGTCTTAGTTATATTTACACCTGGACAGTTTCCACTTTTTTGTCAGTGTGAAGCCAAAGTCAAAACTCTGGCAGAGACGGCAAATACCAAAGCAAAAAGCCATGAGGGATTTTCACTCGACACTCGGCCATGTTTTACGCTATGTGTTGATGGAAGCCACAGGTGATTGACAGCTCCGGTTGCAGGCTGTCATTCCCTCTGGCTGAAAACCAGTGGTTCTCAAACTGGTCTTCCTTGACTCACAAGGGTCCATGAGTAGTAAGTTTCAGGTCAGCAAAATGTAAGCATTATATTTTAAAAATGACATGCAGTGGTATGAACAAGTATCTGAACCTTTAGGAATTTCTCACATTTCTGCATAAAATTACCATCAAATGTGATCTAATCTTTCTCAAAATCACACAGATGAAAAAACAGTGTCTTTTTTAACTAAAACCACCCACACATTTATAGGTTTTCATATTTTAATGAGGATAGTATGCAAACAATGACAGAAGGGGGGAAAAATAAGAAAGTGAACCATCACATTTAATATTTTGTGAACCCCCCTTTGGCAGCAATAACTTCAACCGGACGATTCCTGTAGCTGCAGATCGGTCTGGCACATCAATCAGGACTAATTCTGGCCCATTCTTCTCTACAAAACTGCTGTAGTTCAGTCAGATTCCTGGGATGTCTGGCAAGAATCGCTGTCTTTGGTTCATGCCACAGCATCTCAATGGGATTCAGGTCTGGAATTTGACTTGGCCACTCCAGAACGTGTATTTTGTTGTTCTGAAACCATTCTGAAGTTGATTTACTTCTGTGTTTTGGGTCATTGTCTTTCTGCAGCCTCAGGTTTTCCTGCGAAACATCCTGATAAACTTTTGAATTCATTCTTCCATTAATGATAGCAAGCTGTCCAGGCCCTGAGGCAGCAAAACAGCCCCAAATCTTGATGCTCCCTCCACCATGCTTCACGGTGGGATGAGGTGTTGATGTTGGTGAACTGTTCCATTTTTCCACCACACATGACGTTGTGTGTTACTCCCAAACAATTAAACTTTGGTTCATCAGTCCACAAAATATTTTGCCAAAACTTCTGTTGAGTGTCCAAGTGCCATTCATATTAAATGAGCAACAATGTTTTTTTAGACAGCAGTGGCTTCCTCTGTGGAGTCTTCCCATGAACCCCATTCTTGGCCATTGTTTTACATACAGCTGATGTGTGCCAGTGATTTCTGTAAGTCTTTAGCGGACAATCTAGGGTTCTTTTTTTTTTTACCTCTCTGAGTATTCTGCGCTGAACATCATCTCTTGACATCATCTTTGTTGGAAGGCCACTCCTTGGGAGAGAATCAACAGTGCCAAACACTCTCCATTTGTAGACAACTTCCCTGACTGTCGATTGATGAACATCCAAAGATTTTGAGATGGTTTTGTATCCTTTCTCAGCTTTATACAAATCAACAATCCTTGATTGCAGGTCCTCACACAGCTCTTTTGACCGAGCCATGATGCACATCAGACAATGCATCTCATCAAGACAAATCTTACCAGGTGTGTGTTTTATAGTGGGCAGGAAGCTTTTAAACCACTTATCAGTGATTGAGCACACACCTGACTTAAATTGTTTGGTAAAAATGTGTTTCAATCGCTCTTTAAATCTCCTTAGGCAGAGGGTTAACTCCCCCCCCCTTCTGTCATTGTTTGCATGCTATCCTCATTAAAATATGAAAACATATAAATGGGTGGTTTTAGTTAAAGCAGATAGTTTTTTCATCTGTGTGATTTTGACAAAAATCAGATTACATTTGCTGTGATTTTATGCAAAACTGTGAGAAATTCCAAAATGTTCAGATATTTTTTACCACTGGACACTATGCAAGTCAAGGTTGGACTAACTTGACACAGCGCTTCAGTGTGCCCCCATCGCCAACATGTTCTGGAAGTTTGTTGCAGCCAGTGCAGAATTTGAAGGTCTCCTCCATCTTCTGGAACATCTCCTTGTAGTTACGAAAGGCGACTCCTTTGGTTTTCCCCTCCAGGGCAGCCCTAAGCGATCAATCGCCAACATTGTCATTGGAGAATTCTGGCATCTCACACGCATTAGTTGTAAAGTGTACCTGTACTGTTCAAAGTTGTTCAAGTTGAGCTTGTCTAAGATCACCTTAGAGAGACCCGGGACATTTGAATCCAGAGAGTAGAAGCCAGACTGGTCAGAAAAGACACTATCATTGCTTGGAGAATAGGATTGGGGGAGCGCTGGGATCTGGGATGCCATGTTTGTGTCCTTCCGTCTAAACGGGGAGACGGAAACATTTTTTTTGGCATTAATTTAAACTAAACTCAAAAAAGTTATTTTCTAGCTCATCTTTAAAATGAATTATCTAATAGCAGTTTAGAAATAGAGTAGTGTCACAGAGGCGCTATTTGGCCTCAGCGTTTGACCGTAAAACAGCCTTAAGTCTAATTAAGCTGCTCCATATCAACAAAGGAGCAGTCCTTGCACTACTTCACCCGAGAACTATCGCATTTTCAGGTGTCCAGCTGGAGATATGTCACAGTATGAGAGAAAAATATGAACAGTCATACCTCTTGGTGGCAGCCAAACAGCAACTTCCTCTGAAGAGCTTTCTTTCTCTTCTTTAGTTCAGGATTGCAGTGATTGACAGCTCCTCATGGAGGGTGTCATCCTCTAATGTACCCCGGGGGGGTGGAAATTGGGAGTGGAGACAGGAGAGGGAGAAGAGAGCGCAGGGATAGGACCCCCCCAAGCCACCCCTTAAAGCAGGGGTCGGGAACCTTTTAGGCTGAGAGAGCCATGAACACCTATTTTTAATTGTAATTCAGTGAGAGCCATACAATATGTTTACAACTAAAAATACAAGTAATGTGTGCATTTTAAAGTACAATAATTCTCTGAATTCTTTTTAATAAGATTGTTATACTGTTGCTAATCAATGATGAGTATTTCTTACCATTAATGCGACTTCTGGTGCTGCATGGTTTTGCTGATGGCTTTGTAGTCTGGTTTATACTTGGTGGTGTTAAGCTTCATGCAGGCGTTCAGAAACATACAGTGGGGCAAATAAGTATTTAGTCAACCACTAATTGTGCAAGTTTTCCCACTTGAAAATATTTAGAGAGGCATGTAATTGTCAACATGGGTAAACCTCAACCATGAGAGACAGAATGAGGAAAAAAAAAAACAGAAAATCACATTGTTTGATTTTTAAAGAATTTATTTGCAAATCATGGTGGAAAATAAGTATTTCGTCAATACCAAAAGTTCATCTCACTTTGTTATGTACCCTTTGTTGGCAATAACGGAGGCCAAACATTTTCTGTAACTCTTCACAAGTCCGTGTTGCCCAACGACAGCCCCAAAACATCACTGCTCTAGAGGAGATCTGCATGGAGGAATGGGCCAAAATACCAGCTACAGTGTGTGAAAAGCTTGTGAAGAGTTACAGAAAACGTTTGGCCTCCGTTATTGCCAACAAAGGGTACATAACAAAGTATTGAGATGAACTTTTGGTATTAACCAAATACTTATTTTCCACCATGATTCGCAAATAAATGATTTAAAAATCAAACAATGTGATTTTCTGTTTTTTTCCCACATTCTGTCTCTCATGGTTGAGGTTTAACCATGTTGACAATTACAGGCCTCTTTGAAATGTATCTATTCATTTATATTCTTTATTAGTTCAATACGGAACGCAACATCTAATTCCCAACTTCTGATTGTTCCTTATTTTGTGTTTTATTCCGTGTTTTCCAATATGCCCTGAATGAATACAATGTGTGTCTGTGGACCCCCTTATCAGATCTGACTCACTCTCTACCAGCCGGGACCACTGCTCAAGGTCTCAGCTCAAAGATGTTTTTGTATGGAAAAATACCCAGGTTTGTGAGATGATGAGTTTTTCGTTTCTTAGTAAGTTTCGTTTCACGGTGGGCTTCAGCACCGCCCTTTCAACAGTATAAATGTCCAGCCTCTATTGTACTTCTGGGTGATCACAGCTCCTGGCTGAATCACATCATTTTGTACCCTTGATATATCATGTTTATAAAGTCTTCGAAGCAGGCAATCTTTGGTTGGTCGTATTCATTTCTCTAATCGAGCTATCGAGGTAACACTTGTCTTGGAGTTCAAACTTGAGCTTCCCTGACAAAGATTTGTCTGCGAGCCAGATGCAGCCGTCAAAAGAGCCAGACCTGGCTCGCGAGCCATAGGTTCCTCACCCTGCCTTAAGGGAATAATAATCCATCCATTCATTTAAGAAAAACTCTGGTGCTTAATTTAAAAAAAGAACTTTTATTTGGTCCACTGGAACCTGAGATTGAAATATTAAAACATACATATTTATACACATATTCACAACCATATCCCCGAAAAAGGATCGATAAAGTATTATATCACATTTTTCAGCGTTAGGCTCCTGTTTGTTGTTTTGACTACAAGTTTAAAAGTTGATTCGTTTTTTCCCCCTCCCATAACATAGTTTTGTACATGTACAATTTCAGTAGCCGGGTGTTATCTCTAGCTGTAGCCTCCTTAAACTAGCAGCAGGGGGTGCCACTAAAACATGTTTAAAGAAGTGGGGAGGACTGAAGGACATCAGCAAGAGCCAAACTGACAATGAATGAGGCAGAAAACAAAAATGTAAATATAAAAGTGCACCTTGCCCCATTACATTCGTTCTCAGTGACAAATCATTTGACAACAAGCCTACAAATTGATCCAAATAAATTAAATTGCACAGCTGCTCAGTGCAAATATCGAAAATAGTGGTCATTGTACACGTGGATGTTTCTTTTGGGGTGACATATTTACAGCTGCTTAAAAATCACAAAAACATTTAACATAGTGTTATTAAAAATGAATTGATGACTGGGTTGAAAAAAATGTATTAGAAATATATATATATTTTTCCGTGTGTCATTTGCTTTACTATGAGCCACAGTCACAAGTACAGAGTTTTGGCTTTCAAGTATGTCAAAAATAGAAAATCTGAATGTGGTCATTTGACTGTACTGAAATAATCTCAACGACAGGGTGTCACGGTAAAAAGATAACTTCAAGTACTTTTATAATCTTGTGTGAAGCAACCATTTGGAAGAGTATTTTTTTTCTGTCCAATTTGCGCCAAAAAGCATTTGCGGCATTCCTAGGCATAGATCCTAAATGTTAAGTAGATTACACACAGATACAACCAGGACGGATTCAAGTCTTTTCCAACTTTTCAATCAAAGACCCCAAATTAAAAAAAAAAATCTGGTGCACTATAAAATGATCTTGAGCAATTCTACTGATCTTTAACGTATGCTTCATCTCTAACTGGTCAATTTAGCAGGATATCTACATCTCAGAGGTTTCGACACAATTCGTCATTTCACTCTTGGGCGCTTTCCGAGAGGGGCCCCGATTCTCACGCTTCAGTAAACAAAGACTGGAAAAGTAAACTTTACTAGCTTGCTTATCCCCAGACACTCCGGCGGCAGCTGTTTGGCTGCCCAAACAGCTGCTTAGGGACTTCCTTCAAACACTTAAAAACTGTTGAAATGAGTAAGTAATAGAAAAATTATCGGGGTGACCTTCGGAATGGAAGACGCGGCATGAATTCACTTGTTTCGCAACCAGACAGTTGGGAATTCAACTAACTGCTGAACAAGAAAGCAAACTGTTGCCTTCAGCGTTTCTGTTGCACCAAACTGGAGCAGACTGAATTCATTAAGGGAGGTAGAGACAAAAGTATTGGGACGGACCTCATATAAAGGATGACATGTTTTAACTGAATTTCTGAATGTCGCGGTAAATATTTGGAACCCATTTTTCGATTGTCAATTCATGTCTGTCTTGTTATTCTATGTGTACTATATTGTATATATTGGGAAAAGGAATACAATTTTTAAACTTAAACCGTGAACCGAAAAAGTCTGGGAATCCCTGCTCCTGTCTAAAAAGGTTAAAACAATAGGCATAACAGTGTTTGTGCCTACTTGAAAAGGGTAAAAGAAAAAATACCATACTTGTTTTTGACTTAATAAAAGCAGTTATAGTGCTACTGGCTATGGAGTCGTTGCATTTCTCGGATGAAAGACTTCAGTTGTTTGCTGTCAGCTATCTCTTAAGGGAATTATTCAGCTTTGATCATGCAGCTAAAATATGGTAGAATATAGTGAATCCCCACTAGGGAGAGCAAAAATGAATCAGCAACACGTGTAAAATGCTTGCAATTACTAATAAAGACCACAAGATGGCAACAAAGCACGATTTCCTCAATTAGACAAGCCCACAACCATTAAGTTCCTCCCATTAGCAATAATATTAACTCATTCACTGCCACTGATGGTGAAAGATGTCCAATCTATTTGATCTGGGAAGGCTATCAGCTCTCCCAGTCCAAATAGATTGGACATCTCTGGCTGTCAAGTAAATTTTCGACATATACAGAAAATCCGGAAATAGGCAAATTTGAAAATGCTTAAGCATGAATACAGATGGCCTTCACTGTATTCTATCATAAATGACACACCGTTGGTCCTGAGTTAGCGACGTGAACTTTTCTAAGACTTTAAAACATGCACCATGAACCTATGCGGATGAAACATGTAAGACTGATACTGTACCTGCATGGTGAAAATATTGTTGAAAAGGTAGGTTTGGCTCATTAAGTACCATATTGTAGATCGGGTGCGATACAGTAAGTGTCCCCCAGTCCTCTCCTTTTGCTTTACTGAGTGGGCGGAAAGTGAAGGGAAAAAGTCTTGTAAATGGCTCAGTAGTTACAGGACTGGGAATCCATATACAGCGCTTGTACCGAACACATTTTGACAATTCCATCTGCTCCGTGGGGCTTGAAACCTAACGAGTCCGCCCTCGTTCATCCTGAGGGGCCCAGAAGAAAGCTTCAGTGTTGATGAATACATTCAGATGCGCGTCATTCCACATCTTTGTACGTGTTTCTATCGCCGCATGTGCCGCTCGCCCAGCGTTCCAGTGGTCTGACCGTTCATTGGATAAGTGCGCCACGTTGGACGATGGTCATAGCGGCCTGGGCCGGTGCAGGCCGTCAATGTCCGGGATGAGCTGGGGACTGTGGGTGGCTTTGGTGGGCGTCCAGTCGCCAAGAGAGGCCTGCGTGGCTTTGCGGTGAGCCAGCCGGTGCGTGATGGAGAAACCAGCGTTTCCTTCCAGCTGGGAGAGTACCACCAACACCTGCCTGCAGGAGGAGACAGAGAATTTCCAACTTAATACGGGTTGGAAAGAACTTTAAATTTGTTTCTTTGCGTTTTGCTGTATTAGAAGATGGTATTCATAACAATTGCCCTTACTGGCTGTGTAAATTAGCACAGTTTCTTTCTCTCTGCCATCATTGGCAGCCCTCCAAGTCAAAATTGATTGGACATCTATTGCTGTCAAAGGCACTGAATTCTCTGCTAGCCCTTCCGGTCTGAATGTATTGCACATATATCACCGTCCATTGTTGCTAATGGGTTGAATCAGCACTGATGTTACGTTAATAATAAACCTTACTACACTGACCGAGAAGCCCATATTGTAATTTATCTTGCAGTTACAACTGGAAAAAAAAAAACAAGATTATAGACTTCATAACTGTATTGATGGGTCACATCCGTCAGCCACTGTGCAACACCTTCAAGTAAGGGGCTGTCCTACAGTCCGCTTCAGTTATTCACAGTCGGTCGTAGTTAGTCAACACAGGCAGGGATCCAACACCGGATTTAGGTTGAAAAAGGACGAAAGCAGTACCGCATACAAACAGGAAGGATTGTCTCAGGAGTGATTTGTTCGAGGATTCAAGGTAATTATGATTTTTTTTGTACCATGCATGCATTTTAAAACGTGAAAAAAAATCAAGGCGAGAAATTAGCCGCTATAGCAAATTTACGTAAAATAACTGCTAACTGCAGTTTTTTCGCTTTTAACAAAGAATCGAGACTGCTTTACGTCCATATATACAAAGAATTCAGGGATTTAAGCATTTATTAACAGGAATTTCAACGTAAAAAGCTCTTTGTTTACATATGGCGGACGCTAATTTCCTTACTGACTAGCCTCATAGTTCGCAATATTTAGGTAAAATAAATGCTACCTTCACATTTTTTTTTTTTTGCTTTTAACCAAGGATCCAGACTGTTTTACGTCCATATCTGTAAAGAATTCAGGGAGTTAAGCATTTATTCACAAGAATTTTCAACAGAAAAAGCTCTTAATTGACATATGGCGGCCGCTAATTTCCTTACTGACAAGCCTCATAGTTCGCAATATTTAGGTAAAATAAATGCTACCTTCACATTTTTTTTTTTTGCTTTTAACCAAGGATCCAGACTGTTTTACGTCCATATCTGTAAAGAATTCAGGGAGTTAAGCATTTATTCACAAGAATTTTCAACAGAAAAAGCTCTTAATTGACATACAGTATGGCGGCCACTAATTTCCTTACTGACTAGCCTCATAGTTTGCAATATTTAAGTAAAATAAATGTTAACTGCACGTTTTTTGTTGTTGTTTTTTTTGTTTTTTTTTTTTTGCTTTTAACCAAGAATTGAGACTGTTTTACGTCCATATCCATAAGGAATTCAGGGATTTAAGCATTATTCACAAGAATTTTCAAAGTTCGCAATATTTACGTAAAATAAATGCTAACTGCACAGTTTTTGTTGCTTTTAACCAAGGATCCACTGTTTTACCTCCATATCTGTAAAGAATTCAGGGATTTAAGCATTTATTCACAAGAATTTTCAACAGAAAAAGCTCTTTGTTGACATATGGCGGCCTTCAATTTCCTTACTGACTAGCTTCATAACTCGCAATATTTACATAAATAAATGCTAACTGCAATATTTTTTTTTTCTTTTTTCTTTCAACCAAGAATCGAGACTGTTTTATGTCCATATCTATATAAAATTCAGGGATTTAGGCATTTATTCACAAGAATTTTCAATGTAAAAAGCTCTTTGTCTGCGTTTCCACTCGGTCAGCTTTGACAGAGATCGGTGTCCCGTCAATACATTATGAAGTCTGGAGCTGAAATGAATACTCTAGCAACTCGAGTTTAAAAACTGAAAACCCTCGAGGAATCGTTTAATTTTGCCTGCTCTAAGCATCACTTTTTGCCCGGACTACTTTTAATGCGGGGCAATGCACAGACGTCACGTGCGGAGGGGAAGAAGCAATAATACCTGACTGCATCTGACAGCCGTTACAAAGTATGCCGAAATTGCTAAAAACTATGCTGCATGATGCTACGGTGATAGCATGTAGCGTCTGATGCGTCTCATAGATATCGCATGTACTTGTATATAAAACTAAATGCGAAATGACAGACTCGGCGGCGTTAGTAAACAGCCGCCATCTTAAAGCAAACTCAACATCCTATCAGGAAGTTTAGACTAACTTAAAACTTAAGTAGAACTTAAAAATAGCTTGACACGAATGTAAATTCAAATGAAACACGTGGGGAAAAACACCTAACTTTTAAGTGATGTGTGTTATCAGGCGTAATGACATTTTTAGGTAAGATTTTTTTTTTTTTTTAAATAAGATCTAGAAATTTTTTGAGAGTGAATTGTTTTTTTTTGTGCTCACATCTGATTTGCAATTGTTGGCTGTTTTCAGCAATGTACATCGAAAATAAAGACATTGATTGACTGAAAACTTTTATCCGATTAATCGATAGAATTTTCAGTCGAATACTCAATTACTAAAATATTCGATAGCTGCAGCCGTAATGAAGTCTATGAATTGATTTTAAAATAGTTTCTGGCAAGACTAATCATCAGCTAAATACTAACAATGCTTTTAAACAATAGTAGACTTTACAATAAAAGGATATACAACTGTGTTCTACTGAGCCTAGTTTATTTTGTACTGCAGATATTGTAAAATCGTCCAAACAATTAGTGAAGGAAGCGAAATGAGCGCTCTGACATGTCTTGTTTTTTCTCCTATCACAAATAAGAATTGTGTGTGAATTTTTGGGGAAAAAAATGTCACAAAATTTTACCATCATTACAATGTAAAATACGGTAGATTGTAGTGCATTACTGTCTTTGTTAAGATAGAATTTTGAAAACATACCTGAAAGTATGTGTGGGTAAGGATGTAGCACAATAATACTGATGAATAATGAAAAGAGCTTGGCCATCGCTTTCCTGATACGAGATAAGAACTATAACAGAGAAAAATCGGTGACATTTAACAGCTGCCTTTTAAATGGGTCATAACTCTCCTGGAGAACATGTCATATAACATGTGACTGTACTAGTGAATCATTTGCCGGTGTACAGCCTAAATTCAGAAGAGAATTAATAAAGTGCCGACCAGTTCCACTGTGCTTATTTTTGTCCTATAATAATGTGCCCTTCAAAAGTAGGGTTCTAACCGCAAAACATCTTTACCTCCGAAAATACTATTTAGATGTATTTGTATACCGATGTAAAGGTGGTACGCTGTCGATGGTCTTAAGGCTGCCACGTGTTGACACCACGTTGAAGCTGTCCGTGCAATCACAGGAGACGTGGAGGTAGTACTTGGGGTGACGGTTTTCAACCACCACGATTAGCCCCGCCCAGCCATGTGTCAAATAGTAGCACGTCATGCCTTCGCGGCCCTGACAACACAGAAACGGAGTCGAAAATTGCTCACTTGAAATGATATGAATAAACACTTTCAGGCATTTCATATCTAAATGAATACTCCATGGTTATTGTACAGCTTCTTTAATCCGGTCGGTCACAAATGCATCGTATTTAAAAGCGCAGGAGAAAAAGATATCCTACAGGTTTTACATACACCAACATCTTTTACTGATGTCCTAGAAAATCTATTTGAATACATCCAATTACTGACATGCATGCAGTGCCTGACAAACTCAAGAGAGCTTGGCCCACCTGCTGTGTCAAGAGATGAATGATCTAACAAAGAACATGGATTATTCTTTTTGAAGCGATGTCATTAAAAAGAAAAACATGTGACAATTCGAGCAAAAATAAAAGTGCTGCTCTTTCATACAGTTTCGCAACATGACATTATGAAGACTGAGACAACCACCTCATGTCTTTCTCCTTTGTTTTCCGTCAGTTGGATGATGGCATCAGCTAGTGTAGTGGCGGCTGCCTCAACTTGCTCAACCATCACCTGTCTGGAGCTGTAGATGGCAAGGATGTAGCCAGGGAAGTCCTGACTGGGCCGTCGCTGGGCTCCACTGGTTGGACTGGAGACTAGAGGAGTTCCAAAAAAATCGATTATTACATGCATCGCGAGTCGTCACATTATGATTCGAGATATCCAGGTGCTAAGCACCGCCCTCTGGCGGTCAGGAGGAATGAAATAGAAACAATGATTTTCCCTCATCACGAAATTCAAGACACGTCTGCTGCCCGGACACCTTTAACAGACACACGCACGCTATAATGGATGCTGGCTGTAACTGAGTGAGAGATTTACTCTTTTTCAAAAGACTGGAAAATACATTTGTGTATGAGACAGGCAGGCACAGCGCGCTTCTGTGCGCATTTATTTAGAGCAAGAGGGGAAGAGAGATAGTTCGTTGCTCCTCGTCTTTCAGATGTCCAGCTGTAGTTTGAAGTCATGTCAATTGAAAAATATCCTGAGTGTGTTGCTAAGACCCCTGTGCGTCTACAAGAGGTGAGTACACAAACCCTCTTGTACTGTTTAGCCTTTATTGTTGTTGTTTTTGAGGTGTTAATAGTTAAGCTATTAGCTAATTCGATAACGTGTATTTCATATGCAGAACGTGTAAAACCATGATTAAGTCCAGCGGTAACACTACAAACATGCGAAATAGTTCAAAAATCTGTGAAAACAAAGTACCGTATTGGCCCGAATATAAGACGGCCCTGATTATAAGACCACCCTCTTTTTCAAGACTCAAGTTTGAAAGAAGACTTTTTGAACACCAAATTAATTTTTATACAGAAAATAATTACAGTACATGTGAAACAAATAATTATAACAATATATTTGAGAGAAAAATCATATTATTTTTGCCTCATTCAAATCTTAATATCTGAACATTTGAATATGTAAACTAAAGTGCAATCACATTCGTAAATGAATGGCTTCTGGTTTTTGAAATGTAAACCCATTAGGACTGTTATACGATTAAAAATTTTAATCGAGTTCATCACAGCTTAAAAATTAATCAATCGTAATTAATCGCAATTCAAACCATCTCTAAAATATGCCATATTTTTCTGTAAATTATTGTTGGAATGGAAAGATAAGACACAAGACGGATATATACATACAACATATTGTACATAAGGACTGTACTTGTTTATCATAACAATGAATCCACAAGATGGCATTAACATTATTAACATTTTGTTAAAGGGATCCACGGATAGAAAGACTTGTAGTTCTTAAAAGATAACTTGTAGTTACAAGTTATAGTAATTTTATATTAAAACCCCTCTTCATTTTTCATTTTAATAAAATTTGTAAAATTTTCAATCAAAAGTAGAGTTACAGAATAACTATAATATAATAAGAATAAAACTAACAATAATAGGAATGGAGTGACCAAAGTGAGTAAGTTTTATGTGTATTTTGCATAGCTATTTTGATTTGGGATGCCAGTTCATTTTGCATTGTTGTTTAACTGTGTGAGAAAAGGGCCTCATTACTACAGACTGAAGTGCTTTTCTTTTTGTGAACATTATTATTTTTTTGAGAGATAGGAATATTATTTTGTGTTGTGCTTTCACTAAATGATACTTATGTTTGTTGTGAAGGAGTTGCCGAAGCTTATGCCAATAAACGGTGCGGTCCAATGAACGCCTGTGTCCATAAAATATATATCTCTGTATATATCTTACCCAAAATACAACAAGAGACACATAATTGCCACTAAAACAAAGAAAACTTACAGAAATATGTGTGGAGCACAAATAGCACAATGCAACAGCATAAACGTCTCACAACTACTAATTCTCCCACTATTAGAAGGAATAACATTAGTATGGCACGGCGCTGCCCCCAAGCGGCCAGTGGCATTCTCTTCACTCAATGTGCATAAACAGTGTCCTTGTAATCTGTTTGAGGCAATGCGTGACCGGGTCATTCAGTGCATGCGTTAATTGCGTCAAATATTTTAACGTGATTAATTTTAAAAAATTAATTACCGCCCGTTAACATAATTAATTTGACAGGCCTAAAACCAATCTATTGTGATAAAACAACAAAATTGCAATAACTGCATTAACCATCAAAGTGAAGTCTAACTAACTGTAGTCTTGAAACAAATCTGAATAAAGAAAAACATTGCAATAAAATAATGCAAACTGGTTAAACTTGAGAGTAGCGGAAATCTGTCATGACAGAACATCGCTTCAATGATATCTGGCGCCATCTAGCATCGTGAATGGGTATAACATCTAGACAGCGAATATAAGACGACCCCCGCTTTTTCAGTCTTATTTGAATGCAAAAAAACACCATCTTATATTCGGGCCAATATGGTATATTGGTTAAAAGAAGGCTTATTTTTAAAGACACTTTGTTTCCAGAAAATGTGGAATTCATTCCACCTGTGTAAATTTTATTGTATTGTCGAGTGAAATAAGTACTCCTTTTAAAATGGTTAATGTTTTTGCACTTTCTAGTAAAAATAAATACATAAAAAAGCAGCTTAAGGGCAGGTTTTTGTTGTATAGGCATGTTTCCATCGTTCCTGTTGAATCATCAGGGTATTTTAAATAAATAATGGACAAAAAATTGTTTGTCTACTATATTAATTAGTAATGTACAATGCATCGATAATCGTGATAACCGTGATCATCGTCAATACCGTGATCATTGTCCAAGAAATCGAATCGTAGCCCCCTGAATCGTCATCGAATTGAATCGTGGGGTGCCTAAGATGGCACACCCCTACTGGAGACTGGGAGGAGAAAGACGGCGATATGAAAACTGAGAAAATTGCTCTGATGGAACAGATTTGCAAGCCATAAAAATTTATACAAGTAAATTTAATGACTCAAGCTCTAGCTTTGTGATAAAATATGCAAAAAGTATACCATTAGATTGGCTGCCTATTGTAGAAAACAATAACTGCACACTTACTGGGTGTAGGTGGTCCTCCTGATCCGCTCACGTTCATCTGCCAGTGGTTAAAAGCGCAACACACCACGGCGTACTCCCCGGGCTCCAGCATCACATCGCAGCCAACGAACTTCTTCACCGCTCGCTTGCTGTGCGCCAACAGACGGCCTAAGGTCAGCTTGTTGCTACTCCCGAAGGAGGCCCGGAAAACCATGATGCACAAGTCCAGAAGGTGGCTGTCGGCTGTGTCTGAGCGTCTGATGAATGAGGAGGTCAAACAAAAGGTGAGCAGGAGTGAAGAAAAAACATACTTCTTTTCACCTTTAATTTAAAGTAGATGTCTAAAACAAGTGTCTTGGTCATGGAGGTTGAGAAGAAGCCTGAGGCAGGAAAGTCAAAACTTTTCTGCGTACAAAATTGGCTTTTTGAAAATGGAAAACTAAGTCTAAAATTTTATTATTGTTTATTCCAAATTATTGTAAAGCTGTCCTGACTACGTTCACAACGTAAATGCGTCAACGAGCACAATATCCCGTCGACGGTTAAAGGAGAATTAACAAAATAGTGTAACGTCGACAAAGAGTCGCGCGCTTAGTCAGGTTTGCAATTCTTTATTTTTTTGAACTTGTGGGAACAACACAACTTCTGTCTGCCGCAGCCGATGCAAACACAACAACTACCAGCTACAACAGAAAGACGTCACCTGCCTAAAACTTATGCACAGTACTGTATATTTTTATTATATTATGTATATACAGGATATACTGTATGTATATATTTTCCCCAAGTGGAAGCTTCCATGATCCTAATAAATTTAATAATTAAAAAAATATATATACAGTACTGTGCAAAAGTTTTAGGCAGGTGTCCTGCCTAAAACTTTTGCACAGTACTGTATATATACGTGGAGAGTTGAGAATGGCGGACACCCGGGATGCAAGGCCAAAGCATGAATTTGTTTTAACGACACAAAGGAGGGTGTCACTGTCGTGTGGAGTCTCTGCAATGCCGAGCTTGCATACCACGGCAGCAAGTCGGCAATAAATGAACACCTGAAGCGCCGTCACCAATGTTGTTAATCTTACTTTAAAAAAGTAATTAATTACAGTTACAAATGACTTCTTCCAAAAAGTCATTGCGTTAGTAACTTAGTTACCTGAATGTAAGAGTAAGTAGTTACTTGGCAAAATAACTAGTGATAATTTTAATGCTTTTTTTTTTTTCCCTCAAAAAAAAAAAAACAAAAAAAAAAACATAGGTCACACTATGTGAAGTTTAAAAGGTTTTTGGGATAACTGGCCCTAGCCCAATTCTTTACTCTAATTTACCCTTTACCCTGAATCAACCGTTAAAGTTGTTAAAATTGCTCCCGTTATTGCATTAGTTCTCTTCCGTCTACTTTTGACATGTGCAAGTTTTAAAACTGTTTCATAATTTAACGATAGATTCAAGTCAAGATTTTGCCGATTTAGGAGTATTTTAGATAAAAAGTTATTCAGGTTCGCTAGGAAGGGTCTCTACAACAGAGCCTTCCTAAGAAGTCTACTGCTTTAAGATGGCGGCTGTTTACTAACGCATCTAGTTCCTATACTGTACATGTTGCTAATAATATGTGATATCTACCATGTTTACCATATCAACCATATTATGTGGGAGTAGTTTGTAGACGATCGGCTACAGTCAGGTATTATCGGAGTCACCTAGCATGGCGTTTGCTCGGCGTCACAACTTTTTTGGCTCCTTCTCACTCTTGCTCTGCTCTGTCGTCTCGGTGAGTCAGTCTCCCTCAGAATTTTCTCGCGTCATTCAACCAATATAGTAACACATAGTAACGCACGTCTTTCCTTCCTCAGTAACGGTAACGGCGTTGCCAAGATGAGAAAAGTAATTAATTAGATTACTCACTACTGAAAAAAAATAACGCCGTTAGTAACGCCGTTATTAACAACACTGGCCGTCACACAGGTATAATTTTGGAATACGACAGGAGACAACAAGATGGCCGATCGTAAGGCCATATAACGACATTTTTTCATTGAAGTTGACTTTATGTGCCTCGTACGACGGAGTACTAGGGGCTAATGTCGGGCTAATGTAGCTGAATAAGCAGCTACGTACTTTCCTTATTTTGCTTCAGCTACATTCAATTATAATCAATACAAGAATTTATACTAATGCTTCGTTGTAGCTCCCAGCGAAGGTACATGTATGTAAAGTGTGTAGTGGCTCACAGCTACTGTACATTACCAATACGTAATATTGAAACTGTTTTTCTCAAAGCAATAGTACAACTTTAAATTTGTAGTCCTTAATTCTTTATTAATTCATTTATTTGGCCCTAATACTCTGTCGTACGTCACTCCAGTGATACGTGACATTTATCTATCTACTCTGCTGGTGCTCACTCTTAGAAAAATATAGACATGCCACAAAAAAAAAATAAAAAAAATAAAATAAAATAAAAAATTTTAATTATAAGTTAGGAAAAAATTTTAGACTAGTCGACTAATCGTTTAAAAAATCTGCAGACTATTCGAGAGAAAAGTAATCATTTGGGACAGCCCTAAATTTTTGTTTTGTGAACATTTCAACAGTTTGGTTGAGAAACGTGAATCAATAACCGCACATTTACCATATTTTTCGGACTATAGGTCGCAGTTTTTTTTCCTAGTTTGGCTGGGGGTGCGACTTATACTCTGGAGCTGGTTATGTGTGAAATTATTAACACATTATTATATCATTTCACATGTTATTTTGATGTTCTGGAGTGACTGATGGTTTGGTAAACTTGTTAGCATGTTTTTTATGCTATAGTTATCCGAATAACTTTTAATAGCTATGTTACGTTAACATACTGGTCACGTTCGCATTTCGTTGTTCATCATGTAGCATTATCATATCTGTTCTATGTGTTGGATTTTATCATATAAATTTCCCCCAAAATGCGACTTATACTCCGGTGCTACTTATACAGTGGGGAGAACAAGTATTTGATACACAGTCAATGGGAAAACCCATTGGCAGTGTATCAAATACTTGTTCTCCCCACTGTATATGTTTTTTCCTCTTCGTTGGGCATTTTATGGCTGTTGCGACTTATACTCAGGTGCGACTTATAGTCCGAAAAATACGGTACCTGCTTCCCTCCTGGAAAAGAGCAAACTCCAGCGCAGTCCTTTCCAGTACAGTGAGGGACATGACAGTCACCGGCCCGCTGGCCTTGCTCGGGAAGCATCCCTGGAGTCGCACCTCCTGCCAGTCAGAGTGGATTTTACAGATATCCACCGAATCAAAGTACCTGAAGGAGAAGAGCAGAGAGGAGACATTGTATCCCGTATCGAGGCATCAAGACTGATTGTGTTGTCTTTCATCACTCCTTTTTTTTCCTTTTAAACCAGGCAGTCACAAGGCTCCTGGTTTCATTGCAAAGGCGAGAGATTACGTGTCTGAGAGAAATCAGGCAAAAAGACAGATGGGGTCCTCTGGGCCAAACACATTTTTCAGGTGGAGTTGTTCAAAGAGGACAGCTGCCTCGGCCCTCCCGGACTTATTGCAACTACTATTTTTCTGGACAGGAGGCACATGAATAACAGACTCAAACACACACTGGCCTCAGTTGACGCAGTGCAGTTCTACTCTACAGCAAAATAAAACAACAGTGAACCAATTCTTCTGTCAAATTACAATCTTTGACAATTACGTTGATTTGTGCTACCCATCCCTTGTCTCATTTCATCCTTTATTAGTGTGTATAAAGAGAATAGCAATATAATGGCTAATTTAACTCAATGGCAGCCAAAATTGCTGGGGCTGAGGAAAGATGTGTCTATATTTTTTTAAGCTATTAGTTAAGAAATAGCCCTAAATCGGTAAAAACATTATATAAAACAGACACAAGTACCGTCATTTTCGGACTATAAGCCGCACCTGTCCTCACTGTATTATGGGATATATACAACAAAAGATATAAACTGGCAACCATTTTTTTTTTGACAGCAGCATTATAGGATGTCAAAGACCAAATGAACCACCATGATACATTGAACCAATTTGCTGCACAGCTTCATTGCTTCAAGAAGCTTCATTTGGCAAATCACTGCTCCCTTGGAGGAGACAGTCAACCTCTGCTGCCAACTGCTGTAAACACTGTAGCCATCCAACCGCTGAAAACGCTGTAATGCATGCCTCCGAGCATGCATGACAGCGCTACAAATGTAAATAACAATCAAAACTCATGTTTTGTGTTAATTATTGCTTCGGTTGCTGTTCTACTTGTTTCATTAATTGCTAGAATATGGTATTTTTTTACACTTTATTTGACAGTGGCGCCATAAGACTGTCATAAGATCATACTAACAATGACATGACATTGCCATGCACATTAATGAATGCTTATGACAGATGTCATTTTGTCTCATCTGTCAAATTATCTCACTTTTGAATAGATGTAAAAGACATAAATGGAGTTAGTGACATAATTTGCCAGATGACACTCAATGACAGCCGTCATAAGAATTCATTAATGCCCATGACAGTGTCATGTGGTAATTATGATGGTCTTATTGCAGTCTTATGACGCTGCTGTCAAAGTGTTACATATTAACCCAAATAAATCAACAAACAAGCCACACTGGACTACAGACTGCAGGATTAAAAATGAGGGAAAAAAGTAGCGGCTGAAAATTACGGTAAATATGAAAGCCTTCTACTGCTGAAATGGATACATAAATCAACAGATTCATAGTTGGATGTACATGACTAGTGTAATTAGCGTTTCAAAGTAATGATGTTTTTTTTTCTTTTTCAGAAGCTTAAAAAACAATAATTGCTAGTTATGGTAATTGTTTACACTTTATTTGACAGTGGCGCCATAAGACTGCCATGAGCATTAATGACTGTTTATGACAGATGTCATTTTGCGTCATCGGCAAATGATCTCACTTTTGAATGGATGTAAAAGATCCGAGCTGGACATAAATGGAGTTAGTGACATAATTTGCTGGATGATCTGCCATAAGCATTCATAATGCCCATGATAGTGTCATGTCATAATTATGACGGTCTTATGGCAGTCTTATGATGCCACTGTCAATGCCACACCCAAATAAATCAACAAATAAGCCGCACTGGACTATAAGCCACAGGATTCAAAATGAGGACAAAAAGTAGTGGCTTATAGTCCGAAAATTACGGTAATCCTGTCTTTCTTGACCATCAGATGTTTGCATCGATATGGGAATCAACTGGTCCCCAGTGATTGAAAACATGACTTTATTTTAGACCAGTGATTCCTAGATTCTCCAAAATATGAATGTAGGCCTTTAACTTTGTCCAGTGGTTTGACTGGTTATTTATCATTATGCAATGTGATTGGATAGAATCAGCTGGGATAGGGCCCAGCTAAACCACAAAACCAGTACACTACAAAGGGAAATATAGATTTCACAATGCTAATGAAACTGTTCTTGTAACAACTTGTGTTATTAAAAAACAACAACAACAAAACAAGAGTAGCTATAAACAAAACAACCTAGTCTGACACTTCTGGAATCAAGCCATTTTGTGCATGTTAACACAAGCGTGTTGTTCAATTTGATGCCAAAACCAGATGGTGAGTAAAATCCACAGAGGCATGAGATTACTAAACGCTCTGTCACATGACGCGTGTCCATCACCGTGGACTCAGATGACATTTAGAGAGTCCCTTGCCACGATTCTCCTCAAACAAAAGCATTGACATTTGAAAGTGCTTGTGTCGAGTACGTCTTTTCCTCAGATGAACCATCCCCAGCTGGAAATTCATGCATTTTACATTTGTGAACAGCTGCATGTCTGGAATAAAGACAAAGTGTGTGTTTGGCAGTCTTTCCGCCACCGCGACTAGCATCAAAATATCAGCACAACTGTCGCACTGCTGAGCGCGGTGATTGACTGTGGTGCGGAGCGCAAACACCACAGCATGAGGCCATGATAACTTGAGTGCTGACAAATATCCTGTTATGAGACGATGGTCCATGAGCTGCAATAACTCCTAGGGGCCACTAGGAGGGGTAGCGGGAAACCAAAAGTGATTGAAGGCTAGTTTGGGGAAAGATGGAATTGCAGAAGCAGAACTGCACTCAGTGGAGTATAGACCTCTGCCAAGGTTCAGCAATCAGAACAAACTGTACACCTATACATCAGCACAATAAATTTCAGATTACACTTCACCATTATGGTCCAATTCATGCTCTTATCAGTGAACTCACACTCTGTGCTTGACTCATTCACTGCCAGCAGTATTTAGAACAGCCAACCTCTTACTGCCTTTCATTTAACCAGAAGACCCACAGAACAATGTGTTCGATGATTATATAAACCAAAACTATCAAATAAAAGAATAGATGACCTTCTGTCACCAGGAAAAAAAAAAAAAAAAAGATTCTACTTTTAAGTATCCTTTCAAAAGCCACCACTTACTTGATGAAGTCTGTATACTCCATCCAGAAGACACCCTCACCGCTCCCATGAGGCATCAGCTCATGACGCAGATTCTGGGGCCAGTCCGTCCACTCGTCTGACCAGCTTCCATTCCACGAGAATCGACCCCATGGGTTACGGAGTCGCAACAACCTGGAAAGCAGCAAAAAAATCCAGATCGACATTTTTAGTTTAAAAAAAATATGGGGTTCGACCGGTGCTTGTTTTAAAAAGTTGGAGCACAACTGGTCTAATGTTTTATCAAAATTATCACACATTATAATTGATATATAATTATGACAGTTAGGCATGTGCCGGTATGAGATTCTGACAGTATGATAACCTTAAGCAAAAATATGACTGTTTCATGGTATTGCAGTTACAGCTCTAAAATGTGTTACTTTGAGATACCTGGGTTAAAAAAAACAACAACAACAACCTTTTTTTCCTTTGAACAGGATTTTTATTTTTCAAAATAAAGTTGTGGTCAAAAGTTTACATACACTTGTGAAGAACATAATGTCATGGCTCTCTTGAGTTTCCAGTTATTTCTACAACTCTGATTTTTCTCCGATAGAGTGATTGGAACAGATACTTCTTTGTCACAAAAAACATTCATGAAGTTTGGTTCTTTTATGACTTTATTATGGGTTAACAGAAAAAGTGATCAAATCTGCTGGGTCAAAAATATACATACAGCAACACGAATTAGCAATTTCTTGTGAGTGATTATTGACTTGAACAATCATTGACTTGAACAAGTCAGGAAAGTCACTTGGAGCCCTTTCAAAGCATCTGCAGGTCCCAAGAGCAACAGTGCAAACAATTGTTTGTAAGTATAAAGTGCATGGCACTGTTTTGTCACTGCCACGATCAGGAAGAAAACGCAAGCTATCACCTGCTGCTGAGAGAAAATTGGTCAGGAGGGTCAACCTTCAATTCAACCGAGAATCACCAAAAAGCAGATCTGCCAAGAATTTGAAGCTGCTGGAACACAGGTGTCAGTGTCCACAGTCAAGCGTGTTTTGCATCTCCATGGACTGAGAGGCTGCCGTGCAAGAAGGAAGCCCTTGCTCCAAAAGCGGCACCTTATGGCTCGACTGAAGTTTGCTGCTGATCACATGGACAAAGATAAGACCTTCTGGAGGAAAGTTCTGTGGTCAGACGAAACAAAAATCGAGCTGTTTGGCCACAATGCCCAGCAATATGTTTGGAGGAGAAAAGGTGAGGCCTTTAACCCCAAGCACACCATGCCTACCGTCAAGCACAGTGGTGGTAGTATTAAGCTGTGGGGCTGTTTTGCTGCCAATGGAACTGGTGCTTAACACAGAGTAAATGGGATAATGAAGAAGGAGGATTACCTTCAAATTCTTCAAGATAACCTAACGTCATCAGCCCGAAGATTGGGTCTTGGGCGCAGTTGGGTGTTCCAACAGGACAATGACCCCAAACACACATCAAAAGTGGTAATGGAATGGCTAAATCAGGCTAGAATTAAGGTTAAGTCCAGACTTAAACCCCACTGAGAACTTGTGGACAATGCTGAAGAAACAAGTCCATGTCAGAAAGCCATCAAATTTAACTGAACTGCACCAATTCTGTCAAGAGGAGTGGTCAAAGATTCAACAAGAAGCTTGCCAGAAGCTTGTGGATGGCTACCAAAAGTGCCTAATTGAAGTGAAAATGGCCAAGGGACATGTTACCAAATATTAGCGCTGCTGTATGTATATTTTTGACCCAGCAGATTTGATCACTTTTTTCTGTTCACCCATAATAAAGTCATAAAAGAACCAAACTTCATGAATGTTTTTTGTGACAAAGAAGTATCTGTTCCAATCACTATCAGAGAAAAATCAGAGTTGTAGAAATACCTGGAAATTCAAGAGGCATGACATTATGTTCTTCACAAGTGTATGTAAACTTTTGACTACAACTGTATATTAGCAAATTGGAACATAAGTATAATGTTAAGTTAAAATAAATTTTAAAAATAACAAAAAAAAAAAACAAATTATCTAAAAATTAAATAAATGCAGTCTTTTAGGTGAGCGAAAACCCACAGCCACAGCTTAACATTATCATCATCAGAACAAAAATAATTGAATTACTTTATTTTCCATAAAAAGCACATGTGTATGACTCGTATCATGTTTACATTATGCACACACTCTCTTTTTCAACACAGACAGTTGACAGAGGGGAAAAAAAAACATGTTTTACCACCACTAAACACGCTGGAGTCAACCGTCGTAGCTGATGGTAAACGTTCATGATTGTGTTTACTAACCTTTAATTTTGAATATAAATCACAAAAGCAAAATCATATTTGAGGTACTGCCTCCTCAGCAGCCACCTTAGGAAAACGTGTTTTACATGATGGTTGGCCCTCCTTTTCTAAGCCGCGATCGTTTGTAACTTTTCCGTCGCCGAAGTATTCCCATACCAGCGATTTCATTTTCTTCGATGGGGGAAAAATTTCAGGAGTTTCACCTCCTCGAGCTATCGTGTAGCACAGCTGACTCACTGACACTGAGCAACAACCATTGGGGGAGGGTTGAGCCTTGCAGCTGCAAGCGAGGGATTCCGCCATGTATTTTTGGGACATAAAAAAAATAGCCAATTCCTTAGGGACTGTATGACGGAAATTTTTTTGGGTTTTGAAACCGTGACGTTTTCATACCAAGGTATACCTTGAAACCAGTTATCGGCACTTGCCTAATGACAGGTCAGCACAGTAAACTATTTCATTCACATGATACTTACGCATGACCAAGAAAAACATCACATGAAACAATGTAACCACATAAGAACAGCACAAATTAACAATTTGCACGCACACACAATGTCTGTGACAGTTTTTTTGTTGTTGTTGTTTTTAAGTTTAGGTCAACCTCCCACAGTCAAGTGCATGATTGATGATTTTATCTAGCTATTTATAGCTTTACTAGCAACAATGAATAAATCTCCAAAATATATTGAAAAAACACACTGGATGTCTCCTACTCACCCTGAAATCTGCGGGTGAGCAGCCACTACAAAATCTGCTTTTCATGTCCCATGGCTTTGCGCAGAATAGGTTTTCGTGCCATTTTGGATCAAGTGCTGCCACTCCACTTGCTTTATGGCAGGAAATTAAAGTGTGTGCCTCTTGAGACATGATATCTAAGACTTTTTTTTTTTTTTTTTTTTAAAGCTACTCTCGACTTACTCTCACAGGTAGAATAAGCCGGCATTGTATTTTATCGGCGTGACCCACTCCCAACCCCCACCCATCATGGCATCAAAGGGACCACAGTGCAGTAAAGGCGCACCTGCTCTCCATTTGTATCGAGCCCCTCAATCGTTTACACTAGAACAGCATATTCACAGAAAAGATCTGTTTGATGATCCATTAAAAAAAAAAAAAACTAGATATTATTATAAATAATTCATATATTATGTACTTTAAATGTAGGCCAAGACAAGATTAAAGACTTTTAATGCTCAAAATTACTTTAAGAATTTGTACAAAGCAAATATGCGCAAAACCTACTGGATGATTCATTGGTGTCTTTTTTTTAAGTTTGCACATTGAATAGAGGTGCTTTTGACAGGAACGAGTACACTTACAAAAGGGGGAGAATTTAAAATGCATAAGTGAGATCCACTTCAACTTGAAGGAACCTTTTGTTCACAAGATCAGAAAGCTTACTTCAAGGGCAAGAAAATACACAAACCTCCTAAACAAGAGCTGTATCAAACATTGTATCTTGTAAAAAGTTAATGATGCTTCGTTTTGAAAGTTTATTTTAGTAGCGTTTGAACTGCTGTACTGCTGTAAAAACATTAATGCTGAAACTAGCAAGATTTCACTTGTTGCCGTTCTTGTATTAACTTGTGTTATGTTAATTTTCAACGTTTAACTCATTAATTTCTGAATTTTGCCAGTCGTTTTCGTCAGAATATTGTGTTCTGTTTAGGGTTGGGTATCGAGCATCGATGGAATCCGGTTCTAACACTCCGATGCTCCAGGAACCGTTCGAATTTTAAAATTTAGACTCCATGTTTCGATGCCCTGACCACCGAGCGAAAAAAATTGCCACGAAGAAGAAGCCACAAGAAGCGCGTGTTTGTGCATTGCAACCTGATTGTTGTAATCAGGACAACAATGGACATGGTGCGGCAGCGCTCAAACGTTTGGCTCAACTTTACAAAAAAAAAGACCAGTCTGCTCAGTGCAACATTTGCAACACAACTATATCATACAAAGGTGGCTGCACGACCAATATGATTAAACACTGTTTCATAGAATACAAGATCCAAATGCCAAGTGCATAGCTGAGTGATGCGTATTTGACACGTTGCGCCGGCGTTCTGACAAATTAAGTACCCCGCGAATGCAGCAGTTTCAAAGTAAACACTACGAACTTTCTTTGAAGAAAGCAATATTTAATTACGTTTGATCATGGACGGACATGTACAAAAGTTCTCCTCTGACAAATCCTGCCATGTTAGCTGTACACCATTCTCTCACTGTTAACGTCTTCGCCGTGTCGTTAAGCATTAATTTACGCCATATTCGTGTTGCACATGTATGTTTATGGTGTAACTTGTTTATTTAGCACCTTTGTATATAGAACTAGATGCTAAATGACTGACTCGGCGGTGTTAGCACATGTATAGAGAACTAAATGCGAAATGCAGACTCGCCGGTGTTAGTAAACGGCCGCCATCTTAAAGCAGTAGACTTCTCAGTCTATATAGCCTATATAAGTAGCTAATTACTTTACATAGCGCATTGTCACCCCCGTTCAAAAATCAACAGTATTAAAAGATCAAATTATAATCAGTAGAGGAATTTATAATAATGCTTCGTCGTAGCTGCCAGCTAAGGTACATGTATGGCAAAAGAATATGTGTAAATGTTTTCTCCGTGAGCTTTCGAAAAATAAACATCTTTGTGAAAGTGGACTCCTGTGGAAAGAAACATCACATTCAAGTTTAAAACTGATATTTATATACAAGTTCAAAATACCCCTGTGAGAAGTTCATATAATTTAAAAAAATCATCGAGAAGTTAAGACATTAATATAAACTATGCAATTTTTTTTTTACCCTGCCCCCCCCCCCCTTTTTTTTGACCCTGCGTCTTAAAAGAATCGGAATTGAAACGTGGAATCGGAATCGCTCAATTTCAAAGGATGCCCAACACTAGTTCTGTTGCAATACAGGCGCCGAACCTTGCAAAAGAACACTTTCCTTTTTCACTAGAAAAACAAGTTTATATCTCGGTTTTCCAAATCTTAAGCGAACAGCAAAAAGAAACTTGTTTTGATGAAAATGTTTTGTAACACCAAAAGAAACATGTCAACACAGGACAGAGAAATAGCTTTTAATGACATGTAAAAGAGTGATTTATGGTTATAGTAACTGTTAAATGCACCCTGAGCAAATGAATGTCAGTGGCTTTCTGTAAATATTTGTCATCGACTTCTTAAACTCAGTCATCCAACACTTTCTACTATCTTCTGCAACCAGACAATGGGACGTACTCCACAGGTAGCGGACCTGCCAACCCCTCACTCAAAGCACAGGGCTGTTTAATCACCTCATTTTTAAGAGGAGATCATTAACATTCAACCACATAAGTGCAATTTAATACACATTTTAGCCAGACCTTTTAAATCTTCTAACTTGTAATGTACTTTTAAGATCTGTTTACATGTAGGACCTCGTAACATTTGTAATTATGCAATAGGCCTTTAGGTCAGGTGATCAAATCGCAATGTTGATGCTTTACTATATTTTTAAAACAGTGTTCAAAATTTTGGGCAACTGATCGGGAATAGCAAACCTGCCCCAGACGTGATGATCAACGTGATGATTAAGTCCTGCATGAATGGAGTAGGCTTAGTCAAAATATAGGAATAGGAATCCAGTAATAATTATATGATCCACCAATGCATTAAATATGCCGCGCACCCTCCACCCTTAACTCTAACGTCTGGTGATGAACCTGTCTGCAACGCACAGTCTCTAATGTACAATATCATAGATAAACCTGTCCTCACATTCAGAGTGAAGCAACATCGCCATCTACAGGAATCTGTTAGACAATACAGTATTTTACAAACACGAATTTCACAGACAAGCAGGGCGAGACCCTTTTTTCACGCCTACCCTATTTACTTAATGGTCATTCTTAGAGGTGGGAATCTTTTGGCACTTAATGATTCGATTACGATTATGATTCAGAGGTTTCGATTTGATTATAAATCGATTATTGATGTTACCACCCCCCTCCCCCGCGCTTTTAATGTTTTGTACATTAGTTTCAAAATTGTTCAAAAGTCCTCTCGGGCTAAATCAAACTAATATTTTAGTATCATGTTAACAGTTTAAAACAGTAAATAAAACACTCAAGTCCCATTCTGTATCAGCAGCTATTCAATTAATTTACGGTATGATGTAAATCAACCTTTAAAGTTGTTAAAATTCTTCCGTTATTCCATAATTTCCCTTCTGTCTACGATGACATGTCAAAGTTTTAAAACTGTTTCATCATTTAAAGATGGATTCAAGTTAAGATTTTGCCGATTTAGGAGTATTTTAGATAAAAAGTTAATTAGGTTCGTTACAACAGAGCCTTCTAGAGAAGTCTACTGCTTTAAGATGGCGGCTGTTAACAACGCGGCAACTACTAAACGGCAAGTCTGTCATTTTGCATCTAGTTCTACATATATGTGATATCTACTATAGCCGTATGTGGCCGTATGTTTGTAGCAACTAGCAACTGAGCGTTGTTTGAAGCAGCTGTCGGGCGCAGTCAGGTATTGTTTTTTTTTTTTTTTATCTAGCGGCAGGAGTTGAACATGATATTTACTCTCGGTCGGTTCCTCATTGCGTTCCGAAGACTTCGCTGACTGTGTTTTAGGGCTGCTTTACCTGGTATAATTCAAAAATCGGAATTTGGATTTTTGTGAATCGTTCTCGAATCTTCCACAACCGAATTGCGAATAATCTCCGAATCGGAAATTTCGCACGCCTCTAGTCATAGTCATACTTTTAAAGAGTAGAGGCAAGTTGAGTCTATACCTGTATCCTTGGACATCTCGTACATCCAAGACGGAGTAGGCATGACGAGGCCTCAGACCCAGAGACTCATAGACAGCATCATCCACCTTCATGTTGCCTCCTCCACACGAGGCGCCCATCAGAAACCTACGCAACAACACCTGTCAGATTTCATCATGTTTTTTCAAACACATTGCATTCATCTTTTTCGTGAGGGTAAAAAAGCGTGGCCCGATGGATCAGCTGAGGAAAATACGCCTCCACTTTGTTGATGAACTCCCTCCGTTTGGCCAACACTATGCACTCTCATGACAGGCCCGGCTGGTCCGCTTTGATTTATTAAAACATACTGCAGCTTGTCTGACAGATGGGTGGCAGGCTGGCTGCAGATCACTGAGCCACTTTGGGGCTCTACTACTTAGTCTAGTGCTGCTTTGAACGTGCGCATATCAAAGTGGCAATATCAGCAACTCTTGTATTAGGAAAACCTGTAAGGAAATCGGGCACAAAATCTGAAAGCGTCTTTATTAAAGGTGGGCACACTAACGATTCGATTACTCTTCAGATGCTACGATTCGATTATAAATCGATTATTGATGACCCCCAGCTATTAGCTGCTTCTAATGTTTCGTACATTAGTTACACAAATTGTACAAAAAGCCTCTCAGGCTTAAATAAACGACTATTTGAGCATCAAGTTAAAAGTTCAAAACAGTAAATAAATACTCAAGTCCCCATTTTGTATCAGCAGCTTTAACTACATTCAATTAACCTAATGTTGTGAATCAACCGTTAAAGTTGTTAAAATTGCTACCGTTATTCCATAATTTCCCTTCTGTCTACTTTCGACATGTGAAAGTTTTAAAACTGTTATAAAGATAGATTTAAGTCAAGATTTTGCTGATTTAGGATTATTTTAGAAAAAAGGTTAATTCGGTCTGCTTGGAAGGTTCGCTACAACAGCCTTCCAGGGAAGTCTATTGCTTTAAGCCGGCAAGTCTGTCATTTCGAATCTTCTTTTCTATACATGTGCTGCTAACGCCGCCGAGTCTGTCATTTCGCATCTAGTTCTTGATACATGTGATTTCTACCACAGCATTATGTGGAGGTAGTTTGTAACGGCTGTCGGCAGCACTCAGGTATTATTGTTTTTTTTTTATCGAGCGGCATGAGTTGAGCCAGAGCTGTGAGTTGAGCATTGTCATTAGCATTACCTGGTTAATGACAAGCATGATTCGTCTCGGTCCGTTTCTAATTGCGTCCCGAAGACCGCGCTGACTGTGTTTTAGTTTAGCTTTACTTGACATATTTCAATAATCGGAATTAGGATGTTTGTGAATCGTTCTAGAATCTTCCACGGCCGAATAGCGAATAATCTAAGAATCGGAAAGCACAGCCCATCCCTCCTTCCGCAGCCCGGCAAAGGAGCCATCGTCCACCCCCCCGGGCTCCAAGGTGGTCCCCCGGGCCATCCGCACACCCATCAACTGGCCTTCAGGGATGGCAAGAGGGGACGCACCACCAACCCCACGCCTACCCCCACCCACCCGGACCACAAGCCACAGCCGCAGCTCCCCAACCGGCACGGCACGCCACGGGACCCCCAGCGGCCCACCAAGCCCAGGGCAGGGCAGGTTCCCCCGCAGGTGCAGGCAACACCCAGCCGATATACCGGCGCCCAGCCAGCGACCCGCGACGGAGCACAGGGCGAATATCCAGTCAGAGAAGAGAGGGGAAGGCGGAGGCAGGAGAATGCCGAGGAACTGCCATGGGGCGACGCAAGATCGGAGCCCCCACCCCACTCCCGCAGCCGGCAGCCAAGGCAGAGGGGAGGCCAAGCCTCAGGAGCCACGCCATCGGGAAAAAGTGTGGGACCCACCTACCACCCTATTACTGTTGCTGCCAGGTTCCCAGCTGGCAGCCATCACCCAGCACCGTGATGGGATTGTGAGGGGAGGGTAGTGCAACGTATGCATTAAAATAGGTGGGCTTGGCTTGGGGCAGTGGGACCGCAGCATGGAATTTCTACCCAGCCGCCCGTTCCACCGCCCTTTGCCGGAGCGCTCCTGTGGAGTATGGTGTGTGTGGTGCGTTAAAAAAGGTGCAGGGATGGCGGGGCTTGTCGTGAGGAGGTAACAGTGAGGCCCCCCCCCCCCCCCCCCCCAACAGGTCCCAACCATCCCACAACCTTGGTGTGTGATGCATTAAAAACAGGGGGGAGCCGGGCCGGGACTGTAAAGCCCCGTCCCAACTCTCCCCAGAGAAATGTATGAGAATGTAAGTGCCAGGGTGGAAGATATTTACAGTGCCGAAGTGAGAAGATTGTGAGTTAGGGGCAGGCTCCCGCGGGCGTGGCCCCATCCACCGGAACCACCGGCCGCAGGGCGGGAGAAGCGCCAGGGCCCCGATCAATCCCCGCCCCAGACCACCCACGGCGCCTCCGCATCAAACCCACCCCCGGGCCGGGAGGGGCGCGTGGTATGACACCAGGGGGCACCTCCCTGCACCCGGTACAGGGAGACGCGGCGGCTCCGGCCGGGCTGACCTGGGAGGGAACTATGGCCGCCGCATACACCACCCAGCCCCCACCCCACTCCACTCCATCCCACCCTGGCCGGCCGGGGAAGGGCCGCGGCCCCGAACCATTACCCGCGCGGCACCCCCACCCGCCCACGAGACAAGCGCGCGCCCGACGGGACCCCCGCATGGCCAGACGCTAGTCGTCTCACTCTTGATAGTTTCATAGTGATTGGTCTTGGTGGGTGAGGTGGGGTATTAACAAACTACTGGTATTTCCCCCTAAATAATCTTTGAGCCAACTAAAGAGCTCTGCAATGATTATGACAGATCACATAAATCTGTAATCCCAACATTAAATTTTTTTAAAAAGAGAAAATCGCAGTTTATTAAAGAAAAAAAACCTCTCCCTATTTTTTTTTTTTTTTTTTTTTTAAACAAAAGTCAGATTTTTTCGCAGAATACAGTCTTACTTGAATAAAAACATAAGAATATTCTTCGTATGTCTGAAATTCACCTCGACTTTTTAGATTACAACATTTTTGGGGAAACTATTACTTTTATTCCCGAAGAAAATTTTTTTTGGGTTATAAAGAGCAATATTTGTTTAAAAAAATGACAATAATAATACAATTGGCTTTCTCTATTTTTTCCCTCTTGTGACATTGTCTCCCCCCTCACAAAATTGCTTATTTTTAATTCTGATGGAATTTAGGTTTATTTGGTGTGAGTGTTACAAGAATGAAATTGAAAAAACTTCCTCTTACCCAGCTTCCTTGGAGCTAAGCATCTTAGCCCAGATCAGGTCTGTATCAATGGGCTCCTCGCGCGGATTGGTGGAGCTGACCTGCAGCATTAGGGAATCACATGGCGCCCCAGTCAATGTGGCCAAGCCCTCGATGGCACGCCCTGCCTGCAAGGCAAAGTAGGAGCCGTGTAGTTTGGCCAGGGCCTTCTCTATGAGCGCCACCCACAGCTGCTTCCTCTGGGCCTGAAATGACCACAAACAAAGTGTCACATTCACATGTCAATTTATGGTCTTCAAAACACGCACAGAACATTTGTAAAGAATGTTGCAGTAATGTTTTTGTTTTGAGGTCATGTTTTTCAGTATGCCTCCTTTTACACACCAGAAGTGTTTTCATGTATCCGTAGGTTGAGTATCACCTTAAAATGTTTGGCTTTTTCTGTTTGTTTTACAGAGCTGGGTCCAAGCAGCAGTCAGTCAATCTGCTCTGTAAACATAGTGCTTTTGTCCTCAAAGCTTGTGTTTGCATTTGGAGAAGGAAACAAATGACCACAAGCTTTCGAGATAATCCGCAGCTAATTAACAAAAATGAGATGCACGCAGTTAGATGTAGAAGCATTTTGTTTACACGAACAACATTTAAAGCAAGCTGGAAGATACTACAAAATAAGCTTGCAAATCCCAATATAATACACTGTGTGTCCACACATCTTATTGAAAAAGTGATGAGCAAATAGTACACGTTCAAATGACTTATCCTCAAATAAACGTCTAACGAGTGTGAATGAATTATTTTGTGACAAGCAAACTTGTGCCCCACTGGTTGAGTTTGACGAGGTAATTAATCAACTGTGTTGTTTGTGGATGAGCGCAAGTCGAGCACACAGCCACTCACGACGCAGCTTCATTGAGTCATAAATCTGATCGAGACAAACGCTTCTAAATAACGATGTAGTTGTATTGTTTGCTACTGAATCAATCAAATGTTCTACAATTTAGTAATGTACTTGTTCTCAGTATGAACATTATAAATATTAATAAGAGGGAAAGTAGTTTGGGCGAAGAGAACTTTATTCCCATTGTAGTGCTAAGTTATTTAAATACAGTGGAGCAAATAAGTATTTAGTCAACCACTAATTGTGCAAGTTCTCCCACTTAAAAAAATATTAGAGTAATTGTCAACATGGGTAAACCTCAACCATGTGAGACAGAATGTGGGAAAAAAAACAGAAAATCACATTGTTTGATTTTTAAAGAATTTATTTGCAAATCATGGTGGAAAATAAGTATTTGGTCAATACCAAAAGTTCATCTCAATACTTTGTTATGTACCCTTTGTTGGCAATAACGGAGGCCAAACGTCCATGCAGATCTCCTCTAGAGCAGTGATGTTTTGGGGCTGTTGTTGGGCAACACGGACTTTCAACTCCTTCCACAGATTTTCAATGGGATTGAGATCTGGAGACTGGGTAGGTCACTCCAGGACCTTGAAATGCTTCTTCTGAAGCCACTCCTTTGTTGCCCTGGCTGTGTGTTTGGGATCAATGTCATGCTGAAAGACCCAGCCACGTCTTATTTAGAGCTGTCCCGACTAGTCGACATGGTCGACGTCATCGATGACGTAAATCCGTCGACGAGCACAACATCCCGTCGACAGCTAATGAAGGGTTAAAAAATATATGCGTGGATAGTTCAGAATGTCGCACGCTTGGTATGCAAGCGGGGAAAGCGGCACAAAGTCAAAAAAACGCACCAGAGTCCAAGACATTGACTTATTTTTAAAGAAACAAAGGAGGGTAGGTACACTGTTGTGTCCTGTCTCTTCAATGCCAAGCTTGGCTGCACGTCGGCCGTGAATGATAATGACAGGACATTGTAAGTCCTTCTAACTAACTAATGACATGTTTTATTGAAGTTGCTAAGCCTGTCGCGATATGCAATAAGTCCATTTATCGCATGGTAAATAAAAATGAGGGCGGTCATTTTCACGGTTGTGTTTTATCGCCGCGCGCGCGTGCGTGCTGATGGATTTCTCTCATCAACACGCTGTAGTATTAAAGTTCAGACATACAAAATAAGAAAACACATCTATATTAAACACTATATACATATACTATATATACACTGCCAATGGGAAAACCCATTGGCAGTGTATCAAATACTTGTTCTCCCCACTGTACGTTAGCATTGCTACTTTGAGGCGAATGGGGAAAAAAGACGACCTACTTTAGCCGGCTATAAAACAGGCAGCCTTCTCCAAAACTTGCAGTTAAAAGGTGACACTTCAAACATGAAAAATCGCTGGTTAACAGCATTTGCAAAAGGAAAAAAAAATCTATTACTGACAACAAATGCAATGACAAAAAGTGCTTTTTTGCGGAGTGTAAAGCTTAAATTAGCGGTTTAGCGAACATACTTCCGGTGAACATTTCAAAATAAAAGCATGTAATGTTCGTCATATACGTAAATAACGATTTCTGGCGTTAATCCCACATACTGTACTTGAGATTCTACACTAAGACTACCTTTAAAATGACACCCTTTATGAAAATTCTGATTGGCAATGAATAATTATTATAATACTATTATATATAGTACTACAGTATACTATAATATTAATGCTAGGTATTTTTTAAAGAATTGTTTTGAATCATTTTGGAAAGGTGAAGTCAGTGTTCTGAATCTGTTTACATTCCATTCTTTTGCACAAGTTAATTCTATCAGCATTCGAACTCATTGTTTATTTGTGATTTATAATTGTAATTTATCTGTTTATTTGTACTTCAATCAAGGATTTAAGTGTTCCAAAATGTTTTTGTGAATTGACAAGCGTAAAAACAATTTTTCATTGCTAAATTAGTAAAAAAAAAAAAAAAAAAAAAAAAAAATGTTTTTTGAATTATAAGATTAGTCGACTAATCGTAAAAATAGTAGGCTGACTAATCGGGAGAAAATTAGTCGTTTGGGACAGCCCTATTATCTTCACTGCCCTTGCTGATGGAAGGAGATTTTCACTCAAAATCTCTCGATACATGGCCTCATTCATTCTTTCCTTTACACAGATCAGTCGTCCTGGTCCCTTTGCAGAAAAACAGCCCCAAAGCATGATGTTTCCACCCCCATGCTTCACAGTGGGTATGGTGTTCTTCGGATGCAATTCAGTATTCTTTCTCCTCCAAACACGAGAACCTGTGTTTCTACCAAAAAGTTCTACTTTGCTTTCATCTGACCATAACACATTCTCCCAGTCCTCTTCTGGATCATCCAAATGCTCTCTAGCGAACTGCAGACAGGCCTGGACGTGTACTGGCTTCAGCAGGGGGACACGTCTGGCAATGCAGGATTTGAGTCCCTGGCGGCGCATTTTGTTGCTGATAGTAGCCTTTGTTACTGTGGTCCCAGCTCTGTAGGTCATTCACTAGGTCCCCCGTGTGGTTCTGGGAGTTTTGCTCACCGTTCTTGTTACCATCTTGACAACACGGGGTGAGATCTTGCAAGGAGCCCCAGATCGAGGGAGATTATCAGTGGTCTTGTATGTCTTCCATTTTCTAATAATTGCTCCCACAGTTGATTTCTTTACACCAAGCGTTTTACCTATTGCAGATTCAGTCTTCTCAGCCTGGTGCAGGTCGATAATTTTGTCTCTGGTGCCCTTCGACAGCTCTTTGGTCTTGGCCATAGTGGAGTTTGGAGTGCGACCGACTGACAGGTTGTGGAAAATGGTCTTTTATACCGATAATGAGTTAAAACAGGTGCCATTAACACAGGTAACGAGTGGAGCCTCGTTAGACCTCGTTAGAAGAAGTTAGACCTTTTTGACAGCCAGAAATCTTGCTTCTTTGTAGGTGACCAAATACTTATTTTCCACTCTAATTTGGAAATAAATTCTTTAAAAATCAAACAATGTGGGTTTCTGTTTTTTTTTTTGTCCACATTCTGTCTCTCATGATTGAGGTTTACCCATGTTGACAATTACAGGCCTCTCTAATGTTTTCAAGTAGAACTTGAGGTGGTTGACTAAATACTTATTTGCCCCACTGTTAGTCTTACTATATATATATATATATTTCATAATCTGTATTTTTCAAGCAGTTCCATTCATTATTTTCACCTATTTTTCCACAGGAGTATGTGCACATATACTTAAAGACTGCAAGAATTTTTCTGTCACGCTGAAATTGTAGCACAGCTCATTTCATGTTTCATAGATGCATAAAACTACTTCCTACTTACCCTACTTCCTTTTGAGTTACACTAACCCTCTGAGAAACAGGGTAATGAAAAATGTGACTGAATGTAAAAAGATAATGTTCAATACATTTGCAGCACCGCCACAAACAAGAGGGCCACATTCATTGAGGCCCAGCAAGCAGTAAAACTATCATTAATATTACACATGATTAATGTTACATAAAGTGCGATGGTACATTAACAGTCACATTCATGTTTGGCTGCCTTCAGGGGTCACAATCTGGCACGAGTGTACTATAAAAAGCCCTTCAGAAGGTGACCACCCCGCCTCTATCCTTCCATCTTTATTAGCCTCTGTGAGCTTGAACAAGGACAAACACCAGAGCAAGATTAAGTAAAAGCACAACAGTCTTTTACTTGCATCATTTTGAATATCTTGGCATTTGTGCATTCATTCTTAATTCCCCAGCATGACTGGTCACGTCCTTGAGTGCGTACGAACCTGGGAGAAGAGGAGGAAGCCGTAGTCGTCACACGGCAGCATGTCATCTACCAGCACCGTCGTCCACGTCCCGTCTTTGCATAAGCGAACTTGGTAGGCTCCCTCTGTGCAAATAGTCCTGGTGATCATCACCCTCTCTACCAGTTCGGGACGCTCAGCCAGAACAGCCAGAGCACTGAGAAACCTGAAGGAAGAAATAAAGATGTGCAGTGCATTCAACTGGTTTTACATTTCCTAATTGTCATGTAGTCTTCGATCTCTGTCTTCATTCATATTTCTGCTATTATAAAAATATATCTGTATATACAGTATTTTTTTACTTTACTTTTTTTACTTTATTTACAGTATGTAATGCAGGGTTTAGTCACTATGCTTGTTCACATATTGACATGTTGTCATCTAAACTGCCTTTGGCTGCCGCCCAACTCTCTACGCACCCGACCCCTTTGGCCCCTCCCACAGGTGGTGAGCCCATGGGAAGGGGAACCCATGTTGCCTTTTCGGGCTGTGCCCAGCCTGGCCCCATAACGAACACCATGTTCAAACATAGGGGTGTCCACATGTGCACTTGGCACCAGGACACCCTAGGCCGCAGTTCAATGATCGACTTTGTAATCGTGTCATCGGACTTGCGGCCACATGTTTTGGACACTCGGGTGAAGAGAGGGGCGGAGCTGTCAACTGATCACCACCTGGTGGTGTGTTGGCTCCGATGGTGGGGGAAGTTGCTGGCCAGACCTGGCAGGCCCAAACGTATTGTGAGGGTCTGCTGGGAACGTCTGGCAGAATCCCCTGTCAGAAAGAGTTTCAACACCCACCTCTGGCAGAACTTCTCCCTTGTCCCGGGGGAGGTGAGGGACATTGAGTCCGAGTGGGCCATGTTCCGCACCTCCATTGTTGAGGCGGCCGATCGGAGCTGTGGCCGTAAGGTGGTTGGTGCCTGTCGTGGCGGCAATCCCCGAACCCGCTGGTGGACACCAGCGGTAAGGGATGCCGTCAAGCTGAAGAAGGAGGCCGATCAGGCCTTTTTGGCCTGTGGGACTCCGGAGGCAGATGACAGATACCGGCTGGCCAAGCGGACTGCGGCTTCGGCGGTCGCCGAGGCAAAAACTCGGACATGGGAGGAGTTCGGCGAGGCCATGGAAAACGACTTCCGGACAGCTTCGAGGAAATTCTGGTCCACCATCCGGCGTCTGAGGAGAGGAAAGCAGTGCCCCATTAACACTGTGTATAGTGAAGATGGTGTACTGCTGACCTCGACTCGGGACGTCGTGAGTAGGTGGGGAGAATACTTCGAAGCCCTCCTCAATTCCACCGACACGCCTTCCTTTGAGGGAGCAGAGTCTGGGGACTCTGAGGTGGGCTCTTCGATCTCTGGGGTTGAAGTCACTGAGGCGGTTGGTAAGCTCCTCGGTGGCAAGTCCCCAGGGGTAGATGAGATCCGCCCGGAGTTCCTAAAGGCTCTGGATGTTGTGGGGCTGTCATGGCTGACACGCCTCAACAACATTGCGTGGACATCGGGGACAGTGCCTCTGGATTGGCAGACCGGGGTGGTGGTCCCCCTTTTTAAAAAGGGGGACCGGAGGGTGTGTTCCAATTATAGAGGGATCACACTCCTCAGCCTCCCCGGTGGAGTCTATTCAGGGGTGCTGGAGAGGAGGGTCCGTCGGGAAGTCGAATCTCGGATTCAGGAGGAGCAGTGTGGTTTTCGTCCCGGCCGTGGAACAGTGGACCAGCTCTACACCCTCGGCAGGGTCCTCGAGTGTGCATGGGAGTTCGCCCAACCAGTCCACATGTGTTTTGTGGATTTGGAGAAGGCGTTCGACCGTGTGCCTAGGGGAGTCCTGTGGAGGGTGCTCCGGGAGTACGGGGTACCGAGCCCCCTGGTAAGGGCTGTTCGGTCCCTGTACGACCGGTGTCAGAGTCTGGTCCGCATTGCCGGCAGTAAGTCGAATTCGTTCCCAGTGAGGATTGGACTCCGCCAAGGCTGCCCTTTGTCACCGATTCTGTTCATAATTTTTATGGACAGAATTTCTAGGCGCAGCCGAAGCGTTGAGGGTGTCCGGTTTGGTGGCCTCAGCATTGCATCTCTGCTTTTTGCAGATGATGTGGTGCTGTTGGCTTCATCAAGCCGTGACCTCCAACTCTCACTGGGGCGGTTCGCGGCCGAGTGTGAAGCGGTTGGGATGAAGATCAGCACCTCCAAATCCGAGACCATGGTCCTCAGCCGGAAAAGGGTGGAGTGCCCTCTCTGGGTCGGGGATGAGATCCTGCCCCAAGTGGAGGAGTTCAAGTATCTTGGGGTCTTGTTCACGAGTGAGGGTAGGAGGGAGCGGGAGATTGACAGGCGGATCGGTGCAGCGTGTGCAGTGATGCGGACTCTGCACCGGTCCGTTGTGGTGAAGAAGGAGCTGAGCCAAAAGGTGAAGCTCTCGATTTACCGGTCGATCTACGTTCCTACCCTCACCTATGGTCACGAGCTGTGGGTCGTGACTGAAAGAACAAGATCCCGGATACAAGCGGCCGAAATGAGTTTCCTCCGCAGGGTGTCCGGGCTCTCCCTTAGAGATAGGGTGAGAAGCTCGGTCATCCGGGAGGGGCTTGGTGTCGAGCCGCTACTCCTCCGCGTTGAGAGGAGCCAGTTGAGGTGGCTCGGGCATTTGGTTCGGATGCCTCCTGGACGCCTCCCTGGAGAGGTGTTCCGGGCATGTCCCACCGGCAGGAGGCCCCGGGGTCGACCCAGGACACGCTGGAGAGACTATGTCGCTCGGCTGGCCTGGGAACGCCTTGGAATCCCGCCGGAGGAGCTGGCTGAAGTGGCTGGGGAGAGGGAAGTCTGGGCTTCCCTGCTAAAGCTGCTGCCCCCGCGACCCGACCCCGGACTAAGCGGAAGATAATGGATGGATGGATGGATCATCTAAACTGCTAATTTATAATCTTAACCAGATTATTTTACTTAAATCTTATCACATAATTTTCTCCATCTTGTTTAGTGTTAAAGACTAGTTAACAGATTAATGCATCAGATTATTCCGTTTACCTTAAGTATATATTACATATACATCTTAAAGTTGTTTTTTTTTTTTTTCACCTAAATCAAGAAAAGCCTGCTTTCAAGTAGGGCTGCAGCTATGGAATATTTTAGTAGTCGATAAATCGATGAACTAGTTAGTTCGACTAATCGGATAAGGAACATAAAAAATTAAAATACCTGAGCTGAGCCTCAAACGGTATAAAAAAATAAATGAGGATCTAAGTACAACGAAGGAACAACTGGCTAACTTATATAGCAAAATTATGCTATCTTAAATGATACAAAATGCTAACTTTTTTTTTTTTACAGTGCTCTTAACAAATGGTTCAAACACATAATCTCACGCACAAAAAATGGTTACAAACACCTCGAAACTAAATTACGAATGCATTAAAAAACAAGCTCAAACAAAAACTTAGCTTATGTTGGTCTTCACAGAGAGCAGCTGGATTCAGCCATGTGAAATTAGTTATGTCATATTCACTGTTGCCACTGGAGGGCAGTGTGTCCACCCAAATTAATACATCTAAATGCAAACACTTTCAAAAACCATTACAACGCCCTTCAATCAAACGAATACTCGAAGCAGCAAAATTTAATTTCAATCTTTTTTCTAATCGAATTACTCAAGCTAATTGAGTAATCATTGCAGCACTACTCTCTAGTAATGTTTTGAACAATATCTATTCTTGAATTAAGAACATTTCTGATAAACAAGCTATTTCAAGATTAAAAATACTAATTTATTGCTTAAAAGTCAGTTAAGAAAAATAGCTAGCTGAAAATAAGCTTATTTCAAGAAATCTGAGTAAAATTTACTCGAAGCACTGGCAGATAATTTCACTTATTTCTATTAGAGTTACACTGAAAACAAGGGAATTTATCTAGTTTTAAGGAGGTGTGTTTTTGAAGCGTAAGGCTAGTTGGCTGTCATTAGTCTAAAATAAAAGGTACTCTAGTTTACCTTTTAAATTGCGATTGTTGGAAACAACTTACAATTGGAATAATGCATCTTCAATTTAAAAAATGAATACAAATTGAAAAACAAACATTGTCCATCCTTGGTTACTATACTGTCAGCTTATACTACTGCTGTTTTCATCAGCAAGAGTGGTTGGCACAGCTCTACTCTACTTCTGTTGGTTGGCTGCCTGGTTGTTTGCTGGTTTATTAGGACAACTGTGCGAATGTGTGTGTGTGAGCGAGAGGAAGAATTTGGGTTACATCCTGTTGAGAGTGAGAGGATTTGGCTCCAGGGAGGGTTATTTTTGATAAGCTGTGTGTGTGCTGCTGATGGAACTTGTATTGGGACAACTTTGCGAGAGACTTGACTTTGTTGTCTGCGTGTATGATTGAGCACACATGCATACACCCCCAAAGGACACAAAATAAGGACAGAAAGATAAAGCACATGTCCAAACTTCTGTGAATTATCTTCCTGTCAGGTAGATTTGTACAACTTCGCACCGTGATCTTGATTTTTTTCTTTCTTTCTTACACCATATATTCTCTTTATCAATTCACTATCTGTCTTTCATACAACATCCCAAACTCCCCATCCTCAAGACTGAATTAAGTGCATGTGAAATGTTTTGCAAAGTCAAACAAGATACTCGACTAGTCTCTGTCGTTCACACCTAATTGAACAAAGCAGAATTTATTACTAGAGATGTCCCGATCCGATATTTGGATCGGATCGGACGGCGGTATTGGCAAAAAAATGCGCATCGGTATCGGATCGGAACACAGGAAAAATTCCGATCCAGACTTCCGATCCAGTTTTTTTTTTTTTTAAAGTCCGGTCCGGGTTTTCCATCGCACCAATTTACATAATCCATTCCAGTTTTTGCTTCGGTTTCCCTAAAATTCGGTCCGCATTTTACGGCACACCTTCAACACACTACATTTACATTACCGTCTCCCAATTTACCGAGACTTTATCGGTAAAAATGCCAGCTGTGTGGGATCATTTCACCTTAAAGGACAACAAAGACGAAGCAACATATGCCACAATAAAGTCAAGCGTAGTGGTAAAGCTGTAAGAGGTTTTAATGCAACCAACCTAATCCAGCATTTAGCGAAATACCACCACAAACAATATGAGGAGTATGTTAAGAAAACCGAAGACAAAAAGAAAGGTCCTACGCAACTAACACTGGCAGAAACTTTTGCTATGCGTGACAAACTGGCACTCGACAGTCCCAAAGCCCAGGGAATAACAAGAGTCATTGCCGAAGAATTCATTCTGGATGACGAGCCATTATCTCACGTGAGTAAAGACGCACCATTCAACACGCGATTCGGCCGCTGAAGATTGGAGAACGATTCACAAACATCCAAATTCCGATTATTGAAATATGTCAAGTAAAGCGGAACTAATACACAGCGCGGTCTTCGGGACGCAATGCGCAAAGTAAACATAACTTGTCTTAGACCCGGGTAATGCCAATGCTCAACTCACGGCTTTAGCTTAACTCATGCCACTGGATAAAAAACACAAGAATACCTGACTTCTGCTGACAGCCGCAACAAACTACGTCAACGTCGTTTTACTGGAGATAATAGATATCATATGTAAATAGAACCAGATGCTACACGACAGATTCGACGGCGTTAACAACATTGAAGTATGGAAAACTAAATGGCCACCATCTTTAAGCAGGAGACTTCCGTAGTAGGCTGTTGTGAACCTTCCAAGCGAACCTAATTAACTTTTTATCTAAAATACTCCTGAATCGGCAAAATCTTGACTTGAATCTATCTTCAAAACAGTTTTAAAACTTTCACATGTCGAAAGTAGACAGAAGGGAAATTATGGAATAACGGGAGCAATTTTAACAACTTTAACAGTTGATTTGCAAAATTAAATGAATTGAATGTAGTTTAAAGCTGCTGATACAGAATGGGGACTTGAGTATTTTATTTACCGTTTTAAAATGTTAACTTGATACTGAAATAGTTGTTTATTTAAACCTGAGAGGCTTTTTATACAATTTTTGTAACTAATGCACGAAACATTAAAAGCATCTAATAGCTTGGGGGATTTGTGGGATTTTCCACTGAAGTTGTTGGTGTGTTTTGCTTTTTTAAGACAGTTTACAATATTATTTGCATGTTTTACTGACTGACTATGCCATTTCTGTTTGTTATTTATAATGTTTTGTGTTTGTCACTGAATAAACAGGTCAGTTTCTTGTTACCAACCGTTGTGTGTTATTCAAACTCACCTAATTCAGCTGGCTAGTTGTTATCAAGGGTACTAAAACCTTTTTCAACATGAGTCTGACAACTAAGTAAGTAGGCTAAATAACTTTTAACTTAAACCCATGCTCAGATAGGTCGGTATCGGTATCGGCCAGTATCGGTATCGGAAGTGCAAAACAATATCGGTATCGGATCGGAAGTGCAAAAACCTGGATCGGGACATCCCTATTTATTACCTCTTTATAATGCTGTCTTAAGACTTTACTTGTATACAGCTGTGATCTCTTGGTGTTTGGTGTTTTTACTCTTGCACATTTCCATAAATAAGGGGAATAAAACCCATAAAAAGATGTTGCATCCCGATGTACAAAAGGATTTTGTGTAATTTGAAGAAGGTTTGTTTATTTTAGTACTTAACATGGAAAAGTGGAACAAATTGCACTTCTTGGTAGAAATGAGTTTTTAATGTTAGCATCCAAAATTTTATGCACAGTGAACATTGCAATCATGGCCTCTCTCTATGAGTTAAATTACGAAGCCCGAGGAGCTTCCTACTTCCTTGTGATGTGTTCTGACAGCTCACCAGCAATTTCCCAGCAGCCCTTGGAGGATGTCAGAGGGTCGTGGCGTGCGGAAAACGGACCATTTGACGCTACGGTCTTTGAAGTTACTGCATTTGATCTCGTGGGGGCGGAGCCACTTTTTTATTCGCTGCTGGACGCTGTCGCCCTCGGGGAAGCCAACCGATCGAGGTCCTGGGGGGAAGCTGTCGTCCACGAAGTTCACCGTGTTCTAATTGAGGGTGAGAAAGGACACAGTAAAGAGTGGAGCGTGAAAAGGAGACGAGGAAATGGGTGAGAAAACGAAACAAATGTGCCAATTACATAAATTCTACTCACTGTGTTTTTGGCAACAAACAAGGAATGAATTAAACTTTATCTTAAGGCACTACTGCACTTTAAACCCCTTAAATATTACCATGAATTGTAGATTTCCAAGATTAACAAGCAGATACATTCAACATAAAAAAAAATACCAGCTTTTGACCGATTGTCTCAGCCATTCACCTATGAAAACGAGAAACTACTAAAATTTGAGGCTGCACGAGGACTATGAAATAACTCAAATGAAAAGTATTTGAAGGAAGAGAACAAAATAATGAAATTACGTAGCAGAATATCAAATGAGGACCTTGTTGTACAAATTGGGTGCAGGACCAACAGTGCTGGCCAAGTTGTGGCACCCCTGCAATTCTGTCATACAACTCTCAATTTCTCCCAGAAAAAGATTGCAATTACAAATGCTTTGGTAGTAATATCTTCATTTATTTTCCTTGCAATGAAAAAAAAGCAAAAGAGAATGAAAAAAATAATTAAATCATTATAATTTTACACAAAACTCAAAAAATGGGCCGGACAAAAGTATTGGCACCTTCAGACTAATACTTGGTAGCACAACCTTTCGACAAAATAACTGCGAACAACCGCTTCCGGTATCCATTAATGAGTTTCTTACAATGCTGTGCTGGAATTTTAGACCATTCTTCTGTGGCCAACTTCTCCAGGTCTCTGAGATTTGGAGGGTGCCTTCTCCAAGCTGCCATTTTCACATCTCTTCACAGCTGTTCTATGGAATTCAGGTCTGGACTCATTGCTGGCCACTTTAGAAGTTTCCAGTGCTTTCTCTCAAAACATTTTCTAGTGATTTTTTAAGTGTGTTGTGGGTCATTGTCCTGCTGGAAGAACCAGGACCTCTGAGGGAGACCCAGCTTTCTCACACTAGACCGTACATTATGCTGCAAAATTTGTTGGTAGTCTTCAGATTTCATAATGCCATGCACACTATCAAGCAGTCCAGTGCCAGAGGCAGAAAGCAACCCCAAAATATCAGAAACCTCCGCCATGTTTGACTGTGGGGACCGTGTTCTTTTCTTTGAAAGCCTTGTTTTTTCCTGTAAAGTCTATGTTGATGCCTTTCCCAAAAAGCTCTAATTTTGTCTCATCTGACCAGAGAACATTCTTCCAAACATTTTTGGCTTTCTCAGGTAGGGTTTGGCAAAGTCCAGCCTGGCTTTTTTATGTCTCTGGGTCAGAATTGGGGTCTTCCTGGGTATCCTACCATAGAGTCCCTTTTCATTCAGACGCCGACGGATAGTACGGGTTGACACTGTTGTACCCTCGGACTGCAGGACAGCTTAAACTTGTTTGGATGTTAGTCGAGGTTCTTTATCCACCACCCGCACAATCTTTCATTGAAATTTCTCGTCAATATTTCTTTTCCGTCCACATCTACGGAGGTTAGCCACAGTGCCGTGGCCTTTACACTGCGCACGGTAGGCACAGGAACATGGAGGCCTTTGTGGGGATGGACTTGCAGCATTGAGATTGCCCATGCTTCCTCATAATTTTGCTTCTCAAGTCCTCAGACAGTTCTTTGGTCTTCTTTTCTCTATGCACAATGTGGTACACACAAGATCACATGACAGAGGTTGAGTCAACTTTAATCCATTTTAACTGGCTGCAAGTGTGATTTAGTTATTGCCACCACTTGTTATGTGCCACAGGTAAGTAACAAGTGCTGTTAATTTCACAAATTAAAGAAGCATCACATGATTTTTCAAAGGGTGCCAAAACTTTTGTCTGGCCGGACAAAATGTTGTGTAAAAGACAAACCATCACAACCTTTGGACGGATTCACTACAGAGAAATGCTCGCTTTAAATCAAGACATAGAATATTGAAGGCGTTTCAAATGGAGCTCTGTCTTTACTACTCACACAGCCTCACACCAAACAACATGATATCCGACACACTACCTGCTCATCTAAAACCCCTTTGTACAGCAACACATGCTACTCCGGTTTCCTATTTGTGGTGTTACAAGTTAGCTCGGCAAGCTTTGTTGTCAGACTGGCAGGGGATACTGCAGGCATCCCACTGGTAGCTCCCAGTGAAGCAAATAGATTGCTTGCCAGCCCCTGCTCATAATTCAATTCGTTTGCCTTGATTCCGCAACAGTGACCAGACAAGAGTCACTGCCTCACCACTGTCGCTGCCATCCAAGGTCGCAATATAGCGCACAGAGTGCAAAGTTCACTGGTTTATGCACGACCCCATGAACTAGCTTTGGCGTTTTATGGACGCACGTGCTTATGTGGATTTACTACCACAGTGTGAAGGAAGAAAACACTTCAGCCCTTGACTTCAAAATACAAAAGGTGTATGAAGACAAGGAACAATAATGTCATGCTTTGCCCAACCCTCCATTGATACACACAGTCTAAAAGCTTTTCAAATAAATTCTTCTGTCGTGATCCTGTGGTAAACTAAAACATAACTGTTATCTGGCTGTTGCATGACACTAAATCCATGGTGAAAATGCCACATTTTATGAATTTAAAATGATTGAACGAGACACCATTTCAGGCAACTGTCAGTGAAATTTGTCAAACGGTGGCCTTTTTCCTGTACACCAAAGATACTGGCAAGTGACTATATATTAGAACTTTAGTACCTGTAATTCAAACAGGCAATCAACTTGATCTTTTAATGGTACTCCACTGTGTTGAGTTGAAATTGGAGTTTATTTTCAAGAGGGGTTTTATTTTACAGTGATTGTGTCTAAGGTGTTGCAATGTCTACAGAGTGCGATTCCCTGTTTCCATAACAGTGGACACGTGCCAGGATGCAAAACGTAGACTGCTTCCTCTCAGAGAGCTCCCAGCAGACGCAAAACTGGCAGGCATACAAGACTGCTTTTTAGACGGCGGCAAGCTTGTAGCCAAATATCATAGGTGGCGTAGACAACCTGTTTATCTCCAGAAACATGCCGACAAGAATGTATCGAGGCAGATTTCACAGCATCACACTTATTTAACGCAAAACAAAAAGGTGAACTCAACACTCTGGCAAAAAGCATAAGTACCACGGGGAGAGAACAGCTGCTAACTGCAAACAGTCACAACAAACAATGTTTGCGGATAGTCAAAGTTAGGCCTGAAATTTGGCTGAACGATGCTGTCGACAGAAGGATGAAGAGGAAAGCAAAACTAGCTTCAAAATGTACTGTAATATTCTGTTAGCTGGTTTGGTAGCTTGAAACATAGACTTCATAATGATATAGACTAGTGATGCACAATAATACATTTTTCAACCGATATCGATAACCGATAATTTCCTGCCACTTCCACTCGATAACCGATAATGTCACGCCGATAATTCTATTCAAATATGTAAAATTTTTAAGTATACAAAGATCAAATGTTACTGTGCAAAAATGTAATTTAGTGCTATTTTTTTCCACAACAAATGTGAACAAGTAGTAAATTCCAACAACTAAACAATGGCAATGACGTTGTGTAATGGTAAGCTTTTGGCAACAATTACTTAGAGAGTAAACACCCAAGTTGCACAAAAATGCCTTTAAAATTAAGCCATTCTTAACATAGATCACATTACTACACTGCAAAAACACCTCCTTAAAACTAGCAGAATTGGACAAAACTGTTGATTGCGCATATTTGGAGGCTAAATCAAGTATATAATTACCGGATTGCATTATCGGTTGAATTTCGCGTTATCTGGATTATCTGATTATCATAATTGCCATTATCGGCCGATAATTATCGGTGACCGATATTATCATGCATCTCTAATATGGACGGGACACATTCCCCAGACACTGCGCCACGCCTTCAAGTAGGGGGCCGTCTTACACTCCGCTTCAGTCGGTTGAAGTCGGTCGCAGTTATTCTCACATGCAGCGATCCAACGCCGGATTTAGGTTGAAAACGTACGAAAACTGTACCGCATACAAACAGGAAGGATTTTCTCAGGAGTGATTTGTTAGAGGATTCAAGGTAATTTGTATATTTTCGCACCATGCATGCATTATGAAACGTGAAAAAAATTTATGAGAGAAATTAACCTCTAGGGCATTGGCTTCATAATTGAAATATTTACGTAAAATAAATGCTAACTGCCCATTTTTTTTTTTTTTTTGCTTTTAACTAAGAATCGAGACTGTTTTACGTTCATATCTATAAAGAATTCAGGGATTTAAGCATTTATTCACAAGAATTTTCAACGTAAAAAGCTCTTTGTGCTGATAAGGCGGCGCCACAGTGGCTTAATGACTAGCAACACATTTGACATAGTTACGTAAAAAAAAAAAAAAAAAAAAAAAAAAAAAAAAAAGAGAACTGCCCGTTTTTTTTTTTTGCTTTTCACCAAGAATCGAGACTGTTTCACGTCCATATCTGTAAAGAATCCAGGAATTTAAGCATTTATTCAAAAGAATTTTCAACGTAAAAAGATCTTTGTGGTGATAAGGTGGCGCCATAATGGCTTAAGGACTAGCAGCACATTCGACATATTTATGTAAAATAAATGCTAACTGCCAGTTTTTTTTCTTTCTTTTAACCAAGAATCGAGACTGTTTTACGTCCATATCTGTAAAGAATCCAGGAATTTAAGCATTTATTCAAAAGAATTTTCAACGTAAAAAGATCTTTGTGGTGATAAGGTGGCGCCAAAATGGCTTAAGGACTAGCAGCACATTCGACATATTTATGTAAAATAAATTCTAACTGCCCGTTTTTTGTTTTTTTTCTTTTAACCAAGAATCGAGACTCTTTTTCATCCATATATACAGTGGGGAGAACAAGTATTTGATACACTGCCTATGGGTTTTCCCATTGGCAGTGTATCAAATACTTGTTCTCCCCACTGTATAAAGAATTTGGGGAGTTTAGCATTTATTCACAAGAGTTTTCAACGTAAAAAGCTCTCTGTGGTGATAAGGCGGCGCCACAGTGGCTTAAAGACTAGCAGCACATTCAACATATTTACATAAAATAAATGCTAATCACCCTTTCCCTTGTCTTTTAACCAATAATTGAGACTATTTTACCTCCATATCTATAAAGAATTCGGGGATTTAAGCATTTACTCACAAGAATTTTCAACGTAAAACTCTCTTTGTGTTTCCACTTGGTCAGCTTTGACGGAGATAGGGCCCCTATTAATCGGCCCCGCCCCATCAATACATTATGAAGTGTATGCTTGAAATAAGGTGAGTTGTATTCTTTATTCCCATGGCGACCCTGATTCACCAACCTTGGTGGTTAACAATAGCATCAACCTGTCTAGAGAGAACATGTCTATCATAAGAGATAATGATTCTTTCCAGGGTTGGTTGCAGTGGTGGCCAAAACATTTGTTCCAGACTAAAATGATTATAAACTCATAAAACATGAGTTGTGCTTGCGTTACACGCTTAAATGCATTATTTGGCATTTTGGCCTTTAGACAAATAGTATTTAGCCACAGTGGCTTCAATAACACCAGACTAGTCCAACGGTGTCATACTCAGCCTGCCACATCATTAAAATGTGACCAACTAAAGCAAATTAAATGTGTCTGGCATTCACATTTCTTGCTGAAACGTTTTTTTTTTTTTTTTGAAGACATCACTGACAAAATTCCGAAAGGGCCATACAGTGGGGCAAATAAGTATTTAGTCAACCATGAGTTGTGCAAGTTCTCCCGCTTGAGAATATATAAGAGAGGCCTGTAATTGTCAACGTGGGTAAACCTCAACCATGAGAGACAGAATGTGGAAAAAAATAACAGAAAATCACATTATGATTTTTAAAGAATTTATTTGCAAATCATGGTGGAAAATAAGTATTTGGTCAATACCAAAAGTTCATCTCAATACTTTGTTGGCAATAACGGAGGCCAAACGTTTTCTGTAACTCTTGACAATCTTTTCACACACTGTTGCTGGTATTTTGGCCCATTCCCCCATGCAGATCTCCTCTAGAGCAGTGATGTTTTGGGGCTGTCATAGGGTAACACAGACTTTCAACTCTCTCCACAGATATTCTATGAGGTTGAGATTGGCTAGGCCACTCCAGGACCTTGAAATGCTTCTTACGAAGCCACTCCTTTGTTGTCCTGGCTGTGTGTTTGGGATCATTGTCATGCTGAAAGACCCAGCCACAATGCCCTTGCTGATGGAAGGAGATTTTCACTCAAAATCTCTCGATGCATTGACCCGTTCATTCTTTCCTTTCCACAGATAAGTTGTCCTGGTCCCTTTGCAGGAAAAACAGCCCCAAAGCATGATGTTTCCACCCCCATGCTTCACAGTGGGTATGGTGCGATTGAATATTCTTTCTCCTCCAAACACGAGAACCTGTGTTTCTACCAAAAAGTTCTATTTTGGTTTCATCTGACCATAACACATCCTCCCATTCATCTTCTGGATCATCCAAATGCTCTCTAGCGAACCGCAGACGGGCCTGGACGTGTACTTTCTTCAGCAGGGGGACACGTCTGGCAGTGCAGGATTTGAGTCCTTGGCGGCGCATTGTGTTACTGATAGTAGCCTTTGTTACTGTGGTTTCTGTAGGTCATTCACTAGGTCGCCCCGTGTGGTTCTGGGATTTTTGCTAACCGTTCTTGTTATCATTTTGACACCACGGGGTGAGATCTTGCATGGAACCCCAGATCGAGGGAGATTATCAGTGGTCTTGTATGTGGTCTAGCAATTCTAATAATTGCTCCCACAGTTGATTTCTTTACACCAAGGGAAGAGTGAAGAGTTACAGAAAACGTTTGGCCTCCGTTATTTCCAACAAAGGGTACATAACAAAGTATTGAGATGAACTTTTGATGAACTTTGGTACAGACCAAATACTTATTTTTCACCATGATTTGCAAATAAATTCTTTAAAAAAAAAAAAAATCAAACAATGTGATTTTCTGTTTTTTTTTTTGCCACATTCTGTCTGTCATGGTTGAGGTTTACCCATGTTGACAATTACAGGCCTCTCTAATCTTTTCAAGTAGGAGAACTTGCACAATTGGTGGTTGACTAAATACTTATTTGCCCCACTGTAAGTATGTGGCTTTTTTTTTTTTTTTTTGCAGATATCCCTGACAAAATTCCGAAAGGGCCATAAGTATGTGCAAAATAAATAATTATGATACAAAGTTGTTTTTTATTGTAGTACAGTGGTACCTCTACATACAAAGTTAATTTGTTCCAGGACATTGTAAGTCGAAATGGTCATATGTCGAGCAGGATTTTTCAATAAGAATATATTATAATTCCATTAATACATTTGACAGCCCGAAAACCTACACTAATTTCTTAATAAATACTGCTGTTACTATTGCAAATAGCAATTACACAGCGCAAAACAAATAAATTAAGAATAAAAATAGTAATAATATTGTAATAATACGGTAGTAAAAATAATACCTGTAATAATGGCACGAATCGGGTTCTAATGTGGTGAATGTGTTTGCTTGGTGTACCTGAACACATCACGTGGCTGACTTGACAGAGTGAGCTAGGACTTTTTTTCACTTTGTTCAGCTGTGGCAGACAGTAGCCGTGTTGTGTTGCACAAGTTGATGGAATAAATGATAACAAACCTGACGAGGCTGGTGATTTCTTTGGCGCTGTTACCACAGTAATACTTGTCACCTTAACTTATAAAGACTGGCGAACTGAGGACTGAGGAGGACCGTCGAGAGTAGACATTCTACGGCCGTATTGTCGAATCAGTTCACGGATGCGCACACCACCCTCATATTTTTCTATCATTTCCATTTTCATTTCAATCGTAATCATTAAGGATGCAACAATACTCGGTTTTATAATGAACTGTTCGACACACCCTCTTCGATTCAATACGCAAAAATATTCGATGCAAATGAAAAGCTTGCGCTAATATGCCCATGGTGCATCGAAAACTGCGGGCTGTGCCTTGAAAAACTGAGTTCCTCCTGCCCGCGAGCAGCCCTCCTCCTCTCCTCCCACAAACTGCGTGGAGGGCGGAGTGAAGCACGCTGCATTTGTTTGTGGCCGAAGTAATAGACACGACAATCATGGCTAGCGAGGAAAGACAAAAGTTTGAGGAGGCGGCTTCAGCGTCGTACAGATCCGCTGTGGCGGCATTTTGGGTTTGCTGATACGCTATCCCCTCTCGTACATATTTCACAAAGACTGTCTTCCCGGATATTTACAACGAAGTCTGCCGAAACATTGTTACCGACTTGGCTGCTACGAACAACCTCGCTTTGACAACAGACAGCTGGATGGACGTGATGAACAATGAGTGGCAAATTAAGAGCGCTGTAGTTCAAACTCGTCCTGTTTATGAAAGTCGATTGTCATATGCTGGTGTTGTGCAGTAATGAACAGACGTGACTTCTGTGGCGTATATACTTTTTTAATGTTCGCACAGACAACACTCAAGTGCACACACTACATATCATCAAATGCCAAACTAGATGTGCTACGTTAGATCCCATGCCATTGGCTACGTGAGCCCAGAGTGATCATGGGACGCGTAATCCATATATTACATCGATATATTATAAACCGCCATGACTAAATGAGAGTTAAGCAGGCCAAATCAATCCATACCAGTGACTATAGATAATGCTGCAAATATTGTTAATTCAGTACGTGACACAGATGGACTCGGGCCACAAATAGGATGTTTTGCTCATGTAGTAAACCTAGCTGCTAAGAGAGCTGTAGCAATCAACAGTGTGCTCTTCCTCAGTTTACAAACAGTAAAGATTGTTCGCAGCACTTTTATACGAAATGTCTTCACGTCAGTAAGAAGTAAGCACATAAATATTATGCACTAAAATGCATGTTTATATGGTGGCAAAGTTATTTTTGCTTGTTAGCAAAGTAAAAAACCAGAAACAAAAAATACAAGTGTTATTTTTTTTTCCAGAGCATTAAATGTATTAAATCGAAAATCGTGTCCCCCGTATCAAAAATCGTACCAAACCGTGACTTAACCGTATCATTGCTTCCCTAGTAAGCATCACGTTTCACTTTTTTCACCACCTGCACTAACATTCTTGGAGCCCATGTTGATTTCTCTCATGAGAAAATCTTACGGGAAAACAAAGAAACTGCTACGCTGTCATAAATCGTCGTATTTCCAGCATGTCGTCAGATTTAGAAACAAATGGAGAGTAAAATTTTACGTCGGATGTCGAAAAGATCGTGTGCCAAAGCGGTATGTTGAGGTACAACTGTACTCGATTGAAAATCCCTTGCAGTCAATTACAGCCTGACTTTTGGAACAAATACACATAACCAGACAGGTGTATTGATGTTGATTAACTGCCCATGTGCCTTGTATTATTTTAATTGTGTTTTTTTTTTATGCTTGCAGAGTAATCATGTCTTGAGAGAAATAGATAAACTCTCAGACTTCTAAAATGGAAGAGCTCCAGATGATGCTGTTAGTGATTACGTTCACCATAGGGAAGCGGATCATTTCTGCCCTGTGCTCAAGCTCTGTGGTTATAAATAGACCAGCCCAGCGTTTGCCTTAGCATGTTCACACACATGCAGTCAGCCGCGAAAACATTGTGACACTGGGACAGGTTGAGCATGAGAAGGGGGTGAGCGATCACTTGAATGCCAGTCTGAAATTGGATAAAGATGTGAGGAGAGAGGGTACGAGTGCTCTCAGATTGCTTCCCCAACCAGCAATGTAGCCATGAATAAAGTAATGTAATGAAAGTCATCGCATGCTATTGTGACGTTTTTAATTAAATTGAGAATTTTAGCGAAGTTAGCGTTTTTCAACCATTTTAACATTTTGGACCTGAGCAGTCTTGACAGAGTTCCCAAACAGTGGCAAAGATGCACTCACCCCATAAAATTTGTGTTAGAGAAGATAATAAACACTTTAAGCATATGTCTTCGATAGTTATTGTAGAGATGAAACCATGTCTCCATGTCATTGGAGAAGAAAAAAAAAGTTAAATAAAAAAACAAAAAAACATGCAATTTACAATTTATAGGGCATTCAGTTTCTAAACAACAAAGGTCTTTGGTAAAAATGGTTAAAAGCAGTAAAAGTGTAAATTGTATACAATTGTTCAATATGACATCGAGAATGCTGTTATCGTTTTTCTTACCTCCCTGCAGAAGCTGACAATGTTCTCCCAGAGTTCCTTGGCTTCACCCTCATCATTTCGCCGACGGGCCTCGACATGCATGCTCTCTCTCCTTTTTAGAGGCTTTATCACCTTGCGAAGGGTGAGGTACTGCTGGGGCGTGTGGCATGCTGCACAATTCTTGGCCTTAATGTCATTGAGCAGCGTACATGCTGGGCAACTCCACTGCCCAGGCCTCTCCGGAAGGCTGGATGAGATGGACGACGACGAGGAGGAACTAGAAGAAGTGAATGCTGACGATGAGGAAGAAAAACCTCTGCCCTGTTTCCGTGTTTTATGTCCAATGGCAGATGAAGAAGAGGCTGGTGTGCAAGAGCATGCTGTGCCAGGCCCAGAGGGGACCTGACCACAATGTGTACAGCAACGAGGCAAGGGCGCCTGTTGCTCCTGGAAGCCATGAAGCTTGGACGATCCACAGGCAGAACACTTTGGCGCACCTGTGGGGTTGCGCAGGGTGCACTTGCAGCAGGCCCAGGTGCTGAAGTCTGGGCTGGACGGGCTCGCCGGGGTGAAACGCACCGTCTCGCAACCTAAATCGATAAGGTCAGCGCCAGCCCGTGATGATCTGCAGGTTTCACATTTGGACGAGCCACTTGGGTTAGCTAAAGAGCAACCTGGGCACTTCCAAGTGGGAGCTCCTGAGGAAGGGTGGTGGGAAGCCTGGGGAGTCTTTAGAGGGTCTTCTTCTTCTAAGATGCTGAGGCGCTTACTGGGGTATGTGGGCTCCTGGGGTTGGGCATGTTTGGGTTTGGTAGGTCTCTGTGGGCCAGGCTGGGGGAGTACACTCGCACTTGAAGGAGATGTGGGGCTTGGAGTGTTAGTGCCTGGATTTGGCGGTCGGCCAGTTGGCGGCACCTCTCTCCTACTTCGTGGCACCGGATTGTTCTGGAGGGAGGAAAAAGCACTAAATGTTGAAGACGGCACATGAGGAGGTTCTTGGGGTTCGCAGGGAGGAGCTGGAGGTGAATCATCAGTTAGGTCTATGACTAGAGGAGCAGTTCCTGCTGAGGCCACAGGAAATCCTAGTACAGGAGTGCGAACCTCTGGTACCACCAAAGCCTCAGGGGGGATTTTGGGTAACGATAGTTTCCTGGGTCCACCACAAGCGGAGCATGACAATGCAACCGGTGTATTGTGAAGTGTGCAACGAGGACAAGCCCAGCCTGAATGTTGCTGCTCCAAGCCACCAACTTCCCCATTGGTTTCTGACAGTCTCAACATGTCCTCTTTAACCGGAACCTGGCCTTGAGGTTCTGAATGCACTGCGGGTGTGACGGTAGGAGTTGGGGGTTCTGTAGTAGGAGCAGGGGGGAGACCGTTTGAGGTGGCAGCTATGGTTGTGATGGCAGGCGCAGGGGTGGTGGCTGATGGTCCGAAGCCGCAGACAGAGCAGGCTCTCGATCCCTGAGGATTATTAAGGGTACAGCGAGGGCAAGCCCAGCGATGCTCCTCGGTACTGCTCAGGCGAAGAATCTGATTAAGGTCAGGTTTCTGGCGAGGCGCCTCACAGATCGAACAGCGAGGTGCTCCACCGACATTTAAGAACGTGCAGCGTCCACATGACCACTCACTGCCTCGCACTGCAGCTGCCATGGAGCCAGGAGAATGAGAGTGGCTGTGAAAAACAAAAACAAACGTAAGAACAAATTCTAATATTTTGACGAATCTTTTGCCATTCTGCATTTACCATTATTTGATCACATTATTACCAAGATACAGATATACCTTTTGGGATATTTTGTATCTATGTCCTGGCATTACTCTTAAACGTGGAGACAAGCTGTGCCTTTATGGTCCTCAAAAAATTTAGTAATAATCTTGTGTAGAATGTTAAGAGTAGATTGTTCTTTAAAGAACAGAAATCGACTCCTGTAACCCGTTTCCAACAGCTTATTGAGTAACATTGAAGACAAGTTTATTGATTGAAGACAAAATTCTGTGGAAAAAGTATTTGGAAATGAAAGCTTGAGATGGCAGGGGCCATGAGTGAATAATAATAAGATAAACTATCAAGAGAGGGAATACTTGCTTCCAGTGAGATAATGGTGATTATCTAAAGGAAGAGTAAGGATAAAACATTTGAGAACACATGACAGGGACCCAGACAAAACGCGAAAGGAAAAATGGAGTGTGAGAGAGAAAGATTGTCTTGCTCAGGGGAGCAAAAATTAAATCTCTTTCCAGAGGGCACTGAGGGCAGTAAATCCATACACAAAGGCTGTATGATTAGAGCCAAGAAATGCAGCAGAGAGAGCAGGAGATAGTGGAGAGGAAGCTGCATTTGCCTCACAGTAATAGTGGTAAAATCCTGGCCTTCTCTCCAGACACTTTGCAAATTAGACAAACTGAGACAACTCTCCATCAGATTTAGTGCTGCACCGATTAATCGATTTACTCGAGTATTCGATTAGAAAAAAATATTGGAATTAAATTTTGTTGCCTCACGTATTCGTTTAATTAAAGTGGCGTTGTAATGGTTTATTTTGAAAGTGTTTGCATTTAGTTTTATTGATTAGGGTGGATACACTGCCCTCTGGTCTGCCTCTTTTCACATGGCTGAATCAAACTGCTCTCTGTTAAGACCAACGTAAGCTAAGTTTTTGTTTGAGCTAATGGTTTTTAATGTATTCGTAATTTAGTTTGTAGGTATATTTAGCCGTTTTTTTTTGTGGGAATATATGTCTGAACCATTTGTAAATAAGCCTTGTAAAAAAAACGCAAAAAATCATTTTATAGCATTTAAGCTAGTGGACTTTTTCTATGTAAGTTAGGCAATTGTTCTTTTGTTTTACATAGATCCTCATTTTTAAAAATAAATTTATAGCGTTTGAGGCTCAGCTCAGGTATTTTTTCATGTTCCTTGTCCGATTACTCGATTATTCGAACTAACTAGTCCATCGATTAATCGACTTCTAAAATATTCGATAGCTTCCGCCCTAATCAGATTATTCTGATACCTATCTCTTACTAACCCTTAACATGAATATGTATGCTTAAGAGGAGCATTGGATGCATACTTGGTTGCTTTGTCTTAACCAACACTCTCTGTCACTCAAGCTTCTCATGTGTGAACACTGACACAGACAAGGCATTGCGTGTATGATGAGGTAGCGAGGGTGAAGTGCTAAGAGCTAGAGCAATCTTGTGTTCTTCACTTTGGTCCCAAGGGTAAAGGCGTTGTCTGCAGTAAGATAATGGGATGTCTTCACATTCAGTGTTATATTTTGTGTGTATACAGCAGTGGTTCGTTTTTGTACTAAAGCAAAAAAAGTAATATAGAGCAACTTAAAATAAAGTATAACTTTATTAACATTGCTTTGTTTGTAACAGGAAAGAGAAAGCACATCAATTTGCCTGAATGGAAAAAAAGAAAAAAAAGTCACATCCAAACTGTAACAATGTACTCAAGGTAGACTGTTTGACCATTATATACAGAAAAATAAAATTTAATAAAATGAATAAATAATAATAAAAATAATAATAATGCATTCAAATTGATTAGCAACATTAACTCATGAGGATGATATTCCAAACAATTTGAACGAAAAAGCAAAAATTAATAGAACAAAAACGACTGTCATTGGACAGAGGGACAATTTTAATTTTTGCTGCAGGGAATATCAACTCCTTTGCTATGGTGTGGAGTTATTTTGCACTGAGCAACTTGCTATGCGATCTTATATGATGCTAACATTGTTCGCTGGTTTACTGATATAACACTGACAAAGCGGTACAATTGTTGGCAATATTCGGCCCGCTTTCGCTAAAAAAAAAAAAAAAAAAACACATCAAGCAGCTTATCAATGTGATTGGGGTCTAATGTTTTTAAGTGACATCTGATTTGGCTTCCTGCTGTCCGCTGCAAACATTTTTAGACATAGTAAACAAACTGGTCTTTCCTCGTCTCCCACTGTATTAAGTCAAAGCCAAAAGCCAGACACTACATACGCTTCTTCATATTTCCTCATCTTAGCTCTTTATATCGCCAGTGCTTTTTGCTGTGTGCTCTTGTTTGGTTCAAAAATACTGCGCACACTCTGAAAATGAGAGTGCCACTGCCACCCGCTAAGTGGATGTGCAATTACACTTTATTCTAGTATGGCAAAAAAGTATGTTCCCTGAGGTCACATGCGACACCCTCGGCATCAGGCACGCCCAACTTTTTTAGAAGTACCGTATTGGCCCGAATATAAGACGGTGTTTTTTGCATTGAAATAAGATTGAAAAAGAGGGGGTCATCTTATACTCGCGGTCTAGACATTATACACATTCACAACGCTAGATGGTGCCAGATATCATTGAAGCGATGTTCTGTCATGACAGCTCTCAGCTACTCTACATATTCACGACGCTAGATGGCGCCAGATATCATTGATGTTCTGTCATGACAGATCTCAGCTACTCTCAAGTTTGACCAGTTTGCATTATTTTATTGCAATGTTTTTCCTTATTCAGATTTGTCTCAAGACTACAGTTACAGTTAGACTTCACTTTGATGGTTAATGAAGTTATTGCAATTATGTTGTTTTATCACAATAGATTGGTTTATTTATTGGTTTATTATTTATTTATTGGTTTATTTCAAAAACCAGAAGCCATTCATTTACGAATGTGATTGCAATTTAGTTTACATATTTAAATGTTCAGATATTAAGATTTGAATGAGGCAAAATAACATGCTTTTTCGCTCAAATATATTGTTATAACCATTTGTTTCAGATGTACTGTAATTATTTTCTGTATAAAAATTAATTTGGTGTTCAAAAAGTTTTTTTTTTTTCAAACTTGGGTCTTGAAAAAGAGGGGGGTCGTCTCATAATCAGGGCCATCTTATATTCGGGCCAATACGGTACTAGTATACAGGCAGTTCTATTATCGCTACAAATCAGTGTAAAAGATACTGAAGTAACAACGTAAAGGTAGTCCCAGGGATACGAATGAGTTCTGTTCCCACACTGTCGGAATGAAGCCTTTAAGCACCCCGAAACACCCCCTAAATCTCAAAATAACTATCCAAAAACATGTATTATATGTCATAGTAATAAATAAAAAAATAAGCAGCTGTGTATAACACCTATAACACTTATAACCTATAAGATACGATAAAATACTGTTCATGTGACAAAACAAAAACAAAAAAACAAAAAACAAACAAACAAAAAAAAAAAACAAATGGAGACAAAATGTTGGACGAGACTCCGGCGTTGTAAAGTCAAATTCATGAAAGTCGTAAGCAGGGGACTACCTGCATTGATATAACTACACAGAAACCATTATCAAGTTGATTCTGAAAATGTTTGATACATTTCTTAAAAGACATGACATAGTAGAAAAGCAGTCTTTTCAGCTCTATTGTCAGTAGTTCATTTTCATGTCAAAATGAAGAAAAATTCCTTAAAGGACAACAAATTCTAGCGAGAGAGGACCGCCGGTTTCAAAGAAATGTGACAGAAGGCTAAAGGGGTCCTCTCTAACAAGAGTGAAGTTTCACAACAACTTATCATTTGCTTATGATCGTCTCATTCCATGGTAAAAGTGTCCATATGAGCAATTTGGAAAACGCTCATTCACCATCTACACATGGTGTTTTAAAACTAATTTCTGATGTCCACCCTCAGTAGGAACACCCACCACAACATACTTTATAACAAAACCTTAGATTAATACCCGGGGAGGTATTTTAGCATAAAGGTAAGATGCCTTCTTGAGTTCAATTGCCTCAATTCGGATTTTTGGATGATATTTGAAGTGAAGTGCAGGGGGATGTCTCATTCTTTCTATGATTTGCAACTGAATATCTGTACATAGAGGTGTGCTTCGGAATCTATTTGCAGATGGAGCATAATCAGAAGCTTTGCTTTTGTGCTGAGGTTAGTCTACACACTCAGCTTTTTACCCTACGACAATAAAAGTACAGAACCTGAAGTACATTATGTCAGACGCCATTAGCGGTGTATTTATTCTCCTGTCCTGACGTCAGCACTCCAACCTAAAGCAGTTCCCCTGAGAGAGCAGGAAATATTGGTCTTCCAATGATCACTGTAAACAAGCAAACATAAAATAGATACTGTACTTGGCTATTTTCGTTGATTTCACTTTGATTCAACATTTTTTTCAAGATAATTATGGAAATTGGGTGTTTATGTGGTTACTAAGTACATTACAAGGGAAAATCAATTAAAGGGTATTACTGTAATGCGTCCAAGCACTCGAAGATGCTTCAAGCAAATATTTTCCCCTCTTCATTTTTTGTTGGCCAATGTTAGAATTGATGATACGGCAAGCTTTCCAAAGGCCTGTTCCCCTGTCTGTCGGTCTGCAAGGACCCGCACCAGCCATGACAACAACGAGTCAGTGCCTCATGTTTGATGACAGCTCCTTCCCTGTGGCCATTTCCATAACTGTCAGTCTGTTTCATCTACAGTTAGAGTGCAAAGTCATGGTGTCAGCCACATGGCAACTTTGTCAAAACAATTGATTTGGTTGGCATTGGAATTGAGGGATGGAAAATTTATGATTTGTCTTTCTGCAGCTGGCGTCAAGAGCACAGAAGACTTTCCAAATGAGCTAATGATCCTCTTGAGGATTTTTGAAACATCTCTCTTAATTACCTCATTATATTCTAATGTAAGCTTCCACCGATAAGGGAGACCCAACTTAATAAAATGTCACATTCCTGGCCTTCCAGTAAAAAAAATGCATAAGTCTAGCCCGGGATCCCAAGACACTTCGTAAAAAAAGATGCCCTCGGAGTTCAGTGTTCCACTCACTCATAAGTGTTTGCGCCAACAGACAGACCCATGCTAGCACCTTTTCTCCTTGGCCCCGTTCAGTCAAGCTGCTCTAAAAGTGCCCACTTCAGCTCCTCAGTTGCTTGGTGTCGCAGACCTGGGCAGACAGCCAAGAGCTTACAGTGGAGCGAAAACGTGAAATAGAATTCTACCTTCAAAATAATGATCTTTTTACAATAAGAATTTCAATGCAAACTAGCTAGTCAGAATAAATCATTAGGGCATCATGACCCTTGCATAAATGTTCACTGGCTGTAGGGCAATAATGTATCCCAAATTGACTATGAGGAAAAAGTGCAAGCTCCAAAGCTTAGATGCAAAGCTGAAAATGTGTTGCGAGTTCACTACTCTCTCCAGACTACAAATAGCGAGAAGACAATAGAGGGTGCATGATGGGTAAGCGAGGCCGGGTGCTAAGACTGCTTGCTGTTTGTGTGTACACCAGTCTACTGCTGGCTGTTTGGATTCACTCTGCATACTGAACTCTACCGCGAGATCAAGTGAGCCCGAGTCTTGCCAGCTTCTCCCCGCCTCACTGCGAGACATTTGGCCTTTGTGCGACAGTCATTAGCACTGCCTTTCCAAGCTTGGCCCTGGGCCCACTGGCCTAGGGGAAAAGTCCTGCCTGCTCCTTGAAGAGGCTTTTTATTTTATTAATTCAACACAAAATCGAGTGGCATCCTGAAAATGGATTCCTCCATGTTTGATCATATTAATGCCGCAAATACTCACACTTAGGTGATGAATCACTTGAGGATAGCAATAAAGTTTGAAAGCTTTCTTTTATCAAGTATTATACTAGTTCCCATTTTAAAAAAAAACAAGACCATTCTACAGTACAACTTTCCTAAATGTCAGACATCAGTTTGAAATGGTATGTAGTTTACAAGAGTCAGCGCCTTAATAGGAACATTGCACAACTAACAGCCTGCCAATTGGTGACTCATAATGACAGTCCATCTTGTGACCAGTTGAAATTAGTAAGACTTTCACCCTTTTGTGCAAAGCAACACATTTTTCTCACCTAATCTGTAAGGCCTGGCATCAGTTGGTTGATGGAATCAATTGAACCCTCAATCAAACACGTTAAACCCTTTATCATGTTCAGAGTAGGGCTGGGCGATATGGCCTTAAACATGTATCACGATAAATTGAGCAGATTTATCTCGATAACGATAAATTACGATAAATTCGCCCAAGCGTACTGTTATATAATTTGAAAATCTGAATCAATGCATGAAATACAGATTAACTGTTTCTTGTTGATTTATTTACCAGCATTCAATTTCATATACTGTATTTAACAATTGTACATGCAGTCTAAACATTAAGTTTATAAAAATGTAATGTAAGCAATAAGAATTCAAGTATGAACATTTATAACAGCGTGTATGACTTGAACAATGTACATTATCAAAATCAATATGCCTGTGCAAACATGTCATTGTAACACAAATGACTTGCAGCTTGAACAGTACACTTCAAAAAGACAACTTGTTAATGGCTGCTGTGACATAATTATTAAATACAAGTGTTTACATTATGGTTTCAGGGTCCCCCCCAGTGCATTTTTTAATAAATGCACGCACAAATGAAACCCCAAACAAACAGAGAGAGACACACACACATTAAAGCTATATTGATCTTCTTCAAATGAAACGCTTAAGATTTTATGATAGCAATAATGACACAGAAATAAGCACATACAGAAAAATAGCTGGGGCCATTTCTCGGTCATTATAAGTTTCGCCGTTGGATTGTACTTTAAACTGAATGCTTTACCATCACAAAAGCTATCAGAGGAATCACACACAGACAGATACAAAATAATGCCACATAGTAATTGCTAGATGCAGTCCGTGCCCAATCCACTCATTAAGTTCAGCCGTTTCGACAAGTTAGAGCCGCTATCCGACTACATCACGTTCATTTGTAGCGTTAGCCGCTAGCTAGCGTTAGCCTGGCTACCAGTAGAAAGCACTGAAAGCACCATCTCCGGAAATTGTGAGAACAGCAGGGAGGACAGCGGGTGAAAGCCCGTCTGGATGCCACCAAGAGTCTACTAAATGTCGGTTAAAAGTTTGGTGAACCTCCCTTAAGCCACACTCCATCACGTTTTGCTTGTAGCGTTAGCTGCTAGCGTTAGCTTACTGGGCTTTTGTTTGATTGGCTCCTTGATGATCACGTGACTCCCTACGTAAGCCCATTGACGGTTTCTTAAAGGGGAATGAACATAGACGGACAACACAGAATCAAAGCGGGATGAAAAGACTATATTTTCTTGTTTTATTAATTTACCGAATTTACCGACATGGTCAAAATTACGTCGGTCATCGTTAAGAATTTCGGTGACGGTAAATTTTCGGTTTACCGCCCTGCTCTAGTTCAGAGTTAGGAGTGGGAACCTCTTGGTACCTCACGATACGATACAATTTGTGATACAAGCTCATGATAACGATGATCTGACGATATAGCGATTAGGGCTGCAGCTATCGATTATTTTAGTAGTCGATTAATCGATGAACTAGTTTGTCGAATAATCGAGTAATCGGATAAGGAACATGAAAAATTAAAATACCTGAGCTGAGCCTCAAACGGTATAAAAAAATAAGGATCTATGGGACAACAAAAGAACAATTGGCTAACTTACATAGCAAAGTCCGCTAGCTTAAATGCAGTAAAATGCTAACATTTAAATTTTTTTTACAATGTTCTTGACAAATGGTTCAGACACATACTCCCACAAAAAACGGCTAAATATACCCATAAACTAAATTACGAATGCATTAAAAAAAAACATGAGCTCAAACAAAAACTTAGCTTTTGTTGGTCTTAACATGGAGCAACTGGATTCAGCCATGTGAAGTGAGGCAGACTAGAGGGCAATGTATCCACTCAAATCAATAAAACTGAATGCAAACACTTTCAAAATAAACCATTACAACGCCGTTTTAATTAAACGAATACCTGAAGCAGCAAAATTTAATTCGAAACTTTTTTTTTCTAATCGGATACTCGAGTTAATCGATTAATCATTGCAGCACTAGTTTCCATATTTCACTAATAGCAAAATAGCACTAATAGCGATACAACGAGTTTCGATACATTGGTCAGGAAATCCTTTGAGGATATTCTACAAAAAAATAATAAACAGAAAAAAGAGCTTCTGCTGTGAATTGGAATGAGTTCATCACTAGTAGACGTCCAATCCATTTGAACTGGGAGGGTGGCAGCGAATGAACATTGTTTATTTTGAAAGTGTTTGCATTCGTTCATTCGCTGCCATCCTTCCCACTTTAAACGGATTGAACGTCTATGGCCGTCAGTGGCAGCCAGTGCCAGGCAATAAGTAATTTTGGGCCATTTAAGGTCATTTACCTGTTGATTTTCAGTTACTTCCTGTTGATTTTGGGGTATTTTATGGGTCACTTGCTGTTTATTTTGCGTTACAGAACAGGAAGTGACCTGGGAATCACCCAAATGAATAGGCAGTGATTCAAACTTAACAGGAAAGGACCTGTAAATGCCCTAAAATGAAGAGCGAGTGACCTGTAAATGCCCCGAAAATCAGACCGAATGACTGTGAATGCTCTGGTTTTGAATGAACGAACGTTCCCAGTCTAAATGGATTGGGCGTCGAGCACCGTTAATGGCAGCCTTTAAAAAAAAAAAAAAAAAAAAAAATTTTTTTTTTAATTGACACCTTTTTAAAACGCTATCTAGATTCCTGACAGGAGCATATCGGTAACCTTTTGGGATACAAAGCATCACGATATATCACCATTTCGATATTTTGTCACCCCCCCTATTCATAGTAGTGTAGTATTTTAACTCATTGTATCAGTAAAAACTTTCACTTCTACCGCCTTCTTCAAGGTAAATGATTCCAATTACATTTCTAAATGTGCTGGCCTCAAGGTGTAAATGAAACATTATACTTAGTTTACAATGAATAACTTAGCTACTTTATAGACAGGTGGGAAACAGCACTTGAGAAATATTGATAGCGATAGGATATCTTGCTACTCTGAAATCATTACCGGTTTCACATATAACACTTTACCAAAAGTATCAGTGAGATAAATCGAGATAACTCTGTTTCAAGGTAGAAGTTTAATTTTTGTAAAACATTTATTAAGAACACACCCTTAGCATAAAAAAAATCATTCTTGTTTGCACACTTGGTTTTAGGCCAATCACTATCATATCAGTCAGAAACTTGGCAAGAAGCACGTGTGATATACAACTCACACTGCCATACAAGTTTAAACAAATTATTTCACTCTCCAGTCATCTCCACCTTACAAGAAAAATGTATTGTTGACAACTTTGGTTGATGAGTCAACTTTACAGATTTGCAAATTAACTGAAGAGTTCTTTCGACCAGCAGGGTGTTCTAGCATGAGTAATGGGACTTATTAGTCAACTATGGCATGGCTCCCAAATCACAACAGAAATTACGGGACCGAACCATGAGTGGTGCTGTGGGAGGCAAGACTCAAGATACAAATATCAAATAATTTGGACCATCTGATATTGTGATGTGGCAACAAGGAGTAAAGAGTTTATAAATTCTGATGAGATAGAGTGGACTAACTTGTGTCAAGACTATGAAACAGGTTCAAAAGCAAACCAATAATTTTGCTTTCATCTCTATTGTGACATAACCCAAACAGGTATGATGACTACCTAGTAATTTGAGCACATGATGTTGATGTACAAAAATTCTGAACTTATTTAACTCATTATTAAAAAAACTAATTTTAACGCAAACTTTTCTCAATTGACGTACCATGGAAAGTGCAACTTCAGCCGATACACATTCCCCAAACCCTGTGAAAACTTCAGTACAAAACAAGGACATCATTGTTCAAATTAAATCATGACAGTACCTAAGGCTTAAAAAAAATAAATTACATAATTTTCCAACTCAGTACAACTTCACTTACTACGGCTTTATACTACATTGACTTATATGAGTGCAAACACTTTATGATCATGGATTCACAAGCCAATTAACTATTAAAAGGATTTTTCTAACTACCTCACGAGTGAATTAACATTTTTGAAATCTAGTACAGGAAAAGGGCAAAGGAAGAACAACTCTGGCTGCTGACCTCTAGCACTGCCCGCAGTGAATATTTCATGACCCGTGCCCATTTTTTCCAAGTGAATATGTCAGCAGAGGAGACAGCTTGGGATATTTGAATATTTACAGAGAGGAAACTGTCTAACTGGGTTTTAGTGCACTGTAGCAAAAAGCAAGCACAAGCAGGAAACTGACAAGAAACTCCAGGATCAGAGGAAGAAGTGACGATACAGCAGGAGGATGGTGCCCTGGGTGTAAAGGAGGCAAGCCATCACTTCCCCATCCATTCTTTTGGAGACAAAGAGACTAAAGCGCAAGGACTGTACCAATGGGCTTTAGCATCCTCAGCAGGAATAATGCTGACACACTAAGAAGGGAACTTCTCAGAAGCGAAATAGTTCACACAAGGATGGTTTTGTAACCATTGAAACCTAAAGGAAGCTCACAATTATTTATTTGACATCCCTAACCCCTGACTTAAATGATCCCCAGATCCCTGAATTCCAATAATACAGCGTTACATAGGAGCAAAGGAATCAGCAATAATCCACCCAAGTCTTGTAGGCAAAGCTACACAGCCACGACTTAAGATGCATGCCAAATATGTTCTGGTGCTTTAGGACCTGACCCCATCTTTATCAGCCAGCTCCCGACAAAACAAAACAAACAAACAAACAAAAAAAACCCGACGAAGGCACAGCTAGTGGCAATGCTGCTCCAGTCCACTGTTGGACAGTTTTAATCCAATTAAAAAGGATAGGAAAGCCCATAGAGTGGAGGGGCGATAAAGGCAATCATCCATCATCCTGAGAGAGAACCGTCACTACGATCGACTATATGCAGGGAGAATAAGAGACATTTGTTGCTCAGGGTTTTCAGAGTCATTAGGAATCACAATGAATAAAATTATGCTGTTCCTTACGTATATCTATATGGGAAAGCAGAGTCTTTTGTTTCCAGCCTCATATTGTTAGGCTGCAATGAATTCCTGTTTCTAGACAACAAAAAATGAAACATGGTTGCTACAACTGAATAAAGGATGTCATGTATTTGCATGTGTTTTGTATTGTGAACTGATGCTCGCTCGGCACACTTTCATTCCACACAAACAGTTCCCAAAAGTCGATGGACCGCTGAATGAAAGAGGAAAAAAATCACAATGCAAACTTACTCAAGGCTGAAGCTTGCGTCGTCTTTTCTCGACAGACAAATAAGGCTGAGGACATTGTCCCAGGAAAATATGTTCAAGAATAAAACCCACAAGACGGGCTCACGCAAAGCTGACTGTGTTGTTTTTATATTTCATGCTCTGTTACAGTTCATCAAAGCTTGCTTAACAATATTAAAAGCGGACACAGCATTGTGTAGTCAGTACTCAGTACTGTTGAAAGAGTGTGCAATGTTCTGATTTCATCAGAATGCAGATGTATCTGTTGCACAATATATTGTGCAATGTACGATATATTTTTTGCAATTAAAACATGTTGGCTCTGGTTCTTAAATAACTGTACAAATCTAAAGGATATACTGTGTTGGAGGGTAAAAGGAGGTCAAGATGGGCTAAAACTAGTTAACCAAAGAAGCCACGCCAGTATTCAGTATTAAATGTAAAGAAACTTGCTTGTGAGCAGCACGTATTAGGAATGATGAAAGCCCAACCGGGCAACTGATGCTGAATAAATAATGGAATCCATTGTTGGGTAATGTGATCGGGTTCTCTGAATATCAATAACGAACAAAAGGGGCCAAGATGCTCTGAGTGACTCTGCAACAACTCTGGTGCGTTACAGGCGGTCGATATTTAGTGCTTGTTCTTGCTGCACTTGACATGATCTAAAAAAAAGCCTAAAAAATGGAAATACTCCAATGTATTCCTTAGACGGTGGTTGAAAAAAATCACAAGATTAAAAGCCCGCAAAAAGTGCAAACCAAAGATCGTGAAAACTACTGACAGGCTGACAGCCAATTTCTCTAAGGTGACATATTTTTAAAGCAGAGTAATGTAACATTGCAAGTAGAAAATATATTTTCAATAAAACATTTCCTTCTTTTGAAAATATATTTTCAATAAAACATTTCCTTCTTTTGAAAATATATTTTCTGTAGCTACCATTATTCAAGGGGTAACACCTATAAGTGTAATAGAGTTGACCAACTGGGAATTAAACAACAGATATTTTTTAAACCCAGTTCTAGGGCTGAACGACATTGGGAAAAACTCGCATTGCGATTTTTTGGGTGTTTGCGATATATATTGCAAAATTAAAACTAGAAGAATTTTCACCAGATGACTTGGATAGCTCTGTTTGGGAAGACTGGTTGACTCACCATGTTTTTTGTATTAGTGTATTGCATTCACTATTTTATTAGATTGTTTTTCCTGAGTTTCCCCTTTGTTTGTTTCATTTATCCTTGTATTCTTCATTTTTTCCCCTTTATTCTTTAAACAATTTATCATTCTTCATTCTAAAAATGTTATCTTAATTTCTGTAATGTTTTATTGTTGCATTATAGATTTAAGGTGCTTCAATAAACTTTAATTGTATTCATTTATTTTAGTGCTGCAATGATTAATCGATTAACTCGAGTAATTCAATTAGAAAAAATGATTCGAATTAAATTTTGCTGCTTCAAGTATTCGTTTAAATACAGTGGTGTAATGGTTGGTTTTGAAAGTGTTTGCATTTAGTTTTATTGATTTGGGTGGATACACTGCCCTCTAGTGGCAACAGTGAATACGACATAACTCATTTCACATGGCTGAATCCAGCTGCTCCCTGTTAAGACCGACATAAGCTAAGTTTTTGTTTGAGCTAATGTTTTATTTAATGCATTAATAATTTATTTGAATTTAGTTGATAGGTATAATTAGCTGTTTTTTGTGGGAACATGTGTTTGAACCATTTGTCAAAAGCATTGTTAAAAAAAAAAAAGTTAGCATTTCATAGCATTTAAGCTGGTTGACTTTTGCTATGTAATTTTTCTTTTATTTTACTTAGATTTTAATGTTTTTTTTTTTTTTTTTTTTTTTTAATTTTATACCGTTTCAGCCTCAGCTAAGGTATTCGAATTTTTTATGTTCCTTATCCGATTACTCGATTAACCACTAACTAGTTAATCGACTAATTGACTACTAAAGTAATCAATACCTGCAGCCCTAATTTATTTATTACTGTATTGGCCCGAATATAAGACTGTCTTTTTTGCATTGAAATAAAACTGAAAAAGTGGGGGTCGTCTTATATTCGTCGTCTAGACATTATACCCATTCACGACACTAGATAGCACCAGATATCATTAAAGCGATGTTGTCATGAAAGATCTCAGCCACTCTCAAGTTTAACCAGTTTGCATTATTTTATTGCAATGTTTTCCTTATTCAGATTTGTTTCAAGACTAGTTACAGTTAGACGTCACTTTGATGGTTAATTCAGTTATTGCAATTTTGTTGTTTTATCTCAATAGATTGGTTTATTTACATTTCAAAAACCAGAAGCCATTCATTTACAAATGTGATTGCACTTTAGTTTACATATTTAAATGTTCAGATATTAAGATCTGAATGAGGCAAAATAACATGCTTTTTCTCTCAAATATGTTGTCATAATCATTTGTTTCAGATGTACTGTAATTATTTTCTGTATAAATATTCGGTGTTGAAAAAGTCTTTTTTTCAAACTTGAGTCTTGAAAAAGAGGGGGGCGTCTTATAATCAGGGCCGTCTTATATTTGGGCCAATACGGTATTCATTTCTTATAAAAATCTGTGAATGATGAAGATTGTTGCATATAAAATGGTTCCAGGAAGCCACGTCTAGGCACACTTGCTGCTTTTATAAAGCAAACCAAAAGTTTATGTGTTCACACACACAAAAAAAAATAAAAAATAAAATAATAATAATAATCAGACATCCTGCGATAGGACTATTGCGTATGCGCACATCGCGATCGCGATATTAAAACGATATATTGTCCAAGCCTACCCAGTTCCCAATTATTCGATTCCAAGAAACCATATGCATGCTTGCGGAATATTCTGCTTATCAATTCATCTTATGTCACATTTGAATTGACGATATCTAACAGAAGAAGAGCATTTTATTATTATTTTTTAACTTTTCCAACATTGCATAAACATACATTACAGTATATTGTTCTATTATTATTTTGATGTTTAGTGATGATGGTGACACAGTCATCTTTCAAACAGGGGCCAGAAGTGTTGCCCGGGTCTTTAAGAATGTTTATTCTCTGTGGAATTTTTCATTAACTGCCCAAAATAAGTGAAGAAAATGAGGCAGGGGTAGGTCCGCGCTTAATAAAAGCTCATATTCTAATCGACCGCCCTTGGGCTTGTTTTCACTGGGTTCAAAACAGTCAGATCAATCACCTCTCGGGGAGAAACCATCGACACCACTGCCAAAACAGCCCATAATATGCAGCTGCGGTTGTAGAGGCCAAGGGGTGGGATTTTAGTTTACAAATCCAGCTCAGCCAGCTTTTAAGTCCAAGATAGAAAAATAACATGAAAATACAGACTAGGATTTGATAAGGTTTTAAGTTGATCCATAGTAGGGAGATCACAAAACTCTCATAACTAGTTTGCCAGTAAACCATATGGACATTAGTAAAATACTTCAGGATGCTATTGGACAATTTTATTATATCTAGGCCACAGAATCAACAAAATCAACTCGTGTTCTACTTTTAATTAATTAGACTGGGAAAAAATAGTTTTGTTGGTGGATTCAGTGCTCATATTGTCACAAAATTCTGAGTTTTGAAAGATCCGCCAAATGCTATAAAATGGGTGGAAATATGGAAACTAGTGCTGCGACGATTAATCGATTAACTCAAGTATTCGATTATAATAAAAGATTCGATTTAAATTTTGCTGCTTTGAGTAATCGTTTAATTAAAGTGGCGTTGTAATGGTTAATTTTGAAAGTGTTTGCATTTAGTTTTATTGATGTGGGTGGATACACTGCCCTCTACTCTGCCTCATTTGACATGGTTGAATCCAGCTGCTCCCTGTTAAGACCAACATAAGCTAAGGGTTTTTTTTTAACCAATTTTTTTTTTAATGCATTTGTAAGTTAGTTTGTAGGTATATTTAGCCGTTTTTTGTGGGAATATGTTCTGAACCATTTGTTAAGAGCATTGTAAAAAAAAAAAAAAAAAAGTTAGCATTTTATAGCTTTTAAACTAGCAGAATTTTGCTATGTAAGCTAGCCAATTGTTCTTTTGTCGCAAATAGATCCTCATGTATTTATTTTTTATACCATTTGAGGCTCAGCTCAGGTATTTTAATTTTTCATGTTCCTTATCCGATTACTCGATTATTCGATGTAACTAGTTCATCCATTAATTGACTACTAAAATAATCAATAGCTGCAACCCTAATGGAAATGTTGCTTTGCAAATGGTGGTCAGGGAATGAGTTGATTAAAAAGTAAGAAAGCTTCATCAATATCCATATATTATAGGAATCTACTTAATACAGTCTACATGAACATTAATGGAAAAGTTAAACTTTTTTTTCCAGTGAAGTCAGTGGGGAAGTCTCAAAAGGCACCTTACAGCGATATTGACTCCTGTAGGTGATTACAATTGTCATTTCGTTGCATAAACTGAAAAAAAAATAACTAGAGCCTATATTCCATTGTCAGAAGACATTCCAGTTCCCAGATGCTTTTGACCTTGTTGGCTCTTACCTGCGCTCTCGGTGAGGCCGTGGAGGCGGTTGCTGTTGCTGCTGTTGGCGTGTGATGAAGGTGGTGCCCCACACTGGGCTGCTGTGACTAGTCCTGAGCCAGCCCACCGGGGGTGACGATGGGTAGGGGTTGGTGCGGAAACCATGATCAGATTCGGTCTCTGTGGTGAGGGACGAGGCCGAGCTCCCCATCATTGCAGTGATAGGAACAATAAGTTGAAGAAGGAGGTGTCAGAACCACCTTGTTTTTTCAGTTAATAAGTTTCCAATATCAGTAGCAAGTCTTCATTGAAGTTCTAAGACACCTGAATCTGTCATTCCATTGGAAAAATTCTTACAGGGATGTTTTCTAACTATTAGTCTTATTAACTTTAGGCGATCCTCCACAGTGCCAATCTTGATTCCTCCCGCATACCTTTGGACATGCCTCGCCAGTCTGTGCAGGCTCATACTTGGTCCTTCTTTCAGAGAAATAGGCCGCTTTCACTGTCAATGCCCGTTGGAAATATCAAGTTCATCGAGGCCATCAACATTAGCCTCGTGTTCCACGCAGACAGTTGCAAACAGTCAATATCGGCAAGGATCTTGAGTTACATCCAGTAAGAGAAAATCAATGTGCTGCATTTTCTGGGGAGGGTGTTTGGCAGAACTACAAGCATGCTAATTTTCCAAAATCTCATCTTTCAGACATGTGGTCTGGCTAACAGCTGGACTGAAGCAGAACCACCTCACTGGCCACAGCTGCATATCATCCGTGGGTCTAATCCTAATGGGAAACGTTTTCCCACGCTTAAGGTATTTAGGAACTCCACCCAAGTGGAACTTATGATTACATAACAACTAAAAGAGATGCTGGTAAAAATGTAACTGGTTTAATATTGTTATCTACCAACACACCAACGGTGTATTTGTTTAAAAACTCATTTTCAGGCTGGGATAACATTCCAAATTTCTGTTCGAGCCCATTGCCAAACCAGTTATACCTGTAAATTCTGCAAGACTGGTTTTCATCATGGCAAAGTGCAATTTAAAAACCGACAAGTGACGTTTAGTAGGACGATAAGAAACCCCATTTGCATTAAGAACAGTAAAACAAGTGTCATAAAGATGCAAATGCTGTCATGGGGTGTACAGTAAAGCCAGGATCAGATCAGCTGATCAGTTTGCCGCTGGCCTGTTACGTGTGCATTTGTCAGTGTAAACACACACGCTCACTTTTCAGATTTAGCCAATTAAAGATTGTACACAAAAAAAAGCATGCTTTTGACCGCCCTCCTCAATAGTACAGTAGAGGGGCCAGTTAGCGCGTCTTCATGCAGTCGACACGCATCCTGAAGAAAACGTGGTTAACCCAGCAACCGGCAAGTGAAATATTAAAAGATCTCCCACCGGATCCCTTTTGGGAGGCGATCGGTTCCTTGTAGAAACAGTCACTGGCGTCATATGCTAACGTTAAATGCATTTTACAAGCAGGCATGGTCGCTCCAGTCTCGCCGTTTTCTCCTTGGATGCAGCAGCACCACTTCTTGTGTTCGCGTCGCTCTGTCCCACGCGTGTATCAAATGGCTCCATTTGGGTGGGTCCTATTTGAACACTTGTGTCATCCCCTTGTATTTCTCTGTGTCTTGCCACATGATTTTTTTCCCACCTCGCCGACGAGAGCGCAGTGAGCGCGGATGCGATCTCCACATAAAGCAGCGGATTACTGGAGAGTGAGAAATGCGCATGCGCATTATGCCGACCGGCAGAGAGAACCTGCTTGTCAGGAAATTTTACATTGAGCTTTTAGCCATTATGAAAATATATAGATCTTGCAAAAGTATTTATTCGCTTGACTTAAGTAGAAGTACTAATATTTGTTGTTGTTTTTTTAAAGAAAGTAAAAACTAATTTTCTTATTAATAATACACAAAGCCCATTTAAATAGCTCGACAGCATTGTTCAATCTTGCATGCTATCAAGGCAGTCTGTATTATTTATGATGAATGCCTGTTAGAATAAATAAATAAATGAGTTGCATTGATATCACTTTTTTTTACACTGCATGGTGACAAGAACATACGTTTTTGAGTACCAATACTGGGCACTGACATTGCATATTGCTCTAAATTGTCATTACAATGTCAACAGTGCCAAACCTGATGTTAACAGGAACCACTGACAGACTTGTACTTCTTAAAAAAAAATAAATGTAAGTATGAGTTATAATAATTTTATATTCAAACCCCTCTTAATGTTTTCGTTTTTATAAAATTTGAAAAGTTAGTTTAACTAATATGTCGCCATTGTTGTTGACGACGCAGTGCACTCTGCGCCGTACTTCCACAGTGTCACTCGTTAGCGACATAAACATGTCGTCGGTTCTGCTTTCAATTTGAACCCGGCCGGAAAAGTGATGAGCAGGACAGCACTGTTGATATTTCACAAAAAGAGCAGCAAAAGCAATTAAATTAAGGTCTCCAGTGGGATTTGAACAGGCATTTACGGTGCAACAGACGACCACGAACACCACAGGACTATACTTCCGCGCAACGTTAGAGTCATGATTTTTCTTATAAAGCAATTGCAACCCACATGCGTTGTCTGTCTGTGCGGTGAAACCTGAAAGGGAAACACAACTGAAAAGAAAGTGCGGCTGGCTTGACCACAGAATTAGAAAACGCAGCTCACTTCAGACAGCAAGCAGACAAAAATAACATAGGGATTGCGTAAAAGGGTTTATTGAACACACAAAACACGCAATCGTGAAAAGGGAGACACAAAAAGGGTCCATGATAGTAGATCGGGATTAATTAAAAAAACAATACAAAAAAAACAAAAACATAAAACAAACGAAAAAAAACCCCAAAACAATGCAATGATGCAACTAGCAATGAAGGGATATACAAACTGTCAAATGGCAGCAAGTCCATATCTCGGTAAGCCGCCTAGGATCGGTTAAAAGACACTGCTGTTGAGCTGGAATTGGATGCAGGTACGACTTTGGGAACTCATCACACATCTCTAACAAAACAATCTGACCAGCAGCAAAATGTGACAAAATCATGTCAGTCGTCATACTAGCTTCGCTTGGTAGCGAGCACAGCTATTCTCCCAGTCTAACCCAACCGCGTCATCACCCCCAGCGTGTATTGCGCGCGTAAAACATGACGCCCTCCGTAGGTCAAAAGATGTACTACATAATATAGATTGATTTTTAATTTGATGGCAATAATATACGTGTTTCTAGTAACATATTTTAGTAAAATAGAACAATTGTGGCTTATTAGAGCCTACAGGTCTTTAAGTCCGAGGTTCTCTTTAAACCTTTGCATTGTCACATCCACACCTATATATATGCCTCAAATCAAACCAACTGTCGATCACTCTGTCTACAGCACGGTAGAAAACGCAATCAAGACAAGAATGTTTTTCGAAGCCTACCAACGGGTTAACAAGAAAATGGTGGTGACCGCACTGCTCATCACCACTCAGCTGTCCCTTCACATTACCGAGATAAGCCTTCAAACTTTCCCTCTCGCCTCTCTCTTCCACTTCATATCACTTTGTTGACCTCATTCTTAATCTCTCTACTTCCTTCACTGAATTCATTGTTCACCCGGAAGAGAACACATTTAAAATATAAGAAACCAGGTACACGGGCTGTAAAATCAGAACATTACATGACTCACATATTTGCCGGAACGTCTCCATTGCATGAAACTCAGCTTGTTAATGATTAGTCTTTACCGGGCCTGGAACAATGACTGTTTTTTCTGAAGAAAAAGCATGTTGGTTATCGTCTCTCTTATGAGTATGACTAGCTCCTTTATCTAATGTGTTGTTCACTGACAAACAGGTTTATCTGGTAAATCCGCTCCTATGGCTTTGTCATATAAAAAAGCAGATAGTAATAATGCTTAGCCTGTTGTTTCTTTGCGTGGAACCAAAAAAAGACAAAGAGCAACACAATAAAGTTACAGTTCTGAGAATAAAGTCTGATTTCAATGATACGTTAAAATTAGCGGAAACGTTATTCTAAGAGACAAAAAAATAAGAATAATGAATAAACCTAGGAAAACAACAGTTACAAAAAAAATATCAATATTAATCAATAACAAAGTAAGAGGAAGGGACATGGCCTACTTTCTGTTTACATTAACACATTGGCAGCAATAGAAGCCCTATCCATTTAGGCTGTGGGGGCGTGGCAGGGATAAAAGATTGATGACGGTATAATTGCAACAATAGATTTTATATAAGTACAGAGAAATAGATTTTTCTCATTTAATCATTTTCTTAAGGAGAAAAAAATGTTATGATTCACGAAACGGACATATTTTTACATTAATATTCATTTGTCCAAAACTTTACAAAATTAGTGTTGTAAGGTTAGCAGATTACATTTGTCATGTTCTGAGAAAAAGTTGTCATGAGGAAAAAAAATGGTAAAAAGTTGTAATTTCACAAGTGGAAAGTTTCCATTACCTTGAAACGAAAGGCAATCTGTATAATAATAAAGAATTCATTATTGAGCAAAAATGAATTCCATTTTTCCCTTGAGTAATTTCACAGTGACGGGGATAAATGCTGAAAAAGGGAAATGCTGCTAATGACTAATCCATTCTGCCTCTTGCAACTACACGATTTTGTCATCTACATGACATTTTGGTAACTTTTTGTAATACTTCCTCTCCTTAGTATGAGGTACTGTAAGTAGGCCAGTTTCCCTTACCCAGGGATCCAAGGTTAACTTTTTATCTACAGTAAAAAGCAACGTCAGGTTTAAACAATCAGCTTCCACTGTTGTCATACTTTCCTTATCAAGTGTGTTTTATTCAGAAAGCCATAACTAAAATATATCACTAATTCAACAAAACCCTTAACTGTAACTCTTTGTCCATGTTGCCCCTATCTGATGGCCACCTGTCCCTCTGGATACAGCAGCTGTGTGTATGATTCCCACAAACAGAGACAGGGAGGTTGGATTTCAAATGTGTTCCCCTGAGATGGAGAGGAAATGAAGGATGAAGGCTGATTTCACACCACATTGTAGACTGAAAACTTGGAAAATTATGCAAAAAACACCTGCTGAAGAACTTCCTCCTGACCCAAAGGAAAACTGGACCACCTGAAGCAGGAACAATACGATCGAGGTTTGTTCTGAAAAATTGCGGCTGCATTGGCTAGCCCAACCGTGTTTGAATGTGGCAAACAATACATCGTGATGCATTGCTTTGTTTGCCCTTGACTAGAAGTCGGCCGATATGGGATTTTCAACTTGCTTTGTTTGCCCTTGACTAGAAGTCGGCCGATATGGGATTTTCAACTGCCGATACAGATATATACAGTATATAGGAAAAAAAATTCAGGCGATTGGTGATATCCAAAGCAGACTTTGGAAGCCGATATTTGAGGTTGATATACTTTTTTTTTTTTTTTTTTTTTTTAGCTCGTAGATTATAAAAGGCAATTAATAAAACATTGTTTCAACAGCTTCAAATTTACAATGATGACCTGAGACTTAAAGGATTAATCGTGTCTAGTGCTACCAAACCAATGAACACAGGACTTCTTATTATGATTATACACACTCAGCAAGAACAGCCTATTATTTTCAAATAATTAAACCCACTGGGACGTCACGATGAGAGATAAACAAGTGGGAGTAAAAGTTAAAGAGGATGCTTGCCATGCTAAAGCTATGAGTTACATTTAAGGTGTAAAAATCACTCAGTAAAAACTTTAAAAGGCTAAAGCAACATTGCATATTCTCTCATGCAAGATTAAAAAAAATCTTACAATGTTTACAAAACTGGGAGGCCTGATGCTTCCTATAGCAGCCTGCCTTCAAGCTGCTGCAGGGTCCTTCCGGGGTCCTACCGTCAGTCAGCGACGGTCACAGTTGTCCACACAGATGCCTGATCAAAACCCTTATTTATCGGCTTATTTTTGTTAATGATGTTGAAAAAAAGTCTGCATATCGGCCCGATATATCAGCCAGCCGATATAACGGTCGACCTCTACCCTTGACTACCAAACACCTGTAGCTTGATAAAACTTGCAGAACTCACCACATTCAATATTGTGTTGTATAAGAAACAAATATATCCACAATCCACATGACAATGCAATGACTAGAGGCGGATTTACTTCACAGCCAATTGCCTGGAGCTCCATCTGAGATTTCCAGCACCCCCCAAACGTCTTACGACGGTTTCTCCATTTTAAAACATATCATTTTAAATGACACACTTATAAACACATAAAAATGCTAATCCCAAATGATTATTTCATTTCTCAAATGAGTGACTCACTACTCCAAAACAAATCCGGACCTCGGAGCCACTTTTCCTTTCGTGTTTTCCATGTCTCCCTCCTCCAACACACCTGAGTCAAATAATCAGGATCTTTATCAGGCTTCTGGCGAGGTTGCTGATGACATGATCATTTGATTCAGGTGTGTTAGGGGAGAGAGACGTGGAAAATACGACAGGATAGATGGCATCGAGGTCCAGATTTGGTGAACCCTGATATACAGTACAAGACTATGATAAGTTTCATTCGGTCGAAGTTTGACAGCTCATACACCTGCCACCCTATAGTGTGACCAAGTAGTACAGAAGTTCAATTTATGGAAAATAGTATCAGCCTTAAAATGACCTTGTGTTAAGTTGGGGGGACTTTTCTAAACTCTGAATCTTGATGTGGTTGTCTTCATGACCGAATTTCCTTATATCAGCAACGCACCCTGTTAAGCCCCCCACTGACATTTAGCCAAAGGCTTTCTCCAGTAATGTTTCATAATTAAATTGCAGTAATTCATTCGACGTACAAAGCAAATGAGCTGTTACTGGCCTCAGGTAAACAGCGTACAGCCAGGTAGCATTTTAAAACATTTGCCCCTGTCTTGCAGCCAGACACTTAGTCATAAAGTCGTTTTAATCTCATTCGTCTTAGAATTTACGTACATTTAAATGGATTTGACACGAATGTCACATAATCAGTCTATTTATGGACAAAGTGGTAACCCAGGAATGGTGCCAGATACACCGACATTAGCTTGACAGTGTAGCCAGCTGACCGGGAGACCTTGTAAACAAAGACGCCACATCTCCATCGAAGCCGCTAACCGGCGAAACAAAGTTGACTAACGAGAGTCCAATCAAACGTCGGTTGTGCTCACCTCAAGTCGAACCAAAGGGCAGATGAGTCCCTTGTCTTTGTGATCGCGGCGCTAACTTTTAACATCCATCAAGAGGTTAAGTTGTTCCCGCGTCGAGATGCGGTCAAAAGGAACTTTCCCTACGTAGGCAGCGCGTTCTCCGCTCACCGAACACGTCCCAGACATTTGTGACAAACGCTTACGAGGGTTTACACTGTGCGACATGTACCGAAGCGAACTGATGAGAACCGCATAGGTTTACCTCCAACAGCCTCAGAAGGAAGCGGAATCACTGAGAGCAAATTCAAGACAAGTGTAGGTTAAATGCGTAGTGTATTTCTTTGCTGCTCGTGAAACGGAAGTAAGCGTACGTAAGACTACATCGAGAATACAAGGAAAGAAAACTACGTTTCCCAAGTTCAACACAAACGCTCACGACAAGGATATCCGGATACGAATATGCTTTCCCCAAATAAAGATTTAAATGTTTGAAATAAATGATTATGTTCTTATTTTGAATCCACAATACAGTTCTTTATTTTTTATTTGAATACAAATAATAAGATTATACCTGCTTTTCGTTTTTTTTCTTCAAGAGAAATAATGGCCTTTTACTGCCACCTAATGTTCAGAAATAGGAACATTCAGTCTGCTTACACTGTACAGGCAGAGGTTCTCTTGTATTTTTTTTAAATTTTTTATTTTTTTTAAATTCGAGTACAACGTAAAAGATGTAAACCCTACGGGGGATAAAATAAAGTCTCTTAGTAGGCAATGGCATAGGTTTAATCCTAACGAGATATTTAATTTGATTGAAAACCACAATATAAAAATAAACAAAGTGCGTGGATATACGGTATGTATATATTAAAATATAGTAATAATCATAATATTTTTTTTTCAAAGCGCCTTTCAAAAAACCCAAGGACACTGTACAACAAATACACATTATAGTAGTTAAATGCTCTGATTAAAAACCTGAATTAATCTAACAATGAAGTAAGAAATCATTAAACAAATAAAAAATGAGACTCAAACTAGATAAGATAATTTGAACAGATGTGTTTTGGGGTTTTGTTGGCAGAGGTTGTGTGTGTGTGTCGGGTATGGGGGGATAAACAAATTACATATATCATATAATAAAATAAATGTAAACAGGAATATTATTCCTCTTCAACCCACATACCCGACTGGCAACGATAGACACCCAAATCATTTTAAACGTCTAAAAACAAACAGGTCTATATGAAAAAAAAAAAGAGAATAATTTGAATTTAAAAAAAAGTTAAAAACAACTGAACCGTACTCGCGGTGATTATTTCACAAGCAGAGGGTGCTGTCGTGCCACATGTATAGCTATCGTGCCACATTTTGAGAATCATTGCTGCCTAATTAATCAAATACAAAAGAATGAAATAAACAAAATAACTTTTCATCAAAAGTTATTATTAAATTCCACAAAACAACTAAATTTCTCCGTCTCTTTTCCCTTCGGTGAAATTTAGATCTAATTAGGATAAAGAGTAATTTCGCATGTGAAACATTCAGTGTGGATTATCTCTTAATACTGGTGTCACCCGTGTTGTTTGAACCAAGCAAGTTCAAAGGATTAGTAAGGCTGGCCAGTAAATTCCCTAATGATCCCTCGGAGGACCTTAAACGTCTCATTAGGATAATTGTCCTTTGCGCAATCATTCATTATAATTGACTCGGATTTTTGTTTTTTAGCCTTCCTGGTTTAAATCACTAGAGAAGTTGAAAATCTAAATTTAAAACTAATTGGCTGTCAATGACGGCGATAGACGTCCAATCCAAATGGATTGGACGAGTATCGCCGTCAATGGTAGCGAATGAGTTAATTGTGGACACTCCTGGAAGAATCGAGCCGGTACAGCCAGCAGTCTGGGGTTGGCGTGATTTATATCTGGGTTCGAGTGAAGCGGGCGGGGGCAAAGCATCCTCCCATAGAACCAAACACAAACCTGGGCGGAGAAATTTCACCGGGCGACCTCATATGTCGCATGGGTTTACGGCTGTCCACGCCGGGGAGAAATCTCGCCTAAACTTCTTTGGAAGTGTATATCTCGAGCAAACCCGTGGACGGAATATCATTTTAACACCGCTTCAACAGGTCTTGTGAAGGCTAAATCTCCCTCCCGTGAAAAAGGTACGAAAGTGGATGCAGCTTGTTTTTTTGTCAACACTTGTTGCAGCACTTGTTGCTGACTGGGACGCCAACAAAACACTCCATCGACACTTTTTAAGTTTAAGTTCCAGAGACGCGCTGAGGTAGTCAACTAAGTTAAAACTTTTGTGTGCTTGCGTACACTGTTGTCATGACAATGCTAAGGGAAACCGAACGCGAGGCATGTTGGGGGTAACACAAAAGACGCCAGTTTGAGTACACATCTGCCTTACTATTATTCTCGCCATGTGCGTCCACATTCTAAATCTAGCGCAGTAGGTGGTTTTGTTTTGCTTTATGCATGGAGCGATCTCGTTTTTGGTCACCTTTTCCTGACAAAACGGAAAGAGGAGTACAGGGAGGGACTGCAGTCCAGAGGGGGGAAAGGGGGTCAGTCAGAGGCATATGCGCTATGTGTTGGGCTAAGGTGTGTCCTGTGTTTATATGAGACACTTTGTGACCCAGCGATAGCCAGGAAAGGGATGCTTTTAGTCGGCCCTTTGCTGTTTTATAGCCTGCACACATGTGGAAATGACATGGCTTCCACAATAGAGAGTGACCAATACAATTGGTCAGTGGTAGGAAAGTTGAAAAGTACTTGGTTTGTGCTGGATAACAAATTTCAGGTATCCCGTATCCGTCATTCTCCCGAGTATTTGTTTTTCACTAATGCATTCTGCATACTAGAACAGATTTCTCTCAGTTTTACTTCTCCCCCAGGGGGACAAACATACAAACAAACAAACAAACAAAACCAGGAACAGCAGCAACATTTAGGAACGTGACCTAGAGAACATCACTTTATGTCAGATTTGGAGAAGCAATATACAGTGATCCCTCGTTTTTCGCGGTTAATGGGGACCAGAATCCGCCACGATAAGTGAAAAACCGCGAAGTAGCCCCCCCAACTTTGACTTAACACAGCTATTTTTTGCTTTATTTACATCCCAAACAGTTGAATAATGTTTTCCTTTTACAAAATAACACAAACATCAAGACAAATAGAGCTTTTGATACCAAAGTAACATTTTATTTACACATAACCGAGAGATGAGGTTGTTGTTTTTAAGTCTCTGCGGGGTCTGCTAGGCGAGCAGCACAGACTCAACGACATCGTCTGCTGCACTGGTGGTCCCGGTCGCACTGCTCGGTCGTCCAGCGCCTGGCATCCCGGGCGTCCTCTCGGTTGTTCTGCTCAGTCATCCGCTGCCTGACATCCTTCCGCCGGCGCCCCGGCCGTGCTGCCCGGCCATTCGTTGCCGTTGAATCGGGTTGCAGGTCTTACCCAATGTGCTACTGCCCTCCAGTGGCCAGTTTTATTGCTTTAAAATGGATTTTCAGCTTTGTGCTTTGGAGCTCAGTTGAATCAGAACCCAGAGATGTCTCTTACGAAAAAAAAAAAAAAAAAAACGTAAAAGACGTATAAATATGTCTTTGGGACACTGAAACAATGAAAATAGAATGTATTTATTTGTTTTTGGGAGCAAATGATTTAAAATAAACTGCTGTATTTTAAGCCAAAAGAACTGTTGTGTTTGATAGAAGAATATGTCTCTATGCTGCCATAGCAGATTCATGGCGCATTAAACCTCTGAACTATTTTCAATTTGTCCGTTTTACCCTGGAGACCCCCGTTTACAGACGTCTCGCAACCGCTTTTGTTTCAACCCCGCCAGAGAAACAAGCTAAGTCATTATATTTATTATTCGAAATGTCTGTCATTATTAGCTTAGAATCATTAATTGACGTCTAATATTTAGTAAAAAAACAAAAAAAACATCATTTGATCATTTAGCCTATCAATTTATTAGGTTCATAATGTCGAGAAATTTAGCACTGACCCCCGTTAACCCAGTCTGTTTGGTCTTTTAAATGTCCCTACCTCAGCAAAAAGTGTAGATGCAGGTTATGCTTTTATAGTATATCGTCCCTACCAATGTTTTGACCAAACCTATGCCATTGCAGCCAAATAATCATAAATTCTCTGGGCCTTTCCGAGCCAATTCACATGGCCAAAAGGGATACGCTTAGCTTTGTTTACTTGCAAAGTTGCTGCACACGATAATGCACAAAGCATATCAATTTGCTGCTGACATGCATGTGATTCATCAAAAGCAGGTGACTCATTGTTATTTCACTGGCTTGTACTCTTGTGCAAGGGAAGTTTTCACAAGTACGCGTGCTTTAGAGATGACAGTTTTGTGGAGCGCTGCCATGCTTGAATCATATCTGCATCCTCTCCTGCTGCCAAAAAACTTGCTGTCTAAACCATGTTGAGCATTGTGTTCAACACTTTTTTTCTTTTTTTTCAAACCGTCCAAATTCAAACCTTTGTTATTGTTGAATAATTAAAAAAATATTTCATGGAAATAATTCCCTTTCATTCATTATAATTTATTGTAACATTTTCATACATATCCTTTACTCAATGCCTATGACAAAACACATAGTTTTTAGGTACAGTAAGGCCGCCACAGCTTCCCTAAATTCACTACACAAATTATATTTCAAAATTTTTTTATCTCACCCCCCACAAGAACCCCCCCCAAAAACCTTAGTACTTGTCTGATCCCATTAGGTATATCTACGTATCACCTTGATCATTGCGTATACATTATGCGTCATACATTCCATCACTTTGTTGCATTAATTGTCTTTCATTGTATGTCGGTGCATGTAGCAGCCTGGTTTCCACCCGTAGGGCCTTTCGAGCCCATTGACAGAGGTGCCTAAACACATGTGCACACACACACACACACACACACACACACACACACACACACACACACATACATACACTTGCATAGTCACACGTGTGCTTATGGAGCCACACTAACAGGCCTGCATCAAAGTTACATCTGTTTCTTATGCATGTTTGATGGGACGGGCAGGCAGCGGCTTCCCACAGCTCCATATTACAGTGTATGTTATTGCGCTGGTTAGCTACAGGAGTTCTCACACTTTTTCCAGGCTTGTGGGGGATGGGATGTTCTTTTTTTTTTTTTTTTCAAGGAACCCCTTTTTAATCCTAATTGCAAATTAAACATAACTACCAACTTTCATCTATTTGGGGTTGCCGTTAAACCTACTTGTAATTTACATGTGCCCCTTTAAATGAGCAGTCAAACTTGGGAAACATTGCTTTTGATGATTTGATGACTGGAAGTCTCTTGAGATGTTAGAATTCAATTGCATTTATGTCTAATGTCCATGTGTTCATATACTTTGCTTGTACATTTCTATATTTCCGTTAGGCATTATTAGGACTTGGAATTGGGGATGTTCTTAACAAAAAAATCTGAAAGTCTTAACAATTCTTCCAATTTTACAATGGATATCTGCATTATCAAGATGCTGTGCCGTTTGTTTGTTTTTTAAATGCTAATATATGGTAACGGGTGCTCAAAATATTTTTCATATTTGGATTAATTGTTTATGTTTTCGATCAAATCAGAAAAAATGTCAAATTCAAGAATTGCAACTCTATCACAAGATTCAATAACTATAACATGTAATTTCATTTGTCACTTTAAACCCACAAAGACATTAGCCGTTTAGTTCACAGATGGTTGGTCAAACATGGTTTAAACTTTGTCGATAATGCAGTTGATTAGACAGAACATAACATTTAAAAAATGATGTATTTTGGACCAATTTGATATCTTGTTAGTATATCTCAGTAACACAAGTACAAACAGGGGCGTTACCTGGGGTGGGCAGGGGTGGGCAGTGCCCACCAACGGACACGCCCTGCCCACCCAAAGAAAACTGGATGCAGTGCTAACTGCAGTCTGGGCACCGCGTATGGTATCCCATTCATATAGTACTGATGTGTTCTAAGTTTTAACCTTTGTGTTGTTACCTCCTCTTTTGCCTTAAAAAGAAGAAAAAAAAAGAAATGAAATGTTGGTTTTGTTCCTAGGGGGCGCTACACACATTTATGCATATTTAGATTATTTATTTATTTATTTAATTTTTTACATTTTATCAAAGTTTTCACCAGTGTTCACCTGGCTGTTGAGTTTGGTGAGTTTTGAAGCATTCTGCGGGGGTCAAAGTAGGGCTCAAAGCGTCGGCGGGACAAAGAATGACGGCAAGGGGGCGCTACATAGTGTATTTGGAATTAGTCTTTACACGGTATCAAAGATTGCACCTGTCTTGACCTGCCTGTTGATTTTGGTGCATTTTGAAGCATTCTAAGGGAGTCAAAGGGTCTGTGGAACAGAGAATAACTATAATTAATAATAATAAAACCGAGGAACCACAATAGGTTACCTAAAAAAACATTGCCACCTGCATGTCCATACTGTTCAGTTATGGATGTGTTCTAAGTCAAATCAAATCAAATCAACTTTTATTTGTTTACGCCAAAGCACAACAGTTATCTCAAGGAGAAAACAAAACATGTTTTAAGGTGCAGTAGCCCTAGGCTGGATTTCGACCTACTTGAGCATTGTAGCCCCCCTCCCCCCACACCCCCAGTTAAGACCAATGCCCACCAACACCTGGCATCCTGGTAACACCATTGAGTACAAAGTATATGTGACTCAAGTTGTGGCTCCTAAGTTGTATGATTTGTTGCTAATTGCTTTTTGTTGGGTAATTGATTCGAAGGATTTTTGCCTCTAAAATGTGACTCTCCTGAAATTTAGGCTTAAGAGAGCACTTAGCATATACTACTGTATGATGTGACATAATGTGACTAGTTCCACCTTTGTCACATACAAACAGAGTCCCAAAGTGATATGAAGTTCACCTTCCGAAATCATTCTACACTCTGGATCAAGGGAACATTCTTCAACCTGACAACACGTTTCCTCTCTAGCCAGATGTTCTGCCTAATTAACATGCAGGTTCAGAGCAAGGGAGCTGCCGTCACCCGTACTCTGTGTGTTCAAGTGCATCACCGCTGCATAATTAGTCTGCATTACAATGAAGAATCTTAATTTCATTCACGGTAAAGTGTTCCTCCTGGGTGGAAGCTTGATGGCTGTTCTGAATGGTTTACCACCCACAAAGAAACACTGAGAAGGAAAAAAGGATCGAAATAAGGACGAAGTTACTTAATTTAAGCTGACAATACTGTTGATCAGGAAAAATTGACTTATCTTTTAAATGCCTGTTAAAAAGAATTATATCTTTTGTTTACAAATAACAAGCATAATTTGCCTTCATTTAACATTTTTCATCCTGGAATTTTTTTTGTTCTTTTCAGTGTTAAGCGTGTGGGTTGGGTGCATTCTAAAGCAAGCAAAGCCCATTGTGTTCCCAGTTATTAGATTATTAAGGTCTGTTATCTTCATAAATCAAACTGTTAATTCAACCGAAGACAACTTTGATACTTTTTTTTTGGGGTGGGGGTAGCTTATTAAAGCAGTGTTTTTGGTGATAGGACTACTTCATGAAGGGGTAATAACTTCATGCTTTCAAAAAGTTAATTCCTCCTTTGTACTTTTCTTAGGCAACGGTTTCCAATTCAATAGAGAAAGTGAAGGACTACCATCTCAAATCTGGGGAGCCACTCAAGCCCCGGGTTGCTGGAATGGAGCAACTCATCGAGTAAGTCAGATCATGATCTCTATATTTGCCTGCAAGTCCAGGTTACACTTTTTATTCAATTTGTGACTATGCCGTCATTGCGCTTAACTAAATGCCCTTCCTGACTCTATATTGGGATTTCCTGGAACTGTTGTTGCCCATTCTTAAGCTCTGACATGGCACCAGTACAAGAGAATCATTTTATTGAAATGAAGTGGTTCCCCATCCCTCTCCATTTTGTCTCATTGTTGTGGTGACTTATGGCTTTAAAGAGCAGCAAGTGTCCAGTGCATCATTGAGACAAAGCCATCAGGAATAAATGGCCTTGTATTTAACGGTGTTGGCTCTGTGCTTTGTCGCAGACTTTTAAGGGTAAGCCAAGGCTAAAGACATTGAGAGTGAGACTTAAGTCCAAAGTAGAACATGGAGTGTGAATACCAGTATGATGTTGATGATCATCAATGATGAAGTGTGCATGACTTAATAAATGCAATTGCCTGAAATGAATGAATAAATAAATAATAATAAGAATATTAAATATATTTAAATATAACTTATTAATCTACCTCTTTTGATACTTAGGTGCAGTATATAAAATGTATGTACTGTATCCTCTTGACTCAAATCGAGTGTATGTTCTCCTTCCTGACCTTTAACACTTGAGTGCAGAAACAGCACTGCTATTGTTAGATGTGGTGTGTTTACATCCTCTGTAAGCGTTGGATTTCTCTGTGTGCAGTCAAGGACATCGCTGGGAATTGAGCTCTTCTACCACGTTGTTGTGATGAATTGACTGACTAGCGATTCCTGTGTGTTTTTTACTCGCCACACCTCCATTCATTTAAAGCACTGTGACCTCTTGCCTACCGCCGAATCATTGCCGTGGTCATAAGCGGATTTTAAGGGGGGGCCAGGGGGGCCACCGAAAAGTGTCATTGCATGTAATTGACTTTCCTATATCAATATACAGTGGGGAAAACAAGTATTTGATACACTCACAATGGGAAAACCCATTGGCAGTGTATCAAATACTTGTTCTCCCCACTGTATATATATATATATAAGTTGTAAAGCAATAAAACAGCGAGAAAAATGAATGAAACGAACAAAAAAAATTTTTTTTATAATTGGTCGAAATGATTTTTCGAGCACCTTAGACAGTCATTTGCTTTGCAGATAATTAAAACAATATATATATAATAGAGAAAAAAATATTTTTATAAGTGATTTTTTTTTTTCTTGAATTGAAAATATTTTTGTGTTCATATGCACATTTTTCAATCTCAAATATTTTTTTGCATTCAAAAACTTTTTTCTATGATAGAAATTTTTCTTTTTTGATTGAAGTGATTTTTCTTTTTGAAAATATATTGTTTTGAAGCAACTTATTTTTTGTTTGAACACTGAAGAGAAAAATGTCCTAGCCAAAATCTGGCCCCAACGCAAATGAACATTACTTCAATCAAAAAGAAAAAAAAAAAAAGAAAAAGTTTCACATTTATTTTTGCATTCAAACACTTTTTTGATTGAAGCGACTTATTTTTTCGGTCGAAAATATATATTTTGATGGAAGTAACATTTAAAAAAAATTTTTTTTTTTTTTAATTGAAGCAACTTTTTTTGATCGAATTATAAAGGCACAAATCTACCTCCATATGACTCCGCCCAGGGGATACAATTTTTGACTGGGGTAACTACATTGGCACGACACCGGCGGGCGTACCAAATTCAATGGATGACAATCTTGGCGAAAAGTACTGCCTAAGCAGCCTGATTTAGAATTCCCCTCAAGAATGATTGGAAACAAAAAACGCTCATTGTCAACTTATTATTTTAAATATTCTTGTAAGTAAATTTTATTGCTGACGCTGCGTTTTGGGGTCATCAACATGTTGTGCCCCCCCGCCCCAAAAGTCATACTCCGCCTATGGCCGTGGTATACAAAACAGTGGTACCTCTACATACAATTGCCCCGACACACGATCTTTTCGACATCAGACGGAAAATTTGACTCGCCATTTGTTTCTACATCTGACGACATGCTTGAAATACGACCATTTATGACAGCGGCACAGTTTCTCTGTTTTCCCGCAAGACGGACACACGGCAGATTTTCTTGAGAGAAATCAACATGGGTTCCAATTATGTTAGTGCAGGTGGTGAAAAAAGGAAAAAGGTGAGCCTTACCATTGAAATGAAGATGGAAATGATGGAAAAATATGAGCGTGGCGTGCTCATCCGTGAACTGGCTCGACAATACGGCCGTAGATCTCAGTGGTTCTCCTCTGTTCTCCAGTCTTTATAAGTTAAGGTGACAGTTATTATTATTGTAACATCGCCAAAGAAATCACCAGCTTCGTCAGATTTTTAATCATTTATTTCAGAACTTGTGCAACACAACATGCCTACTGTCTGCCACAGCTGAAGCCTTAAACAGAATATGAAAAGTGAAAGTAAAAAGTCCTCTCTCTCACTCTGTCAAGTCAGCCACGCGGTGTGTTTAGGTACACCACGCAAAATACATCCGCCACATTAGAACCTGATTCGTTACACTATCACAGGTATTATTATTATTATTACGATCATATTATAATTCTGATTTTTATTCACATTTTATATATCTGTGTAATTGCTATTTGCAATAGTACCAGCAGTATTTATTTAGGGTTTAGTGAAGGTTTTCGGGCTGTGGAACAAATTAATGGAATTATAATGTATTCTTATGGGAAAATCCTGCTTGACATACGACCATTCCGACTTACAAATAAGGTCCTGGATTGAATTTACTTTGTACGTAGAGGTACCTCTTAATAAAGGAATTAATTCCATCCTCTTGTGTGGTATTGCACGACAAATTCTGCCTTGTTGGTTCTTGGAACCAACGAGTTTTAGAACCCCTTGTGTAAAGTTGCAAACTGATTGACGCCTCCTGCATGCCCTTACTTAAAACTCAACTCAAGCATGTCAAGTATGAGGGATCCAGCCCACCTCCTTACTATGTCTCACACTGACACATCGTCTCATTATATCAACACTCCCTAAGACTCACTTTTTCTTAACAATGACGTTGCGCCTCCAACCTGTGGCCACCTTGGGCCAAACAATCAAGTGACAGGGAGGTCGGCTTGCGCACTTCGTGATTCATCGGTGAGTCACCACACCAGGAGAAAAGAATAAGAAGGGCTATAAATGCCCCCCAATGTATGTACATTCACATACACCCAGACATGCACGTAGGACAGGTGCGTAATTACCATCCCCTGTGTCAAGTGATTTATTTTGAGACATCTGCGTCACAGTGTGTGCTTCAAACTCAATTTGTCACGTTAGATTTAATGAGGAAACACAGTATGAATAATAATTAATAACAATTGTTGTCTGGTATTCAAAAGCTAATAATTATCCGGCAATTCAAATAGGCAGTTCTGTTAACTAGATGAGATAAGGCTTCATGTAATTAGGGGTTGCTGTATCGTTTGGAAGTAAATTGGCACTTATGAGCCACTAGAGGGCGACACAGCCATTCATTTACAATTAGGAATTTATGGTTGAGGTGATAAATCTGCAGTTTGATGGTTTTGACATTCACTTTCAAGCTGCTCTGGTAAATGGTGATATTGCTTTTATTAAATTACATAGTTGAATTTGTTGCATTTGTTGCAAAATCACTTATTTTTCATGAAAAACTCAATCTAAAAAAATCACCAAACTAAAATGTCACAAAAACTAAATGCAGGTAAATGCACACGTACATTATATAACAGGTGGAAACATAGATTAACTTTATGATTCGTTTTCAATGCACTCTTCATTAACTTAAAAAAGTTTGTGTCTACCTGATTCTGTCCTGAGGTAATCAGCTGGATGTCCTTAGTGGATTTCACCAAATGTATGTTTTCCTGGCTCAAAAGTGAAAACATAAATAGCTCAAAAGTGAATTTACACTCCATGTTTTCTTTCTATGACTTTGTTTATATTCTGTTGGGAATTTACACATACATACAGTGGTATGAAAAGTTTGAAAACATATCTGAACCTTTAGGAATGTCTCACATTTCTGCATAAAATCACCATCAAATGTGATCTGATCTTTGTCAAAATCACACAGATGAAAAAACAGTGTCTGCTTTAACTAAAACCACCCACACATCTATAGGTTTTCATATTTTAATGAGGATAGCATGCAAACAATGACCGAAGGGGGACAAATAAGTAAGTGAACCTTCTGCATAAGGAGACTTCAAGAGCGTTTGAAAGCAATTTTTACGAAACAATTTAAGTCAGGTGTGTGCCCAATCACTGATGAGTGGTTTAAAGCTGCCCTTCCCAGTATAAAACACACACCTGGTAATAATTGTCTTGATGAGAAGCATTGTCTGATGTGCATCATGGCTCGGTCGAAAGAGCTGTCTAAAAAAAACTGCCATCAAGGATTGTTGATTTGTATAAAGCTGGGAAAGGATACAAAACCATCTCAAAAAGTCTGGATGTACATCAATCGACAGTCAACGAAGTTGTCTACAAATGGAGAGAGTTTGGCACTGTTGCTTCTCACCCAAGGAGTGCGCGTCCACCAAAGATGACACCAAGAGTTCAGCGCAGAACACTCAGAGAGATCAAAAAGAACCCTAGAGTGTCTGCTAAAGACTTACAAAAATCACTGGCACGGTCCAATATCTCCATGCACACATCAACTACATGTAAAACTATGGCCAAGAACGGTGTTCATGGGAGGACTCCACGGAGGAAGCCACTGCTGTCAAAAAAAAACAAACAAAAAAAACAAACCACAACATTGTTGCCTGTTTAATGTTCGCAAAAAGGCACTTAGACACTCCACAGAAGTTTTTGCTGAATATTTTGTGGACTGATGAAACCAAAGTTGAATTGATAAGGGTAACACACAATGTCATGTATGGAGGAAAAATGGAACCGCTCACCAACATCAACGCCTCAACCCCACTGTGAAGCATGGTGGAGGGTGCATCGTGATTTGGGGCTGATTTGCTACCTCATGGCCTGGACAACTTGCAATCATTAATGGAAGAATGTTTTCAAAAATTTATCAGGATGTTTTGCGGGAAAACCTGAGGCCGTCTGTGAGACAGTTGAAGATAAAAAGAGGATGGATGCTGCAACAAGACAATGATCCAAAACACAGAAGTTAATCAACTTCAGAATGGTTTCAGAAGAACAGAATACATGTTCTGGAGTGGCCAAGTCAAAGTCCAGACTTGAACCCAATTGAGATGCTGTGGCATGACCTAAAGACAGCGATTCACGCCAGACATCCCAGGTATCTGACTGAACTACAGCAGTTTTGTAGAGAATAATGGGCCAAGATTAGTCCTAATCAATGTGCCAGACTGATCTGTAGCTACAGTGTTTGGTTGAAGTTATTGCTGCCAAAGGGCAGAGCACAAAATATTAAATGTGATGCTTCACTTGCTTATTTTCCCCCCTTCTGTCATTGTTTGCATACTATCCTCATCAAAATATGAAAACCTATAAATGTTTGCATGGTTTTCGTTAAAGCGGACACTGTTTTTTCATCTGTGTGATTCTGATAAAGATCAGATCATATTTTAATGTTGATTTTATGCAGAAATTTGAGAAATTCCGAAAGCTTCAGATACTTTTTCATGCCACTGTACTTTGTGTAGCTGTTAAGTACTTTGACTACTAAGTACTTAACTTCTTTTCACACAAACTAATATTTAGTCCCTAATAATAACCTCAACTCAAAAGCTGTTCTGATTGAAATTTATGCAACGCAAGCAAGAATCTCTTCAAGGCCTACTGTATCTGTTGAAAAAAAATGCTTGCTGTATGTTTTATATACAGTTGTTGTAGAACTTTTAAGGCTTTTTTATTTTAAAGTAGTTTAATGCAATAATTGGTTCCTCTTTGTGTTTATTACCTTTAGGGGGAGTATTGTCATATATTTTAAACATTAAATTTATCATCAGTTAGACTCCGTTCTGCAAAATTAAACTTTTATTGTCAATTGTCAGCGAAAAACACATTTATTACCCAATGCTGTCCTCACAACAAAAATTGGCTTCATATCTGAAGACGTTGTGTTCAATTTACATATACAGTAAAACGGTAATTTTAATATCAATCTCTAGTTTTCACTCTATCTTATGACCCGCATCCTATTGACACCGTTGATGCCTTTAGACTGCAGTTTTACTTCGTTCCAGTGACGTCGTTTCCTTCCCACACACTCATTTAAAGGAAACTCACCACTGTTTGTTCTTCTGATTGTCTAATGTCCAGAAGACTGCCCTCTATTGCCCATCATGTGGTTAATTGCCTCAACTACAACTTTGTTATGCTTTGTTCCTTCCCGATTAGCACTTACTGCTGGGCATATTTTTTTTTCTGGGTGGGAGTCTGTACTCAATTGAACACAATAGCATGAGTGTCAAAAATCTAATTGTGGTCTCAATACAACGCTGTTAACACACATTGGACATTTTAACTTGTGGCCATAAATGGTCATTTAAATTGCCCTTTCTAGCCCACCCCACCCTACAACAACACCCTCACACATGACTAAAACATTTTCACCTAAACCTATCTTACACAAAATATAAATCCTCCACCATATACTAGAATCCACTCACACATTCTAGTTTAATGCTCTCATTTAACAAACTGAAATTACTCATTAAATATAAATGCTAATATACCAACATATGTATTTTACTAATGCGTGTCAGGTAGTCCTGAATTGACAGCTCCTCTCAGAAATATCGTCTTCCTGCAAGCATTGATTGTGGAATCACCTCAATCGACCCCGTTGTCTGTCCTTGCCGCTGAATTGTGTGGAACATCCGCACACTTGGCATGAATGAATTATGATGAGCACAACATAAACATGCGTCTCTAGGGCTGAGCTGTGATACAAATCAAACAAATGCGGAGGAGGATGAGGAAGCCCGCTTGTCTGCCGTCACCGCCAATAACCCAAACAAATACTGAACCTGCATCCCGACAAGTGTGCTCCGCTCCCAGACTGCTACTACATTATGAATGAGCTTGTGTTTGCAGTTTGATCACAATCTGCCCAGGGCGGAATGGAAGCAGCCGTTGGCTAAATGCACACGGCATGTTGTTATTACCTCCCATAAGAGGCGGCAACAACAAAATCTGTCAAAGTGACATTACTGCTGCTCAGCACCACCTAGATTTCCCAAATGGCTTCTTATTGACGTCGATCACGGTTTTCCCTTTGATGTGTCACATCAAGGGAGCGGCCGAGCATTCTGCGTTGTCAGCAAGCACCCCTAAGTTCTGAAATATTGCCGCTAGTTAAAAAAAAAAAGAAAAAAAGACATTTGTTTCTCATATAATCCTTTACCGCAAATATGAATACAAAGTGCCATTAATTCCTTTCAGCCTCAAAATTTTACTTAATTTCAAACATTAGATGTGAAATAGGATGATGCACTGTATTCTGCTTTAATGCATTGGACATTGAAAATAATCAGCTGTGCTCATATCTTAAAACCTGTGAGGGTCACTCATATATCAAGGAACCACTGTAAGTGTTGAATTAAATTATTATTAAATAATGATAAATAAAATCCAATTATTAAGGAATTATTTAAATATGAAAAAGTATTTTATAGACTGCATCAAAAATCTTACTACTTTTTTATTGCCTCCCACTCTAATGCTACACTACCCTGATTCGTGAGTCACTCGAGATCAAACACGTCATCTGATCAGCAAGTACACCAAATGTCTGAATGCAAATCACTCAGTGTTTCCTTCTCCTCACCCGCTCACCCACCTCGTTCATTATTCTGAAGTCCAGGAAGGACGTCTTTTGCCTTAATAATCATGAAAATAATAAACGCATTAATCACCACAAATAAAATGATTACATTTCAATAGAATATAAACACTTATCACTGATACAAATAGCTGCTCGGTGCATCTTACAACAAAGCCACAATGAATTAGTCATTTTTAATATGATAATTTATGTGGAGTTCTGATCGGTTTTATTATATTGGGAACAATTTGTGATGCAGAGCTTAAAATTTTCATGAGATTTCTTGTGCCACACTGTCACATGAACGGTAGTTACCTGTCAAGCTTTACAGTCTAATAAGTCAACACATTTCCCGAAAGGACAACTGACCTATTATATGTGGTGAATCTTAAATGTGTCATAATGGGCTGTATGACGATTGTGGAAGCAGATATTTACCTGAGTTATGTATTATCATCCTTATATACGATGCTGAAGTAGCTCAATAACACATACAGGTACTGTATATGTTTTAGAGTGACTGGCTTGAACTCACTTTCAGGTCCCTTTTCCAACTGATGATTCACATGCATATAAAGCATTCTCAAGCATTCTAAAAATGTTGGTGCATTTAAATGAATAACTTTGTGTGAATGCATCTTGTAATGCCAATGGTTCTATCGGGGAGGGCTGATGCACAGTGTCGAAGTTATTACAGGCAGTTGCTTTTTTTTTTTTTTTTTTTTAACTCACTTTCTCCTCGGATGGCCTTGTTTGTCTGTGAAATAAGCCATTTAGTGGGATGGTGTCAGGAGACTGATTGTTGGGATTTATTGTACAGCTTGAGCAATTGTATTGTGCAATTAATAGACTGTTTTACTTTAATCACCCAAATTTTGGCATTACTTCTTTGTGAATGTGTGTGTTTGCCAAGTGAATGTGTGGCTAACTCGAACATAAAATGTGGCCTAAATGTATAACATGAGAATCCTTGTCCTGATTACCAGACGTTCAGATAAACACAGTTACGAGAACAAAAGAATGATAATGTGCAACGATGTGAAATGAACAGATTTGTTTACGTGAATAAAAGGAAATATATATGGCGGAAAACACTCAGGTGACTTGAAGTTCCACTCTGAGACCCCCAATTTGGCCAAATTTCAAAATTGTCCGATATGGATGTGTGATACATCATTGGAAAGCTTAAAATCTCAATTTTCTGGGGTAAGAAAAATTTTGGACAGGAGGGCATTTTTGGAAAAAAAAAAAAAAAAAAAGTTTTTTAAACAGCAAAACCCTATTCGGAGGTGAGAACACGCGAGAGCAGAATTACAGACGCCATGACTTTAACGAGATATTATCGCGTACTTACCTTGTTTCGATCCAAATACACAGTGAGTGTCAAGACACAGCTGTGAATGGCCACAGCTGGATTTTTTGGAGATTCTACGGGTGAAACATGGTAATATAACAAGGGTCGCGATGCAGAAATCGCAGACATCAAGGAGTGGTCGTTTCATATACAGTATTTACTCTTTTAAACTTTAAAATTTTAATTTTTTTTATTTTTCTTTGTTTGGATCGATTATTTATCATCTAACATATCGACGGAAAATGCGACAGTAACAAAAAAGTACAATTTAGCGATAGTTATGTGGTAGATATCCGTGACTTTTTTACAGACGCCATTTTTTTCATTGTGACGTAATTTGTTTAAAAGTTTAAAATATGCAAGTGAATAATTTTTCAACGTTTTTTTTTTTTTTTCAACAAAATATTAGACATCAATGAATGATTTTAAGCTAAAAATGACAGACATTTTGAATAATAAATATTAAATACTTACCTTGTTTTCATGGCTGGGTTGAAACAAAAACGGTTGCGCGACATCTGTAAACGGGGGTTTCCAGGGTAAAACGGGCAAATTAAAAATAGTTAGGGGACTTAATGCGCCATGAATCTGCTATGGCAGCATATAAACATATTGTTCTATAAAACACAACAGTTGTTTTGGCTTAAAAGAAGCTGTTTCTTTTCAGGAGAAGTGCAAGAGCAGAAACTGTTTTTTCAGTCTTGTCTGTGTTTTCCGCCATATACAGTATCTACAAATGACATGACATGAATACACTTTTGAGTTTTTTTTTCCCCCCATAGCTTTTCTTTTCAAAATATATTCTTATTAAAGATTTGTTTGCTTATACTCGGCTTGTTAGATGATTTAGATGATGCCAAAGTGCATTTGTTTTTTCATCTTGTGTCAAAATAGCCTCAGTAGAAATTTAACAGGACATGATTAATTCATCCACCCAAGCCATTTTAAAAGCCAAATGCAGCCTAGACAAAAAAAGGAACAATTGGCAATGGTTGAAGTGGCTCAGAGGACAGAGCTACGATATTATTCTTTACCCTTCATGCTTTTTTTTCTTAATGATGATAAATAATTGTTTCTCAAGGTAAAAAAGAGCTGCAAACTCATTCATTACAACAGATTGGATAGATGCTTCTAACGGATGCTGTAATGAGGCAGAGGTTTTATTCCTAAAAAGTATAAATATGTACTTGCAAGTACCTGCCTTTATGGACAGGTTGAACATTAAAACTGTGCTTAACAAAAAGGAAGGAAACCAACTTTAAAATGTAGTCCACATAAAAGTTAAACAAAAATGGAGAATAAATGATTTATGAAAATCTGTTAGCTACACTTAAATTAAATACAACTAAACACTACCTATTAGGGTTGTCCCGATCTGAGCACGTGATTGGAAATCGGGCCGATTGCACCGTTTTTCAGAGGATCGGGTTTTTAATTTAAAAAAAAAATAAAAAATTCTGCTTCACGCTTGTACAGCCTCTCACCCTCCCTCCTGTTAAGCAGTGCGACTTTATTGATTACAAGTGCAGCTGATTACCAGTGCAGCTGGCGTTTGGTACTTAAAATTAATGATGATGTCTTATTGGTAGTTCTACGATCAAAGGAACAAATGTGTTAATCATTGTAAGTGTGAGAGGCGGTTCTCTGCAGCGTGAGCAACAAAGCGTGAGTGAATTTGAGTGGACTCATTCAATGAAACATTAAATAAAGACCAGCATTTTTCTAATGTTTTTGTTTAGTTTCAGGATCGTCGGTTCAATCTAGGCTCCCGCCTTCTTGTGTGGAGTTTCCATGTTCTTCCCGTGCCTGCGCGGGTTTACTCTGGGTTCCTGCCACATCCCCAAAAAATCGTGCATGGTATGCGGATTGAACATTCCAAATTGTCCATAGGTGTGAGTGTTTGCGTGAATGGTTGTGTGTCTACAGTATACTAGTATGTGCCCTGTGAGTGGCTGGCAATCTGTTCAGGGTGTACCCAGCCTTTTGCTTGGGCCTGCAGAGGCAGATAATAATCGGTAAGATGAACTCCTTTAGAAACCTACAGTCGGGCTCGTTGTTTTTCCTCAACCCCGTGGGACGACTGTCTACTGACGTGGAATTGCGAAGACAATAGAAATCTAAATCAGGGTTGGCTTATTAGTTTTTGACGGGCCAGATCATTCATAGATATGGTTCAAGTGTACTATGGGTTGTCAAATAGCGCATCTGTCAGAGATCTTGTACTTCATCTTGTAATTTAAACCTCTTTTCATGATTAAATGATTCAGGTTGCATTCAAAGATACCCTGCTGTTCTAAGAAGAAACATGGATAAACGTGCATTGAAATCATGAAAGACAACATTAACAAGGATGGAATAACAAAATTGTGACATTGTGAAGGACAACAATGAGACTGGTCTGAGTGAAGCAGACTAATTAGCTGTTCATTAGGATCCCTCCCCTTTGCATAAAACTCTTTACTTCTGCTTTCTTTTTTAATTGTATCGTAATCCTCTTGTCAGTATTGTCATTCCAGTAGCCACATATTGAAACATTAGCGTATCACCCCACCCCGAACTCATTCAACAAGGTTTAAAAAAATTGAGTCAACTCGTCCACACCAAAAGATTGAAAAACTGAAGCAGTTTTGTGATCTTCAACCAACAAATCAGCCCAGTTGCCCTCGTACCAACCTTTGCGGACACTATTATTGATTTGGCCTGAGTGTAGAAATGGGGATATTCAACGGAGAACCAAAAATGCTAGATTTACACTGTTCGAACATCATAAACCCAATTCAAATCCACTTCATCAACAGATGTCTAGTTGGATGCATTGCAGTCACTCATGATAGAGCCAAATAATAGCCAAGAATGCGCAACTGGGTGAGGATTGGGTGCAGTGATGGGGTGCAGGTTCACCTCAGGCGTTGTGCAAAATCTATGCACACGGAGCATAGTGTGAGACAGCGCTAAGACGTTGTCGATTGGTTGAGGCTGCATCTGTGCTCATCAAGAGTGCAGTGTGAAAGAATCTGGGCATGGGAGACGTGGGGAAAAAGAGAGGGAGAGAGGTGAAGAGAGGGAAAAAGAAGAGGGTGGGGTGGGTTAGATGGGGCTCGCGTACAAGCATCACTGCATCTCTGCTTTATTTTGCCACACAAGAGGACCACTGCTGTACCATCATCTCCCTCCTTTCACCGTCTGGATTCGTGTCTCTTCCTCTCTTTTTCTCATTCTCCTCCTCAGGGGGGCACTGCTCCTACCATGTCGATTGGTAGACACTTACAAATGTTACTATTTTGAGAGACTCGCTGTGTGCGCAGTAGCAAATAAGAGAAAGAGAGAGGGAGACCGGAGATTTTGGTCTCTTTATTTTTTCATTTCTCTGTATAATGAGTGCTTTGCATTTAAGAGACTGATGGCGCAAGGGGAGACTCAAACCCGCAGGTGATGCCAAGCTGTGTCATAGCATCCAGGTCGCAGTGAGTCCAGACACCAAGTCCACAGGTTGGTGAAGCAGTTTTGCGGACCAGCACCAGAAAGCTCCAAAAACCATTAGGCGAGACCAAGGCACAGGAAGGAACCATGGCGACTTTCGGTAAACTCACAGAATACTTTAATCGGCGTAAATCTCGTGAGGAACTGCGAGTCGGCAGGAGCTCGCGGAGGAGTGGCAGTTACTGCTGTTCAGTGGCAGAGGCCAGGTAACCTGTCAATGTGTCAACCTGCATGTAATTAACACTTCATCCATTTTCTATAATGCTCATCCTCAGAAGGTTGTGAGAGAGCTTGAGGCTTTCCCAGCAGTCTTTGAGCCAGAGGCAGTGTACACCCTGGGCAGGTTGCCATTAAGTCGCAGGTCACATATTGAAAAACAAGCATTCACAGTGAATAAGACATCCTAGGATGACCAAAAGCCTTTAAATGGACCTAACATGCATGTTTGATCAATGTGGGAGGAAGGCTGTAGTAACCTAAAAAAACCCATGCAAGCAAGCCTGAGGTGAACACGCCAGCTGAGATTTGAACATTGAACCTCAACACTGTGAGACAGTTGTTAAAATCACTATATCATCATACTGCCTCATACTTTACCTTCAAAACACTTCACTAATGAGAAAACTAAGGGTTTTATTAAGAGTGTCTCTGATTACCTGCAAATTCAAGAGTTAAATAGCACAACTCTAAAAGAAATGCATGGAAATTAAGCATGGTTCAAAATCTGGGCTGGGACAAAATATTGATAAACAATGTATTGGATTTTTTTTCTCTACAGTATTTTGGTACAGCCATCACATATTGATTATAGGAGGTGTTAAACTAATGTTTACGGGAGTAATCGTTAGAGCTGGGAATCTTTGGGCACCTAACGATTCGATTACGATTACGATTCAGAGGCTCCGATTCGATTATAAAACGATTATTGATGCACCCCCCTCCTTTTTTTTTCTTTTCTTTTTTTTCCCCTTTGTTTAGGTCCAAAATTGTTCAAAAATACTCTCAGGCTAAACCACACTACTATTTCAGTATCAAGTTAACATATAGCAGTAAACAAATATACAAAAATAACATTAAATAAAAAACTCCAGTCCCCATTCTGTATCAGCAGCTTTAAACTACATTCAATTAATTTAATGTTGTGAATCAACCGTTAAAATTGTAAAAATTGCTCCCGTTATTCCATAATTTCCCTTTTGTCTACTTTCGACATGTGAAAGTTTTAAATCTATTTTAAAGATAGATTCAAGTCAATATTTTACCGATTTAGGAGTATTTTAGATAAAAAGTTAATTAGGTTTGCTTGGAAGGTTCGCTACAACAGCCTTGCAGGGAAGTGTACTGCTTTAAGATGGCGGCCGTTTACTAACGCCCGCATCTAGCTTTTATTTAGATGTGCTGCTAACACTACCAAATCTATATTGTATCTAGTCCTATATAAATGATATCCACCGTAACATTATATGGATGTACTTTGTAGCAGCTTTTCGGCAGCAGTCAGGTATGTTGTTGTGTTTTTTTATCTCGTTGCATGAGTTGAGCTAGAGCCGTGAGTTGAGCATTGGCATTACCCGATGGGCCGGGTAATGAGAAGCATGATGTTTAGCTACTCTCGCTCCGTTCCATCCCGAAGACCGCGCGGCGCGCTGAGTGTTATGTACTTCCGCTTTACTTCGCATATTTCAATAATTGGAATTTGGATGTTTGTGAATCGTTCTCGAATCTTCCACGGCCGAATCGCGAATAATCTAAGAATCAGAAATTTTGCACACCTCTAGTAATCATGTACCAATACAGCAATACCGAAGATTCAATATTGCAATATACTGGACTGTCTCAGAAAATTAGAATACACAATATTCTAATTTTCTGAGACAGTCCTGTACATTAATCCACCATTTAAAGCAGGGGTGTCCAAACTTTTTGCAAAGGGGACCAGATTTGGCGTGGTAAAAATGTGGGGGGCCGACCTTGGCTGACGTCCTTTACATAGAACAATATACAGGACTGTCTCAGAAAATTAGAATATTGTGTATTCTAATTTTCTGAGACAGTCCAGTACAGTATATTTTTTCTTTTGCAGCAATTCACTTGTGGATTATGTTCTTTCAATAGGGTTGTTGTCCTTTTTCATCACCTTTCTTTTTAACTTTTCTTGATAAACTTTTTTTCATTCAAATACGACATCTAAGTCTTGTAGTAAAAAAGGGGTCCCCAAATCATCTTCACCACCACTATCCTACACAATTAGTATTAGGTTTCTCCCCATGTAGCGGTTCACATTACTTCTTAAATACTGAACCTTGGTTTGAGTTGATTTGAGAAAATGTTTTGATTTTATTTTTCTTAGAGACAAGGGTTTATTCGGTTTATATGATGTGTTGTTTTGTCCAATTTACAGGGTCTTCAAATTTTTTTTACACAAACCTATTTCAACTGTTTTCTACTAAGCCAATATATTATGTTTTCTCAATGCCAGACATATTTTCTACCTTAACTTTTGGACTATAACGCACAACTGACTATAAGCCACGCCCAACAAATTTTAAAGAAAAACTGCATTTGTTCGTATGTACAGTAACCTGCACTGAACTATAAACTGGAGGTGTCCACCTTGTATTACGGGCAGAGGTGGGTAAAGTTACCAGAAATACTACTCAAGTAAGAGTAGCGTTACTTTAAAATAAGATTACTCAAGTAAAAGTAGTCATCCAAAAAATGTACTCAAGTACAAGTAAAAATGTATTTTGTCACAAGACTACTGAAGTAACATTGTGAATAACTCCTTATGATGTCATTTTTTTTAAACAATGGTATTTTTGTTATCCATATAAACTGTTATTATTATACTGTGCTATAATATTGTGTAAAAATAATGTGCTATTCTAATATACAGTATTAGAAAACCACATTAATCAAAAAAAAAAAAAAAAAAATTGAATTGAATTGAAAAAAAATCTACAGAAAAGAAGCATCATCCGTCCAAAGAGCATGAGTGCCCTCTAGTGGAGATAACATATTTAGTATTTTGTAATCAAAAGGATCATATCTCCGATATTCTGTGGTCAATCGGTGCCAAATAAAAACTGGAAGAGAGGTTAAAATCTGCGCTTTTGAGTCATGTTGACGGGACAGCTCTATGTCAAATACTTCATTGTTTACGGCGCTTTAAAGACGCCACGTGATTGAACAGGCTGACATGATCATAGAACTGCAAGCTTGAGTCAGATTGGTATAATGAGTCATGTGAATATTGTTGCGGTGTCTCATTGGTGAAAGTGGTAGAGCCACTGTTCGCATCTCTGGCAAAAAAAGTAAAAATTTATTATCTAGAAAAAAGAGGAAATACGTAACGACTTGTAGCGGAATAAGAGTAGTGTTTCTTCACAAATTTACTCAAGTAAAAGTAAAACATATAGCTTAGTAAAACTACTCTTAGAAAAATGTTTTGTTTATTTATTTATTTTTTTAAATTTAAAAAAAATTACTTAAGTAAATGTAACGCGTTACACCAAAAGACTTAGGATAAAAACTTTGGTAATTATTTATATATCCATGTAGATAACAGCTATCTCCATGTAGATAACTGATAAAAAAATGTAGATTAAAAAATGTAGATAACAGCTAAAAAAAACTAACAAACAAAAAAAAAAGCCAAACAATGAGCACCCAACCAGCAGCTACATTTTTGTTGGCACTGTTATGCTACTATTGTTGGAAATACATTGATAGTATTGTAAGTCACCCTGTGATTCCCACAATTGATAGTGATGAAACAAAAGCTTTCTTCCACTGTAATGATTGTCAATTATGAAGGAATGCTTTCATTCTCTTTGGCAAAATATGTAGATTTTATCATACGTCTGATACGCAGTTATTCCCACACCTCAGTGAAGGCTTGTCAGGTATACAGATGTTTGTGCATATGTGTGTTCATGCATGAGGGCAAGCTTTGTGTTACATAAGTGTGGAGGTGCATTGGATGTGTGCTGTCATCCATGCTTCTGGCTGTGGGCAACTATGGATTCTTCCCACTGATGCTCAGTGGAAGGATGGGTGTTTTTCTTTTTTACATTTTGATAAAAATAGAAAAGGGAGGAAGGAGAGCCTTTCCGAGCACATTCGCTTGAAGACATACTGTCACACATCTTGTGGTCCCACGCACTGAATGTATTTTTCCTTCACTCTTGGCTTCAGCATAAAATTTTTTCTTAACTTTGTGTTATCACTGCTTCCTCTTACTTCAGGTAAAATTAGTGATATGCGCACTTCAGGAAGTTTGCTTTCTGCTTTGGAAACCATTCAGTTGATGATTTTTTTTTTTTTCATTTTAGTGGATGCCTGTTGGATTGCCTATTTTCTTTCAGGCTTTAATTGGCAGACAGATGGTCTTGTTAAAGCTGGATATGTCCTTCAGTGGTAGAAAAACATCCAGGCCCTGTAGTGGTAAAGCAGTCACAAGTCATCATATCCTTCCAACCTCCAGCTTACCTCATAGTTGGTACAAGTTTTCAACCCATATACAGTACAGTAGCATTGTTTGAGTTTCCTTCAACAACTCAACTTTCATTTGTTTAGTCAACGAATACATGTTTTAAAAACTTAATACTGCCAAAGAATTATTCATTCAACAAAGGCTATTGTTAGCGGTGTAGTAGTAGAATTCAATTCTGTATTGTACTCTGAGTGTACAGTGAGGAGAATAAGTATTTAGTCAACCACTAATTGTGCAAGTTCTCCCACTTGAAAATATTAGAGAGGCCTGTAATTGTCAACATGGGTAAACCTCAACCATGAGAGACAGAATGTGTGTGTGTGTGTGGGGGGGCAGAAAATCACATTGTTTGATTTTTAAAGAATTTGTTTGCAAATCATGGTGGAAAATAAGTATTTGGTCAATACCAAAAGTTAATCTCAATACTTTGTTACATACACTTTGTTGGCAATAACGGAAGCCAAACTGTCACAAAGACCAACAGAGCCGATAACTCCCGCCATAGCGCCTGGTTATACATCACCTTCAAGCTCCTTTTGAAAACTCCGCTCGTCCTACCCACGAAGTCATGACGTGGAAGCTGAGGTCGGCGCCGTCTGTCCCCAGGAGCACCGCGACCCGCAGTAAACTCCAAAAACAGCACGTCCAAGCTGACGCAGGTTCAGACGTCCTCGTCGCCACTTTTGTTATGTACTTCCCTGATCTAAGTACATGTAAGGCCGAGACTTGAATGGAACAACACTTCTTTATTCAGTGTGCTTCTCATCATATATGTCACAGAGACATAACAGAGACTCCTTTTTATACTGTAATACCACACCCACAGGAAGTGCACAATATGGCAACAGCAGTGTGACATAAATATGTCACACAAACATTTTCTGTAACTCTTCACAAGCTTTTCACACACTGTTGCTGGTATTTTGGCCCATTCCTCCATGCAGATCCCCTCTACAACAATGATGTTTTGGGGATGTCGTTGGGCAACACGGACTTTCAACTCGCTCCACAGATTTTCTATGAGGTTGAGCCCTTGCTGATGGAAGGAGATTTTCACTCAAAATCTCTCCATACATGGCCCCATTCATTCTTTCCTTTACACAGATTAGTCGTCCTGGTCACTTAGCAGAAAAACAGCTCCAAAGCATGATTTTTCCACCCCCATACTTCACAGTGGGTATGGTGTTCTTCGGATGCAATTCAGTATTCTTTCTCCTCCAAACACGAGAACCTGTGTTTCTACTAAAAAGTTCTATTTTGTTTTCAACTGACCACAACACATTCTCCCAGTCCTCTTCTGGATCATCCAAATGCTCTCTAGCGAACCGCAGACGGGCCTGGACGTGTACTTTCTTCAGCAGGGGGACACGTCTGGCAGTGCAGGATTTGAGTCCCTGGCGGCGCATTGTATTACTGTGGTCCCGGCTCTCTGTAGGTGATTCACTAGGTCCCCCCGTGTGGTTCTGGGATTTTTGCTCACCGTTCTTGTTATTTTGACGCCACGGGATGAGATCTTTCATGGAGCCCCAGATCGAGGGAGATTATCAGTGGTCTTGTATGTCTTCCATTTTCTAATAATTGCTCCCACAGTTGATTTCTTTTCACCAAGCGTTTCACCTATTGCAGATTCAGTCTTCCCAGCCTGGTGCAGGGCTACAATTTTGTCTCTGGTGTTCTTTGACAGCTCTTTGGTCTTGGCCATAGTGGAGTTTGGAGTGTGACTGACTGAGGTTGTGGACAGGTGTCTTTTATACCGATAATTAGTTAAAACAGGTGCCATTAATACAGGTAACGAGTGGAGCCTCGTTAGACCTAGTCAGACCTCGTTAGAAGAAGTTAGACCTCTTTGACAGCCAGAAATCTTGCTTGTTTGTAGGTGACCAAATACTTATTTTCCACTCTAATTTGGAAATAAATTGTTTAAAAATCAAATAATGTGATTTTCAGTTTTTTTCCACATTCTGTCTCTCATGGTTGAGGTTTATACATGTTGACAATTAGAGGCCTCTCTAATCTTTTCAAGTAGGAGAACTTGCACAATTGGTGGTTGACTAAATACTTATTTGCCCCACTTTATGTGTGACCCCAAATTGTAAATTTGTTTTATAAGTAAGTCAAAACAACATCTGTCTTGTATTTGTCTGTCTAAATTTCTGGCAAATCTTTGCTTCTAATGTAAAATAATACCTGAGGGAAGTTACGTGGGTTACATGTGTTAAAATGAACGAATATACATTAAAAAATATATTGAAGTCTTGTAACGTTCTGTCAGAGAGCAAGTTTGAACGTGGGTGGACATTATTGCAAACATCATCACTCTCATGCGTGTAGTCTCTTTGTGTCCATCTGTCTTTCAGTCTGTCTTTCCCACTCAATGTCTCGGTCTCACACATCCCTCTGCTTTTCTTAGCTCTGCCCACTGATGTTCCCTCCTCATATTTTTAACTTTAATTATTCCCTTTCTGTCGCCGCAGCTTCAGTTCTAGGTTATGCCAGTGACGGCATCACTGAGCAGCCATTAGTAATAGCGGTCTTTTTCTAATTCTCTTTGAAGAGCCATTCTAATGTTAATGAAAATTGGGGTGCTCTTTCCTATTAATAACACATTCACAATTATATCCCAAAAAGAGTGACTACTTAATTTACGATTAAAAAAATAAACAGTTCTGGCCTCAGTTGAACAAAGGCACTAAGTGTGCCCTGTCTGGAACACAGCTATAATAAATGGGGACAAGTTGTTCAGTGCATAATGAATCATAAGCGATGTTTAATCAAAGAGGATGAGGGTGCACGTTTGCTCCTGCCTGTCCGCTCAGCTGCTCAAAGTGGCTTTTTAACTCGGAATTTAGAAATTTTACAACAGGAAATTAATCATTTTGTATAGCTCGCATGATGGCATGTTTATTAAATGGTGAGGATGAAAGAATGAAAAGTCGTTTACTCCACTGTAAGTCAATTCTGAATTAGACGTTTCCATTTCTCACACAGGTTAGTCATGTATTCTCAGGAATTTTACAAAAAGACATTTTATTAAAATTCTAAGACACGATATTTTGCCGGTTTTTAATTGTAACAATATCAACTATGTTAGTCTATCGTTGTAACCTTGAGCAGCTCACACTGTGTAAAAGGGCAAGTGTTGCCACGGCACACTGCAAAAACAGAGCAACATGCTGTGCTATTTCCAGCCAGAAATACATATAAACTCTCTGATTTTGCCAAGTGTATGAATATTTTGAGGCCTAGCTGGATGCTATATTCAGCACCATGGACAGTTATTATTCTGGCTGGATACATCCTTGAGCTTGCTTGTTAATGAAAGTAAGCCTCAGTAGACTGCATGCCACCATATACTAATGCTACACTCGGATACAATAGATTTGTCTATTCAGTGAATGGTTAAGAGATTGAACGGGCGGATTTGTTACTGGGCAGTAATTGGGTGAGTTAGATTCCGTTTCCAGGTCTTAAACTTATGCTCACACTTAAACCTTTTCATGCGGAAATGTGAGCAAAAGCACATTGGAGCTCACAGTGAGAAAAGGCGATTGAAGCAGTCTTTTAAAGCCTCTTCACTGTCAGCCAAGTGCCAAGCGAGATAGAGAGAAGAAAACCACAAAAAAGGCTAGAGGGCGAATGTTCAAAAGCTGATCGTTCCCTGCCATCTCCAATAGACACATCATCCTGTTCCTCCGTACATTTTATCACACAATGGCCACAGAATTAGACAGCAAAAAAAGGGGTTTAGATAAAAACAAGACAAAAAGTTACAAAATAAAGAATTTACAGCACTGCTTTGAGATACTAGTGACCCAATTTGAGTTTTTCAAGATAAGAACCTTCGTCCAGCTTAAATGTTTTTTTTTTTTTTTTTTTTTTGCTCTTGCAAGCAATGGTCTGAATACATCAGTCAACTGTGAACTTGTTTTATTGTTTTTTTTATACTTCAACACAGAACAGTATATGCTTGATTGATAGATTCATGTACGCGGAGACAAGATAGACTCATACAATGATTTAGACTTTTATGCCAAGGTCCTACTGTATTACTTAACTCGTTAGCTGCCATTGACGGTGACTGACCTTCAATAGGTTTTGATTGGGAGGGTGGGCAGTAATCATTCCCTTTGAGCCTTTCTCAGTTAAAATGGATTGGATGTCTATCACTGTTCATGGCAGTAAATGAGCTCATTGAAGCAAAAAATGTTTGAACATCTGACTTGGCAAGATTTCGGTCTTAAAAAAAGCCCTCAATAATGTCTTAAAACAACTATTTACTCTATCCCTTATCTATAGAATTATGATGTTTTCATTAGGGATGTCCCGATCCGATCACGTGATCAGAAATCTGGCCGATTGCGCCATTTTTCAGAGGATCGGAATTTGGTAAAAGGGATCAGGTTTTTAATTAAAAAAACATATGTTGCTTTTCCTTTTTATCAGTGCCCTGGAGTTATCTACTTAAAGTTAACTATGATTGACAGGTTTAAAAAAAATTTTTTTTTAGCTTTGACCTTTCTGGAGAAGCTTTGTAGCTCTGCGATTAAAGGTGTACATGTGTCATTCATAGTTTAGCTTGTTACACACTGGCGGTAGTGTGCTGTGGCAACTCATTGTGGAAGTGAGAGGCTGTTGTCAGCAGCTTGAGCGGATTTGAGTGGACTCACTCAATGAAGCATTTAATAAAAACAAGCATTTTTCTATGTTATTCTTGTTTAAAAATAATTCACATTATAAAGGCGGCACAGTGGGACAGTAACATGTTTAATCATTTGTTTAGATTTTTTTTTTTTTTTTCGGTTTCAGATCGGGACTCTGTATCGGCAGTTTCTGAAAATCGGATGACTGCCTCAGGTGCAAAAATATGCGATGGTGACAGCCCTAGTTGTCATTCATTCATTCATCTTCCAAACCGCTTAACCTTGCGAGGGTCATGGGAGTGCTAGAGCCCATCCCAGCGAACTTGGCAGTAGGCGGGGTACACCCTGAATCATTGCTAGCCAATCGCAGGGAATCATGATATTCTATATTTCATAATGTATTTATCATGACCAGTAATTAAAAAGGAAAATATGCTGCTGATATGCGTGCTACAGTATAAAAAGAAATACCTTGGACCACGAACAAATATATTTTCCCTCATTTCAGAGCTCAGATCATCTTGAGTTGATTTGAGTTTTTCCATTGTACTGCTTTAGGAAGCATTCTGGTCCAAAAAAATTCAATTTTCTAAAGTGGCTGCGGCATTAAGAGTAGAGTTGGCCATTCAAAAAGCTTTAGACTTTTTACTCCCAACTTAAGAACTTTCCTCCCCGCAACCGTTTTCTTTTCCCTTGTTTTGTTGCTTAGCAACAGGTTTGTTGCATGAGCGAGAACCCAAATTGTCTGCGGCCTGGGCCATCATGATGTGCTGTCTGGGGCGCTTACAACCGCATCGATGTATGTGTGCGTGGGTGTGAGTTTGTGTGTGTGTGTCATTGTATTGAATATCTGTGGACGCACGGATTGTTTTAATCCTATGGACGATACAATATGTGCGTTTGTATACCTCAAGGGAATACTCTCTCACAAAAAAAAACTGTTCTCCTGAGGATCTGCTGTGCAACTCGGAGCTTAGTGCATAAATTGTTCTATGAACCAAAAAAGTAGATACCTAAAATGAATGTAACTAGGGCCCAACCGATTTAATCAGCCATCCAACCAACGTTTAATCAGCCAATATAAGGCTTCATCAAAATATTAAGAATAGTTCAGGGTTTTCCATTTAAAGTTGAACATGGCAGTTCTGGGTGGAGAATGGATCATGGTACCCAAAGTGTTTGCTAACTACTGTAATAATAGATTGAGATATTTGCCTGTCTTTGTACTGTTTTCGATTTTTTTTTTTTCTTTTTTTATCAGGTCAACCTCTTTAGTAGAGCAAGGTTAAGAAAAAAATAACATGTTCATCACTTTCCCGGAGTCCTTAGTGGCCATTTGTGGATGCTCTCATGTCCCAGTCCAGATATTCAACACCCACCTGTTCTATCAGAGAGCATTTGACTTGATGACAGTAGGCACATGTCAGTACTTAGCCCAGGATGTGCTTACGTCAATTTAGCAGATAGCACCGAGGTAATGAATGCAAAATGCATCCTGAGCCAAACGTCCAAGAGAATTAAAAGGCGACTGAAATATTCCACTCACTTGCTTGGCAGGGTATCTGCGACTTTACCCAAGAGGCCTCGACTACTTTTGGAGGCGATTAATTGTTGACTAATAACCTCTCAAGGCACATGTAAGCATTTAATTCTCTAATTCACTTAATTCTCTGTTCTCTTAGCTCAAATCTTATGCAATTAGTTGGTAATGTCAGATAACATGGATATCTCTCTGAAATATGCTTGTTTATAAGCTCCAGTTCCAAGTAGGGATGAGCATATTGTTCAAGTTGCACCTAGTTGTTGTTATTTTATTGTTTTTAAAAAAAAAAAAATTATTGTCAATTTGAAAAATGCAGTTTATCAAGGAGGTATTTACATTATATTCAACTGTCATAACTGTGTATTTTTATTAAGTACATATTTTTTTGTTATGGATGTGCCCAAAAATTCTGCGCCGAAATCTATCGGTCAAAAATAGCTAAAAATGCATTTTCGTTTTTTGGGTTAAAATGTTTTGAAAGTTTATAGTGTGAAGAACCTTAGTCCCCTTGTGATGACGTAATCAAAACATATCGAGAAACAACACATTGGCTGACTCTGTCTTGCAAACACTCCTGGCTTGTAGCCAACGTGTCCGCAGTTTGAAAGTTTTTTTTTGAGATATCAAAGAAATGTGCTTGGATAGCAGTCTAAAATATGTTCTGCTGAAGTGTCTCGAGGGGGCACAATGCAGAAGAATTTTTCCACCTTCGGTTTTCTCATCCACTTAACCTACAAACAATACGACGGTTATAAGAAACTCTTGCTCCCATCATACCGACTCCTTCTGTGGCGGAGGCGGAGGTGAAAACATTTCCTTGGGATAGTGCGAGGGCAAAGGGCTTTAATCGCAAAATAATAAAATTGAATTATATTTTTAAATGAAAGAAATAGTCAATTCAGGGCTGCAGCTATCGAATATTTTAGTAATAGAGTATTCTACTGGAAATTCCATCAATTAACCGAGTAATCAAATAAAACTTTTTTTTTTTTTTTAAAGGTAAAGAACATTTATAAATATACATGAGAAAACAAGACGTTTCACCAAATATGAAACCATTTTTAGATGATCAATGTCTTTATTTTAGATTTACATTGTTGAAAACAGCCAATTGCATCTCAGATGCAAAAAATCACTGCTTACACTCAAAAAACCTTTTTTTTTTTTTTTTTTTTTTTTTTTAATAAGATCTTATTCCTTACATAAAAAATGTAATTACGCTTGATAACACACATCATTTAGAGGTTAGATGTTTTTCCCATGTGTTTCAATTGAATTTCCATTTGTGTCAAGCTATTTTTAAGTTCTATTTATGTTTTAAAGTGGTTCAAATTGTAAGTCCTGATAGGATTTTGAGTTTTTGCAGTGCTCAAAAATAAATGTATGATACCTTCTGCATTGGAACACATTAGGCACCAGTGCTACTTGGTGTTTTATCCATCAATGACTACTGAGTTGAAATTGACAGCTTTACTATGTTTTTTTTTACACCCTCATTACTCTGTGCTTTTACAGATTAAATAAAGCCTGTATGAAAGACACGTTAGCCACACATCGACAGTAGTCATTATTGATATAAATCTAGCCCTCCGCAGGGCTAACGTTACATTGGCAAGGGACAGTAACGTTAATCTTATTTATTAGTGCTACGTTAACTAAATTTTACCTTGTCATGAGTATTACTCCTCCGCTCGCGGAGTAAACTGGGTGCCTTCGGTGGAGCTGCAGCATTGAACACATGCAGTAGTGTTATGCAAGCGCTGTCTTACAGTGAATACATGAAACAGTGTTCGCGTTGGTGTCCAGCTTGAAATGCTGCCACATTTTTGACATTTTTCTGCTGTTTCTTGGTACCTTTGTCTTAGCTTTCATCTTTGTCGTTACCTACAGTGGGGAAAATAAGTATTTAGTCAACCACCAATTGTGCAGGTTCTCCTATTTGAAAAGATTAGAGAGGTCTGTAATGGTCAACATGGATAAACCTCAACCATGAGAGACAGAATGTGAAAAAAAAAACAGAAAAAGACATTGTTTGATTTTTAAAGAATTTATTTCCAAATTAGAGTGGAAAATAAGTATTTGGTCACCTACAAACAAGCTAGATTTCTGGCTGTCAAAGAGTTCAATCTTCTTCTAACGAGGTCTAACGAGGCTCCACTCGTTACCTGTATTGATGGCACCTGTTTTAACTAATTATCGGTATAAAAGACACCGGTCCACAATCTTAGTCGGTCACATACAAAACTCCACTATGGCCAAGACCAAAGAGCTGTCGAAGGACACCAGAGACAAAATTGTAGACCTGCACCAGGCTGGGAAGACTGAATCTGCAATAGGTAAAACGCTTGGTGTAATTAAATCAACTTTGGGAGCAATTATTAGAAAATGGAAGACATACAAGACCCCTGATAATCTCCCTCGATCTGGGGCTCCATGAAAGATCTCACCCCGTGGCGTCAAAATGATAACAAGAACGGTGAGCAAAAATCCCAGAACCACACGGGGGGACCTAGTGAATGACCTACAGAGAGAAGGGACCACAGAAACAAAGGCTACTATCAGTAACACAATGCGCCGCCAGGGACTCAAATCCTGCACTGCCAGACGTGCCCCCTGCTGAAGCCAGTACACGTCCAGGCCCGTCTGCGGTTTGCTAGAGAACATTTGGATGATCCAGAAGAGGACTGGGAGAATGTGTTATGGTCAGTTGAAACCAAAATAGAACCTTTTGGTAGAAACACAGGTTCTCGTGTTTGGAGGAGAAAGAATACGGAATTGCATTCGAAGAACACCATACCCACTGTGAAGCATGGGGGTCAAAACATCATGCTTTGGGGCTGTTTTACTGCAAAGGGACCAGGACGCCTGATCCGTGTAAAGGAAAGAATGAATGGGGCCATGTATGGAGAGGTTTTGAGTGAAAATCTCCTTCCATCAGCAAGGGCATTGAAGATAAGATGTGGCAGGGTCTTTCAGCATGACAATGATCCCAAACACACAGCCAGGGCAACAAAGGAGTGGCTTCGTAAGAAGCATTTCAAGGTCCTGGAGTGGTCTCCAGATCTCAACCCGATAGAATATCTGTGGAGGGAGTTGAAAGTCCATGTTGCCCAACGACAACCCCAAAACATCATTGCTCTAGAGGAGATTTGCATGGAGGAATGGGCCAAAATACCAGCAACAGTGTGTGAAAAGCTTATGAAGAGTTACAGAAAACGTTTGGCCTCCGTTATTGCCAACAAAGGGAACATAACAAAGTATTGAGATGAACTTTTGGTATAGACCAAATATGTGTATTATTTGGCCTTTCGGTTTTTGGATAAGTGTTTCCAATATTTGGTTTTCAGTTTCAGACAAGAATTTTGCTTTTGGTACATCCCAAAATTTTTATACAGTGCCATTTTTTAGACCTTTTTTGGAGATTTCGAACAGATTTGGAATCGATTAATGCCATTTCCGTTCGTTTCAATGGAAAAATATGATTTCGGATTCTAGTGTAATTCTGGTAACTACTTAATTGATTAACAAGCAACGATCAAAACATGAACTCCCGCTTTTTGTCCTTGGCAGAGGTAATAAACCCGTTTTATGTACAGGCAATCTTACAAATAAAAAGTGACAAATCCCTACTGTTCCTGCAGGAACACAGCTTGTGTTTGATTGCCCCATTCTCAGTCAAAGTTGTCACTGCAACACTGGGTAGTTTAGGCGTCTGAGTCTGGCGTTAAAAATGCTGACCACGTTTCATTGGACGTGATCACATCACACTGGAGGCCGAGGAGGAGGAGGAATGGGTGCAATGAGTCTAGGTTGTCTGGATTCGTTTCAAGTCTTTATGCATCCATAGCTTTTACTAATAGCCTTATATTCTGCATAATCATGCAGTATTCTTTTTTTCTGTGTCCTGATGTGCTGGAATGGCATGCAGTTGGGTGGATCTCTGTTTGCCTTTTGATGCCGAAGCAGTTTTGCTGTGTAACAGGGCAGTTTGATATACTCCCTCTTTGGTTATTTTTACTTTGATGGATATTTATTGAAAATGCCGCCGGTCAAAACAAGGTTAAAGTAGGGACAGAAAAGATAAGAAAGCTAAAAAACAACATTCACATGAGGGTTGAGCAATTTATCCAATTGAAATTGAAAAGTTTTCATGACTTTTCAAATCACAAAGGCTGATATTTGGAGCAAAAGCACCTCGTTTTGGTTGGTTTGTTTGAAGTAAACATAACTTTGACTTGGACTGTATTATCTAGGGGATTATTGCATGACCATAGACTTCATAATTGTATCGACTGGTCACAACTGTCAGCCACTGCGCAACGCCTTCAAGTAGACGGCTGTCCTACAGTCCGCTTCAGTTATTCAGTCGGTCGCAGTTAGTCAACTCATGCAGGGATCCAACGCCGGATTTAGGTTAAAAAGTACTGAAGTTGTACCGCAAACAAACAGGAAGGATTGTTTCAGGAGTGATTTGTTCGTGGATTCAAGGTAATTGTTTTATTTTTCGTACCATGCATGCATTTTGAAACGTTGTGGAAAAAAAATCAATGGGAGAAATTAGCCGCTACAGCATTGCTATGATACTTCACAATATTTACGTAAAATAACTGCTAACTGCACGTTTCTTTTTGCTTTTGACAAAGAATCGAGACTGTTTTACATCCATATCTATAAAGAATTCAGGGATTTAAGCATTTATTCACAATAATTTTTCAACGGGAAAAGCTCTTTGTTGACATATGGCGGCCGCTAATTTTCCTACTGACTAGCCTCATAGTTTGCAATATTTACGTATAATAAATGCTAACTGCACGTTTTTTTTTTTTTTTTTTGCTTTTAACCAAGAATTGAGACTGTTTTATGCCCATATCTGTAAAGAATTCAGGGATTTAAGCATTATTCACCAGAATTTTCAACAGAAAAAGCTCTTTATTTACATATGGCGGCCGCTAATTTCCTTATTGACTAGCCTCATAGTTCACAATATTTATGTAAAATAAATGCTACCTGCACGTTTTATTTGCTTTTGACCAAGGATCGAGACTGTTTAACATCCATATCTATAAAGAATTCAGGGATTTAAGCATTTATTCACAAGAATTTTCAACGGAAAAAGCTCTTTGTCTACATATTGTAACACGTGGCAGGGCAGGATGAGTGCATAAAAAGTAAAAAAAGGGAGCAGACTTCCACTTATGCACTTTTAATCCACAAAAAAATAAATAAATCCAGCTCAACCACTCGTCACTCGGGAGTGCAACGGACCACGCACACATCATCACACTTGACTTCCCAAAAAGTAGGTAGCAAATAAAGAAGAAAGTGAGAATAAAGAGGCTCCACCGTGTGGTGGATGTCCTAAGGAACAAAGAGGATCACAGAAGTGACAGTTACAGTATAGCGGCCGCTAATTTCCTTCCTGACTAGCCTCATAGTTCGCAATATTTACATAAAATAAATGCTACCTGCATGGATTATTTGCCTTTAACCAAGGATCGAGACTGTTTTACGTCCATATCTATAAAGAATTCAGGGATTTAAGCATTTATTCACAAGAATTTTCAACGGAAAAAGTGCTTTGTTTACATATGGCGGCTGCTAATTTCCTTACTGACTAGCCTCATAATTTGCAATAGTTACATAAAATAACTGCTACCTGCACATTTTTTTGGTTTTGACCAAGAATTGCAACTGTCTTACATCCATATTTATAAAGAATTGAGGGATTTAAGCATTTATTCACAAGACTTTTTAACGGAAAAAGCTCTTTGTCTGTATTTCCACTCGGTCAGCTTTGACGGAGATAGGCCCGCTATGAATCGGCCCCCCCGTGTCCCGTCAATACATTATGAAGTCAATGGCATGACCATCGAGATGCAGCAAGAGTGGAATTCAATCTGAATTAGCTCTGACTAGGAACACTGTAAGGACGTGATGCAGCAAGTAGTGAACAGCACAGGACGGGTAGCGGGTAGTATCTGTCAAAACACCAATAAGGTATTTTTCATGCTTGCTATGCCCTGTCATTCATTTTGGGACTATTCGACTGCATTATAGCGTGAAAAGCACTTTGCTGTGCCGTGTGCGTGTCTATTGATTGGCTTCCCATTGGGGTGTTTGTGGCATCAACCACTATAAAAGAAAACCAATTTCTACTCCTTGTTTTCCTAAATGGCCTCCGACTTGATTATGCTGAGGTGGAAGTAATTTCACGATTGATCTGTACAACTGCTCTCTTGTTGCTCCTTAACAGTAAACTGGTTTTGTCTGCGTGTGTGTGTGCCTGTGTTTGTGAACATGTGTATGGCTGCTTGGTAATCAACCTGTTGGAAAGACTACCAGTCAGCCATTCAGCATGAGCTGAAATAGGCACCATTACCCACATCGAACTCCATGCATTTGATTGTTAGCAGGATTGTTTCATTGTTCGAAAGCCAAGCAACAGTCTGATTAATCTTTGCCCCAACAGGTCGCTGGAAAGGAAGCTGCAAAGACCCATCCTGGCCAAATCTCGTACTCTACCCAGCATCCCCCAATCTCCGCGGGTTTCCAGAGTCCATCATTCTGACCTCATTGGTGGAAGTCCTCCTCGCAGAAAGAACTCACCCACTGCCAGCAGCCCAAAAGCATGCACACTGCCACCTGCTGGTGAGCATAACAACTTCAATAAGCAAGTTTGTAGTAAATCACTGGCCGTTTCATGTTTCATCAGTTGCCCATTAGGAGAAGGAAAAAACACAGAGACAAAGAGTAAACATTATTTTATCTATTGCTATTCCTTAGCTCGCAGGACAGAATATCCAGAGTTTTATATGCATAACTACCAAATGACAAGAAAACAAACATGTAAAAAGGGCGTTCATGCACGAACTGGCAATGACCACAACTCACGGCAAGTAACTCGACACACTCAAGCCAATTAGCAGCCAGCATATTCCCAATGAACCACACACACACACACACACTCGGTCACAGATACTTCAGGAGAAAATGGAGGCTCCATGTGGACAAAAATAATTCCCGTTGAACATGTTACTGTGTTTAATAACGTAAATAATTTGTTTTTTAATCCTTGATTAATCAATGTATTATTATAGAAACAACTATTTGAAAATGATATTATTTTTACATAACCTCTACTATGACATTGGGTTGATGATTAGTTAACATGCACGGCGAGAGGAACATCTTTGCTGTCCTGTTTCAGATTATCGAGCTTTGCATCTCGGCATGTTATTATTTAGCCCAAGTACTTGTGTTTTATGATCCATACCCATCAGTGTATTTGCCCCCCGCCCCTGCCCTGCTGCTGCCGCTCTGTTGCAAATATCAAAATCGAGAGACTTAACGTGGCCCCTTGTTGCCTAGCAACCCCTGTCATTGACCATAATACTGCTGTGCTTCTGTCTACCCCTCTTGCTCATTATCTTTCTGTTAGTGCGCAAAGTTTTTTTTTTTTTTATAAATGTGTGTGTCAATGCCAATACTGTCGATACCAACTTACGGGGGACATGAATTGTAAAAGTGCAAATAAGTGCACCAAGTCCGTGTCTGTTTCATCTATAACAAACTCACTCAATGTGTGTGTGTGTCAATGCCACATAGTTGAACAATTAGATGATAGTTTGGTCCTAAACTTCACCAGATTTCAATAATGATTTGAGAATAAATTGATAAACTGCAGTTTTCTTTTATTGGGGGACAAATGTGCGATATCTTACGCGACATGCATCAATCTATTTGAGTCTGCGCTTGCGATGTACTAACGCTGTCACTGAGGCGATGCTGTCAGGATTTGTTTCGAGCATCAGATGTAGAGTGATAGAA